>NC_060246.1:88788572-89417265 GCF_921293095.1 Ischnura elegans | reverse complement strand
TTAAAGGGGATATTGTATAAGTTTGATTTTATAGAGGTATATGCATACGTATGGTAATCTCTCGAAGTCCTTTCTCACCATGCGGCCTCAAAACTCAAATATTCTTGGTCGAGAGATGGGAAAAACCCCTCATTGACTATGATAACGGCTCAAAACCAACTGCTTGCCTGGATGTAGAATCTGATATATTTCCGATCTTTGTATGGACTGCCGGATTGATCCGGTAGGGCTAGAGAACCCGATATTTACCCCTCTCCTTTTGCAATAGCCAAAGTCCAGATGCCCTGCAAATACCATTTGTATTTTTGGGAATAACGGAAAGAGATTTAGCAAACCTGAAAATTGCCTAAAAGCATATAAAATCATCGTGATGTAAAGTAAATAAGGGTTCTAATTGGAACTTGTAAGATATATTCCGCTGAATTCCTGATTTGTTGAAGGAATGGCCTTTGAAAAATGAAACAACGTCAATGTCGTAGGGCAAATTTTTAGTATCTATTTGAAACAACTCGGTTGGAACCAATTTGATGCCAATGTGCAGCACTCTTTTACATTTTGAATTCATAAGTTAGAAGAAAGATTATTCCATGCAAGCTAAATTTTAATGCACCATTGTGGGTACGTAAGGACTGAATTTTTAATCAAGAGAAACTCACGATCACCCCAAAATATAGGGGGGTAGGATGTGCCGCGTAAGTTCAGTACTGCTGGACTACAGTCTGCGCCAGAGAGAGCCTCACGGGCGCCGCGCCGATTACATTACATCTACAGCTACATCTACATAATAACCTGCGAGCCACGTCCAGGGTGTTTAACAGGGGAGCATGCATTGGGACACGCCGACGACCAGGGACCGAAAGTCTTAACCTCTGAATGTTTGTCCAACCATACATGCGTCGGCATTGGATTTCCGCAAATAAAAAATTTCACGTGCACAAAAAAGCGTGAATAGCAATTATAGTCACAGCGGATGCAGTTCCGCGCGATTGTCAACAAACACCCACATCAACATTAGCAATGATACGACGTTTTTTTCTTAAAAGACCGTTAAGACACGTGATACATGGGTGATACATGAGTGATACCTGGGTGAGACATGGGTAATACAAACATCCGTGCGGAATGACGCCTTCCAGTTTCCCCTCTTTGGTGGGTCCACGGTAGTTCCAAATGCCATATAAGCAGAGGCCCACAGCAATTACAATTCACTTGCACCAGAACTGCGGTATTGAGAAGACCAGACGCATCTGATCCAGAATCATCCCACACGATATATTTGGCAAGTTTTATTATTTAAACTCAATGAATACGCCAATGCTTGCAGTATCTTTCACCTAATGGACTCATAATAATCTTTCTGTAAATATTTAAATACAATATAGTGAATTAACGGCCTAAATGTTTGCTTCACATCGGTGGCATCCGGAAATTTTCATAGCAATTGTAACTGATCACTTTTTGTTCATTAATTCGTTCACATCTATATATGTTCAACAGAAGTGTAATTCATTTATCGATACCTAAACTAACGTCAAAATGGGTGAGGAAATTTCATTCCTGAAATTTACTATGAAAACCAATACTGGCCTACCAATCTTGCCATTGAGACTAATTGTAAGATAATTATATAGCTTCATTGTTACACATATCCTTCAATTCGCCGGCCTCATTCTTTATTGAAAGGAAAATTTTCAGATGAATATTCCTACTTACTCAAATCAAATTACTACAAACTAAGGGTTTTGAATCATAGAGTTGACATAAACGATAACGAAATAAAAGTTTTTTTCGAAAGTTGCACCAGGGAAGAATAACCGAAAAATAAGAAGACTTCTTTGACGTGGGGGAGACAGAGTGCGGTTGTGACAATTCTCATTTGATTGCTCTTAGTTCTGTATGTAGGCTACTAAGCTGAACGAACAGTGTTTCTTAATGAAATTTGTACATGATTATACGTTTTCGTATTGAATTTGTACCCCTGCCCACAAATGTTAGCTCATAGGAGCAAGTTATGGGAAAATGAAAAGTGTCCTCTTGCATAGGTACTATGTCTGATTCGGGCTGTTCCATTTCAGACCTAGAACACGACATCCCAGATCCCATTCCAGGATCCAAAATGGCGCCATCTCTATTGGTATTCTCAATATCCCTACCTAGTAATGTTATGTAATCCTTCAAACCAGGTTTATGAGTAACGGTGTTATGGGAGGGTATACGAATTTTTCTCTTTTGCTCATTTGATGACCACTTATACCGATTTCTCCTGTAAAAAATTGTTCTTGCCTGCGGCGATCTTTTACCACATCACTTATGACATCATCTGTGCTCCCTCCTTCACTATCAGTTGTATTTGTCGGCATTTGTCGACAGATTTTCGCACTACTTCAGAAACTACGCACTCGAAGGTTTTCTGGTTGCTTGAAAAAAACAACGCTTCGGAATTGGCTACCTTATCTATAAAGGACGAAAGATATCCTGGTAAGGGAATTGCTTGAATAAGTTTCCCCATTTGGAATATATGAATGAGGGACCATAGCATTTTGTACATTTGGCTAGAAAGAATAATGACACGTATAGTATTGTCCAATAAGGCGTCTAATTCTTACTCTTTTTCAGCAAATGGTACATCTAAACTTAGCATTTTTCTGGCCTGGCCAACCATTGTCGATATAATTCTAAGGCTTTGGGTCAACGGATTATATGGGCAGTCATTCTCCTTTGGGGTTTCATTTTTCTCCATCTCACACGCTTCATTTGTGATACTTTGGTAAAGATTTCTCACACGGCATACCCAATCCAAAGTGTGGGGTGCGATTGCTATCATGGTAGATATGAGAGATGTTTTAAAGACCGAAAGGCTCTTCCTCAACTTTCTCTCTGATTGTCGAATCACATTTGCCACACTCCTTCTAGGGCAGGGGTCTCTAATTTACTAGGCCACGAGGGCCACATTCCAAGTTCCGAATCGCCCCGCGGGCCGGATAGCAAATTTGCCGATGACTGAAGTATTCGATTCCAACGTCTACTGAGGTATCCAGTGGCGTATTTCTTATTTAGGAACAGTTGAAGGCGACTTTGACGTGTAGTACAGCGCTGCAATGCTCCTAGCGGCGTCTCACAGAGTTATACGAGCGAGAATCGCGCGCTACTTGAAACGAGTGTGCGGGCCGGATGAAAACCCTCCTCGGGCCGGATCGGGCCCGCGGGCCGTAGTTTGGAGACCCCTGTTCTAGGGCGACGCATATCCGTCACCATATCTGCTGTTTTGTTATACATTGATTCCCGCTTCGATATGAGGGAGGTTGACTGCTGATTTCCGTTATGCCGGACGAATCCTATGAGGAATTCATTGATGTCTACCATAATTTTTCTAAGCCGTAAAACATGTTATCGGGGCATGCCTGTTTTTCCGTCGCCAGGGGCATGGCTAGTGACAGCGCCCAAGTCGAAAGTTTCACCACTTTGACGACAAATTTCACTACCTCATGTAGATGGTTTCCTTGACCCGCGGTGTCTTTTTTGCCCCTGCACGGAATCTCCTCTGCTCTTTCAGCCCTCTCATAAGATGTCACAAATTTGTCCATTAAGTTTAGTAAGAGCAGCACTACATCTTCCATGGGATCCCTAGAACAGTCGTCGAAATGCCTTTTCGACGTGTCCGAACCCGATTCCCTGGAATAACGTGAAATCTTTCCTCTTATTTCTCTTATCCTATCACGTCCATCAGAATAAATATGGATTAAGTGAACCAGTGAGTTATGTTAACTGGGATTGGAGGTAATTTTTTCCGTTTGAGATTTTAAACTGGGTACATGAGTGAGATTGGTAAGGATGGCATAACGCTCCTCCGTACCATTCCCATCAGCCTCACATTTTTTCCCCGCAATTTTTTTCAGTGAGTTTAGGAATGCATTTCCCACGTAAATTACCTATGGCAAATACTACCTCATCAAGTGAACAGCTAATATTTGTACTGTGGTTTGGAGGTTCCGTGCTGACTCCTCGTTCAATGGCATTTAATACGATTCCCGCTGCGTCGATTCTTTTTGAATAAGTTCCGCTATGGAATAATTATGACGACACCTAGGTCATACTGTGGTCTGGGTCGTGCGGTTGAGAAAGGAAAAGATTTTTCCAACAGGAAACACATATTTTATCGACCTAGCACGTGTTCCGTTTCGGTCTTCATTTGCGTCGTGCTCCGCATGAATTTCTGCATCTTCAAAAGGCTCCAGAGTCCTTCCCGGGGTAACTACTGTGCTGAGGAACTTTCCGTTTTTTGTTGGTCCTGCTGGAATTCAGAAAGAGTGCATTAAACACCGTATTATGGACGCAGAGCATAATACTCACATTCTCATCAAAAGTCGGGAAGCAGAGATGTGAGCAACCATATTTTATTTATATAATCGTACTCTCTGAAATTTTACTTTTATTGCTTATTATTACAATTGTTTAATGAATGATACTTATTAATTTAATTATTAATATTAATTTTTATTAGTTATTATTATTGCAAAAATGAGGGTTGAGCTTCTACGGCCTCGGAAATTATAGAAAAGAAATTCTCAATTGGCCGTATAATTCTCCGTGTTTGTCCACCTTGTAAGTCAGAAATGTAACTGCGTTGGTGTGCGGTAAGGGGGAGAAATTCCCCGCAGGGACCAAACACCAGATAAATTGTTCCTGAACAGAGCTGAAAATCTATACATTTTTGATGTTATTTAAAAGTAAAATTGGGTAATATTGCGTTATTCGATGTCAACAGAAGTAAACCTACCATAATTTGTGGAGTTGACATCAGTCATCGTTAACCCCGTGGATGCAATGAAAATTGCTTCGACGAATAAGAATACCAATAGAGATGCGGCATTTTGAATGCTGGAATGGGAATTGGGATGTCGCGTTCTGGGTCTGGAATGGAAAAGCCCGAATCAGACATATGAGCTAACATTTGTGGGCAGGGATACAAATCCAATACTATCTTATTAATACATTAATATCTATTGTTTCCCATAGTAAATTTCAGGAATGAAATTTCCTCACTCAGTAGATGAAGGATCATGTCTTTTTATAGCGAATAGTGGGTTCAAAATCCATTTTTTGGAATCATCAATAAGCTTACAGAAAGAATGAATATTTTTTACTCATAACAAGTTTGATTTACCTAGGATACACTAACACGTCATGTCAATCGCCACACTTATCTCACTTCACTTATTTTGTGAATACTTCAATTTTGATTATAGACATGTAACATTATGGATTTGAAAACAAAAGCAGGAGGTGATTGCAGTGAATTATTCACTGGTACATATTTTAATGAGATGTTTGCATTTTTTATAAAAATGAAAGGCTGCTACCGGTATAGAAACTGAGGGGAAAGAGTCTCAGAGTTATCTCCACCCTATTGAAATGGCGGATAGATGTAGTATAGGGTTTACTTTCTGGAGATGTCAGTAAAACTTTCGTGGTCCATGTTCGTCCGTCAGGCAAATAGTCTTTATGAGGTCTCTTGTAAACGAGAGGAAACGTTTGCAAATTTAAAGTCTTAACGTAGTTTACCCCAATAGCCATTAATATTGACTTTTTGAAGATACTATATGTCACTGAGGCATGTAAGATAGGTGGTTTATGTTAACACGCGTATTAACACTAAAATAGCGGATGTGGCATTTTCGTTTCATTTTCAACATTTTAAAGTAAAAGTTAGGAAATTTAAAGTGCCCTCTCTTCTCCAATATATTTGCTGTATAATGGGACTTAGTGACTTTCAATCAAGCCAAGATTACTGCCTTTGAGGGAAAAAATGTAACAATCAAACTAAGAGTATTTTTTAATAAAAATAGACCCAACTGCACCGCAAATGCAGCACTATTTTGTCTAATGGCGATAGTTCAAATGATTTGATAATTAAACTATTTTTGCTGATCTTTAATCGTAAAATACTTTAATAATGGCTTTTTCTATCAAAATAAGTTCCTTCCATTATCATTTTCGTACATAACACTGTCAAAACGAAGATATTACTAATAAGTTTCTATTCTGAACTGAAAATTTAATTTTTGGATAGCACTTACAGAAAAAACAATATCACCAAATCTTGAGGATTTATTTAAAAAACAAGCTTACAAGATGAAATGCATGACAAAAACGGTAAACATTGACATCTTCCGCGCTATAAATCAAAGACGGAAGTGCTATAAAACCTCAATGTTGTTAAATTCACCCAGGCTTCTCACAATTTCTGGCCATGAGCATTTGGTGACACCAGAATTCATATTTTACTCGGGATATCCAATGGAGACATATAAATCATGTAAAATCAGCCCATAAAATGATTGAAAAAGATTTACTGCAATTTTTAAAATTTCTACCACTCCGAAATTCAATCAAATATTTAACTTATTTATTAATTATTAACATTTATAAATTATTTATATTTTATATTATATTTCATTTATTTATAAATTATTTATAAATATAAATTATTTTTTTTATATCTAATATTGTTGCAATGCAACCCGCAACACTAGCCTATTTTATTTCTTTTGAGAAGGTCTGCAAGTGACCAGTGAGCTTTCTGATCAATCCTACAGCGCGGAGCCAAATAAAAACTAAAATTTTCCTTGTACTTTCTTATTTGCATATACGTGCAGACGTATTTGTGGAAAAAGGAGAGATTGTTTCTTCACGGTTCTGAAATAGGGGCTAAACGAGGGGCTCCGTCAGTTACCAAAAGATTTCACAATCATGACCACGTCTAGAACCATTTCGGATGGAGCGATTGGTACGGCTGGTGCGTCTAGTTTTGAGCTGAGAACGGATTACCTCATCAAATATTTACTTAGGAGTGGCGATCAAATAATAAGTGCCAGAGAAGTCTTTTTTATCAGAAAAAGTCCCTGCACGCGGAAAAAAACGCTTGCACGCCGCCAGAAAATGTCCCAAGAATTCTCTAAAAAAGTTTTTAAAATTATATTTTTCGATAAATTGGTGAAGATATAAATTTATAAGCACACAAGTCCATCATTTACGAATGGACAAAAGATTTTTAGTCTTAAATAAGTCGCGCTCTAATGATAACCAGTTGCCTACATTAGAATAAGTTTCTATTGACTTTTTACAAGAGGAAAATATGTATTTATCGCGAAAGGATACCAGTTGTAATTTTAATTTACTCAATTGCAGGTAATAACTGTCGAGATAATTGATAACTATGATACAATTGAAGATGAAATGTCGAGTCACCAGAAGCCATACTAAATGCTTGCGACTCTTGGCGACGAACTGCTATAGTTATTTGATCTTGTCTAGCCGTTCATATCCAAGCTGCCTATTTCTTTCTGTAACTTACTTATGGAAAATCACTAGGCTAACGGAAGCATACGGATCTTTTGAAAGGGAAGTATCTGATATCAAAACTAAACAGAAAATCTAGAAAGAATTAAAAATTTGGTGAGTAAACTATAGACGCACGCCAAACATATCTTTCCAACAACCGGAAATGCTTGTTATAGCAATATAAGTCAAACACCGGAGCGGAATTGATGGCATTAGGAATGAAAATACACAACGCACAAGCGGACTTGCGCTAACAGAGGTGAATAGATGTGTCGGATTAATAAGGACCGGCATATTGTGATCTCTAATCCCATATTGCGCTACTAAATAATTATTTTTAGTTACCTATCAGGAAATTATTACGTAAGTATGACACATTTCTGTGTTCAATGAGTTGAAAATCAATGACACCTTATTTCATTGTAGAGGTAAAATATTTTGCAGAGGTAATAGAAATAATGTTAAAAAGTGATAAGGCGCGCACTGTAGATGGGATAGTGTGAATGACTGCAGGCTTATTATTCTCGATGACTTCCATGACGTACCAGGAGTATGAAGCCCATATTCCCGATGGAAAGGAGGAGCGACAATTAGTTCAACAAGAATTTACTATGAGGTGCAAGAGATGTAAGAACCTGCTTCGATTAAGAAAATGAGACGAAACTTCTATTTCGAATCATTAAACTGATGATGGCTCGACTCTCAGTAAAATCGTTCATTTTGTCAAATGATACATAGAGAGTCTATTTAAAAATAAACCTAGGAATCATTTAAAAGGCAGCATTTAATATTAATTCGATTTGACCAATCCAGAAGTAAGGTTTATTTGACCAGTGAAAGTTTATTAATTGAATTACTCCATTCCGTTGATGATAATGCAGAGATTTATTCAGTGAGTGTAGCAAGACGAACTTGAATGATATCAAATGCAATATTTTTAGGGAATGGTAGTCATCTTCTTTCAGCTGGATGTATTTCGTACCATGGTATAAAGGTCTTTGTTACATGTCGTTCCATTTCTAATTTCAGACTTCAGCGATGGATCTGAAAGTGACCTGGGTCGTCACAGCTCTTTTCTGCACCTCATTGACGGCTGCTGTCCATGGAGAAATTCGCTATGAATCTGTTGCACTCTCAAAGGCGAAATTACCTAAAATCATCCTTAGGACGTTTGTTGCAGAGGACCCAAAACATCCGGAATATTACCGGCTACCTAAAGGAGTTATCCCTGAAACATATCACCTCAAGATTGTTCCTTTCTTCGAAAAAGGAAATTTCTCATTCTATGGAGTTGTAGAAATTAGGTTCAACGTCCTCGATTCGACTGATATTTTGGTCTTGCATGTCAAAGACCTCCAAATTACGACGCAGAAAGTGATGGAGGATGATCAAGAAGGAAAAGAGATTCCCATAAAAGACTCAGTGCACATGGAACAGCGCGATTTTCATATGGTAACCCTTGAGCATGCGATGCTTGCAGGAAAAAATTACAAGGCTACAATGAGCTTCCAAGGAAGACTTCGTGACGATCTAAATGGATTCTATAGGAGCTCGTATAAAGATGCAAACGGGAAACTTCGGTGAGTATGTCACAATAATACGATACTTACGAAAAACGTTACGCATCACAAAAACGATAAAAGCGCTTCGTAATGAGTTATGTTTCCCATCGAAACCGACGCTTCAACGGAAGAATCGTCTATAATTTTCTGGACATACTCTCACTGCTGCCAAAATTCTGACTCATATCAATCCTTTTTTACGCCCATTAATGAGAGTGGGGATCAGTGATTATTCGATTTGCTTGCGTATAATTGTACATTATGATATCCCGTTCTCCGCAGAAATACCTTTTGGTCTTATATTACATTTTTAATAAATTTATTCAAAAAAATCCACTTGACACTTAATTTTAGAGCTTAATTAAATCACCCGATGAGAATCGCGAGAAAAATTATGGTATTAAATTCACCAGGAAAATTCTTGAATCATTTTATCGTCGTTCACAAGCACTCGACTCGGTGTAACTTGGTTGACCAGAATCAGATCAATTTGAGAAATTTCTCATGGATGAAATGCCAAATCTTTTCTTAAATACGTTACCGAATCAAGAGTAATTTTGATCGAGATCTACCGGTTATGCTTACAAATAGCAGAATATAAGAGAAAGTTTAGCTATGCTCAAAGAAAATGAAGGTCAAGTAGAGTTAGGCTGAATAATGACACCGCCAAACCGTAGACGATCTTTTTTACCTCTCAAGTATCATCGTTAGCCGAGCCAAGTTAGGGAGAGTTACACCTAATGAAGTTGTTATAAACGGGGGCTAACTATTACAAGTGTTATACTTTTTACTCTAGTCATTTAAGTACAACATGATGAATTCTTGACTTTTGACCCTGACGATATGATTCTGCGTTGTTAACGGCTTCCGGGTGCAGCTGCGTGTTGCGCTTTGTCGTGCAAGCTTTCGCGTCGATTACAGTGCGCATCATCAGGCGATGAATGAAAATTCGGAAAAGATTGTCAATTAATATACTCGTCCACCCTCCCCCATCTGAGTATAATATTTGACGATCTTTTCCGCATTTTCATTCATCGCCTGATGATGCGCCCTGTAACGGACGCCAAAGCTTGCACGACAGCGCAACACGCAGCTGCACCCGGAAGCCTTTAGCAACGATGCCTCTCGCTGCGAAAACCTACGTTCAAAAATATGATTCTGCGTTTTATTTTTTATTATTATTGATAAATGGAACAGTTAAATAAATATAGCAGCACCTAATTAAATAAATATAGTCCGAATGTTCAAGGCATAATAATTTGAAATGAGTTCAAAAGCATTACAGGAGTGAAACAGCTGAATATTTCATTTTTAAGGTATTTACAATTTTCGATCAGGAAATAAGACTTTTGAATGTCAGTACTTCCTCTTCCTTCCTCCTGGATGAATTTGGAGATTAAATGGATTTCGTTACAGATGGATGGCAGTGACGCACTTCGAGCCCACCAACGCCAGGAAAGCCTTCCCATGTTTCGACGAGCCTAACCTCAAGGCGAACTTCACAATAAGTATCGCAAGGGACAAGGACATGATTTCCCTGAGTAATATGCCGGCATTGGGTCCACCTGCAGCAGAGTAAGTATATCACATACCTACTATCTCTGTAATTTGTGTTCCACCCAGTCACCATATTGTATTCCGCCAAGTACATGGGATATGTCGCATTTTTATACTATTACTAATGAGAGTTCAATAAGTATGGGGATCAACAGTAGGTGGTATATCCATCTTAGAATATAAAACCGAAATAGTAATTTTCTCAGTTTTATATACAACTTCACCACCGATCACGGTTTCGGCACTCTTCTTGTAATTCTCAAGGTGAAGAATGAACAACCTTGAGGATGACATAAGAGTGTCGAAAACATGGTCGGTAGTGGAGTTGCATATACATATGTGTGGACATATCTATTTGTGTTTTTTACTTCATGCTGTGTATATCATATTTCCAACACGCCAAGCCTGAAAGGATTTCAAGGAGTTGGTATCTTAAAACCTGACTCAAGACCCAAGGGCATTTGAGTCAATAGAATGGTTTCTATTAATTTTATGGTTTAATTAACTAAGACTATTTTCATCAAAATCACTAGCTCCAATTCCCACATACAATATTCATTTAAATAGCAGATATTCCATGAATGACGATGTGTATAACCGAAATAATTTCTCGAATATTCAGCCCTAGGTTACCTGATAATTATGTATGGGACCACTACGCTGAAACGCCAAAAATGTCTACCTATTTGGTGGCTTTCATAGTCACACAATTTAAAGCGAACATTGGAGAGGAAGGTGATATCCGAGTGTGGTCTCGTGAGGAAGCCGTTGAGGACACAAGCTACAGCCTCGAAGTCACTCGTGATGCTCTTAATGTGATGCGCAACTTGACTAATATCCCTTACACTCTTCCGAAATTGGATTTGGTGGCGATTCCAGATTTCCAAGCAGGCGCAATGGAGAATTGGGGCCTTATAACATTCAGGTTAGTATTTCAAATGAAATTCATTGAAAAATGATTGCATCGTGGATATCGTAAATTAATGCCAGGGTAAAATGTATTTTAATACAATACATATGCACCTATATAATTTAGATGCTAAAAAAGAAGCACGGTGCTATTGGTTACTTCAGTGACTAAGTTTTTTTGTAAAAAAGGAGTCAACTTTTGCGGGAGAATTTTTCCGATTACCATCACCTAGATAGTATGGAATACTGCAATCTCAATATGTTTGCAATGAGATTTTTTCAACAGTTTTCTAAGGCGGTAGAATGTGTAAAAATGAGGATGATATTAATGAATCACACTTTTTCACATCCGCATTTCCAATATGACCGATGAAAAATCGATTTTATAAACGAAAAGACATCCATAATTACAAAAATTATACTGGAATATTGATTGGCCCGAGAAGTATGAATTCCCTATTTTTTACGACTTTGGAAACTGAGGTAAACTTGTTTGATGACAAGGACATGTGACCACTGTGAGTTTAAGAAGAGCACGGAAAAATAATGAAGAGGTTTCAAATGGTTCACACTACTTCCTCTATTTTAAACCAACTAACTTTAACGCGTATTAACTACTCAGCGGTAATTATTTTAGTCAATTCCGGTCAAAAAAAAATTGGTATAATTTAACATGTTTTAAATTTATAAGCAACTCACACAATAGACAACACATTGATTTGATTGGATCCAATGTTTTAAGGAATTACCCAATTGATCAAGATAACTTGCACAAAATTTTACCCACATGACACATCAAATCCATTATATGAATTGGAACCAATAAATCATTACATTTCGGTATTTCCCACAAAAACAGGATAAAGAATGGGCAGCTCAAAGGGCCTTTCGAAAGTCTAAATTTTTAAGTAGAATATTTTTTATGTTGTTTATAAACCTAGGTACACAATCATTTAGATATAAGATGCACGTGCAAGATAGATCAATGACAAAACACAAGTGGGAGACAAGCATCGCGGTGGAAAATAGACATTATCACTCTTATCAAACTCTTATCACTTGAACCAGCACAGAAAGGACAATTGTACCTCTGTTTTTATTTTTAATTTGATATTTTCGTGGCGCTTTCATAATGTCTAAATCTCATAATCAATTTTGAAACCGCAATGAAACATCAGCTCATTCTACAGTGTAGGTCATTGGCATCGTTGCCATTTCATTCTGGATTACAGACGGTGATTACGGATAATTTTGGTGAGGTCACAAAATAGTATGGGGCTAGATTCACTTATATGTTATCGGAAAAGAGTTTTTAAAGGACATTTCCTAAATGTATTGATACTGAGTCAATGATGGACGGCTAAAAAATATTTGATCCAACCAATTGAGGTTACATTTCCGGATATGGATAAAAAGGGCCTATTAATACGGCCTTTGCTTTCTACTTTCCAAGGCAAAAATCTAATCGGCTTCAGCCCTCTAATAATATTGAATCCCGTCACTTCATATTGACAGATATCTTCAAATGGGAAAGAAAACATGAAAGCGTTTGGATATCCAAGGATAAGACTCTATTTTAATCAATGATTAAAATATAATAAGATTGCATTTTTAGAGGAATAAATAGGTCTAAAAACTAAATGCTCAGACAGGGGTATTTCAAGTATCACGGATCTCAATATTTACCTCCAAATATTTTCCGCTGACACAATCCTTGTTTCTTTTCCCAGAGAGATTGTGCTACTGTACCGGAATGGGTCGTCTACATTCGAAGAAAAGCAGGAGTGGACAGCCGTGGTAGCGCATGAGGTAGCGCATCAGTGGTTCGGAAACTTGGTCACACCCGAATGGTGGAAGTTTTCTTGGATTAAAGAAGGATTCGCTACATACTTCCAGTACGCAATCGTCGACTTAGTAAGTTTGTATTTTATTCTATTGTGGACTCTTCCGGTCCTACAAGTGAAAAAACGTGCCTATTCCTTACATCCTGGCAATCATATGATTAAGTGTACTAAAACCAATTCACGCGAGTTGAGGAGACAATGCTTTTTCATAAAACTCGTGTGAATATATGCTCATTATTTATATTAAATAGTTATCATAAGAGGGTTTACGAAGCCAATTAATGCACATATTTTAACATGTCAGGTATGGCCTGAGGACAAACAGAGATATAAGATAACTTAAAAGCCAATTAGGCCATTAAAGTTTCACTAAAATTCGGGAAAATATTTTCACATAGTTCTCTGACGGCATATTCAAACACTTACGAGGACATGTGCAGTTGATTACTATAGACGGCGTTATTTTGGATCAGAGAATTTCACTAAATCTCAGCGCCGTGTTTAATACATTTATTCGCCTGCTTTTGTCCCGGTTAAATCTGGCAATCGAGAAAGACCACTCCCTCTCCCGACTTCTCCCGGACGAATTATTTGGATGGCGTCCAAAGGGGCATGACTAATTGCAGAACTTGCTATGAGTGGTAATCGCGTAAGCAAAGGAGCAATATCCAGAATCATGTAACGTATCTCATAGCTTTGAGAAAATACCCAAATTGAGTAATTACAACTGTTCTAAGTTTTATATTTATACTAAAGTAAAGAGTTGAAATTGAGAGGGTATTGGTGACGGGTTGCCGCATTGATGATATGACGATAGTTCAACTGAAAAAAATGAACTGACATTTTCTCTACCCATTAATCATCGTTTGCAACAAATATATAAAGTTCATAGCACGACTCCAAAACAAAACGTCACATTTAGACAAGCATGTGGAACGAAACACCAGGGCTACTCGGCATTATCTTGCACTTAACGTAAGGCGGCAAGGGGACCACGGTTCAACGTCCCATCCAGCGGACGGAATACTGAATTTCAAGTGTCCACAATACAACACTCAAGAACGGATCAGCCAGTCGCTGAAAATCCTCTGTCAACGACGGGATTTGAACCCGGGCCCATTTAGTGACATGTTTTATCGAAGAATTTATTTTAATAAAATTAATTTAATACCAATTTCAACAAGTGTTAATTTTCTAATATACTTTTCAGATGCATCCGTCATGGAGAATGATGGAACAATTTGTTCCTCAACAACAACACACTGAGTTTACGAGTGATGCTTTGGACAGGCCTCACCCCATTTCCGCTGACGTCATTACAGTTGACAGAATAAATGCCATGCTCGACGAAATAACTTATAATAAAGGTAAGAATGCATAATGCAGTTTCTCAATTTTATTAAATTTTTGATTGATAATGAGCTATTCATATTATTTTGGTTTTCACCAGAGATTTTACCCTTAATTAACTATTCTATCGGTTAATTAGGGTTTATATGGAGTATTTTGAAAATCACTCCGCCTTTTCATAATCCCCATTTTGAACATCCCTCTAAAACTCTACGTAAGGTCTATTACCAGTCACTTTAAATTGAAATGTAATTTTATTGCATCCCATCTTGCTTAATATTATCCCTCCAACACAGTAGCCATTCGTGCTAAATGTAATTTCTTGTAAGAATGGCTAATGATAGGATAATCAGCAAGTGCGAAAATGGGTAGCCATTGCGCATAAAAAACATCCATAGCTAATTAAATTGTTATGAAAGGTCCAATGTCTTCATTTTTAAAGCTGTCACGAAAATGCTGAATACAGACAATACTATCTTCTGGTGCAGTTTACTTCAGCTACCCTTAACTACATCAGTTTAACATTCAATACCGGAAAACCAAAGAAATATCTCTATCTTGCAGGACGGACACGGCCGTTACCTCACGTTCGGCACATTTGTCTGATTTTTGGCTTTGTGTCCGGAGAAGACTAATTTTAGGCAGTAGACAATAGACACCTAAATTAGCCGTTTAATTTCCAAATATCTTGGGAAATTAGATCCAAATGCCATTTTGTCCTAAGGATTATAAATCCTGAGCACTACGGCTATTGTAAGACGTTTAATAAACCAATTTACTTCAATTTTGAAAATAAAATGGCAATTATTTACATTATCGCCTTCTTGGTAACGCCTCTCAACTTATAACGGAGGCGTATTTTCAAAATTTAGCCGAGACTGAAGTGCTGGCGGTATTTATGTAAAATTACATATGGCGTCGAAAGGTTTGAATATTCTAATTTGGGAATCCATTTCATCTTCAAAATTTTATCACTCATTGGAACAATTACAAATAGGTAATTCATTCATGGGAGATATTAAACCCTTCAATGCAATTCTTTTACATTCCATTTTATGGTACTTCTATTAACTACTGATAAAATCGTATTCCAGGTGCATGTTTGGCCAGAATGATGGAACACTTTCTATCGAGAAACACATTTTTTGGAGGTATTCAAAAATACCTAAATAGCAGGTAAAGTAGTAATTTTCCACCGGTGATTATTGATTTTTCAACTATTGAAATTAATTTAGAATAATAATTATGTAATGAGTTATTTTCGTATGTAGAATTTTGAACGGTAGTAATGGAAACTGAGCTGCATCTTTTATCATCGGTATGGCTGTAACAATTAAAGCTAAAAGTCTAAAATATAGCTTAATAGTTTCTATTTGGAAACAAATAAATATCTTTCGAATTGAATAGCACCAGTAAAACTTCCGAGATTTTGATTTTAACTTTGTAATAACAAAGGGAGGACCTAGTTGGGCTACAAATTTTGCCAACTTTTACTTCTAGTGATGGAGTTTGATTATTCAGCAGTATTCATATTGAAATTATTCCAAAAGTAAAGTCACCATTTAAAAATTTCACAGATTTCTCAAAAAGCCATTGCATTATATTCAGACATTTCTTTATATTCATACATCAAAATTCATTTCATTACAGTCATTGTAAATAACTGAAAAACTGCGAACTGCAGATAGAGACGAAATTATCGTTTGGGTTAACTCGCAGAATTGTGCAAAAGCAAAAATGTTAAAATAGCGTGATGACTTTATGCGTAAGCAAATTTAGTACCTTCATCAATTTCATAATTGCACCTAAAATTTTAATAATATCTTTATATTGATTACAGGAATCACAATTCGGGCAACGACTTACAGCTCTTTTCATGTTTAGACTCTCAGGCCAGAGAGGATGGTAGCATGCCAGAGGGTATTACTGTAAAAGAAGTCATGGATACATGGGCATACCAAAGGGGATACCCTGTCGTTACAATAAAAAGGAATTACGAAAATGACGATGTAGTAATCACGCAGGTAAAAGCTATTCTGTCCTCAGCTTTCCATCAGACTTCCAAAATGAAGCATACATGCTGAAAATTCATATTTTTTGCTATCGAACTAACCATAAGGTGAAACAAGTTTATAGGCAATTAATTATTAGCCTCCAGTTTGGATATTATCTGAATAATACACAACTATGCACAAAATTTACTTTTCTGTGAAGAGTTTGGATGATAAAAAAAGGATTGAAGAAGATTTGGGAAAAATCACATTGACGCTTTTCTGCTTCTTATTTCAGTCCTGGCAAAGAAAAGAAAACATGAGAGAGTAGTGTCAGATTCCGCTCCCTTTTGTACCATGATTATTAAGCTGAAGTAGATGAAGTGAGAGGAAGATTAAGAAAGAGATGCCTTCCATTTTCCATCCTGTCCATTACGTATGTTATTTCTTTCACCGGCAGAAACGTTATGAAAGATAAGCAGCACTCTTACACATTCAACAAATGAAAATCGTAATTATTTTCCTCCATTGGAAGAGAACTATTTTTCCAGAGAACGAGAAATATTTTTTCCCAAGTAGAGAAACAGTACAACGCCACCAGTCAGTTTTCTCTTTTAATTACGTATATTTTTTTCATTGCAATTCTTATTATCGTTTCCCCTTCCCCGATGATTACGCATACCACTCTCACTCTCTGTACACCCTTCAATTACAAGTTATCAAAGGATTTTTTTGTTCATGGAAAAATGAGGGACATAATAATGTCATTTATAGGCGTAGAGTACTCATAAAATAAATCATCAAGCAGAACTTCAAAACATATAACACAAATAAGAACTCAATATATTCACTTAACCTCTTACGTATTGCATCAGGACTGCGCAAGTGATACAGTCCGAGAGTAAGTTTGGGTAGGTTGGGCTAGAGCTCATTCATAGGTGTGTGATACCATATACTCAGTTTCTTTCCCTGGTTCACCTTGCGCTCCATAGATTTCATGTTTTCAAATGTGCCCGAAGGTTCCACCGGCGAATAGAACAGGGGGACGCTGCTATTAGTAGCCCAATGCTCAATCCACTGGGCCACCACACTCCCTTCTATGTAATATAACAATAGTTAAATATAAAATTTCTCTAAAATTATTCTGAACTTCCTGAATAGGCTTTAACAAAAAGTTAAGTTTTTGAACAATCGAAACCAAAAAAAAAGAAAGGACAAGTTTCTAAACTAAGAAACATCTTCGGAAGATGTAACACTTTACGTTGACTTAAGAATTTATTTTACATTATATTAATAAAAAATAATCCAATTTCCCGTTATTGTTTTATTTTAGGAGAGATATGTGCTTAAGCTGAATGGTACGAGTGATAATTATCGCTGGTGGATTCCTCTCACGTACACACTGCAAAGCAGTCCCAACTTTGAAGAAACAAGGGTTAAAATTTGGGTCCCTAATACCGATGAATACATCGCAAAAATATCAACGAATAGCAACGAATGGCTGATGGTAAACATTCAGGAGACTGGTAAGTTAAGACCGCAGATATTGGGTTGGGTTCAAGATAAGAACAAACTTATTCCCCCTGGTCGCATTTGTCATCTCTGCCGACGCGATGTTTCGATGGTCGTGACTTCCATCATCACCAGGGATTATGCCCAAGCCCAGATAATGATGGCCGGCATGACAATCAAAACTATGCGAAGACAGAGATGAAGAATGTGACCCGAAAGAAATCAAAACAGCACTGCTTGGAATGACAATGTTACTCTTTCATTAATTTTATTTAATTTCTGGCTTCTTTTCTATCATACGTTCTCCCTCTTTCATACTCATATTCCTGAATACCTCTACAACCTATTCACACTCAGGACAATAGTTTTCGCCACAAGAACCCGGGCAGACCTTCTTCACATATCCCAAGCCCTTACCAAACACAACCTAAGTTCTATCCTAATAATAGCATCCAAGTTCTTGAATTTAATACCCGCCTCAATAAAATTTACCTCCACCCCAGAATCGAATGAGGAAATTGTACAAATATTTCAAAGCTGTTGTTTTGAAAAATACAATAATCTGTGCGTTGATTATCTTGATGTTTGATTCTTTGTGTTTTATTACTCTTATTTTTATAACTAATGATTTCAGGCTTAACCTTATGAAACCTTTCCTTTGTGGAAATGAAAATGTAAACTTTGTAAGGTTAAATACGATACTAGTGAGCCCTAAAAAGTGTATTATTTCATTTTATTTGCTCATTATTCTTCAGGTTAAATATAGGTACTAGTGAACCTTGCAAATTATTTCATTACCATCCTGTTTTTGTGTTATACTTATTTCATATTGATTTTAATTTGAGCATAATGTTATATTTACTTAGGTTTTTTGTTCATATGGGTTTCCCAGAGCATTAATAAACGATTATTTCATTAATCCATTTAGGATATTACCGTGTGAACTACGACGATACAAACTGGAACCTAATCACGAACTACCTGAAGGGCGGTGATTTCCTCGACATCCACCCCGTCAACAGGGCGCAGCTGGTCGACGACTCTTTCAACCTGGCCAGGGCGGGATGCTTGCCCTACCACGCGGCTCTCGACCTTTCCCTCTACCTTTCAAAAGAGACGGACTTCATCCCTTGGAGCTCGGCTGACATGGCATTTCGTTTCCTGGACAGAAGATTGGCCAGGTCGAAGGGATATCCGATGCTCAAGGCAAGGCATTGTGAAAACTCCCTGGCAGCTTCACAGGTCCCGATCTTTTGTGAGATCCTAATCTTAGATTTTAAGAATCACGCGCTCGGGGAAGAATTGGCGAGGTGGAGATACACGTGTTCACCTTGACACTGAGAAAGAAGTGTAGACATTTCTAGGAGGAAAATCCGTGACAAACTCTACCTGGATGAAAGCCAGGATACTCAGAATTTGCGCCAAGTGCTGTATTCAATTAAGAGGAGATTTTATTCCAGATGAAATGGTATTTTTGCTTGACGTATCGACTGCTTAAAGCTTAAGACATGATCCTGAAATTTTCAGGGAATTTTTTTTTATTCTTGAATAACTTATGCCTGTGATGCACGTGCGTTTAGGTCAAGGTAGTGTCGAAGGCAGCGGAATGAATGGTGAAACATTAGTGAGAGCTGCGCGTCATTGCACGAACAATTGCGGTAGCGCACATAGGCGGATCTGGGGGGGAGGTATTGGGGCACGTGCCCCCCCAGACCCTTAAAAAATATGCAAGATTTTTAATACGGTCTCTCTATTTTTGCGTTCGTTTTGTATTGCGAGGTATCCTTTACCCCCCAGAAAGAAATCCTGGATCCGCCCCTGGTAGCGCATACATATAGCTGAGTGCCTGTTGGGGAAATATTCACCCCATGCATTCTCCATAGTAACTGGCTCGCACGGCATGGAAATAATGCAAAGGGTTGTACATTGTGTGCCGTGCGTATAAGGCTCCAGCCATGTACATGGATGGAGCCTTATACGCACATATTTTCATCTAAAATCTACACATTTTATCCCAATATGGAGGAAATATTTCTGCTTTAGAAATATATAAATGACGACAAGCTTACGCTTTATACAGCCTAAAAATTTGAATAATGAACGAATTGATGCAATTTATACTTCAGGAAAAATACGAAAATGACTGGTCAAACGAAAGTTAAAACGTTTTTTTATATCCTTGCGTATGTCGATGACTTCTAGAAGATTAGGTTAAGTTTGATGCCGGACACGCAATGTCCAAATGTGGAAACAGAGATCCTAAAATCATAATTTCGAGACAAAAGCCATATTTTGAATATTCGGAAATTGATATAATGATAAAATCGCGAACCTACGGCTAGGAAACTTTTACTTCAGCACGAGCAATGTCCAAGCGAAAGACATTTTTTCAGCGGATTTTCAGCATCCCATATTCACTCATAAGTTATAATTTTCGGTGTTGATTTCCTTAAAGTTGACAGTACTCTTTGAGGACGATTCCGCATAAAAATCGGCCAAGTCATCCCGATTGAAAGAAATAAAAACGAATATTGAATAATTTCCCATTTTTTTTATCGGAGGAGACGCTGTATCAAAAGCCAAGGATTGGTTAATAGGGCAATGCTATGGGCAGAAGTGGCACGAGTACTTATCAATGCAAAAAAATGCTCAAACATGTCTAATATTTAGCACTACGTGTGCTTTCGAAAAAGGAATAAGAAGACCATTTATAAATCACGATCTATAAAAAGAAATTGTAACAATGGCCTGAAGGATGTATCACAATTAGAGTGCAGGTATAATTTAAGACATTTGAAGAAGAACTTGTTAAATGCATTTAAATAATCCTAAATAATCAAGTCAGCGAAATATTAGAGATTTTTAATTCAGATGACCTAAATACGGAACTCCTCAATTTGGATAAAGTTTTTCAATGACAGCGGTCATGATTAATTAAAAAGGAGAATAACGTTTTTAGGGAGGGTTTATTATGACGAATAAAAATCCACTATAGGGAAAAGTATTGCTTTGCACACTTCTTCGAAATTCCCCAAATATTGCTTGACTCTTCAATTTTTGATCGATCACTTGTAGCCAGAGAGCTGACATTTGTAAACAATCTGTTTGTCAACCGATTTCAGGATTCATTGTATCAGTCATCATATCTGAGGAATGAGTGACAGGTGATGCAATATTTATCATGGCTTGGAACCAACACGTGATTAAGTCTCGTCCTACAACCATCAAGAATATTTTTATCATTCAAAGAGCCTACTTAAGAGATAATGCTCTGTTGTTCGTGGTTCTCCCTCCATTTTTGAAATGCTTGAATTTGATTGCTGAGTATCAATATCAAACTTTTTGGGCATATGAATGCCCAATTATAGGCTCTATTTTTATAAAATTAGTATGATATGAAATTTTATACTACCTATCTGTATGTCCCTGAGTAATTAAAAATGAGTCCCATGGTAGGGGCTTTTTTTAATTACTCAGGAACTTACTTGCTTGAAAATAGTTGCTACAAGCAAAAGCCAAGTAACCTTTTCATGTATTGACAATAATACCCTGTAAATATTCGGTTCGTTGTAAAATGAAATCATTGAAATAGTATTAAAGAATGAAAATGAAGCAGGATACTTGGCTTCAAACAAATTGGAAATTATTAGTATTACTTTATTCTTATCTATTTCTAGTTCTAAAAGTCCTTCGTACTGGAAAAAACAACTGAAATCATGCATACTCCAAATTCATGATACTAAAAATTTTAATAGGGAAGGAAATTATATTCAGAGAGCAGGAAAATAATTTGAGCCACTTTGATTCAATATGCATGAATTTCTTACATAAGTCTATTTATATAACCCTATGCGGTTGTCTTCGGATAGAAATTTGACATAATGAAAAATTTTAACAACCTTTTCCCAAACTTTAAAAAAAAATCTTGAATTTTGCCGAGATATTTTCCGGTTAAATGAATTAATGCTGTGAAAAAATACCACAGTAAAAATGATCTTGCTTCTTGGATGAACAACTTTTATTATTTATTAAGTGATTCGTGTTTCATAATTCTTTTGGGAATGCAAAGTATGTGAAACTGGATAAAAACATATTATAATATAGACTCGCGAAATTGATATTTCTTTGCAGAAGCATGTTGATGGACTTGTACGCCCGCACTTTATGAGGATGAGTCCAAAAGGATTACCAAATGGATACGAAAAGCTGATGACATACTGGTCTTGCAAGTATGGAAACAAAGCCTGCATTAGTGAGGGAGTCAAACAGTTCTCTAAATGGAGGCTCACACGTAATAATTTGTAAGTACCGGGACACTGTGGCGATATGGCAGTGCATTTTACGTTAAGTAAGCCAACTTATAAAGAGAAAAATATGAATATTTCTTAGCGCTGAACTTATTTAAAATTTCCAGCATTGCTGTGTTTAGTGACCTCATTGGTATCTACTATGACCTCAGCTGCTGTTGACCACTCGACGCACATAGGTGATGTATTCAGGGTAAAACCTTAATCAGGAATATTGACCCCTTTGGGATTTGTTACGTGAAAATCTGTATACCTGGCGCACCGACTAAAAACGTAATTCATTTGGCAGCCGAAAAGAGCTGAAGTTTTCCAATGCTGAAAGCACGTTACGTACAAAATATTTTTAAATACATAAATATAAATAAATAAATCCATGGGGGTTTTTCATTTTAACGACTGCATGTTCGGAGCACAACGGTAATCAAGACATGCGATTCGACCGCTCACAGGAATTCACGTGGATTTTATTGGCAACGAGATGCTTTATCGAAGGTTCATTTTAACCCAACAATATCAATGAGTAAGAAATTCAAAATAACATTATCCCTAATTGAAACTATTTCTAGGCTCATGTTTTGTTCATTCGGAGCTGCAACAATTATGTATGACAAATCCACGTTGAAAAATATTAAAAAATAATTTCTTTTTGGTACGTTTAATGAGAAATCACCGTGCCCTAAATTAATAGAAAATGTCGGCCTAAAAATTGATTGCAAAGATGTTATGCGTAATATATCGCTTTGCGTTGGTGCCCGAGGAAGTAAATTGGGTTAACGCAGTCTTCAAACCCGAACGTCCCACACCTTCGCTTGCATATCTTTTTTCATTTCGACATATGACCTATCTACCTCCAACCCCAGTATTGTTTTCATGGGTGTAGCTTGTCTTATTTAGGTAAGTTTACATATCTATCACGCATCTCGGAAATATCAAATATTTGATCAATCACGCAAGTTAAGAAAAGTATGAGTCTTGTGAAATGCAATCAATTAACCAGGACTGCTACTCTTCCCCTTTCCACGTTGAAAATTTCTGTGCATCATAGCAATGCGCACTTCTTCACGGCGCAAAATGCTAATATCGACAAGATTATTAAAACATTTTTTTTATTTCAGGATACTCAAAACTCCAAATGCGTACTGCTCTGGGATATACGACGGAGGAAAAGAGGAGTGGGACTTCCTTTGGATGGTATACGAAGCGACGACGGACCCCACGGAGACGGCACACATTCTGGATGCCCTGGGATGCAGCAGGGATAAGGAAATATTGAAAGGGTGAGCGGGACGAAGAGAAATATTCCATCTTTGCCAATTGGCTGAAGGAAATTTATCGGCGAAAGAAAAACATACAACGATCATAGGATATAATAATATAAAAATGTAATGATAATTCTTATTTATTGGGCGATATTGAGACTAGAAAGTCACATCTTTCATCTAGCCCGTCGTCATTCTCTAAATGTTTGCAGAGGAATGCATTGTCAAGTTACTCTTGAAATGAAATGCAGTCAATTTTCAGCAATGTGATTGGTATGGATCTGAGGCGGGTACACCCAGGATAAGGAAATAGTTTAACCGTGAGTGAAAGAAATGAAAATAATATTCTTGGAAATAACCTCTTGTTAGCCAGCGGCGTAGGTGCCTTTAAGGAGTCACTAAGCGCGAAAATTCCAAAGAGAATACGAACATATATCACAAGTAGATAATTTTGGACGCAGTGGATAAAATACTACTTAATCAAGGATGTCCTATAGGATTTTACTAATTTCAAATGCATGTCACAGTAGTAAACCAATCTATTTCCTTTACTTTTTGGAATAATGACTACGGAAAAGTGTAATACGAATAAGAAGTAGCCAGACACTTATTTTGACATCTGTCGCGAATCAACTTTGATATTTTCCAAGTCTCTCTTTGTGGTTCCGAAAAAATGGCATCACGTGCTACCCAAATGATACCCTCGCATGGCAATACTCAAGAGTCTGAAGCCCGCTTCTTATGTAATGGTCTTTTTTACGGGGCCAAAGTGAACATAGGCCTACTTTTTCGCTGATATGGACGCTTTGGGGTATGTACTCATAGTGTATAAACACTCATAGGGTATTGACTTATCGCGGCATATTGATAAATGGCATGTGTGATCTAATTTCATATCTCCCTTACATGATCAGCCCATATTGATATAGAGTTTGAGCGTTTGGTCAAGTTTAGACAGTGTTGGGGCGTTTTTACCTGTCTATATTTCTATGTCCCACGGGAATGTAGCAGTATCGCTTTCCGCACGCGACCCCATCTTCCTTTCATTGGCCTGTAGGATTCCTTTACAGATTTGATGGAAAATCTGATTCACTTAATTTTTCCTTACTCCTCCAAGTAAACTTTCATGTTGACTATAAAAGAGATTTTTTAGCACAGGAGCACTACCCAATTCTCAGATGACTATACACGGGAAATTACCATGTTTCAACATATACAATTTTTGTGATACAAATACTAATACCTTATTTTAAAAATATAGTTTCTTATGCTGTTTCACGTAGTCTTTCCTAATAAATAATCGAGAAACTATATATTTCTAAAATTAACTGGCCAGTGACGGATTTAAGGCTTTCGGCGTGATAAACGGAAATATTGAAAAGATAAAATTTCACCAAGCCATAAAACAATGTTTAAAAAAAAAGCAGGAAAAACAGGCACACATTTTGGGTGGTTTGTAGCTTCATTACCTCCACGCATCTCAATTCCATGTAATTCTCTGAACAATTTTCCTCGGACAGCAGAAGTAATTATTAACTGATTTTGAAAAAATGGGATCTAATACCACCATACCAATCAAGGCTATTTCCAGATAGGTCGAATTTGATCCCGAAAAATTCACAATCCGGACAACCCATGCGTGAAGGACACTTCAAGTACAGCACTTCATCCTTCGGAAGGGGCGTCAAAGTTTTGTTACCTAAGCGACTTTCGTATAAAGAAGACAAATGCCGACACCCGAGTATCTCTCCACACTTCCTTCCATTCCATGCTTTCACGTTGTATATTACCAAACACCATCTCCGTGTAAACGTGTAGGAAGCCTTCTCTAGATTCCAATACCAATAGATAGGAAAAACGTCATCATCTAAAATTTTAAAAATTGACAAAATGTTTCCATGGCTTTGAGGACATTTGTAAAAATACAGGTAAAAAAAATTCTGTTGATGCATTTCGATTTTAAGAAAAGATTCTGTAGTTGGATTCTGACACCAGAAATTTGTCTTTGCAGTATTGGCTGCATTAAAAGTTTATTAGCTGTTAAATCTGGCGATAGATTGCCCTTTCAATAGAATTTAGCTTCACAGCCTACTTTCATATTCACTAAAAACACATGAAAAGTATGGAAAAGCGCCAGTAAGCATGACATAGCCTAACTGTGGCTTTGATAAAATTAATTTTTTATACTCCGCTGGTTTTCTAACCAGAGAGTTTTATCTGATTTACGTGCTTTGATTTTATCTCCACAGGTATCTTCTCAAGGTAATTGAGGACGACGTTCAGATCAGGAAACATGAACTAGAGCGCGTGTTTGTGGCTGTCAGCAAAAATGTAGGAGTCGACCTGTCGGTAGATTTCCTTGTGGAAAACTTCGAAATAATTAATGCAAGGTATGGGGGCCATTTTTGCTATTAATGTGCAATTGCCAATGATACTTAAATACGTAAGTGTGCCTACTGATGTGGAAAAAAGTATGACTAAGTTTGTGTCACTACTGTCAGCCTGCATGGTATTCGGTTTCACTTCTGATGGAATTTTATTTTTGAGTCGAATGCGGAAAAGGGAAATTCAAACACGTTCCATCTTCTTACTTCACTTACGACATTTTTTAAAGTGTCGAGTGGACGCCGGAGTGGCTCAACAAATCGCGTGGATATTTCAGGGTATCTAACACGACATATCTAATGACTGCAAGAAAAAGGCTTTCCAATTCGGCAATGCACACTATAAAAAATGGCGATTTTAGTTTCTGTGGTTTATTTTAAGTAATTGGAACAATATAAACATTCATTTACATGAAAAATTTGGAAATATTTGTTTCATATAGCATACGTAACTTCGATATCCATGTACTTTACTATACCTCGGGAATTGAAATCGGCCTTTCGGCCGTTTTAAAAGTCAAAGAATGGGTAAAATTTAATTTAATAGCTATTTCAAATGCAAAAGATGTCGTTCTATCTATAAAATGCAATGAAATGTACCAATAAAATATTTTTCCCGAGACGAGGTGAAGAAGACGACCGTTCCGCCGTTCTCATAGTTTTTCGCGTGTTCTTCTTCACCCTTTCGACCGTAGAAGTACGAAGGTTTACGATGTAAAGAGGTTCACTACATAGAGGTTTTACTGTATCATAGTTGGTAAAACTTCCGTTGTCGTACCTCTTCGATAGTTATCCTTCATGTATGGAAATGGTAATTTGGCCCCATGGTGAATAATTACCTTGCAATTTTAAAATGTTGATCTTTTTTTGGCTGCAATTTCAAAAAGGGTTGCATAGAACATGAAGTGGATCAGTGCTGCAGAGCTCACTCATGAGTGTTAAAGTTAGGTGTGAGAGCTCTTGCGAAATGGTGTGACTAGAAGATGGGAGAGAGAATACTCCCCTACTCCTTTCAAACAAGTTAGTATGCGTAATTCCGTATCCTTGGTATCGATATTCATTATGCCATATTATTTTGGTGCTTTGCATTTTGCATTTCTGTGATCTGTATGCTTTAAAGACCCCTTCCGACCACTCACTCTCACATGCAATGGTGAATGAGACGAGATGTAGATGCATGGACTGTAGTAAAATGGTTAATAACTCATTGTTGTAGTCAAATAAACAATGAGTAAAATGATATAATACACGACCCTATAAAGCTTCGGCAGAATTTCATACAAATGCCTAAATTTCAGCGTTCTATCTTTTCTGCGGGATAGTAGTCAAATGCCCTTCCTCGATAAGGTACACACTATTTTTCACCGCACTCTTCCGAATCATAGAGTATGTTATTCACGACTGAGGAAGCGTGTTTCAGCAGTATTGCCAATTCGGGAATTTTCGTCTTCTGCATGGTAAGATTTTTGTGCTCGAGAGTGTACATAAATGATAGTTTTTTCAAGAAACATAATTGAATTGGCATTTAATAATGAGACCATCATGGCCTATGTTCTATGAAGTAAAGGGTGAATTCTCTCCAAAGGTACACTTCAAAATCGATAGCAGCGGTAATTTCTGGACTTGCATCCGACATTGGCTCCAAGGAAAAAGCAATACAGGTAAATATGCCACGGTGAATATGGTCTATCTCCTATGGTTTTATTATTGAATTCTAGTAGTATTATAATGCGCATCCGTTTTACACAGCCTAATCCTAGTAATTGATGAACCTCATAATGTATCGGCGTCTAAGCTATGTTAAATAAAAATTCCAACATCATTCATTGTCTTAAATCGGATCGGATGAGATGTAAGAAAGATTGCATATAACGTTCCTTCCGGTGCCACGTAAATAATTCTTTTTGAAAACACCATAAAAATAGATACCATCGTGATATCTCATGCACGAGGTCTTAATAGACACTGTTTTTTACATTTGTATACCCGGACATAAGTTCCGAAGAATTATTTCATGGATTGATTTTCTGAAATATTTTATATTTTACCAAAATTTTAATTTCGTAGTGGATATAGAATAAACGACTACATATATTTTATGTGCACTGTAATTTCCATTCATTAACTTTATAAAATATTCGTTGGTGATGGCTCATGAAGCATTATAATGTGATTTTATTTCTATGCATGGACATGACGATGAAGGAAATAGGCATGTTCTCAATGAAAATGTTCACCATCCATTTGAATGATAATTCTACCCATAATTATAAAATTCACAGTGTATGATGAAAATAAACTGCTCGCGGTAATATAGCAGCGTACAGACTGTCCCAAGGGTCGTGTGTCATTTTTGACCTGTAATTTTAGTAACTTTGCATGGAGCTATATTCATGAAAATTGGCACACTTAAGGGGAAAGGTCCTAAGTTTTGTTGAGTGCAAGCAAAATTTTACAATTTTGACCTTTTGACCTCACAAAGTGGGTCCAAACCAAACATTTGAATTTGCCTTATGGGGTTTCAATGTTAAAAAAATCGAGATAGACAAAAGTGTGAATTTCATTGACCAATATGTCAATTCTTAGGTTTTCCGACACGAGAAACCCGAAAATAACACTTTTATTTACGAATATTCAACCGTTGACCCAGTAAGGTCACCGTCAAGGTCATAAGGGTGGCAAAAGGAATAGCATACCAACAAAGGTGTCGATCCATGGGTTTTGTAGGGTGCCCAAGTCATTGGTATTGTCCAAATACCCGTATTATTCACTAATTGACCTCCGAGGGTCACCACGGGGGTCAAAGGTCATAGAGTTAAAAGTCGGGCAATCATAAAAACCAAGGGGTCAAACCATAGGTTTTGAAGGGTGACAAAGTCGGTTGGGCTGTTCGTAGATCCGTATTGTTGATTTTTTGACCTCCGAAGGTCACAATTGGGGTCAAAGGTCATAGAGTCAAACGTTGAGCCATCATGACAACCAAGGTGTTAAACCATAGGTTTTGAAGGGTGCCAAAGTCGGTTAGGCTGTTCGTACATCCGTATTGTTGATATTTTGACCTCCGAAGGTCATAATGGGGGGCAATTGCCACCCTTTTATGACCTTGACGGTGACCTTACTGGGTCAACGGTTGAATATTCGTAAATAAAAGTGTTATTTTCGGGTTTCTCGTGTCCGAAAACCTAAGAATTGACATATTGGTCAATGAAATTCACACTTTTGTCTATCTCGATTTTTTTAACATTGAAACCCCATAAGGAAAATTCAAATTTTTGGTTTGGACCCACTTTGTGAGGTCAAAAGGTCAAAATTGTAAAATTTTGCTTGCATTCATCAAAACTTAGGACCTTTCCCCATAAGTGTGCCAATTTTCATGAATATAGCTCCATGCAAAGTTACTAAAACTACAGGTCAAAAATGACACACGACCCTTGGGACAGTCTGTATAAAACGACACTGGAAAGTGAGCGGCGTATTAGAATTGATATTTTATGATGATATTTACAATTATTTTCAAATCAAATTAGCATTTAATTCTCAAAAAAATTACCTATGGTCCCTTGCTCCATTCTTATGACAATGAAGGTTAATTTTCCCAAAACATAAGGCGTGTGACTTGACAAATATGTATAACTTTAATAAACTTTTAAATTGAAGTACTGTTGAAATTGTATGATAATAAGAACATTTCTGGGTATTTCTGCCCTCAACTAAATAAAAAATTCCAAATTAATAAAAACAAAAAAAATAAAAAATTCAATAGAGTGGCATGAATGATTTTGAAGGAACATGCTGGCTGTTACCTTATGAACCAGGAGTAAAATTGTACGTAATAAGATGTTTCAGGAACATTTAATCTTTGGAAATGAATTTGTTGAATTTATTCCTCTAGGCTTGCGCCTCGGCCTGCATTGCATTCAAGCGTGCAATACGATTTTATTTTTTTCGACAGATGAAGGAGTTTTTGCAGGACAGAGAGGAGCAGTTGAGCCCATCCAAAAGAGCTGTGGAAAAAGCAATCGAAACGATAGACAGCAACTTGGAATGGTCTGAAGCATTTCTCCCGGTCATCGAATCGTGGCTCGCCCAAAATTACTCATGATCACCCCAATTATTTCAACGGGATAACAGAATAAAATCAGTAAAAAATACTATTGGCAGGGTAAAATTAACACTAGAATGCCGGGAAATTTGTATCCCCTAGAATGCCGGGAGGGTGTCATTTTGACACCCATGTTTTTATATGCATGTTACGTTGCAGATAAGTTTTATTTCGAAGTCTATACTGTCAACCTTTGTTAAATACTGATGTTTTGCCCTAATATCTAAAAAAAACTTAATGTTTTAAAAGAGTACCATTGATTTGAAATTTTTTTACCAAAAAATACTCTCTTGGAATTCATCGAAAAGATTGCGCTGAAACGTCGGAGGACGCATGAAAGTGTAATAATACCTATATGTAATCATTGAATACTTTTTTATAAGTATTTATTGTTCACTGTAATTGGTTAAATTTCATGTGCATAAACCAATTAAAATGAATATGACAGGATTGTTATTCTTTTTATTATTATTGCTAACTTTTTTCATCAATTTTTCGTCATAGAATGTAGAAGTGCGCTTCAAAAGATGAAAATTAAAATAAAAGCATTGCGGCTACAAAACTACGAAATTTTTAAAAATAAAATAGAAAAACTTCGTATGAACCCAAAAAGAAATCGAATGTTTTTTCATACAGACTTACGAAAAGCTTCATCAAAATATTAGATTCTCTACATTCTGGCACTTTTGGTCTGTTTTGGCCTTAGGTTTACTGACTTTTCACTAAGCTTACGAAAAGCAACAGTTCTGTTTTTATTGCATTTTTTCTATACTTGACAATCCCTAGTCAGTTCTGGATTTGGTTGCCAGATATTCGTTGACGCAATGTAAGGAAAAGAAAGGTACTCTGATAAATTTTGTAAAAATAATTCGGGGCATCTTTTGGGAAGTTATTTCCTTATATATATATTCCAGAAATTTATAGTGACTAAGTCAAAAGTATTCTGGGAAGAAAAAACAGGCAATCGCCTGGTTCTACCAAACAAAAGGGTTCAGACCAAATATTTCCGCCTCATGTGATCAATAATATCTACTTCAAAGCTTATCTCATTACAACACCTTACTGTTTCGGGCAATTTGTTAGAATTATTACTAATGTCAATATGAGGGCGAAGAGATCATAGAACAAGAACACATTTTTTTCTCTATGCCCTGATGAACAGTAAGTGCTACGTCACCATTTTTGTTCAAATTAGTTGATTACAACTCTTCCCGAGAAGCTTTTATTTCACGAGATATTTCCTTTCTTTGCCCTTGCTCATGTAGGGTTGCATACGTTTCAATACAACATGATCTGAAACGCGATCGCCAGCTATCGAGAGCCGTCCTTGACGCCTCTGGTCACTCTGGAAGTTAATGGAATCAGTTTACCAAATACATAATGTCTTTATATACTGCAAACCAGTATTTATGCCCATACTTATCAGGCTTTGATGCCATGAATTGCTTGAATGGACATCTAGCTTTGCTTGGGAACAGCTGTTCGTCAATGGTTATGTTAGGCCCAGGTTATAATTCCTCAGCATGGCCATCTCCTTCTTATGATCTTGAACAAGGAGTTGAAGTCGCCTTGAAGTCTACCCAGCGCCCCTTCCACGTCGGCACACCATGTCACGACCACGCACAATTTCTTTTCTGTCTGATAACTAGTGCAGATCCAGTAACTCAATTATGCGTATATGCATATTGTAAAATAAATATTTGTATCTTTCGTGATTAAATTACTAAACTGAAATACACAAAACACTGAAACTGACCGTGCTCACTATTTTCATCATTTTTGGATGATCTAAATTGCACCTGCTGTGCAACCCAATCGTTTTCCGACTCAACATCTGCATCAGACCCTTTCTCCGACACGTCTCCAGAAATATCGTCTAGTATTGCAATACTTTCCTCCGTCGTAACACGTCTATGCAGTGCTATTATCAAGACAGAACTGCCGAAGCAAGTCAAGCAGCAGGTCGCGACACTAGCGACCAAGTCCGCCAAACACGCGCGCGAGCCAGGTAGCCGAACACAGAGGCTCGGCAGTGTCGCACGCGTCACTCACTGCAATGTTTCAGGGCAAATAACTGTCACCGCGGTAAAAAAAATAGCTGGTTCCAAGGCGAATCATTTGCAAAAGGCAGCGGAATATACTTACCTTAGGAGCTACTAAACTCTGGAAAAAAGTAGTATACAGCCGATTCTCATTGAAATTATGTGAAACAAACAATCATGGAGGTAATATACTATACTATACATAAAGGTACTACACATGAAGATAATGTACTACACTATACTAATTTGACAAATAATTATCAAGCCGCATCCCATGAGACACCTAACCCGAAGAAAGAAATGATGTAATATACTGGGTGTCAAAATGACACCCTGCGGCATTCAAGGTAAATTTGAATTTTTGAGACGAAAAAAATTGGGGGGGGGGTATCCCTTTTACTGCCGTTTTGTTAAGATCTAAAAATGAATAAAAGTCACGAAAGGTTTCCTTTCTACAACACTCTCCAAGGGCCAGCTCCGTAAAAAATGTATTCCATCTTCCAATTTATACAGAGTGTTATCGGATTTAAGTTTTTGAAGAGTGTATCTATCGAAGAGTGCCACGGGCCTTCGAGGAGTGAAAATTTTTATGTGATTCGTTCAACTTAGGAAAGTAGGCTACAACGGGTTTATTTGTAAATTAGGTACGATAAAAATTTGGATAGGATGAAGAGAATCCCAAAGGCGTCAACTCATAGATGGATGAATGCGTTTGAAAACAAAACCTTAGGCCGAGAGAGTAAAGGTTGGTACATATGTTGGACTGCAGCACAAAACTTACTCCAATGAGCCAATGCATTTCCAAGCCGAGAATAGCATACGAGGTAAAGTGACGTCTTACTCAGCACCATGAGTGAAACAGTACCAGGATATACATTGATTTTCTGGTCACATTGAACTGCCAGCAAAGCTATTCAAAGACTTTCTCCTACAACCTAATGGCGAGCAGATATATTGATGGTAACATTTCCTCAGATGCTGTTGCTATCAAGCGTAATAACCTTCTTCTTCAAATAAAAATGACAGGACATTCAGTGTAATTTCTTAAACCAAAACATTGTGGTTTAAAATGTATTCAAAATACACGCGATAACCAAATATATATTGTGATCTCAGTTACATCGAAATTCATGAGCTAATTACACTAGTTAACAAATTTAAACTTTTTTTTGCATCTGGTTTTTAATTGGTTGAATTAACCTAATTTTAGGGTGCTGAATACACTGGTAAAATCAGTTTATGTCTAGGACGTCACATTTCCTAGATACACAGCAGAATAAAAAACGGTAATAGCGAAAATTGACATAATTAAGAAAAACAAAAATAAACATTCAGAACGTTTGAAATCAATACACTTTCGTATGATATATATGGGTATGATGCCAATAAAATATCCAAAATAGTTCAGAAGATATTTTCCTCTTTAATCGTCTTTGTTTTTTGAAAAATGCGACGACGGAGCTATTCTTTTGTTTGCCGTTTCATCACTCTCCCTAACAAGACCCCAGCAGTAGTTACCCGTCATCGAAGGGTTCCAGTGACCTTGATAACGGTGTCTCATGGTAATAATGTCTTGGTGAAAGCATTCACCATACTGATCGCTTACGGCTCCCAAATTTTGCGGGAGGAAATCAAGGTGAGAATGTAAAAAGTGAATTTTAAACGATATTCTACCTTATCTTGTTCTTATAGTTGTCCAATATATCATTCACTATAGTAACATAGTTTATGTCTTTTCTGTTACCCAAAAAGCCCTTCACGATTGCTTTAAAAGAAGACCAAGCAACTAATTGGATATCTGTGAGTTTGGTATCAAAGGTTGGATCTTTCAGCGATTTTCTTATTTGTGGTCCAACAAATATACCCTCTTTCAGCTATGCCTCACTTAATTTGGGAAACTTTTCTTTTAAGTGATTGAAGGCCTCACCTTCTTTATCCAGGGCTTTAACAAAGTTCTTGATAAGGCCCAACTTGGTATGAAGGGGAGGCAAAATGATATTATCGGACTCAACCAATGGGGTATTGTTCATATTTACGTTTCCAGGGTTACGAGTTGCAAAATTTTTATCTTGATCGCCAAGAGGACAATCAAAATAAGTTTTATACGCCTTCTTAACCTAATCAGTGATTGGTTTTCTTTGGGTTTTTGGAGTGAATTTCCCACACGCAAAACAAAAGTTGTCGGGGTGCTTTACACAGCAACGGGATTTACTAGTTGCCATTTTTCTTAGTGTAAGTTTTATACACAAAAATTTCCACTATCTTTCACACGAAACACTCACTGAGGATCTCTTTAACACCACTGAATTACCAAACCAACCATTTACTGACGATTTGTAGATCTTCCAGCTTTCCTCGGTAAATAAAAACAATTTACAACAAACAATTAAACATCAAAACAGAAGACCAGCAAAAAGCGAAATACTAAATACGAAAAAAAACTTTAAAAACTCAAAAATGGTACGTGCTAGAACATTTTGAAAGGTATATTCGGATTCTACACACCAAATTACATACAAATTGATGTATCACATCCCCGATGCAACATGGCTGTTGACTAGTGTTATTAGCAAAATAAATTAATGCCTTATTTCATTTTGCATAAAAAAATAAGTCCTACCCCCTAACATGAGTATTCATCATTGTATACGGGATGATATGTTACAAAATGATATTTTTCAGGATAGAATATTTAATTAACTGTTTACAGTCCAATTTTCCCATTTGGGAACTGACTTATAAATAACTCATGAAAATTATATTTCGAATCTGTGATTACTTTGATAGCTTTTGTTACGTAAATAAAGTATGGAAGTATTTTTAAAGTGAACCGCATTACTTGTATATGCATTAGTCCAGGGGCGGATTCAGAATTTTTTTCTGGGGGGGCACAAGGGTCTGACAGGTCATCTCATATTTGAAATTTAAAACAAAATAAAATACAACAATTTCTGTAAAAATTCCTCCCTTTATTTTGATATAAAAGTTATTAATATTAAATTAAATGACTGAGGATCAGTAATTCACAAATTAAAGCGAACGTTATGATAACCGTATTAAAAACCTTGCCTAATTTTTAAGTGTCTGGGGGGGTCACATGCCCCCCCAAGACTAATTATTGCTTTCAAGTGATATATAACCTTCCTTTTTAAATAAAAATGAGAGGACTGTCAGAGTAATGAATTTTGAATGAATCATTTTGGCTTATAATCTATTCACAATACAAGCAATAGCCAAGTATATTTTTAGATCTCAGTTACATCGAAATACGTGAGCTAACTATTAGCATCATAAATTAATATACCTTAGGAAAGTGGGCTAGGGGAAACAAGGGAGGAATGGGACAGTGGGAGGTATAGGACAGTTCAAATTTCTCTCTCTTGATTTAAGTTTTTTAGCTCTTGCTTTTCTCACATGTATGAGAAGCATTAGCTGCATTTCCTCCTAAAATGGCTCCCGGTTCACATCTCTCATTGTGAGTTAAGAAGAGGATATTGGTTTTCACACCAATTTTGGAAATTTTCGTTAGATGCTTTAACTTTAAATTTCTATTATTTTAATTTTGACTTTCTCTCGCTGGAATGACTCATGAAAATGCATGTCCTTTACGTTTATAACTGATAATTAGAATAGCATTTAGTTGTTTTTTAAAACATAATAATACATCTGAAATACAAAATGGCTCTTAAGGTAGGTCATGGACATCAGATATGTGGGAGGAATGGGACAGGTGTCTCACTCTTTCAAAGCACTATTAATATTTGTCTTATTTTATAAGGCTTTTTAATATTTAGTATTACGTAATTATTCCTAATAAAATCCTGAATGGTAATAGTGAAAAAGTCCAGATATGGTACCAGTACCACATTTTACCATTCTGGGAGCTGTGGAGATGGTTTGAGATGAAGGAAAAAGTGTGAGAGAGGTAGCAAGAGTAGATAAAGAGTAGATAAAGAGTAGCAAGAGTAGATAAAGAGTAGCAAGAGTCAATAAATCATCAAAATATGCATTATCAAGACATGCAGTGAAAGCATTTGCTTCCAAGGACAAGAACAGTGTAATTTTTCAAAGTAATCTGATATGTGGAATGGTTTTCCTCTTCTCCACTACACAGGGAAAGGTTTTAGTAATGAGTATGATGATGGATATAATGTAAAATTCATGCAAAAAAGGGGAGCCAATTAAAACATTTTCCTCCCTGAACAAGAAGATATTAGTTTCATAGAGAAAAAAGGTATTGTTCTGAAACTGAAATCTCCAATTTTGTTTGAAGACACTGAAAGAGTTAATCCCTTGGTTACATGAACCTACTACTGTTACCGTAAATCGTATAAATTTTATCCTAAATATATACAATATCTATTATGTATGTATTTTGAATCAATCATTTATTTTTTCTCGCAATTTTTGCACATATGCATTCGTATCCCATTCCTCACGGAATGAGGGAGGACGGGGACAAATTTCATATGCTCAGAAAATGCTACACTGCTTAGTGCTTACCCATTATAATTTCTCGAGGAATTATCTATGGATTGAAGAGGGGAAGTGCAACTAAGGATTGCAAAAATAGTTAATTTTAGCCGCTAATATTTTCACAAAAAATTGTATTCCAAAATAAGACCCTTTCCGCCCTAGTCTCCCCTACATGTGTATTGTACTAACGTGGAAATGGCGCAAAAATCCCGCAAAAAAAATCAAGGTAAAATCCCGCTATGAAAAATGTTTACCTCGGATGCGCCGAAAATAAATTGTAATATTCCTAGAGGATCGGATACCTCAGATCGGATATATCAGATCCAAAGTCACGGAAGACATCGGTGCTGGGTCCGAATTTTTAAATAAGGGCTTCAGTGAATGCAATGCAATAAGGATGGAAAGAATTCCGATTCTATCTTCGAATGCGCCGTCGCATGCGATTCTTGTCCTACCCATTAACCGTTTTGTTTGAAAGCTCTCGCAGAGGTTACGTAGGAGAATTTCAGCCGTGGAGAACAAAAAAGGCAAAATACGACTGGCACATCATCTCTGTTCATCGGGGGAATCTCGTCAGGAATTTGAAAATGCATTTGGATCCGAAAATATCCGATCCGAAAGATCCGGGTCCGAAAATCAAGGATCCGATCCGAATCCGGATCCGAAAAAAATCCTGGATCCGTCCATCCCAACTCAAATCCCTCAAATTTAACTCAAAATTTTCACGCAAACGTGCTCAGTGCCTTTTTTTTGTTACGACGGGAAAATATCGAGGAAAATATCAGATAAGTCATCATTAAAGCACAAAAGGGGATAACGTGCTTTTCCCAGTTCTTTGAGATAAGCGAAAAGAATAGATTGATGTTATTTTGGTAGTTGAAGTCGTCGAATCGTAATCTGGTTTTCCAGAACCACGTGATGAATACAAATTTCTCTTTATAACTCTTTGGCTAGTTTGGGGAAACCTGAGCATATGCGACCCACCTTATCTCTCGTAAGTGGGGGCTGAATATTGATTTATCTTCAACGAGATAAAGCATTTATTGACATAGGAAAGAGAAGGGTCCTATCACAGTAGCATACACCTCGAAGGTTGCCCTAGTCCACACTTCGGTGAATGCTGCTCTGCGAAGCTGAAAGTTTTTCCTTTTAGAAGTGAGTACCAAAAAGTTTTTCATCTCTATGACCGTTTTTAAATGCTATAATACCATGAACTGGTACGCGGAGATTCAAATAAGAGTACAATGAAGTAATGTTGAGAGTGTTTCACTTTATAAAAACTTTGATAAATCACCTAGCATGGGGAAAAACAGTCGACTCCAATATTGTCCAGACAAAATTTTGAAAAGTAACAGAGTACATCAACAAAAGAGCAGCGCCTATACCGATCATCACCCTTCGACAATAACATCATTATAATGTATAGTTCACACTGTTTTTTTGCACGCGAAATTACCACATGTGTATTGTACTAACGTGGAAATGCCGCCAAAATCCCGAAAAAAAATCAAGGGAAAATCCCGCTCTGAAAAATGTTTACCTGGGATGCGCCGAAATTAAGTTGTCATATTCCTAGAGGAAGAGCTTCGTAAGATAATAATTCATTTTGACTTTAATTTTTATTGAGAAAATGGATTTTTAAATAAAGTGAGAATTTGTACGCCAAAGGTATATAAATCTTAATGATATGAAGGAGCTAACAATATTTTTGATGGATTGAAATAAATATTAATGCATGCTTCCATACAAATTGCCTGGGTTTTCTAGATATAAGAGATTAAGATAGCGCTTTTAAGATGAATTCTTTATTAAAATATCTAACTACCTCTTGGTAACATAATTTCTTTGGCTTAGTTAAGTAGCAAATGTACCGTTTACATTCATTGTTCTCCAAATAAACATGTGAAAATATAAACATAACTGCTCATTGAGGTAGATAAATGAAGTTGCCAGTAAGATTGTCAATAATTTTGAAGGATCCTTTTGACTTATTCAATATTGACTCCGATATAATAAAAGTACTAATTCAATTATCGTCACTACAATAACCTCTTTAGAAAACAAATTATATTTTCTCATCCGCCATTTACGGCATCATTGCGATTATGATATGGTTCACGAAATAGGTCTTATTCACTATACGCCAAAATATTTGACACATAAAAGGTAATCTAGGAAATTGAAGCTAATCATCGAAATTTATTTTTCGGATCACGATTCTGAATAACTGTTAGATGAATAAAGCGCTCTCAATGGCCAATTTGAAACACCTTCATTAATTAATCCATTAATTTGAATTTGCATATTACCATAACAGAAAAATTTTAAGGGTGGGAGAGGAATTACGCAGGCAATTGTCCGTCATCTTCATAACTTTTGAAGTAATGGCACCGATTTAGCCCCGTGACTTGGCTATTATTTCTAATGGATTAACCTGACAACCGACTACTCCGAAAAATTTCATGACAGGTCTAGGGCAAGTCTACGGAGGATAAATTAAATAGAACCGCAAAACCTAGGTTGTACCTATGACGCACTTTTATGCAACCGCTCCGATTTAAAGCTCTATTCACTATTTACTATTAGCATTCAGATGTGGTACCCGATTTAAATCGGTGCTTCAAATTGCAAGAGTGGATTTAACTGAACCAAATATATGTAAATTATTTTCCAATGCGTTTATTGGCTGAGTTATTAAGATTAAAATTAGAAATAAATATCTTCTAAAACAATAACTTATGAAATGATGTAATTCTCTCAGATAAATTAATAAGTTGTATTAAAAGATCGAAATGCAAGTCATTTAGGGAGTTTATTATTGCGAACGATAAGGAAATTTTATAAATAAAGCAAGATAAGGATATCGAAGCAAGATATCGATCTTAAATCGACCCATAATAGCTAGACTACACACTGAAGTCAACGCTAATATTTCGTTCCATGCAATGATAAATACATGCATATAACTAGTTAAATTTATTTAATCATAACAAAATATTAATTTATTTGAAATTTTAACCATAAATATTAAAAAGTCTGAAAAAATAACCGTTTTCTTCTTCACAGGGCATAAAATTTAAGGAAAAAAAAACATTAAAATGAAGCTGAATATCTTATTGGCAATTGCCTTTTTTATTGGATCAGCTGCAGCGTTTGCGAGCATCGGAAAGAAAGCATCTGCTAAGCTATACGAGAGAGATGGAGACAAAATTGACTCTGACTACTACCGACTCCCCAAAAATATCCTGCCAATACATTACGATTTAAAAATCATACCCACCATTGAGGTTGGGAATTTTTCTTTCAAGGGAAGCGTAGTGATTCAATTTCTTGTACGAGAAACCACCGATACGATTACTCTGCACTCCAATGGGTTGGAAATCACAGAGCACATATTGAATACCTTAAACATCAAAGATGTAAATATCGGCATATCCAATATAACACAGGACGTGGAGAGGGATTTCCACGTTCTGTTCCTAGATGAGAATTTGGCGGAGGGTAGCACCTACACACTGAAGATGATATTCAACGGTATTCTCAAGGATGATCTAGATGGATTCTACATTTCTTCGTACGAAAACGGAAATGGGGAAACGGAGTAAGTATAAATTCCAACCAGCGATAAGAAATCTTTCCAAAATAAACACTTTTCTCGTTTTAATTTTAAAAATATATTGCAACAATATAGACAACATCCTTTGAAGTAAAAAAACAGGAAATTTGCGCGTTCATTGAACTCTAATCATTAAAATATGCATGTATATCCTAATTATTCATGTTAAAAGAAGACTTTTTCATTCAAAAATTATTGAACTGAAAGCTAAAAGTAAGATATAAGTAACATATGACAAGTTGTATGTCTTGACACGTCCATGCAGAAAATTCCTCCCATAATTAATGGTTCAGAGAGCTAAATTGCTCCAAAATATTTTGAGCATATAAGCATTCACTCATTATTTGATAAGTAAAGATTCATTGAACTTAGGTTTGCTTCATTGCGAAATTTAACGAAACTACGACAGTGCAGTCAAAATTGCGTCGTGTAAAGCGGTGCATAGCTGGAACGCATGAAGGAATGCATGAATACGAGATGAAAAAATAGCCCATGCTCTTATTCCGAGCTCACATTCCCGCAATTTCAAAAATGTTTTCAGAGCTAATCAGCGCATTGACATCCCCCGTGTAAAACGGCCTTTAGGCACGTTGGAAGAAAAATCATGAACGCAACTGAAAACAGCATTCCTCAGGTCGTTTTTTAGCACTTGGGATAATTGGCAACCTCGTCGTTTTCAGCCAATTGTACTTGAAAGGACTAAGGGGACGTTCAATTATTACTTATGCACCCCTGTTGGAGGGGAAAGGGTAAGAATTTACGTAATTTTTCTGACAAGTGGGAGGGAGCTATAGGCATTTCCGTATTTCTGCCGTGATATGATACAAATAAAACGGTGACGAGTCTAAATTATTTTATTTTAATGATTCCTATGATGTAACGAACATTATATAGTTATTGTCAAAATGACATGATTATTCAAATTCTAATCAACATTTTGCCGGCCTAGGTGGCGGTAAGTCCTCGCCTGCCTAACCGAAGGTCGCGGGTTCGAGTCCCGCATGAGTATCCGGAGCTGGGGTTGGTTTTTTTATCTGCGTTACAAAAATGCTAGTAATTGGAGAAACCATTCAGTATTAGAGAATGATTAAATTATTGAGCAAGTTTTTTTTCCATTGGAGCGTAAGTAAGCCACGCAGATTTTCCATTTCGCTTCTGGGTATGCTACCGCGGAACTTGCTTTTTATGGCTGTCAGTCAATAGAGTACAGTTAAAAGAGAAAATGGTATTCTTTTCAGGAAATAACGAACAGCTCGTTTCTCGAGCTAACCTCCTCAACCCAGAAACTCTTTTGTTTAAAGAGACAAATTGTATGGTGATACCTGATTTTTTAATGACTGTGCGCAAAATTGAAATTACTATGATTCCTCACAGAAAAACTGCGATTACGATAAATGGTATTGATACACATAATATTTCACCTTGAATGGTTATAAAGATGGATTTTCACGTAGCATTTTATCATGAGTTGACTCATACAGCTTTTGAAGCTTTCTTAATATTGCGTCATGGAAAAAATTAAAAATATTGAAAGTTCATTGTGACAAAATGGACGCCAAGTCTGCACAAATACATACGAGATGGGGAAGTAGACTCTCTTTTAATTTTTTTCTGAGGCACTCTTGGAGAATGACTACATGGATATCCTTACAGTAGCAGTCTGCAGTTGCGTGGGTACATAGATTCGGAAGGAGGACAATTTAAATTCAAATTTATTTTCATTAATTTTAAATAAGAACAACCCAAGACAATTTGTAATAAAATATAGATTATGAAAAGATTATACAGTTGTACCAGTAGCTGAAAAGAAATAGCTCTAAGCATCGGGTGGCATACTCCTAAAACGCTTAAGATCTCGAGGAGAAAGATCTTCATTTCGAAGAATGCCGGAGAGAGGACGGGCACATCTCATACACGTCAACATTAGTGTATATATCAAGTGTTGAATCTTAGTGATATTTCACGTGTATGTACTCTTTATCATCTCAAGAAATGATGAGAGTTAATACATTGCTTGTGAATTACAGGTATTTGGCTGTCACCCAATTTGAGCCCGTAAGTGCAAGGAAAGCATTCCCCTGCTTCGATGAGTCCCACCTGAAAGCTACTTTTGCTGTAAGTGTAGCTCGCCCTAAAAATATGGTTTCGTTGAGTAATATGCCCATGGAATCGAGTACCGATGAAGGGTAAGTAAGCATATTATAACCCCCGGAAATGTATTTTTTGAAAATTAGTGATTAAAGTTAAAAAAAAAAGTTTTTATAACTTTATCGAACGCTGTTACCCCAAAGGTCACTTTACTCTGGTCGAAACGCGAAAGAATGGCCAAAGTATATCGGGTTTAAAAATTTGATTAAATATACACTTCCCATCTTTTGAGATCCATGGATTTTTAATTGCAGAAGTTGCACGACATATTTCTTCAGTAATAATGAATTATTTTTCCTTTTCTTCTTCCTCATTCTTATGTAAAGAGGAAATAACCATTAAAGCGTTAAGCTAATGAAAAGTTCTCATTAAGTAAGACATGATTTTTACTTATTTTTATGCGTTATTTTTTTACATGACACCATTTTTACATGTGGTGCTAAGTTCAAGCATATTAAACTAATCAATATACTTTTTGTCCTGAATATTGTCATTTTTTAGCCTCATAGAACTATTTTCTGATTTAATTCAGTGAAACATGCCATACCAAATACACGGACGGTATCAAAATACATTTCAAAAAATTTCAAGGGGGTGCTAAGTAATTGCCCCCATTCGCACTGATTCCATAAATTCGCATAAATTATTCATTGCTCCTCAAAATTAGCCTAATGATGACGTAAAAGCAATTTGAATCGATGATTTAAGATCTTTGGGAGTTCCAATTTGAATGAAGATGATCATCTGAATCGCTAAAATGACCTACTGATTTCCTCATGACGTTTAAATAATAAATTGTAACTTTGTTTTGGTTATTTATAAAGGTTTAGCACTATGACCGATGCTTTGAAATTTTTAAATTCTCAAACAAGATATGAAAAAAAATGAGGGTCCTTTCATAAAAACAGGAAAAAGAAATACTTAATGATAACAAGAATTTCAGAATATTCAAAGCATGGTCATTATGTTGTAATCGACCCGCACTATAATAAAAAAATTGGTTACCTAGAGTGTAAAATTGGAACTGCATCTCTATGCTCAAAGGAAAATTGGAATAATACTTCCTACATTTTCGTCCAAAAAATACCAGTGAGGATTTGCCTCCGGATTACGTGCTAGACATCTACGAGGTGACGCCAAAAATGTCCACTTACCTGGTGGCGTTCGCCGTGTCGAAATTCGTGGCCAATCCTCCTGACGCTGAGAAGACGTTCCGCCTGTGGTCGCGAGAGAACGCCATCGATCAGACCGACTTCATCGTGAACGAAGCGCCAAGAGTGCTGGACGTGATGGCGGATATCACCGGAATCAACTACACCCTGCCCAAAATGGACCTCATGGCAGTACCCGACTTTGCTGCTGGCGCCATGGAGAACTGGGGACTCCTAACCTTCAGGTCAGACATGCTAACATCCTACCATCACCAAGCACCCTGGGAAGGAGTTATGGAAAATAATATTAGAGCAAAGCTCATACTTCTAAATTTTCCTCTTTATCATAACTGCTGTAAGCAGACATTTGAAAATATACTGGAATCATTTGTTTTTAAATTACACCAGAGAAAATACTAGGACAAGACAGGGGCACAGCTAGGAATTAAGGCTAGGGGGGGTTTCAGGCACAACTAATACTGGGGTGTCTGGGGGTATGGCATACCTGCCAGGGTAAGCGGGAGGTGCGAGGACCCTCCGCCAGAAAAAAATTAAGATAAATGGTTAGTTTTACGGCCTTCTGAGGGATATTTTATTAATCCTTACACTATTCCATAAGTAGTATTAATCCAAATAAATGAAATAGATTAAACTTAAAAAACTGTCTGAGCTCTGGGGGGGGGGGTTTATCCCCCAAAACCCCCCCCCTCGATACGCCACTGGGACAAGATATGAAAAAATTTGGAGAGCCCTATATTGTATACGAATAGGATGTAAAGATACCAAGTAATAATAAATTTAAAAATGTGTAATGAGTCTTCCATCTTCGTAATTCATACCTCAAGCGAATATCAAACGTTAAATACCTACTGCATCAGTAACTTTGCGTTTATAAGCATTGACATATCTCAAAGAAAAGATAATCTTCACTGTTGACGTGACCTCAAACTTAGCTAATTCCATTTAGGAAAAAATAAATATCCAAAAATAAGGGAAAAATTAAATAAAAATAAGCATATAAAATAACCATGAGTGCCACTTTGTGTTTCAATAAATCAGTGTTTAGATATTAGTTAAGTACATCCACCTACATTTTAAATCATAGCCACAAAATCATCAAGCCATCATCAAGACACAAAATATTAGATGACTAATAGTTATACTGACCAGATTGTAAACAAATACGAAAAAAAATGAGAACGATAAAAAAATAAAAATGATCCCTCATAATTGTCCACGTTTCCACACCTTAATTTAATTTGCCGTACTATAAAATATGTTCGTAGACAAAAGATGAGGAAGAAAATTTCAGTACATCAGCTGAAAGAGGTACAAAATTTTGATGTGCTAAATAAATTATCCCATGTTCGAAAATATTTTTAAGCCTATTACGTCCAGTATTTTCAATACTTGGCGGATAATAATTTTCAACGGAAATTTTCCTTCCACTTGAATGCTCACCGGCAAATTTCATTGTAAAAACAAAAAAAATACAGTAAAATATCTCATTCGATTTGAATAAAATTGTCTCCATGCAGCTAAAGGTATAAATTGGAGGATTACATGTGAACTTGTAATCCAATCATAGCATTTCAGAGAATTTTTTACCGGAAATAAAGAAAGAAATTTAGATTTTTTTTTGAAATCCAGTAATGCAATTCTCCCAAGGCATGAGATGCAAATAAAATGTATATTGCCTTCCAGAGAGACATTTCTCCTCTATGAAAAAAATTCATCGACAGACTACGATAAGCAAATGGCACTCACAGTCACAACGCACGAGATGTCTCATCAGTGGTTCGGTGACCTTGTGAGCCCTACTTGGTGGTCTTACATGTGGCTGAACGAGGCTTTTGCAACATACTGGATGTACATAGTCACCGATGTGGTGAGTATATCTACCATAAATTCACAGCCAGATATTCAGAATACCTTAAGGTACCAATAACATCTGGAGACATATTCAGGAAAAAATCCCATCATTATAACATAAAACTGAAGTTTTTTAATACCCTAATGCTAAAATCTAAGGCAATGTCTCCAGTGGGAGTTCTGTATCGATTCACCACTGTTACCGACCCTCTTGATGACCGTTGATGATGATGAAGATTTTTCTATTTTTCAATTTAATTAATTCATTAATGAATTAAGGATTCCACCGATTAAGGTAGGTTTTAATGGAATACTTAAGAAGTATTACGGCCGTCTCACTCTCCTTCATGGGCTTCACTCTTCAATTCACTATAAGTACTACTTCCTTTCAATCTATCTAAAAATCCTATTCTTTCCCATCCTCTCCCTCGTTTACCAACAGTCTACCCTCTAACACTGTTTTCAACATCCCCTCCCCGCTATGTACTCCTTCCACCCATACCTTCTGTCTCCTCCATATCTCGTCTAAATGCTGCCTATCCTCACCCACTATGTCCAGCACGTCGTCGTTTTTTCTCCTCTTCGTTCACTTCACCTTCTCCATTCTCCTCAAAACCCACATAATAAGCATCTAGACTTCTCTCGTCCTTCCTCAGTGTCCACGTTTCCGTAAAGCGCCACGCTCCAGATCCGACACTTTACTAACCTTTTCCTTTGAGCTTAAGACATATCGTTAGGAAAAGTCTATGGCGTTCCCAAATCCTTGCCTTCTGCACATACGGCTAAGGACATAAAGGAAACCTTCAAAAACTACGTGACCTAACGCACTCACCGTCTTCTCTCATCATCCCTCAGAATTGTCCACTTTTCCGCACCTTAATTAAATTTGCCATAGTATAACTCTTGAATCGTTGGATTTAATGTCAGTTTTTTCGAAGTACATGCATCATTCCAATACTTTCCAAGGTCTTCACAATAAATAATTATGCTGACAAAAAAGGATCTCATTTGGTAATAATCTATCGGCAATATTATATAGTAAATCAACAGCAGTACATATGATTATAAAAGAAATGTTTTTCAGGGAACATATTTTAAAGACTATTGTTTCCAAAAGCTAATTGTGCCATTAAGCTTGTATGAAATAAAACAGTGCATTATTTCTGGGTGGTTGTATCCTTGCAGCTTGAGCCCACGTGGAGACTAATGGAACAATTCGCAGTCGAGAGAACACAAGCTGCATTCGTTCCAGACGCAATGGAATACTCTAAATCGATAGTTTACGACGTCATCAACCCTAAAGAAGAAGACTACGAATCGATGGACATCGCTTATAATAAAGGCGAGTATTAAATAAGGATATAATGAACTAAGGGGTGAATGCACTCCACTATTGGATGCTAGCGAAGAATAGGTGATTAAACTATCGCAAATTTTTTTTGGGTATTTCAATATTTAATTGCTTTTTTTAGCTTGGTCATAACAGTCTCAAGATACATGACCGTATTCAATGATGACGATGATAATTTATCTAGGTCTGAAGTTAATTTCCGCAAATAATCTAATGATTAAAATATACTTATTAAATGTAGGTTCGAAGATTTTCGCGGCGTTGGTTTGATGATCTTTCCATTCTATTCGGGTTTCTTCACCGCGTTTGTTGTATTTTAAAGACAACAGTTTCGCCGGCGTTACAGTCGGCGTCTTCAGGTCAAAGGTAAAATTTTTGGAAAAATTTTTAAACTGTTGTCTTTAAAATACAACAAACGCGGTGAAGAAACCCGAATAGAATGGAAAGATCATACTTATTAAATTACAGGCAAATCTTACATAGAATGTTATTTTTACGATTCGAGAGTGAAGTTTGGACTTCTTTGTCCTTGCAAATTTTAAGATGGAGCAAACAAAGTGTAAATTAGCCTGCTTTTCCTCTAAAATATGCAATTATTAACCGTAATATATGACAATGTTCTAAAAATACATTGCTGTAGATTTCATTTTATAGGTATGCAATAGTGGAGGAGATTCCTAAAAAGTAGGGAACACATCCAAACGGGGATATGTTGTACAACAAAATTTGCAGTCATATAAAAGAACGTAGTTTCATTAAAAATAATTTGATCAATAATGTTAGTTATCCCTCAGCAGTTATCGAAGAAATGAAGGGCAGCTGTTTAAAGTAAGATTTTTTTTAAAGTTACTAAGTAAAGTGGTGTATGTATCCGAGTAATGATTCATCACTTTAAACCCTTTTCTCTAAATGTTTAAGCAGTGTAAGAGAGAATTTGACATGTTGATGATTTCCGCGATTGCTTTTGCTTTACAAAATCCACATCTCATATTTACCAGGCGATCGACCAAGATTATCCTAGACTATCGCGGTTTAACGCTATATGGGGAGAATATAAATTGAAATTTGTATTCTATTTTTCGTTCGTTCGAATCTACGAATCATTGAGCGAAAAGAATAAAATGCCATATCATTCACAGCTTCTCATAAAATCTTTTTATAAAGTTCAGTATTAATTCCCAAGAAAGATATAAATTACTTGATACGTATTATACACCAAAATAAATGTTTATCGGTGTTTACGATTCATTTACTTATTTCAGGCTCATCCGTAATTAGAATGATGGAACACGCCCTATCTAAGGATGTACTGTACCGAGGAATTAGGAGATATCTCGAAGAAAGGTAATATTAAACATCGTGTTATAGACGAAGAAAATATTCATTCGTGTTCCCAATTTCTTCGCATCTCTTCATCTTCAGCAGTATTTGCCCAACATTGTGACTCATACACTATCTATGAATTTAAGGAGGTTGATACTACTTGATATTGGCCGCTGATAATACTGTAAGGATATATATATTTATAATTTTGCAGAAAATTCGATTCGGCCAACCAAGATATGCTATTCGATGCCATACAAATTGAGGCCAGCGAAGCCAACGTCCTTCCGTCCTTTGTATCCGTCGCTGACGTCTGGAGTTCGTGGACCACGCAAAGCGGATATCCAGTGATCACAGTCAACCGCATGTACTCTGAAGGTGCCGCAGTCGTACAGCAGGTGAGTGATACTTTTTTAAACCTGAATCGTGAGCGGCAATGAAATTCACATTTTGTAAAAAAATAAACTTCCAATTTTTCACGATAATAAACTTTTATTCCGACTTAGATTTTTACTTTTTTTTCGACTATACATTAATTTTTTCCCCACAATTTGTGCATTGCGGCTGACTCCGTTAAGTAATCACCGTGGCTAGTCCCAGTATACTTAAATTAGTCAAGAGTGAGCACCTCTATGGGCCCAAAATTCGGGCTTAGCTCTCCGGTTGTGGCGCTGTGCGCACGATTTGGACCGCTTGTTGCACCATGTGCACCGCAGCCCATACCAACTTGTCCGGTAGAATCATTAAATTTCCACGAAGGAGAACGACGTCTCGGTAACTTAAATAGCTAGCTCACTCGTTTGGAAATTGGGGGATCCGGTTTCGAATCCAGGTCGACGCGAATGATTATTTCTGTGTATTCTTCGCATAAATAAGTTTCGAAGTTACTACGTCATCTTCAAGGTACAAAATGGTGTGTAGTGCATTCATTTTATACAATGCAGCGTACTGTAGTGGGGCAAAGAAGGGGAAATAGGAGGGGGATGAGATGGGAAAACCTGAAGAAAAAAGAGAACGGAAAAGAGAGGAGAGTATGAAAAGGAAAGATGATGCTTGGAAAAACCGGAGAAAGAGGAAGGATGAGGGTTTCTAAGGGAGGATGCACGGGAAATGCAGGTATTTTTGGGTTCACAAATTTTTTTGTAACTTATTATGTACCTTTGTACCCATTTTGTACCATGAAAATGATACAGTAACATGGAAACCTAGGTCGGAATAAAAGTTTGTAATTGTGGAAAATTGAAAGTGTTTTTTCAATATGGAAAAATTCAACTGCAACAAGTTTGGTTTTCTGATTAAATTCACATTTACCTTATATGCCTACTGCACAGAATGCTACTATTGCCATGTCCTTTAATGGCGCATTAAAAAATCATATTCAAAGAAAAAACAGAGTTTGCCACTGATTAATTACCTAACATTAAATACTATCGGTTTCTGCTGGCACGTCATCATCAGGTAAACTCATAAATAATGCCAAAGAAATGAAGGGATATTTTTAGCCATTCTAATGGAAAAGTTAAATTGCAAGTACACATGATGATGGTGTAACCATGGAAACCGGTTATATTTTGTAAACATATCAGTGTAAAACACGAAGTAGTTTTTCTAATTTAATATGCTAAGATTACATTTAGTATACCTTCTTCAAACGATTACATTCTTATTTCCATATCATGAAATAGCACCATTAACCGCAATAAAATAACCTTTGGAATTAGATAGTGCAGTAGTTAGCAGAGTGACCCATAGACCATTCGATAACAAGTCCAAGGGAATTTTTTTTTCAGTAGAATGAAAACAACGCAAGAAGTTAAAATGTTCACAGAACAAGGTCAACTCTGCAGTATTTGTATTAACTTGTTATAAACGATGCGTGCAAAAGAAAAGTTCGCGGGAGTGATCCCCGCGTTTATCTTTCCTATCTCTTATGATTAAGCTATTCTAGATCCTTTCTTCCTAATGTAGCCCAATGACGAGCACGGCTTTAGAAAATTTAACCGCATTAGGTATATATCAGCTTCCGGGCGTTCTTCCGCGTTGAGTTGTATTAACACATGGCATGGTTGTTCGTGTATGCTAAAATTGTTATCATGTTGCAAACTCCGATGTAAAGGGCCATATAGAGCCGTTTTCCCTGTTATGGAAATATGTAAATGAATAAATACACTGTGGAACATTCGTACTTCTTCTCCTCCTCTGAGTAAAAGGAAAAATGTGTTTGAGAGCGGATAGGTGAAACAATCGCAGGAGAATTGCTATACCTACAACGCTGGAAGTCCCAAATCTGTGGGGGAACGGCTTAGTGTGGTGGCTAGAGTGTTGGCCTCGCACCTCGTGGGCTCAGGTTCAAATCCTGGTGAAGGCAGAGAATTTTCAGAGACTGCCCCATCCCTGCTTGTATGTAGTGTGGAGGACATTTCAAGCGCAACACTCCGTCCGTCGGATGGGACGCTAAGCCGTGATACCCTTGGCACCTTTCGTTAAGATCGGGCTAATTCCGACGCTGGGTTTCCCTCCACCCTTCCTTACCTACCCTTCCCTCATGGCGCAAGTGGTCTCAGCTGTCGGTCGCCACCTGCTAATGCTATACCATACCCAAATCTTAATTCATATATAATCGCTATGTATCTTTTTATAATGGTGATTTCGTACTTCCAGGAAAGATTCGTTTTGGAGGATTTCGACTTTAATAAGGAGCAACGCTGGTGGATTCCGATTTCGTTCACATCACAGTCTGGTTCGAATTTCAACGACACAAGCCCAGATTATTGGATGCCGACAAGTGAAACGTCTATTTACGTCAATAACCTTCCACAAGATGACGGATGGGTTATATTCAATATCCAGCAAACAGGTCAGTAACGTAACATGCGGTTTTATAAAAATTAATGGCATGAAAAATAGTCAAATGAGGTGATATATGACTTGTATTCTCATGCCACGTTATAAATGTAAAACGTATGATTCTGTCACTGAAATTAAAACGCCGTTTAACCTAAAATAAGTTTCAATGCCAATGCCTATTTTAAATTACGGAATCAGTCTTCAAGTTTATAGTCCACACATGCAGTTAGATATCTTCTATTATGTGTGCAGTAAAATCGATAGCTTTTTTTATCATAAATTTATGGGAATGTTAAATATCATAACTCAGACGAAATTTGTCCATGCATGGAATCAGAAAGCATAATGGGATGAACTGCTATTTGGTTTTAGGTTTCTGACCTTATCATCCTATATAATATTACGGAAAGGTCTTTTTCTGTAATTCCGTAAAAATATCGTCAATACTGCACCTAAGCGAGGTGAATGAATGGTGACTCACAGGCTTTTGACGAAAAATACAGTCTTAATCTCAAATTTCACTATTTACCGATTAATTTGGCTTAAAAGTTTAAATTTTTCCATGTTGATTACTCGCTCGAGGTATATACATCGACTCCACACATTTTTTTACTCTAGACTTAAAAAAAAGGTTTCTAAAATCGCAAAATCCATTAAAGAACCTAAGACATGTATCATAAGCTGGAAAAACATTAAAAATAAAATCTTAGTGAAAAAGCGAAATTTTCATATGGGTACCTACAGTAAAAAATAATCAAAATTAAGCTCACCTACAATCATTTCCACATGTCTTTATTTTTTCATATATATTGATACAATGCATTTTAATTCGGAGATTTTAATACACCACTGGAGGGTACTAAGTAAAAAATAACGACAATGAATGCGGTAAATTACTTTCAGGGTACTACAGGGTGAACTATGACGAGGAAAATTGGAAACGCATCATTGATTTCTTCAAGAGTGAATATTTCCACGAAATTCCTCCAGTGAACCGGGGCCAACTCGTGGATGACGCCCTCAATCTGGCGAGAGGAGGTTATATCAATTATACTCTCGCGCTGAACGTCACTCAGTTTTTGGCTCGAGAGACCGATTTCATTCCGTGGTACTCGGCTTATCCTCTCTTTGACTTCCTAGACATGCAGATGTCGGAGTCAAAATCTTATGATCTTTTTAAGGTAAGAGAGACGTTTTTCACACAATTGCGTTTCTTTTTTAGCGATTCCTATATAAGTATTTGGAAAGAGGACCAATTTTTTGAAGTTGTAAAGCTTCCACCATTGGGAAAAATAGAAGATATTCATGAAAATATTTACTAAATTTAATCTAACTAAAAAAAGCGAAGAGAATTAGTATTTAATTCTAGAATATGCCCTTTTAATTATTTCTGTATGGAATCTACACAGCTAGATATTTCTCGCAGGTTATATTGGCTTAATTCGAGCCATTTTTTATCAATTAAGGGAAAATGAATGATATGGATAAAAATTAAAACAATTGGGTTTTAAAGGGTCTAGCCTTTTAAGATGGTGAAAAGTGCCCCCCGAGATATCGAAAAATAAAAAAAAATGAACTTAAAGGACATTAGAAATAATGTGTTTTCCCAAAGTTTTAGGCCTCAACAATTGAAATTAACTCCAAAAAAAATGAAGTACGATATTTCGTTTTTTAGCCATATCTCCCGTTTTTATGTATATAAAAACGTTTACGAATATACATAAACACGGGAGATATGGCTAAAAAACGAAATATCGTACTTCATTTTTTTTTAGTTAATTTCAATTGTTGAGGCCTAAAACTTTGGGAAAACACATTATTTCTAATGTCCTTTAAGCCCATATCTTTTATTTTTCGATATCTCGGGGGGCACTTTTCACCATCTTAACCGGCTAGACCCTTTACAATGGTAGCTATTAGATGAAAATTATTCCATGCAGAAAGCCTTCCAGAAAAGCCTTCAAAACGACTCCGATATTCTCGGTGGTTGCAATGTGCCAGGAATTCTGAGGTTATGCAATTGAATAATTTACAAAATCACGGAAATTTTAAAAAATGTGCATTTAGTAGCAATGGAAAACAATGAAAAACCTATTTAATCTTTACAATTTTCGACAGGTTTACATGGCCAATTTGTTGAACGTTCAGTACGAGAAATTGACCTTCAACGAATCCTCCAGCGATGACCATGTTACTCGTTTGGGCCGTCTAATGATTTTGCCAAGGGCTTGCAAGTACAACGTTGGGGACTGTCTCCTACAAGCTAAGACGTCATTCGATGTGTGGAGTCAAACCAATGTAAACACGTGAGTATATTTAACAAAACACTCATTCGAAATTTTTGAAAGAAAAAGAATACAATTTTATGTCATCTTAGTATAACCTTTAAAGACCGAGATGATACAATCTCAGGAAGGAATTTAATAGAAGCTAGAAGCTTTAATGTAGTGGAAGGGCTCTATATTAGAAATGATAACACTTCGTGATATCCAAAATTTACTTTAAAAAATTACGACCGATTTCGGCTATCAAGCCATTAGAGTGTACACGATTACTTCAAGATTATTATGTTTCTTAGCAATTAATCCGCCAAATAGGTACTATGGAGGTTTAATTTAATTTAATGTAATATAAGGAAACAATTATTTTATTAGAGTGAAAATGAGGATGTGATGTTACAATCCATAACAATCCCTAACCTCAAATATATAGTTATTTTTGTACTTGATAATGGCTTCATAGCTGAAACCGGTAGTAATTAAAAAAAAATATTTTTGAAGTCACCATGTGTTATCACTGCTAATCCAGAAAGGAAAAATCGTTTTCCTCAACCGGATTCGAACTTGGATCTCCCAAATTGGCGCCGGATGTGCTAGGTCTTGCATTAGTGAAGGATCATATTTCAATGTTTTTTCAATGGGGTTTTTAATGGGTTCATAAGATAAGATGGCTTGTGATGCTGGGCATACGATGCCGTACGGCCGGATGTTCTTGCACTCAGCACTACAGTCCTGAGGTTAAAGCCAGATTTGAGATCACCAGGGCGTTCGCCATATATCTATAGTATTCAAGAAAAGCAAAGCTAACTACCCCGCGTTTTTCTCTGAATAGATTTTTTCTTAAATGTAATTAGTAATGGTAGATAAAAAAAATAATGGAACCTGGGATTTAGTCATTTGTTCTTATGCTATGTTTCAATTTCTCTTTATGTAAAATGCGTATATAAGGTGCACTGGAGACTTCTAATGAAATTTTTACTCGAAAAAACGAATCGAAATATTTTTAATCGCTGAAAAAACTGTAAAATAGAAAATTTAAATTTATTATTATTAAAATTATCGAATTTAAATAAACGTTTATGATTTAAAAGCTAATCTCTGGATAAAATTGAAATGAATATTTTCCTCTCTATTTCGGAAAGTTATCTGAAACACAGCATGAACAGCAAAAAAATACTGGATTGCACTAAATAACTATAGCATCCATCGATGCAAAACATTTTGTCAAGTTAGTGGTTATAAATATTTTTTTTTCTTTTAGGATACCAGCCAACATACGAGACACTGCATATTGCTACGGTGTTGCCATGGGAGGACAGGAAGAATGGAATTTCTTATGGAACGCTTACGAGAGTACAACCACGGCTTCAGAGAGGGCGCGAATCATGGGAGCTCTAGGATGCAGCACTGATGAAGATATACTCATTGGGTAAATTTTTACTTAAGTATTAATAACGTGCCGTATTCTATTACGTACGACTACAGTTCCTAAAACTTGCTACAAACCCTAATCCTTGAGGTGATCTTAAGAATCGTGATTTTCCGACGACATGCATCAAAAGGTCAATGATAAAATATGATATTCCTATGTAATACATGAGCCTTCATCGTGGAACAGATTTATCAGCAAGTTAGGTGACCAATGCTAAAAATCCATATTTAAACGTGTTCGAAGTTCAACAAGTCGTATTTCTTCCTCAACACCATGCTAATAAAGAGGGCTAAACCATGAGTGACCAGAGAAACCAGAAAATCATCTAAAACATGAGTGTTAATATGAAATGGTATTATATGAAATACTATGAATGTCAGGTTTATATGGTTCATATTTATTAATTATGATGCTAATTATTCAATAAGCCCGAGATGCAAATAAGAGCGGGTAGTTTCGTCATATAATGTTTGCTTTTCTATTTTAATAATGATATTAAGTTAAGTAGCTGTAAATTGAAGTAAAATCACTAATTACATTATACTATCCCGTACGTCAATCATAAAAAAAAAACATATTTAAACGTGTTTGCAGTTCACCATATTGTATTTCTTCCTCAACACCATGATTATAAATTGCAAAACGCTAACTCTGGTGAATTTAAGAGAAACTCCACTTCAAAATCAATGCTTACATGGAATCATGTATTCATTCACTAAAAAAACTTTCTGGCACCCTCCCTGATTATATTTTAAAACCCTTTTCCTCTTCGGTGTTTCCATAACACTTTTTTTTTCTTTTTCATCGCTTTCAGCATTCCATCATGTATGTATAATCAATAACATAATTCATTATTTCACGCTCCATCAACAACTTCTGCCCAATATTTGCTAAATATATCAGTTTGAGCAATGAATTTTAAATACTTAGCCTTTTTTCTAATAATGTATTTTCTTCTTGCAGTTATTTGAATAAAACTGTCGAAAATGATTCCAAAATAAGGCTTCAAGATCAAGCTTTGGTGTTCAGCTCGGTATACTCAAGAGCAGATGGATTAGGTGTGACTTTGAAGTTTCTCACCGACCGTTACAACGATATCATTGAAATGTAAGTTCGAGAATTATCTGATTACCTTCGTGTGGAGAGCCAAAGTCTGCATGCAAGATTGAATTGAGTCGTATTTAGACACAAATAATAACAGAAATGACAAATGAGTATTTAAACTAGCCTTCACTGCACATAAATTGGCCGATATTGCATAATTATTGTTGACGGAAAAAATATTTCATAGGAGGTGACATCAATTTTCTCCATCAGAACTTTTTTGGAAAGCCCCACTGTGAAGTATTTTACAAGCTTGGGTTGACTATTATAGTACATGGTTTCCCAATGAATAAACTTACAACTATCTTTACCTTTAAATGTTATTTATCGAAAAAAATTCATCAAATATTTTCATTGAGCTGGACGTTTTAAGGTGTGTCTATATGAAAAATAGCATATCTTACTCAAAAATAAATTAAAATTTTAATGAAAAACTGTGCAAAAAATGTTTCATTGAAAAATAGGTACATTTGCATACAATGAGTGAAAATAGCTAACTGCAGTTTTATATATGTATATTATCGATGTAACCAGTCACATACATGTAATTGATCCTATACCCTTATTTTTAGTGCTACGTGTATCATACATCTATTCTCAAGTAGTTAATCTAAGAATCATTTGCAGGGGCGGAGAGAGCCTTGCCGATGGCATAATCTTAGGCGTATCCAGTCGAATTACTACGACGGAAAAAGCGACTCAGGTGAGTGATTTTAAATTATCTATTTGTTGCATTGAAATAAAACTATAGCGACTGTTTATCTCTAAAATTTCTTAGAATTGATTCCGCCAAACATTTAGAATTCAAACTAATAGCGAAAGAAAACAGATTAAATTTCTCCGTGATTTACACTACAAAGGATCATTCAATGCATTTAAAAACTCTCAATAACAGTCCATAAGAGAGTGGCTTTGTGCAAAGTCATTTTCCCAGGCACAAAGGTATTGATATCAAAGAAAGTAATTCGCTGCTGGCCTCTGTGGCGGAGGGGGTAAACTCCTCGCCTGCCTAACAAGAGGTCGTGGGTTCGAGTCCTACCTGGGTAGGCTTCCCCTATCCAGAGCATGGTTGTACATTTAATTGTTAATTTTGTTGAATACCCTGGCATAAAATGGCCAATATGAGCTCTAGGTGTTCGGTGGTTTGGGAATAAAATTACAAAAAAACAAAATAAAAATCATATGACCTAGACAAAATCGGGGATTCGGGTATACAACACGTTCATTTCGGATGATTTTATTCCACAGTTATTTCTTCCTTTATTGTTTATAAAAACATATGATTAATAATGGAATTTTCTTTCTTTCAATCAGATGGAGGAATTTTTGAGAGGCCATGATGTATCTCAAACAACTGCAGCTAAATCTAAAAAGTTCATCGACAGCAATATGCTATGGTCGAAGAAGTACGAGAAAACTGTAGAGGATTGGCTGAAGGATATATCTAACACCTTCGTCGACATCGAATCTAGCTAGACTGCAACACTTTCACTTTCACTCATCTCATCATTTCTCTGCGTTTAATCACTTATTATTTTATTCATATAATGTTGCCATTTGAACGACTAACAGAATGAAAAGCTAACCGAGATGGCCATTTTTAGCTGTCTAGGTGTGGTGCTCAGATATATGTACCTGAAAAATAAAGTTTTCAACATCGTACTTTATTGAAAATATGATAAATCCTGTATTTTCAACTGCAGTTATCTATTTTTCTTGATAATAATAAAAAATTACGGCAATATTTGTCAATGATAGACTATTTGAATGATTTATCAGCCACATTTGCTCATAATAGGAACCCTAAACATCGATGCATAGATAAAGAAAGAAAGGTATGGGAACATATAATAGAAAAAGGATGAGGACAAAGGTGATCTGGTAGACCACAGCACCGTATCCTCGTCCTTTTTCTATTATATGTTCCTACCCCTTTCTTTCCTTACCTCTGAATTTATTTGAATGTTGGCGAATAAGGTGTCGTGTGAATGAATGAAGTAGTGATATATAGATAAAAATATTAACGATTAAACCTTTGGCAGAAGCGGCCAAGTAATATAAATCTTTAAATTGCTCTTAGAACCTTGTGATGTCAAGCAGTTAGTCTGTACCAACCTACTGTTAATAGATTTTGTGGGACCTTCGCATCCTATTTGGCTCCTGTGGAACGCTCCCTTCTCATTACGCCACCTGCAACGATTCAAGCAGGGTGTTTCAGAGTCACCCGTTCCGAGCGGATCGGGAGACTCGACTCGGATTCTACGCCACTAACTATCGGCGAGGCAATCCATTCATGTCCTATCGATTCAAGAAAGGCTTCCCATGATCTTTTGTCGTCTCTAACGGCCGTTTTACACTGAGCACGTACTTGCACAGTTAAACGTGTGAACGAAGGCGCAGTCAAAATTGCGTCGTGTAAAGCGGTGAATTGCTAGAACACATGCGAGAATGCGTGGATGCGAAACGGCAAAATAGTCCCTGTTCTAATTTCGCTCATGCATTCGCGCAATTCTACGCCATTTTGGAAATAAATGCAGCTCTAACCTGCACGATTCCGTGCCCCGTATAAAACGGCCTTAAAGCGGTGAATTGCTAGAACACATGCGAGAATGCGTGGACGTGAGATGACAAAAAAGCCCCTGTTCTAATTTCGTTCATGCATTCGTGCAATTCCACGCCATGCAGGAATTAATGCAGCTCTAAGCAAGGGCGTACCAAGGATCAAAACTAGGGGGAGAGCAAGCCATGGTTGTTCAAGTTATAGGTAAGATTTAAGCATAGAAAAGGTGAATGAAACCAACATTTTAAGGAAACTGTTAGAGCTCCTTATTAGTTTTAAAATTACTTGCTTGAAAAAATATTATTTTCCTTAAAGACATTCGCGAATTTTGCTTCTAGGAGGGGTGGAGGCAGCTGCCCCTCACTGGGTACGCCCTGTGAGCTCTGATCTGTGCAATCCCGTGCCCCATGTAAAACGGCCTTAAAAATTGTATTATTCAAATCGAATATAAGTAACATAGTAATCATTGCTGCTTGGCTGTCTCTTAGAGCGTCCTCTCCCATGATACCCCGACTCTTGGTTCATGTTTTTTTGTAATGATATGATCTTGATAATGTTCCGTTGTGACGAAACCATGGTCGGATAAAATAAATCACCATGTGGAAAATGCAGAAAAAGAAAAGAAAGGTTTTCATTACTTCAAATCCTACTCTTTTTGTGTTTTGGCGGCCTCAACCTATTCTTTCATCAATCTGGGGAAATACTTTTTTAATGTCATATATTTGTCTCCTCGAAGATAATGTGACGGCCATCGAGCATAATCGAAGATGGACCTTCCAAATTCAACCGTAAGCATGTGAAAAGAGCCGGTTTGAAGGGTTAGGCACGGGAGCAATTGTCCCCCCCCCCCCCCCCAGACGCTTCGAAAATAGACAAACTTTTTTATACGGTTATCATTGCATTCGTTTTGTGTTATGTATTACGGAGACACAATAATATAATTTAATATTAATAATTGTCAGGACGGAGCAGAGAATCACTCGTATACCATGGCAACCAAGTTTTTGTATTTCCTCTAACAGTCAACTAACTCTGTTGAGAAAAATATCACTTATACCCCTTGGCTTCTCACCCCCTAATATCATTGCGAATACAATTTTAGGCCAACTTCCCTAATAATAATGACTGCATTTTCTTCGAGTTCTCACCGCGTCCGTTGCCTGTTATTGACAGAAGATCCGCTGGCGTTGCAATCAGCGTTTTCAGGTCGAAGATATACGAGGTCAGCGTATTCGATCCACCTTTGATCTGAAGACGCTGATTGCAATGCCAGCGAGACTGTTACCAACAAAAGTCAACGGATGCGGTGAAAACCCGAAGAAAATGCAGTAATCATCCGATAAACGAAGCGAAAATCTTCGGAACTACATTGCCCTACTTGCAGTTCGTTTCCTTCGTGAAATCGGAGCGCTCAGTCGTCAGCGATGCGAGTGGCGACTTACGTAAAACCATTTCAGTGCGCGGTGAGTGACAAAAAGTCTATACTCTGTTTATTTTGTCTTTGCGGGTGAACTAGTGTAGCCTAAGCAAGTGGGGTGAGGGGACGAAAGTATCTCGACGCGTGACTTTTTCACTATGCCAATCAGCAGACAGCAGGCGTGACCAAGCACTTCGGAAATTCAGTCGCTCTGAGACTACCATCGTGTTAACGTCATGAATCTGCCTGTGGAGTAGTGCTGCCAATACCAACAAGTTCTCCCTGCTCGTACTTTTCATCAACGTAATGATCGTGGTAGCTGACGAAGTCATGGACTCCTGTGAAGGGATTTTCCCAAATACCTTCCAAGCGAATAGGTGTTTTTTCTCGGCGCCAGTCCCAAAAAAACTGTGATCATCCATGTCTCAATCGTTTTCAGAGACAAACTAATAGACAAACTAGTGTGGCTTTGGCAACGTTAAGGGGGCGCCCTAGCGTTTGAATTTCCCAATTAAACGGCTCACGAAGCCCTCTCGTCGCAGTGCCGGGATACGAAGACAGAAGCCGAAGCGCCTCGAGGGTCAGAGGGGGGGAAGGCAACTCGCCTCCCAACTTCGCCCGCGGCAACTCCGAGGAGAAATTTGATACTCATGATAAATTTGATACGTTTCGCTGGAACAGGGGTCGCAGTCGGAGTTGATATGTGACACCTAAATGGCGGCGAGCCAATTAAAAATAGTAGAAGCCAACTTATGAGGCCCTTGTTCCTGTCCCATGTGCTGAAAAAATAGGCCTGTGAATGCGAAGGTTCTTTTGAGTGTACACCTTTTCCAAAATTGCTGACATTATTTACATTATGTAAGCAGGAATTTCGTCAAAAAATAATGTCACAAAGTTCCGGTAACCGGTACGCTTATAACTAGTTTCGATTTTAGGGGGTACGCCGTTCCGGCCCAACTACAGCACTGGATATAACTCTCATTATAAATCATCTCGCAATCACCTTATATTTTGAAAAATGCGATTGAAAACATGAAATTATATATGAACCATTATAAATTAACATAAATACTTAAATCATAAGAAAACATAAAGAATAAATTCTCCAACTTTACATCTAGTTTTCATTTGCATTCAAAGGAAAAGTTGACCCCGTGATCATCACTTAATCTTGGCATTGTTGCTATGATGCGCGAGGCTGTGTGGTTTAGAACCCCTTGAAGGTCCACTTTAATTTTTCTTTCACTGATGTCCCCTCTGGGTATGAATATTTTTTGCGTCTAGCCCTTTCATAACCACGATAAAGCTGGCGGCCACAGATCTTGGCAGTCTTACGAACAATTTTGCAAAAAAATTTTGTTTAAATTGCAATCAACAATCGGCGAAATAGCTTCTTCTGGCGTCAGTTCATTTTGAGTTGTAGGTATTGTCTTCCATTTCTAAAATAACTGTTTCCCTCGGGTGGGGGTGGTCGAGGTCATTTCCGTGATTATCTTCGCTGCTGCATCATTCCCTTACGATCGCAGTGTAGATGTGGCTAGCAATAGCTTCGCTGCTGATTCTTTCTCAAATCAGTCACGTTTAATGTTCTTATTGTTAAACCTATCACTAGACCTCATCAAGTCATTCTTAGGACTTTCTTTGCTGCTTTACCCAGAAAAAACAGGAATTAAATAACAATAGTGATATAAAATCGCCTTGAAGGAAAGTAAAGCTGATACGTTAAAAAATAATAGTTAGCAACCTGAGCAAGGAGTCTCAAGGAGATTATTATGCATATGAGCTGTGTGTATCCTTCTGTAACCAACATCGACGTTTTTTTTCAAAATGCGGGTGCATTGCGGTAAGATATGGGTTCTCTAAGAATAAGAAACTATTTCCTTGCAGCCGCGCGCTTTCCGAGACAAGCGTCTGACTTGCCAGCGCAATCGTTGAGTCCATATTATAAATCTCATGAATAAGATCGTAATTTGCACATTAAAAAGTCCAAAAATAACACTTGTAAGGAATTTATAATGTTTGAAAGTGTAGAAACCTGTAATGTCGTCTCATCTTTAGCGAAATATCCTCAACTATAACTAAGGCTGAACAAATTTCCGAATCTAATCACCGCGTCGGATGGTTGGACACTCAGGCACATGACTTGATAGGAGAGGTGGGGTGGCAGGATGGTGCAAGATTTCTCTTCTGAGAATTAAAGTTGATAATTTGTTTTGTAATGCGGTGTAAAACCTTATGCATAGCAATGTGAAAAACGTGAATTTTTTCTCTAACCATGTTATCAATGCGTGAAAAATAAAACATTTTAATCGTTTAATAAAAAATAATACAAACTATCAATAGAAAAGATATTTTCACTATTACGGATTCTAATTACATTCATTCTTTTTATGGCATCCTTAAAAATTATTCATTTTAATACAAAATGCAACTGTACACATATGCTTGAGAAATTTTTCTCAAGAGATAGGAAAACATGCTAGAGATAATTTTATGTTAATTTGATGACTCTGACAGATGTCTCTGTTTGTTGCATGTCTTCCTTTTCTAAAGGCCGTTTTACACGGTACATGGAATTGCGCAGTCTGACGTACGTGCAAAGGCGCAATCAAAATTGTGTCGTGTAAAGCGGTGAATGGCTTGAACACATGCGAGACGGAAAAATAGCCCCTGTTCTAATTTCGTTCATACATTCGCGCATTTCCACGCCATTTTAGAAATTAATGCAGCTCTAACCTGCGCAATTCCGTGCCCCGTGTAAAACGGCCTTAAGGCCATCAAGCCGCCCAAACTCAGTAGTTCTCAATCGAGAAATTTTGGGCGTCTGCGTATGTATTTCATCAGAAACATTGAGCAAATGGTTAAGTTAACAGATAGACTTACCCTTAAATTTTCCAGCTAATTGAGCATTACGCATACATTTTTAAAATATTTCATCATTATTATGGAACTAATGTTATTTCGAAGTCATAGAAATATTGGACTTTTCGCGTTTTCCGCTATTTATTTAATCTCTACTTCGAAATTTTGATTACCTTTACCACTCAAAATAGGTTAAGGAATAGAATAGATCTCACAATCAATTATTTCAGGTAAAAAAATTCATTCTAGATAAAATTAATTCCCTTCTATTAACTCAAAAATAGAGTCGAATTCCATTAAGTTCCTTTCCACCCATTCAAGTTTCCGTAATCTTTCCAGTTTCCTAAATAACTTTTTAATAAGTGAAAATTATAATAATTTTCTGATTCTCATTTTATGTCAGTTTATAAAATTGAAAAACAATTAAAGCTTAGTTCAGATACTTACATCTATTTTAATAAAGATCTAATTTTTAATTGATGTTGTTAATGAAATATGCGTTCATATGGATCATCTTTGTGATTAAAAATCAAGTTTTAAAGGCATTACGAAGTTGAAAAAACTCTATTTATACCTCTCATTTCACTATGAAAGAAATCGTTTACTGACCAAATTAATAAAATTTTTCGGGTAACTGCAAAAAAGAAATTATTGAACCTTAAAATGGCCATTACATATTCCGTTTCCTAAATCAATTCGGCTTCGCATTTCTTTTCAATTGCAGTATTACAAGTTGTTCCAATATAATTCTCGGGAAACAATTATTGGGCGTAGAATATTGAGCAAAGCATTGCAATACTCAACTGAAAACAAACAACTGAATCTCGGAGGTGGCTCAAAACAGTGCTTTCATTCGGCTTTAAGGAGTTTTTCCTTGAAGGGGAAAAGAAGCGTAGGCCGTGACAAATTGCACATACAGGTAATGTTAGGGGCCTTGAAGCTGGGTTGGACGAAGTGGAAATGGTAGTCAAAATTCACTCCACAGTCAACTGCCCAAATGTTTATGCAATTTGGTGGTTGAATTTCAACAAATAAAAAAGCGCGTAAGAATTCAATAGCCATGCAACATCCTAGAGAACTTCGGAGAATATGGCGAAGAATTCGTTGCTGGATCTTTTGCGCCTTGTCATAATGCGACGGGTATGATTATTTCCCCGGTATAAGGGATATATTGCTTTTAAAACTCCCGGTTGTATGGGAGCATTACGAGGGAAAAATTTTGGAAGACAAGTAGTTCCTGAACTGGCCACTCTCAGACGCCAACGAGCTTTGCGTTAATTTTTTCCGCCACTGTACCTATAACGAGCGAAGCACAAACTGGTTAATTGAAAGGGTCTGCATCGCCTTCCGTGACCGTGCTAGGGCGCCCCCTTAAGAATAGTTGATAACAATGTAAGCATTGGATGGAAATATCTTTACTCTAAATATAGTTAGTGAAACTTTCACTGGTCCACTCGCAATATTTATGAAGTTTTGGTAGCGAAAAAATATTTCAAGCGGTCTAAAAACAATCTCACCTTCTTGGTACAGCTGAAAAGGTACTTGGTAGTCAAAAACAAGGGAATACGACAAAAATGGTGAATATAATTTTAAAAAGCTTAAGTTATGGTAACTATCCAAATCTATTTCATCTATCTCACCATCTAGATTCTTTCTGTGGTTTGTGCTGTTCTTTACTACAAAGGAATCATGGTGATGCCGTCTGGGCCAAGAAGAGTCATGCCGAACGTTACCTTTTACGGTTACATGGTGATCAACTTTGTCGTCGTCATTGACCTATTCATGAGGCAAATAATTTCAGGCCATGTGGTGAGTACAGTGCATTAAAGACACACCAGTCTCAGGAAAGCTTAAACTATTATAAATCATTCTTTTAATTTTCACTATCAGTTTCCCTGCCGCACAGTCAAGATTAGTGTTTTTGATGTTTAATAAATGAGGGCTAAAAAGTGCTTTTGACCTTTTTTTAAAAGCACAATTTATAGATAAAAAAAAATTATAATGCATTTAAAACAATGAACTGACTGGATTTCTTTCACTTGCAATTCGGATTAATGTTACAAGCAAGATTACGGAGGAATTACCGGGTGAAGATAAGTATTTCCGTTCACATGTTCGTATTTAGCATTATTACATATCCCTACAAAATTGTCAAATGCCATGCATTTTTTAACCTCTGATTTCTATCGTTAGATAACCATTTTGCTAAATGAATTATATCCTTCAAATACAAACCATGATCCTATTGATTAATGTTTTCATCGAAAAAATAACCTTTTTCATATCTTTCTGCTACTGAAAGTGGATGCTTGGAATAGAATCATTATTATTCCAAAAAGAAAAGATCTTATTCTATGAGGGTAAAGAAGCACAGTTACTCTTTGTTATTAATTATAAAACAAACCCAACAGCTTAGAAACTACCAACTAGTGATAAAACTTTTATTATCGGCGAGAATCTGAATGACGATAAATATGATGACAGAGCTCGAAGTGTCTGCGCAGTAAACAAAGCAAGCTGAGGACAGCATTGCAACCCCAACATTGATATTATAATAAAATATTGATTAAGTTAAAAATTGAACACTTATAAATGTTACTACATCTCTTCTGGTTCATGAGGATTAAATTCATTGGAAATTAAATGTTAAATCGAAATAAAAGGTAATGCCAGAATCAGTCAATTATATTTTTTCACACTTCAAGGTCGTAGAGGGAGGTATGGATATCACATGATTATTTCTTCTTTGTATTTTTTCTTACATATATTTTCTTCAAACAGGAACCAAACATCGCCCTTTTTCACATTTGATCCGAGATTTATTACAAAAAACAGAAGAAACAAATTAACACTCATGCATGACAATAAAATGAAACCTAATTTTTGAACTAGTCCAAATAATGAATCTTCCTCACAAATCTGAAATCAAAACACAACATCTGATTAAAATAAAAGAAAATTAGGATTCGGAAAGATGGCACTGAGCCGCCAATCAAGGCTATAAAATTTATTTGCATTACTGACAAGCCATCATTGATTGAAGCAGGAAATTTTGCTTTCATGGCCAATAAATACAAAAAAGTAATGATTGTCGATTTTATTTTTGTGCAAAATAATTTCCAACACCGATGAAAAATCATTTCTAAACCTTACAGGTGAGGCTCCTGGGTGTACTGGGAGCTGTACTGTTCGCAGTAGCTGGGATGCTCAGTATAGAAACATGGAGCAAGAAATAATACGACGAAAACAACACTGAATTTAAATTCTGCGGAAATGTGTTGCTGTCCGTGGGAACAATAGCCATCATAAACGCAGTACTACTGTGCGTGGACACCATCTACAGTTATCGCGTGTGGGTGAAAGCATTATGCCGGTGATTTTTTTACACCATATGTAGACACTAGAAGCATTTAAAAGTTCCCTTCATGATATGTTTCAAATGAATTACGAAAATGGAAAGAGAGCCAACCATGTGTCGATAGACAATGTTTCATTATCCTTAAAATATTGAAGCATACGACCCATTCTCCAAGATATTTGGTAAGTAATATTGTCCAACACAAGGTAGCAAGCTTGGGGGAATATCAAGCATGAGAGCTAACGTTTTATTAAATAAGACGAATAAATATTGCAAGCGTCATGTGTTTCCCTGACGAAAAACTGCCTTGATATATTCATGTTTTGAAACGTTAATAAGGTCAAAAATATAAGGCCTCAGCACATACTTTGGATTTCACTCATTTCCTATGTCAGATACTGGGGGATTTTAAATACATTAAATATGCATTAATGCTAATGCAATATTAAGTTATAGCTTTCAAACTTCGTGAACATATTACAAGAAAAAAAACTCGGGTGCGTAAATATCAAAAGCTTAATTTGAGAGTTGTATGTTGAAAGCATACACTGATCATATGTAACATGAATACAAGGCACAGACTCTCACTTTTCGGAATTTCGTTTTTTTACCATACGGTCAATACCTAAGGACATGACTGTCAAAATTATCATATCGTCAAGGATACCTAAGGATTTGACTTTCAAAATGGCTTTAAAAGGAACAATTGTGCGTTATTCAGATAACTGATATCACGCTCTGAAGTAATAAATAGAATTCTTCACCCCCGTAAGAAAAGGAGCAAAGCATTAACACCTAGAACTTTAAACGGAAATTTGCTCATGCTATGGGTATTACAAACTGGAGGATGGAAAATAAAAATAATTAGTTGTAGTAAGAGACCAAGGAAAATCTATGCTGACGAGTGCTAAATTGCGGGTTAGCATTACTGAGGACATCGCTTGGTTCCTCGTAGCCGGTTACTTAAGCTATCAGTTGATTGTAGCCAAAGGTAAACCACTTACGGTACTTTTTCTGGCAACACTGTTTATACCCAAAGTACCATATCAAAGACAGTTAACTATTTTTAAAATTAATACTGAAAAATTGAAAAACACGCATTCAAATTTTCCGCGATGTTTTCCGTCAGCGAAGTGAATTTTGGGTGGTTTTGATGTACGCTTTTGTAACAGTGTTATAATATATTATGTAAATTGTGTCTGAAATCAGACGGCATTCAAGGATAAAATAAATAAATATTACGAAAACTTTGGTCTTGTGAATACATTAAGAAATTAGCTACCCAAACGTTGCTCTATTACATTTAAAATACGGTCTTGAGAGTAAAGAAGTAAAAGGAAATCGGCCGCAGCCATGTTGGAGGCAGAAAAGGAAGTGGCTCCCTCGTAAGGCACATAGTCAACTTCCTTCCTGCCGAGTCATCGGCCCGGCCGTCAAGAAGGAAAGTATTACTCCAGAGGGATATACTCAAAAGAACACAAGCATTATTAAATGTGAAAAGTTTACTCCACAGCAATATGGTGGAAACGGGATCACTAAAGCGACCTGAACGACGAACGTCTCACGAGTTGGTTCGCCTACCAAGGTAAGATGAACCAAAGATCTTAAGTCATTGCAAGCAGTAGTGTGCCAGCGCGAAAAAAAATAAAAACGGTAAGCTGCAGAAAGTGTTAAGGGATAAGGAAGAGAGTGACTGCGTAGTAGATTTTCAAATAATAATAAAATCTACTGAACGGTGACAACATCCGGTGATTTAGTCAAAGTTCCATAGTTTTCCTTTCTTTCTTGAGAAAGTAACAATTTTCCGTCTAAATATAGCACTTTTATCTTTATGGTAGTATTTACAGCCATTTTGAATACTTGCATCGCCTTTACTTGTCCACTTGAACGTTGCGTTTTATTTAGGAACTGTCGGCGAATGAATTTCAGATCGCATTACTTCCCTATTTCACTGTCTAATTGCATGTCCATCGTTAATTATTCTTGCTAAAACTTGCGTGAATTTTCTAAAATTCAGTTTCTCCTTTCCATTGCAATAACTGGTTAAGCAAGCATCTTCGATAAATCAGATGAAACTAAAAAGAAGTCGGCAGTTAAATAATAGTCATTCTCAACTAACGAAGAAACTTAGGAGAAAGTACACTTCTTGGTTGATTTTGTTTTATATAAGGTGGGAAACAATACCTTTTGCAGTAAATAACGTCTCATCAAAGAACAATTAAATTTCAACAGCAGCGTATTTCTTTTAAAACAAAAACCTTTCTCTTAAAACAAAAACTGTGGATTTCCCTTCAAATCTTCATGCATTGCACTGTTATGTGGCATTCCAACGTTACGCACGAGACATTTTTACACGTTTTCATAACTGCCAATATTTTCTTATAGCTACTACGAGATGAATATGGATCACTTAATGAACCAGAGATTACTGCTCTTGTGCTCTTAACCGACAATCGTTTCTCTCCGACTTTTTCGAGTAAATATTCTGTTAAAAGCAATCATGTATCGGGTGTCATTGAGGAGTCAAAGCAATTGAGGGCCAGCGAAAGGTGACAAAATCAAGATGAAGAATTCTCTTCGTAATGTATGCTCGATAGAGATCATTCTCGCGTGCGAGTGTAATATTATCCTATTTTAATCAAGCAAAGCATAAGTATCGAGTTTAAAAAAAGATTACGTAAATCAATAGTGAACGTGAACTATTCCGGAAAAATGCAAACCTAATCATGAATAACTACGCTAAACTAATGCGTATCACATAATTACGGACAAGATAAATCATTTTTTTAAACCATTTTCCTCCGACACATTGCATATACTGTACGTCAAACGGTTAGCCACAATTTATATGATGATGATAGATATGCCACACTTCAATGATGATAGTTCATTCCATAGGTCGGTCCGTAATGTTTAACCTACCGCGAGAAGACCTAAAGTTAGCAACATAAAAAGAATGTTTAACCATATAAAAAGCAATCATCTGGTGGTACAAATAAAAAGTATGCTTGACTCCAGTCATCAGGTATGTTACTGAAAAAATGCATAAAATTGAAATAAGATGAGTAAATTAAATTCCCACGCGCGAAATAAGTGCCTCACTAAATTCCTCGAAAAATTGGACTCCTCATTGCCAACGAAATACTCCTTGATGACACCCAAGACATGCTTTCCATTAACAGAGTATTCACCCGCAAAATTTTGGAGAGAAACGGTTATGGCGTAAGAGCAATGATCTCTGGTTCATTATATGATCAGCATTCATCTCGCAATAACTGTGATAAAATATTTAAAGAATGTAACTTAAATTAAGAATTCTTATCTATACGCGAATCCATCACTGACTGAGCCCAAGGAAAGATGACACTCAACGATAATTGTCTTGAAAATCAATCCTCTTTAAAAGTATATGAATCACAATTTATGATGATATGTAGGGTCAAAATGTAATATTTATAAAGAAAAAAATACCATTTTGCGAGTCCCGAGAACAGTAGCGGCTAAATGCGAGCGAAAAAGAATATAATTTATTACAATTGACAATGAAAAAGACCCCATTTCAGCTTAATTCTTGCCATTCTGTCAACATATTACTCTACAGAAAAATGTTAGCAATCTAAAAAATATTTCGTAAATGTTGTGCTTACTATAATTGGCAATAATCACAAATTTTATTTATAATTTATCAATAACAACAGTGAAAGCTCACTATCAAGCGTAAGAGTTCTACGCACATCCAATCTTCAGAATGCGGTCACAGCTGCCAACATCAAGGATCCATCGTTCAAAAACGACACGCTGTGGAAGTGCTCCTTTTACATTAAGGTGACACAGTGGGTAAGAATGAGTTAACTATTAGTAAGTCACTAAATGTGAATTTTACAGGAGACGAAAGAAAGAGGTTTTCCAACATTGTGAAGCTCGTATTAAGTGTAAACATTTCTTCAATTGTAGCAACTGATATATTTAACCAGTTTACTTGAAATATAATTTTTTTAAACTTACGTTATTTTAAATAAATCACAAGCATTCAACACAGATTACCGTAGGTAATCACATTAAATATCCTTTGATTTCTTATTACTTATGTAGTTATTTTTAAACTGCCATGTCCACGTGAGGTGATAATGATTATACAGTTAGCCTTCAAATAGCGAACATCTCCCATAGGAGAATAGCTATTTAGGATCTGGTATCAGAATTTTGAACTTATCACAAACACCTCTAAATAGCTGACATTCAATAACGGGCATGGACATCAGAAAATGTATATTTTTCCCAAAAGATCCAAAGTCTAAGCGCTAATTTAGCACTTGTGTCTCAATTTCAGGCAATATCCATCACTTGTGCAGCGCTTTACTCTAAAGGCAATGAGTTGCAGCGGTTCTCTTATGTGAATAAATCACTACCGTACGTTGTGTTCTTCGCCTATATACTCATCAATACCGTCATAATCTTCAGTTTCATAATCAAGGAGAAGATGCCAGAGCTGCTGGTGAGTATAATAATGTCCCTGCTTTACTGTAACTCATTCATTTAAATACCTTCATACTCTCGAGGTGTCATCGCGTCTACCTTTTTTCAAGCTAATGACTTTTAGCTATCGATTAAAGGCCGCAAAAAGGAGGGCAATTCGCCGCCTAGCAATCTTGAGAATATGAAAGTAAGTTGCAAGAAAAAAAGAGGTCCTTCAAAAGGCTGCAGCAATTAGGGCTTAGTTTCACGCCAGTAGTAGCCACGCTTAGTTTCGGAGACACTGTATTTCATATACCCCCTTAAATGAACCCAGCCAGAAAAATTTACCTGGCAACTAACTTTTTCTTGTACATAAAGGGTTTCTGCTAGGATTTCAGACGGATCATCTGTCCCAGGTGCCAACTATTTTGTACCATTGCCTCTCCAACATATCTTTCAATTTCTATAAAAGAAACACTTAGTTTCCATGATACGAAAAGGATCAAGAATTCAAAATAAACCTCAACCCCTCAAACGGTAAAAATTGGAAAGAACCACACAGAGCTACTGAAATCTATGCATAGGAATAAAGGTGCCCAGTACACCAAAATCCAAAGTGTGTTGAGAAAACAGCACGTGTTCACTTAAAAATAGCCTCCAAGCATGGCGATATTTATGAATGCACGTAAAATATTTTCGCATTTCCACTAACTTTAGGTTCTACTGAATTTTACATGACCTATTACGGGACCCCTTTACCTTGGGCTACAACCTTGTCGCGGTGGAAAGGCTTGCGCGTTCCTATGACCCCTAGAGCTGCACTGGCGGGATTAATTCCAAATTATTCCCGGTAGGGCGACCCATGCCGATAGTCGAAGGGTAGGAGGCCACGTGATAGAGTCACGTAAAAAACACTGTTGAAATGGAAGTGGGAAACCCTACCAACTATCTCTTCCCTGAAAACACGGAGTGCAAACAAATGAGCCTCGGAATCTCATCGAACGGGGCCCATCCGCAAAGGGGGGGTGTCGTTCACGGCAGCGAGGTCGGCAAGGTCCTCGGGGTCGTCAACATGCGAAATCCTTGCATAGATTTATCATCAACAGCATCAATGATGGAAGAAGGAAAGAAGACCAAGAAGATGGAGAAGAAGAAGTCGGCTATAAATGTAGGGTCGTGGAATGTGAGGACAATGATGAGAACGGGGAAGCTAGAAAATATCAAAAGGAAATGGATAAAGGAAGTATAGATATCTAAGGGTTATGCGAAGTGACGCGGAAAGATGGTGGGGACTATTATAATGACGGGTATAGGGTTATATAGAGTGGTGGGGAGGAAATCCAGCGAGGAGTAGCTTTAGTATTAAACGGGAAGATGGGTAAGTGTGTGGCAGGAATAGACCAGGTAAGCGATAGGATTCTGGTGGTAGAAATTGAGGCGCGACCCACCAACTCCGTGGTGGTTCAAGTTTACATGCCCACCAGTAATCATAGGGAGGAAGAAGTAGATGAGGTGTATGAACAGCTCGAGGAAATAACTAGAAAAACCCCAGGTCAGAAAAATCTAGTAGTGATAGGAGACTGGAACACCTCAGTCGGGGAGGGGAGGGATGGACACGAAATAGAATATTTTGGACTAGGAATGCGGTACGACAGATGAGAGAAAGCCGCAGAATTTTGCAGGAGAAACAGATTCTTCATCCTAAACACGTGATTCAATCATCATAAAGGGCGAAGGCACGCATGGAAAAGTCCAGAAGATGTGGGGAGATATCAAATAGACTACATTATGGTAAGACAGAGATTTAGGAGTGTGAAAAATTCGCGCAGCTTCCCTGCAGCGGATGCGGATTCAGACCACAACCTAGTACTTATGAAATGCAACGTCAGATTCAAAACACTTATGAAAGTTAGGAAGGCGAATAAATGGAACGTATAAGCCCTGAAGGAGAGTATGAGGAGAGAATATTAGAAATAGAGGAGAAAGAAGCCTTGGGTTACGGAGGCAATGGTAAAAGAAATAGAGGAGAGAAGGAAGTGGAAGAACGTGGACCCATAGAAGGGCAAAAGAATGTATAGGAAACTTAATAATCGATTACTACGCGAAACTAAGAGGGCAAGGGAGGGTTGGTGAAAAAGACAATGTGCGGAAATACAAAAGTTCCAGAAGAATGGAGAAGTAGCCGTATGTACGCCAAAGTTAAGTAGCTATCGGGCGGCAAAAGAGGACAAGCCATGTCTAAAATTAAGGCTAAAGATGGGAGGATGCTAACCGAGCGAGAAGAGGTACAGAGTAGTAGATAGACGAGCGGTGCGAGGAGTATGGGATGAGGATTAATCACAAGAAGACTAATGTAATGCGGTTTTTTAAAGTATCGAGAGCGAGGAAGGTGAGACTCAAGATAAAAGTAGTTGGGGAAAAACTTGAGCAAGTAGAGCTATTCGACTATTTAGGCAGCACATTAGAGGAAAACGGATACGGTAGTAAGGACATCGGGAAGCGAATTGCATTAGCCAAGGAGTCGTTCATGAACAGGAAGGAGCTTCTGAGAGGATCGCTATGTAAGAGTTTAAAGAAAATGTTAGTGAAGAGTTTGATCTGGAGTGTAGCTCTTTACGGGGCGGAAACGTGGGCACAATGGAAGGAGGACGAGAGAATACTGGAGGCATTCGAGATGTGAGTATGGAGAAGAATGGAGAAGGTGAAATGGACGGAGAGGAGGAGGAACTACGAAGCGCTGGACATGGTGGGTGTAGGATTAGGCCTTATAGCGAATTGAAGAAGGCAATGCTGGAAGGAAAGGGAGGCTCCCAGATTACTTCTTCAGTACTCCATGGAAAACTACCTTAATCTGTTGAATACTATAATAATAATTACGGAACCATATTAGGTACATACTATTTTCGACATAGATCCCAGTTAAATTTTATGGTTGAGTTCCTTCGAATTTTAACTTACCCCTCAAAGTAAATAAATACATGCGCATCGAGATGGCAACGCTGTAGCCAAAAAGTGAGACAACATTGAAATTCCTTACATCTTGAATATTATTATGAAAAATGGAAAACGTTAACTAAAATAAATAATTAACAGATTTCAATAAATCGCTTTGCCTTTCCTTCTTATAGAGTTCTACATAAAGTGGAAATAAAAATTTCAATCAAGTGAACACCAAGAAAATAAATCCGCTCGCCGACTTCCAATGCGTTGATAGCTCGGAGTGGTAAAGATTTTCACTGCGATCCAACTGCAGCCCATTACAAAGCATCGCTTCCATTGGCCAGCCAATCGAGAACTTTCGCCAACCAATTGAGATCTTTCTTAATCGTTTTCCGATCATCTCTACGACTTGTCCATTCTCCTTCATAACCTATTCTGCATCTCTATCCTCAGGATCCACGTTTCTGCCTCATGTATACAATTTATTGTAATACGTGGTTATAACGTCTGAAGTTTGATAACGGTTTTTTTTCTTGTTCACCTACCCACTCATATACGCGAGAAGAAATCAAATCAACGAATACCGTACTTCTTTTAACACGATGAAGGATACATAATAAAATAACTGATGATAGGCAAATGATGAATAGGGGAATCCTGTGATTTCGAATTTTTCCATTTCGATGCGCAGTTGCCGAAAATCGCTCTTTTTCTAACATGCTAATTTTCAGAGGCCTTCTCGGCTACAGACATCTTACATCCATAATATGAAATTCATAGCATTGAAGACGAAAATTCATGCAATATTTCTTCTTCTTTCAGATAAGGATGTTCGGATTTCTTGGAGGGGTTCTTTTCGCCGTGACTGGAGGACTGAATCTTTCAATTTGGCTTTTTCACAAGGCGTTCGATGAGGAGCACCTGTCAGATCTAGAGGAAATCGGCATTAGCGATCCTCACATCTCAATGAACTGCCTCCTCGCCGAAGTAATCCTTGACTTCACCGCCGCAGCCCTCTACTGCATTGACGTCACCACCAGCTACTGTTAATCCCTCAATGGCATTTTCATATGAGGAGCGCCAATGAAGTGAAAGGTTTACTCCGCTGTCTCACGGAGGAAACTTGAAAGGACATTTTTTTTAGTTTTGAAGCTAGCCAAACTGCAGCAACACCTAGCGATATTCGAAGAATCAGATAAGTGTGGAACAAACTGTGACAAATAAATGATTACTCATTGGCTATCCACCACCCGGTTACAAAGAAACACATTCAAATTTTTCTGGAGGTAATATCGAGAGTAAGTCACAAACGAAATCATGTACAATGCTATTGTTTACATAGCTGAAGGGCGTGAAAAATAACTCGTGATAAGCAGGATTCTACGAAGACGCAGATACTAATTCTTAGAAGTTAGTTTCTGCGTTTTACCGGCTTTGATTATCGGTTACTATAGGCTTTTATGGAAGTAGTATCTTTAATCCCCCTTGAGATGCCTTTGTCTTATAACCCGATTTTATTCTTTACACCGAAGTAAGTCCCAAGGCTCTTTACCTGGCTCATAGATAGTGTTCTCATCCTTCCCTCACCCACTTATCCATCATCTTTCCCTCATAACAGAATTAATTTTACCCGGCCACTGAATACCTCCTCTACACAACTGCAGCTGAGTACAAAACATCTTTGCCATTGGTTATTATTTCGCTAACCAATCGAGAAATTTCTCAATCGTTTTCCGATCGTTTCCAAGACCATTCTCTTTTATATGCACATATTGGGCGCATAAAACCTAATCTGGTTCTCTTTCCTCAGAAGCCGACTTTTTGACTCATGTAAGCGATACTTTAGTTGCAATAATTGGATGTAATGTCTGAAGTTTGATTAGGGTCTTTTTCTCTTAGCTAGCCACCCACTAATGTACGCGAGGAAGACATTGCATCAATTTATACTTAACTTCTTTCACATGAAGAGGGATGAATCTTAAAATAACAGTTTATAGATAGACAAATGATACAACGAATGATCTCAGAGTAACGATTTAAGAAAATTCTTCGCCAGTAGCATTCACGTCGATGCGTTCGACGGAGTATAGACGTATGCTTAACACGTCGACAATGGAGGGACGGGCAAACTGAAAAACATAATAATAAGCTGCGCCGAGGTGTCAGGGCCAAAGTCATACGTTTGCCTACACAAATATCAAGACTTTGGCAAGTAAACAAGAACATTACGTTTAAATGACTAGAGAGAGGTTCTTCCGCAGTGACGAGTGGATGGCCAACAGAGCTCGCTGAGAAACGGAATCAATCTCAGATGACATTTATTCATAATATTCTAACAGTGAGATAATCAATGACTAATATTCGCCGTCAAGTAGGTCTTTAAGTAAACTAGGCGCAAGGAAAACTGCACACAGTAGTGCCAGATAATTTCTTTTTATTGTATCCACTATGTGAAATGCATTCATTCATTGTATATCTGATGCAAATAACTAAAATTAAACAGAGGTTAAAAAGTGATAATAACATTTAAATGTCTCAAGCTTTGTAGTGCCAGTCTATCTACTTCATTCCAATCTAATAAATAATCGTACTTCATTCATATCCATTAAATAATCCAATTTATCATCAACAACCCCTCCACGACAAAAAAGGTGCCACGCCAAAACAAAATGAAATAAAATTAAATGAAAGCAAAGAAACGAAGTTTCGATGAACAATCAAAGCAATGAAGCAAAATTCCGAAAATTAAAATAGAATCACAGCACAAAAAATAGTTGTGAAAAAATAATTACACGCAACAATATCGACCCTAAAGCAAGAAATGAGAGACATCTAGACCCCCTGAAACAAAGCCTCTCCGTTACATGAAAATTTCGCTCAAAGTCGCACGCAGGAAAATGGTCCTGCATGTTTGGAGAAGCTTCTTACACCAAAATTATGTAATTGACATAAGGTTTTCAAGGTGAGTAAGTTGGTTGAAACAGTCTCTGGCTTCCAACTTGGTTTGAGTAGGCCCGAAATTCCGACGTTTCGAGCTGAATCTGCTAGTTCGGCACGAATCTCTTTCACAGTTACAAGCCAGAGTGTGTTGCAACTAACAAAATTATCTCATGTCTGATCAAAATATCTGTTTCATTATGAAAATAATACGAGAGTAAGTTAAGTACTTATATACTTAACCACACGTAAAAAATTAACCCGCCCTTCACATTTCAACGTAAGTGAATGCACCACTATCAGGCGTAAGAATTGATCTTACATTTAAACGCGTTGCGCAAATAAATGTTTTTGCAAGGGAATCTCGAATACACCTATTTTACTTCATGTTGAGCAAAGACAGACCGAAAATGGTGACAAAAGCGTATTTTTTTATAAATACATACCATGAAATTAAGGTAGACTTGCAATACTGTGCTCACATCCACCGTGAAAAAGGTCGAAGTTATATGTTTGGCCTTAGTTAACACGTGAGAATAGCTACTGCAAGCTAATAGGGCTACCTTCTAAAAGGATGGTGGCCCATTGCATTTATCAAGGTTACTACCCCAATGGGCTCATTCGCCACTTCTGTTTTATGGTCGATTGCGATAGTTTGAAAATAAACTCACTCGGTAGGGTGGTCCTTATTTTTAGGTTGTCGAATTTCTTTCAGGAAATACTGTTTTGTTCCATTTGGCGTGAAAATAAAATTTTTAGATTATTTTTGCAATTGGATTCCGGAAAAAACAAGCCGCATTTTGATATTTTGGTATTTTTGTTTTTTTTTTTTCGGGCATAACTGAAGATGATGCCACTCTAGGATTATGTTATCATTTTTCTATACAACGACTGGTTAGGCATTTCTAGGGTATCACTCCAACATATATCATTTCTGCCCTCTGTTTCCCGGGATATCGTACCAAGAATGAGAGCGCGCCAACCCAGGCAGACATTTTGGGTGGCACGCGGGTTGCATACTAGGGTGGGCCGAAAAAAAACTCATTTTTTTATTTCGAAGTTAAAATAGCGGGGAAAAGTTGCGAATTGTATAGACAAAGCAAAAGAAAAAAATACCAAAATCAGTTGACATCTTCCGGTCGCGCATGGACCCTAAAGTTTGACAAAATACGAAATAACTTCATTTTTGTGATTTTTTTTATTTTTGAACGAGATGTTTTCGCAGTGCAACAGTTTGTAACATCTTCTAATAGAGCCCGAAAACATTTTGTTTTACTTTGGCATAGGTCAGTTGATATATTTAATTCGCGCATAGAGCCTAAAATTTGCCAAAATATTGAAAATTTCACAATTTTACGAGTTCTTTTTTATGTCTTCAATATTCTTACCTTTTTAATGCAATGGGCACTACTATATATTTATTTTTGAACATGAGAAAATTGTGTTTTATTATGATGTGAATAAATAAATAAATAACTTCTGGTCGCGCAATGACCTCCACAAATGCAAATTCGAAAAATTTAAAAATAAGCTCCACCCTACTCACACAGTGATTCAACCCGAAAGTTGGTTTGAGCAGGTGAGAGTTAACCATACCTAAGAATTATCCGCAGACGTCTGAATATTCGGGATATGAACCCGTGACCCATCATTCAGTAGCCAAGCGCTCCTCCCACTAGGCTCCCACGTTCCCCCGAAAAAATAAAGATATCCGAACGTTTCCTTTCCGTTTTCCGATCAGTCGCAAACTTCACGACATATTCGAGAAGAAAACTACATGGAACTCTAATGACGTCATTGACTCATGAAAAGACGGCGGAGACTTTTTCACTTTTTTCAATTTTGAAATAAAGAGTGACTGGAAACGTGATATTGCCGTTCATCTACATAATTCTTTTGATGAATTATAATGATCATTTACAACGGGTTCTTCCATCCATCGGTGGATGTAGGTAAAAGAACCCATTGTAAACGCCAATTCTTCGACCACGCCCACCGACCTACTCAATTGACTACCTTTCTTTCGCAAAATACACGTTAGCGTAATCGGAGATCAATCGAAGATCTACGCAAGAAAAAAGCTAATACCTCATAAAAATAAAAAATAACCTCTACATCCCATTTAATCACAAATTGAGCGCAGCGACCAGCCTCAAAACCCATGGGGTAAATTCTAGTTGCTCCCAAAGTCAACTATTTCGACGAATAGTGGGATCAACATGGCCATCAGTACATACCTGGAAAATAAAATAAAATTATTATTTCTCCTTTGCAGATGTACTCGATCCACATAATTAGAGATTAGCAATATTTTTCCACCAGGAGTCCTTACAAGTCAGATCGTAAGACCATGGAAGGAGTCCTTCAATGGTAAGACTTCGCTGGTGCATGAAAATAAATGATCTCATATTGGGAGAGGAATTTCTGAATCACTAAACTTGCACAACTTATTTTTCCGTAGCTTTGATCATGAAACATATCCTCGCGTGATAAACAGATTTCCTACGCTTAAAAAGTCCACAAAATGTGCATGATAACGAGCAGAATAACTGAAATACTAAAACAAGTATTTTGGGAGAAATCACTGTAGAAGGTGCAGACACCATAGACAACAATGGGTTCTGAGAATTCAGAAATAGAGATCATGTCCAACTTTGATTGGGAAAAAGCTAAAGACCGTCACCATTTTTCTAAATTGTTTAGTGAACTACAATTTTCGCTGGTTTAAAGCGTACCAAAAAAGCCAATGCACGAAAATTTACTGATAAAAAACAGAGTGAATAATTACATAAGCTAATTATTAGGACTTATTTTCACAATAATCGCAAATAATTGTTTTACATGTTAAGGAAATAAAATATTCTTTTATGCGTAAAATCGGTTAGGAATCAAATATTTAACAAATACAAGTACCATGCGACGGTAAAAACGAAAGTCAATTATTTTCAAAGGTGTTATACGTCGGAATAAAACAAATTATAATAATTCCATATATTATAAACATAAAAGGAATATATTATAAATATTCCACATATATATTCTTGAACATTAAACCAAAACTTTTTGCCAATACATTTTGATTGTGTAAGTTCAAATGTACACCACTCGAGGTCTCTGCACATACTCGCAGGTTTTTGCTACAATACCCACCGCAATCGGCTCCAATCAAAATTTCAAACCCTAATTACAGCCTCGTCTCGAAACAAAAAATAAGGCAATTCAAGGATATAATATGAAATTATTAATATAACTCAAAAATGTTCAATATTCTTTCATATTTCTCTGCAACATATCTAATCTTCAATTGAAAATGAATTCATACTTCCACCCCGTTTAAACGTGTGGTAACCAACTAAGATTGTAGTATCAATTACTAAAAATTGATCGGCAATCTTAACAGACCTATAAATTACATGTTCGAATTGACATAATTACGTGGGGCCCATACATTTGTGATTTCATTTAATATTTTCACGAATAAATTTAAAAAGTATTAAATCAGAATGGTTCATTGAATCCGTTGCCAACTGATAAACTGAATATCCGAAGGGCTCTAAGAATCAACAGATGATAGCCGTGCAGACCACTAGGTACTACTAACCCACCACTAACTTTGATTGATGACAAAAGACAACAAATAAATCTCTTTGATCGATTACTAATAGTCGTGAAGTGCTCCATCATAGACCCATACAACAACATAAACTGCGACACTCAAAGAGTTGGATCTCAGCTCTGATCATCGAGAGAGACGCAAGGGTAATATAACAGCAAGGTAACGCTCAATTTTATATTTCTAGGTCACCGCTGATCATAAGGTGATGAAGTCTCAACTTGGAAGTGCCTTCTACGGGCTCTTAGTTCAAATTAAATATCAGATTGCCCGATGGGTCATTCCTTATCTAGTGGTCTGATTTCAGAGAAATACTCTGTTTGGCCATCACTTTTTTAATACCTTAATAGAATAAGTCGAGCCTGATTATCAAATATTAGTTACATAAGACATTTTACTGTAAAAGCAGTATGATTATACCTAAAGACTGTACATCGCCAATGATAAAAACTCAACATCAGATTCCAAGTATAATTAAACATTATGATATTTTCCAATATTTTGATATATCGCTCAGCCCCATCGGTCATCAAATGAGCTGGTCAAATTAGCAAACTCAGAATGGAAAAGTAGTAAATTCTTTCAATCGGATAGAAAAAATATGACATAATACAATTATCTAGAATCCTGAAGAATGAATACATGGGAGTCCACTTAGCTAATGCATATTCGTTGAATTCGGAGCCCGAAAAAACCCATTGAAAAGGAAGGAAGTGGTCTCGTGGTGCGGTATAGCTGTAGCACGTTGGATACAAGGAAACATTTCGCTTGGATTCCTTCGAGGGTAGACAAAATGCTTCATAGCCATATTCACCGGATTTTTGATAGTCATACTGAAATTTTATAATTTACTCAATCGCATGTTTTTCCGATTTAATTCTGCTAGGAACTTTTTCGCTAACATAAAGTTAATTGTTCCCAATGACATTGAAGAGACTACGGTTCAGAAATATAATGAGTCCTGGAAAATAAAGGAATAAACTTACAATGTGACTATGCCATGAAACCCCGGTTGTGCTTTTTCAAATACATTACTGAGCCTAACAAAGTTTATTCTTTCATTTTCCATCATGGAAAGATTTCACACAGTTAAGCCTGAATTTATCAGTTACATGATAAGTTATTTTGCAGCATGAAATGCCAATGAAACGAAAATTTTACCACATCGGAGAAGCATGTTAAAATATAAAGTCAGCGATTTGAACTGAGGCTCTGACTTTATCATACATAAATTCAGTATTGGAATATTTAGACACGACTCTGCGATATGACCTCCATAAATTGTACCTCACCTACAATGCTGGAATAATTTTCAATAGTAAACGACACTAGATACTGAGATTCACGCTGAAACCTGAAATTTCGAACAATTAATTTTCAAGGAAGGAAACCTCGCTATCAATAGAAGGAGAGCATGTTGACATATAATATTTAACCGAAAAGTGCAATTATTAGAAATTAATTTTACTCAAACCGAGGAAATTTCATTTCTATGAATTAATACTAGAAGTTTACTCGTACTCAATTAATGATGTAACGAAAAAGATATTCCAAAAACATAGTATAATTCGTTTCCAGATAAAAGTGGGCAGCAAGAAAAAGTAAATTATCAATTACTTGGAGAGCATCCTGGATGACAGACAAAACAGTTGACTTTCTAGAGGACCCGAATGACTACACATGCGGTATTGCGGCGTTCATGCATAGAACACCCTTTTCCGAGTCTAGTCAACCGGGAAACCCGATCAAAAGAAAAAAAAATAGAATACCTCAATAAAAGTCTTGTTAAAATGACGAAAAAAATGAATCACGGAATTATTATGTGAATCTAAGAACCTGACGAAAACAAAATTCAAGGCTGAATTATTGGTTATTCTGGACAATTCTACAGTTACGAGAAAAATAACTCCAAAAGCATCGTATAATTCGTTTCCAGACAAAAGCGTGCAGCAAGAATAAGTAGCAAATTACCCATTACTTGGAGAACATCCTTGATGACAGACAAAAGAGAGTAGGTTTTCAAGGGGATTCAACTGACTAAACAGGCGATATGGCGATAGTTCGCGTAATGCATAGAATACCCATTTCCGAGTCTAATCAGCCGGGAAACCCGATTTCAATCAAAACCTTGAATACCAAATGACGAAAAAATATGAATCAGGTAAAAATCATGTGAATCGACCCACCTGATGGTCAAAAAAATTGTTCAAGATTAAATTATAAGGGAACTTCTCCAGTACTGGGACTTGATTCATTACACGGTATATCAATCACGTCACAGGATCTATTACAAGGTTTGGGATCGTATGAAGAGAAAATTAAATCAAACTAAGTTCCTTCAGATCCAAACAGTGATGCTGCAATAGCAATAATAGCAATTTGATCTCAATAAATAAATAAAAAAAAGAAAACTCCAATCCAATCATAACTCAACTCGCAGACACTAATTCCAAAGTACACTTTAACAAAATAAAATAGGAGGAAATAAAGAAAGCCAGAAAACTCAGAAACACGTACGAGAGGTAATTTTCTACTGGATCCTCACATTAAGTTACAAACATCTGAGTTAAAGTATAGTACACAAATGGCAGCATTTATTTCATTGATTTCAACTTCCATTGGCAAATGCCAAATGCTGTATGCATATCATCTTCAATGGGGATGATAATCAATTCTTCTCATTTTTTAATCACTCGCGCATTAGATTAGATTATTCCATAGCAAAACACACAAAAAGGGAAAAGTAGATAAAAAAAAATTATATTTGAGAAAATTTAAGCTATTTTAATCGTCCAATTTTAATCCAACCCCCACAGCAATGGGAATGTAAATAATTTCCTTACAACAAGTTACTGGAATGCCGTTGAAAAAAACAAAGAGTCATGAAAAAATATAACAAAACATCATCACCCAAGGAAAATTGATATTGATCCCTGTTATTTATAATTTTCCCAACAGCAGGCCCTAGGAACGCCTTGCCACCTTTTATAATGCAAAGTACGACCTAATTGCAATATTTCACACTAAAATATGGAAAAATTATCCCCTGAAAACTCAAAAAATCATTATTCCTCCAAAAGATTTTTCCAATAGCATCAAAACTGTTTTCACTAAAATTTTAATACCTTTAAATACACTAAATCATACTTTAACGAGTTTTAAACGAGGCCGTTAAAAAGTGCTAACAACCATATTCACAAAAAAGAGTTCTTATTGTTTTCGAGGAAGAAATCCCGAGAAATAATGTAGCCAAAATAACGTACGAATAATACATACTAGTTAGTAAAGAAAACTTATTTACAACGATGAATAGTACACTCCATCTCAAAATCTATCTCTACAGAAACAGTACTTAAATTTATGAATTACCATAGTGATGTTAAATGTAGCACAATTGATTTTATTCAACATTAGGGAACAACTTAATTATAAAAAATAATTTTCGCAAGAATAGGTCGGAAAGGCCCGGGAAAGACGCATATATTAAGGGAAAGTTTAGGTAAAAACTGTAAAAATATGATCAATATAAATTTCTTTGTTATTCATCAGTACTTTGTATCACTAACTTTCGACTTAGCTATTAAACAAATAAGAACTTAAACAAGATTTTTTCCTTAAATCGATTGAATAGATACGTACCAATTACCCGTTTTGCCCGTAGTACCCGGGCAAAACGGATATGCCTTAAGATCAAAAGTGATAACATGAAAAAATTAATAAAATTAGTCTCAACAATCATTTCAGAAGTAGCAGCCTACTACTGCATATGATGTGCAATTTTCATGTTCCTATCCTTGGCACTGGCTGCACTATATCCAGTCTTTGATAATCGGCTCACTGTATTTTAAAGTACACACCAAGCTAAAGAAATCTGATTTTGACAATTTATTTATAGATTTCTCTGTATTCTGTCTATGGGTCTTACTAGTAGTGATGTGAAGCTCGCCGAAGGTTTTTCCTGAATGGTGGAATCAGGTAAAGTCGTTTTAGACCTTTAGGGTACCTCAATTTCACGGAGACCAGGAAAAATAGTCGATGTAGTAAGTTAGTGTTTTGTCAGCATGGTATCTGAGGGATATGAACGTAAATGAATATGCAATAAAACAAATCGAACGCTTGATTGATCACTAAACAATTGGTGCCAAAAATATGTTCGAAGGTATGCAAAAAGAACTGCTTCAGCAAATAACATTGGTTAGTGGACCCTTTCAGATCTCCTCACGACTTGTCTTTTGCTTTTGAAAGATAAAACTTTTGGAGGTGGTAGTCGCTGCTCTTCACACATGTTCGCTCATGTTATATATGTTAGTCACATCAAAATCGTCTCTCTCCTTCAAAACGAATACCTATCCTTTTTTGCCCATACCCGTCTTGCCCAAAGCCGCAATATAAGAAATGTGCATTATACGTTCACTTATATTTGGCGGTTAGTGGAAGACTACAGTTACAAATTTAACTTACAGAAACGTACCATCGAACAAATAGAACGTATGATTGAGCACTAAAGAATTAGTGCAAAAAATAAATGTAAAATCCTTTACGAAAATCACAAGAAAACAGCAGCAATCCTTATTATTCACTTAAACGACAAACGCGCACCTGTATTGTTTTTTTTAACAGATATGTCGTCGCCCGGCCGATCCGCTGACCTGGCCTACTCGTATCGTGACGCCATCCATAAGCGATTTGAGGAAAAATAGTTTATTCTCCTTGCCCGCACTATGCTTCAAACCCGGGCCTTCCTTACTTATGTTATTTTACGTCGAAGAAATTAAAAAGCCATGGGAATGGATGGTTTCATAAAATTTCAAGTGATAGCTTATACAAGGTACTTAACGGAACTTGGCGTGACGTTATAACTTTATTATTAATACCTCAACTATGAAATATACGGCTATTGATTCACTAACGAAACGAGAAACCCCATCTTCCAAAAATCAACAAAGAATTATTCCAAAGCTGACATTATTCGAAAAAAAATCCCATTCCCCACGCAAGGCCGGAAAAACTAGATCATTCAGAACGGAACCCCAAACCAGAGCAGGAAAGCGAAGAGTCATCACAGCACGCACATGGAAATTCGAGGAAAACATAGATATATTGCCAGGATATTTCAAGCTTAGATGACGCGGAATGACCGAGAATATAGTGTGAATGGATTATGACGAGGAGTAAGTTTACACGAGAAAGAGTGATAAGGCTGACGGAATAGGCGAGAGTGGAGAGGGAAGTGTTGGAAGGGGTGGAATGGGAGGCGATGGAGGGGAAGGTGGCCGAAAAGAAAGGTAAAAAAGTGCGACGCTAGGGATCATAAATACTCTACAGTAATGTAAACTCTATGCTAGGGATTCACCGCCATAATCACAAGCCATCCGGTTTGGAGTGAGGCGGGTCATTACCAAAGCGCGAGTTCCTCACGCCGCACTGGTGCGCTCACCCCCGCGGGCTTTAAACGGTGACATAAGACATACATATATATACATATAAGCGAGTATATTGGCGCTTGAATTCATCAAGCGGGTTTTGGAGGGGGTGGGAATATTATTGTGTCACGTGCTTTCGAGTCGTGTCCATAAGTAGTTTAAATTTACGAAATTATCCTAAGCGTTTTATGAAAGGGAAAGAAACTAATGTGCTATGTCAAAAATATTTTTTTTATCTTTAATAGGATTCCATTGGACGGATACGTCATTCTTCAGATTGGTTATCTTTGAGACATAATTGGACTAAGGTTTTCAAAGTTTCAAGAAAGAAAAGATAATGTGGTTGTTTTAAGTTTACGTTTAAGGTCCATAAGTATTGTGCAAAGCGAAACTTGAAAATAATACGCAGATTCGATAGATTTATAAAGATATCCCGCCTACAAAACATACGTCCTTAATGTAGTATAAAAAATATTAATATGAAACCATCCCAAAAATTTCTGTTGTCTCACAGAAGTAGTTTTCAAGATATTCCATAATGCATTACAGCATTAATGATGGAAACGGTAATTCACATTTACTGAGATCTTTTATGCAAAATTTGCGATCCTATTGAATTCCTTTCCAGTTAATGTGTATCCCCAGACAAATGCAAGAACAACTACACCAAAAGATGATAAATGTATTAACGAATAGCGATTCGAATAATATGAAGAAACGCTGTTTTGAAAGATATCGAGTAATAGTCAACCAATCATGCATATTTCCAATGGATTGCATGAAGAAAGCTAGGATGCACCTAATCACCAAATTTAATTGGGCTAACTGTAATAATAAGGAAGATATACCAATTTCGAATTGGCTACTATAATCGAATGAAACTTTCGATTACATACCGACACTTGTATTGAACTATTCGCGATCCTATTTAGTTTCCATCCACCATTTGATCATTTCCTTCATAATAAATGCTCAACTATACCCGTAGATGTTAACTTCCATAATTTATAGCAATTCGATGTATTTCACAAAAAATCAGATTCGATATTTATGGAATGGGAACCTAATCAGCAAGCATATTTCGTTAGTGCATAATGAAGAATGGTATGATGAACCAATTTATTAAATTTCATCAGTCTAACGTCAATAGTAATCAAGATATGCCAATTTGATATTTTCACCCTCAGTCGTACCGAGTATTCGACTGTACTGAAACGTGAATTGGAAAAATGGCAATCGTTTTGATATCACTTACATTCAATGGTCATTCCCTCTCTGCTACCCACTCAACTGTCCCTGTGGATGTGAAAATCCATAGCTTATATCAATTAGATATAGTATACGAAAAATAAGATTCGATATATATCGAATGTGAGACTACATAGACAACACATTGCCATTTGGTAGTGTAAGAAATAACAATACGTACCCATTCAACAAATTTCAGAACTCCAGCGTAAATACTGATCAACCTATACCAATTCGCGTATTTGATCTATTAATCGAATCGAACTATCGATTATACTGACACCTGTAACGTAAATTCCGCAATGCTACTGATTTTAATGACAGTGTATGGCCATCCACTATATAACTCCTGATATACTATGTCTATGGATATTTTATCCTATATGTATAGCAATTCGATATATCTATATATATAAAAGAAAGTCGAAAATCGTGTTAGTTAGAACACTTATAACTCGAGAACGGCTGCACCGATTTCAATGAGATTTGGTTCTTTGGATTCGTCACAGGCGGGGTTAACATATAGGCCATTAAAAAAAGGATAATTTCACCAAAAAAATTCATCTCTTTCCTATGGACATGCATTTAAGAGTTATAGTAACACAACAATTGATAAGTCGGTCAAAACTACAAATTAAATAATTAGATTTGTTTTTACCATTTTAATAACTGAATTTAGTAACAATATAACATTTTAATTACTAAAGATATTAAAAATATTAATTAAATTGAAATTACATTTTTTAAATTTAATTCGAGCTGATTTTAAGCCCAGCCGTGGCCCAGCTCGAGTTGACACTTCACTACCGTGTTTGTAAACAAATCTCCAAGCAATTGTTGACAAACGGTAATGTCCGTGTTCCTGTCGAGGAATCGAGTAGTTTGCTCATCAACAAAGAGTTCCAGTATATGATTGATCACCAAAATAATCAAAGATGGTTGATTTAGCGAGCAAGAACGAAGATGTGGATGACTAAAACGAGGTAAATTCAAATAGTTCGTACTCTGCATGGATTCGAATCTTTTAAATGTGTAACAAACGAAGACGAAATCACCAACTATCTATCTGAATATTTTAAGTCCTTGGACGTACCTTGCTTACCAAGGCACGATTTACAGAAAAATGTAGTTTCTGTGCTCATGATCTTTCGAAGCCTAAACCAACCATAACTATCCAACGGAACGTGTTTGATCATTAAAAAAATTGGTGATGAATGTGATTCACGCAACTTTACTCAAAGGAAAATTCAAAGGTTAGGAAGTCCTCATTCCGTATAGATTCCATGATCTCAACTCATATGCCCTTTTGAGCTAAAACGTATTCAATTTACAATTCGTGTTGCATTCGTGATAACGATTAAAAAATCGCATGGTCATTCTTTCAGTTTTTGTGTTGTTTGTGCTCATGTGCTAATGAAAACCCATGATTTTCTCATGGTCAATTTAGCGTGCTATGTTCACGAGTCGATAAACCATCCTCTGTATTTCATCCTTCGCTTCAAGTGCGTAGCTAGGATAGGGAGTTTTGGGCGCAGCTAATACCACGGGTCTGTAGGGTATAGAAAACTCGCTAAGGTAAGCGGGAAGTGTGGGGGCACTTCCCTCAGACATTTTTTGAGATAAATGATTCAAAATAGTGGGTTTTGCGGCTGTGTGAATAGTTAAATATGTTTTGTTTGTTAGTCATCCGTCCCCTTAATATTAATAACAAAATCTTTCATAAAAAAATTCTCTAAGCTCTTGGGGGGGGGGGGGTTATTCCCCAAAACCTCCCCTCGCTGCGTCACTGCTTTGCTTCGCTATATTTATTTAGCTTCATTCGCTTCATCTTGCGCCTGATAACAAAACAAAAACTGTTGTTTCTCAGAAGGTGCTTGACGCAAGACATTAAACCCGAATGTGTAGGGCACTGCGTTTACGCATGCAGTACGTTTACGCAGTGCATTTTTTCCAAACAGAGATACTAAAACTGGCGCGCCTTAAGTCATTTAATGCGAATGCTGCTTCATAGGGGCTTTTCTTGCACGATTTTGAGCATCAGTCAAGCGTCGGTCTGGGGTCGTGTCAACCTGCCCCCTGAATGGGCCAAGTGTATGCAACAGACTTGGACCTAAAAACATTTTTTTACAGCTAATAACGCAAATAGCCAACAACTGAATGCGTATAATTTTTATTACATGAACTGCTTTATTAAACCACAATGCCCAAAATTTCTTAAGCTAAAACGTAAGAAAATTTGTTGAAAAAATCCGCGTAAACGTGCTCCGATTCACCCTATGTAGATTCAATAAAGAAAATGTCTTTCTGACAAGCAATTTTGGTACTCATTTACGTAGTTTTATTGAATTTGTACCCTTATTTTATTATAATAAATTAAACATGATTAAAAACGATACAGCCGCTCCTGATTTATAAATGGTGTAAGTAAACTGTAAGTTTATTGATTGTTAGGCGGTACGAAGTTCGCCGGGTCAGCTAGTTTAAAGATAAAGAAGATGCGATTTATATCGAATGTGAGACTCTATACCAAACAAATTTTAAATGGACATTATATAAAATACGAAGATGTACGCATCCACCAAATTTCATTGGTCTGACATAAATACTCATCAAGATATGCCAATTAGCGTAATTGGTATTAGAGTCGAATCGAACATTCGACTTTGCTAACACCTGTCTCGTAAAATTCGCATTGCTATCATTTTATTTTCCAAACTATGGTCATCCACTATGTAATTCCTTGTCAACTATGGCTGTGGATGTTAAATCGTATATGTAATAGCAATTCAATACATTTTAAGAAAAAGGAGATTCGATATATACCGAATGTGAGATTACATAAAACACATATTCACATAACACACAGAGGAAAAACGATTTCGATTTCCCATTGTAGAGGTGGTCGAATTTTCAATAATGGATTTCGGCGTTGAGACATGTGCCATGTGAAAATTTGGAATCTCCTAGAAAAACCATTTAGGGTTCTGATAATGCAAACGTTAACACTTCCAAATAGATAGCGTAAAGTATGTCACTCAAGTTCACAATCACAACACTTGACGCGATGATACCTTCCGTGACATCCGCGCTATCTCGGTGTTTTCCACAACGAATGTATTTTAAATAGCCCAAAATGTGATTTCAAGCGACATAAATGTTTTCTAATTAAATAATTACCCTTGTGGAAGTATCGGACTTACGGCGAACAATGAGGGAAACGATGTAAATAAGCCGTAGCTGAAGATGAAGGTACATCGTTACAATACTAATAAAAATAATTTCGTCACTGCTAATCCCAAGAATACAATTATAATAAGCGTAGGTGAACAAGACGCTCGGTACTTCATACCAATCTTAAACCAAAAAGTTATTAGCGATTAAACCGTATCCAAGGAGATATGTATCGATATAACTCGCACATGAAGCGATCATTGCAAAAGTTGACCATTTTAATAATATTATTACCCTGAAATTTTCATTCATCTAGCTGAAACGGTTGCTAAGATATTCAAGATTGTATGCTCCACAAAAAAATGGCGGCAATGATTTTTCGCGCGGAGGACATTTTTCGGAATTTAATTATGAATTAATCATGAGGGTTACGGGGAAAGTAGGCTGAAAAGATAGGAATCGAAGAACCCTAAACGGTTTTTCTAGGAGATTCAAAATTTTCACATGGCACATGTCTCAACGCCGAAATCCATTATTGAAAATTCGACCACCTCTACAATGGAAAATCGAAATCGTTTTTTCCTCGGAATTGTTTCGACGCAAGAAAACCCCAAGATAGCCAAAAAATCAAACAAAAAATATAGTATCTTGCCTTTTAAGGAATTTGTCCTGCGATGATTGCAAGTTGGTCAAAAAAAATCAAAAGTCAGTGCCATAAGAAAAGCATGGGGCACTATCATAAAATCATAAAAAGTACTAAAAATCAATTCATCGCAATGACAACCACATCAAAAAAATCAACCGAAAAATCTAGTTTATGTCAAGGAAATATCATGTTCCTCACATATTTACAAATACATTATATAAGCGAAAACTTTTAGTCCCATAAGGCTCCCATGTTAATTCAAGTCGATATATCTCGAAAAGTTATCGAATTTTTGAAGATTTCAGATTTTTCCTCCCGATGATTTTTTTTTACTTTTACGTCCAATATTCCATATACCCACACATATCACAGTTTGGGCTGCGAATTTGTATCAATCACACAATCAGTGAATTAGTTTGCAGCTATATAGGGACTTCAACTACATAGCCTTTGCTTGTAGTTGAAGGATTATATTTTGCTTTGGTCGGTTGAATTTTCTTTACGTGATTTTGCGCCGTGGTGATGGTCATTGAAAAAATCGAAATTTGTGAAATTAACCGACAAGTGTTTTCATTCCTCGCCTTCCTTTTTGAAAATATATAAGATAAAGAAAATTATGCAAGAGGGCATCGAAATCCTTTACTTCAATAGGAAGAAAAAAATAAGCATATAGAGTGAAAAGAGTTAATTTACCATTTTCAAATCATTCGTAATAGGAATTCAAAGTGATCATACGCTAAACTATAAACCATGCGTATGAAACACAGTCCCTGAAAATCGGTTGTCGACAGCATTCATGGGGTGGAAGCACCGGAAAGATTATGCTAACATTTTGGTTTTAAGGTTTCCGCAGCGATTAGATGAACTATTACCATCCATTTTCGGGTGCTCGTCTGCGCGCTTAATATTTAAACACGAAGTTTCGTTTCTCCTGCTGGGAACGTCGTCGTCGTCTCCTGACGAAACGAAACGTCGAGTTTAAAATTTAAGCACGCAGGCGTACACCCGAAAATGGATCGTAATAGTGCATTATATTAACATGTTCGCTTTCAACTGTGAAACTCGGCACACGCCTTGAATATTTTTTTACTCCTCCGCCTTTTCAATGCGGTATGCTATGGAGCGGTTTTTCTCTTTTTTACTCACTTTTGTCAGTTGGAGGAGTAACGACGGGGATGGATCGGCTGAGTATCAGTTCACTCTGGCGAATTAGATTGGCCAATTCGACTTGGAATTCTATTTATAAGTTGGTTAATATGCTGTCCATCCGTCCAATTTGCCCGCCTTCCTTTCCCACACACATCTCCTTATTTTATCGACTTCAATTTGTCCACTTTATTTTCCAACGAGACGTCCGTCTACGCATAAAAAAATCTACTGCTCTACAAAAAGCAAAAAGAGAAAGGTTTATTTATTCGTATTATTTGTTTGTTTATCGACTTCGTCCTTGGTCTCCTTACAAAAGATCCTTTTTTAATGCGTTTCCGACGTTCCTTGCTATCGTTATCAGCAGGAGTTATTTTCTTTTTTTCAGAAACCAAGGAATCGATGGGTGAATGATAGTGAAACTGAGCGTCATAAAAATAATTTTGAGGTTTGCATCGATTTCTATTCATTTCAAAATTAATATCTAAAGACTGAAACACTTTTGTATTTCAACAGGACAGTATCCAAAGGGAAACATAATATGTCAATGATTAAAAAAGGCAAACCATATGGAAACACGCTAAGTGGTGCTGCGTGATGTAATGAATACACTATCACATCCAAGTTATATTTTATTTCTGAGTTCCGTACAAGTAATTTTCCACCCTTTTTATTACTACAGCCAATTTCTCCACTTTAAATACTCGCAACTACAAGGGCAGGCTGAAAATCCTCACGGGCAGATTGTACCAAACTCGTACACCATTACCTCCGTAGAGCGCAATTAGCAAATACAGCGCATTCGGGAAATGAAGATGTAACCACGTTACGAAAACCGGGTCGTTCCCATGTTAAAATAGTGGTGAACCTTACAAAGTTTTATTTTTTTACTTCCAACAACGTATTCAGGTTATTTGGGACCCATTGGATCCGGGACACTTGGTCTCACCTAAGCTGCTGTATCCTATGCCTCACAGCTCTTGTGTATGGAAACGCGTTTTGTAACTTAAGCGGTGGTTAGAAAGATAATTTAGGAGCTTGCGTGCTCTGCTTTAGTTCGATGGGTAGGGAAATGCAACAAAATCAGTTTTTTGTTTATACAATCGATGTGCCGATATTAAGTGTGAAGCCCACATGTTAGCGACCACAATAATCCTATCCTCATTGCTGCAATGGCCTTTTTTCTCAAGGACCTAACCGCAAAACAACTCTGGGTGACTCTGGGTTGGTTGGGGTTCTGATTTGGGGAAATTTCTTTCCTTTAAGAAATAGGTTACTTGGTTCATACGATGTAGTGCAATTTATTTTGGCTTCATATAGCCAGAAGCCCCCCAAAAAGACGCCCAGTCAGGCCGAGGGGAATAGAAAAGGTAAACACAAGGTCCGACTGGTGAAGGATTCGGAAAGGGTATATCGTTCTGCTCACGAAAAAATCTTGGGTGGCTTTAGCTTGAATTTAAATTTTTCTGGTTTTTATTTATTTTTATGGCACTATTTCTGGTCAAACATGATATAATTTTTCACAAAGAGAAGAAGTTACACCACAAATAAGAAACATGACTGCCATAAGGACTGGCGCGTGGAACGCAGTGGAAGCAGGAGCGACGAGACCGCTGTTAATTTTTAAGTTTTTATTGCAAAATGACTTGTAAAAAAATCCCAGTTGCATTGATAAATTAAGAAATAGGTTACATTTAATGAAATTATCAATTAATTTGAACATAAATCATGATTAATTTAAAATAATCATTACCCGATAAAATATGGTTAATGGTCTTTCTATGTAGTAATACAACCCTGGTGCTTCTAATGTTAACCGACAAAATAATAGGCAAGAGAAAATCTTTCACCTGATATGGTTTTGGAAGGGACAACAAACAGTAGCCTAGGTCGTACACTAGGTGAGGACATGGAAGAAATGGTGTAGAGAAAGCCGGTGCAGTTACTAGGATTAGACTTCTCTTACATGGGCGTACCCAGCGAGGGGCAGGAGGAGGCAGCTACCCCAAAGCAAAAATCGCAAATGTTTTTAAGAAAATAATAAACGGGAGATCGTACCGACACCTTTTTGGTGCCGGTACGATCTCCCTCACGGCCACCGACTAGTGGGTTTCATGAATTCCCCCGTGTGCTTTTTACGTTTTACTTTGTTTTCCCCTCATCAACGAGTAAATATGAGGCTTGATATAAATATAAGATGTTTGTTAATAAACATGAGGTTTACCACCATGTTATGACTTCCTCTTATTTCGAATAAACAGCGCTATCATCATTTGTTGCCTCACTTGATATATTAATAAGATATTTTTGATTAAATATTAGGTTTGCCGCGATGTAATCACGTTCTATCACTTTGAATAGGAAACTATATTTCACTGAATCATCAGTTGTTTATTCCCGTGGGGTAAAAGTTAGATATTTATAAATAAATATGAAGATTGCCGCAATGTTATCACTTTCTCTCACTTGGAATGGGCAACTATATTTCATCCAATCAAGATTTGTTTACTCCCTCGACATTACTCTTCTTTTAATCACTCCCAGTGCCATATTTTTATGACAATTGCCTTACTTGTGCCTCTAATATAACATTTACACTCGCTTTTGAATCCTACGTTCATATTCCATGGTATGTGATTTTCGTCTGCAACGAGACCAATGCCATAACCTTCCATTGATAACATTTAGACGGAACTTACTCAATGACAAATATATTACAATAGCAATAGATAGATATATAAAATAGAGAAATAGCAATATCCGGTACCAATATTTTAAAAAGAAAATAAGATCTCTACGATAATTGAAGTAATTCATTCCAATAACAACAATCTCCATTACATACAAACTATATTTCGACGTTACAATATTGCTTCCTTTTAGCCTCCGTAGGCAGAGCACTAGTGTCACACATTATATAAGTAATAATAACAAGTTATGCAATGCCGATTATCTTAATCTAAATCACAACTTCCGCAAATAAAAAGATTTCATGCTACGGCAACAAACTACTTAGCGATTGCTTCCATCCAGCTCCCATCATTCGAACTTGCAGGAATTGAGCATTTACAGACTTCACTTATTTTTACACTTCTTTCATTCATGGTAACACGTCACATGACTTCCTACTTCGGGCATATTCGGTTTTTCCCTGTTTGGGAAGGAGGGGGAACCGTACCGACTGGTTTTGATACCGGCGACCGTACTGAATCTCTGGAGGTGCCGTCCGTCGCGTCGTCGGTAGGGAAACCGTTACCGCTACGGAATGATGTCCAGTCGGTGGGCTCGAAATGGAAGCCGATCGGTAAGGTACCGACGAAATACAGAATACGGCTCCTGACCTCGTAACAATTTCTGAAAACGTTCCTAAACAATAGGTGCTTTATGCATGTCTTGACTTCATAGTTGCCTCAGGATCGTAGTTACAATTTAAACAAACCAATAATATTGATGATTCGCATCGCGATGATACGCCGATCAATTTCGAAAAACTTCTGAGATAAATAACATATTATTATTCCCGAATTACCTTCAGATGGCACTCGCACTAAATTAACGTACTTTGCCTTCTTCTGTATTGTAGATTGTGAGCTGAAGGCTACCTTTAAATAATATGGTTCTTCATTAATCCGAGGTCATAGAGCGATAGATAATATATATGAATATAAAGATAAAACTTTCTAATTACTATATGAATATTATATTAAAAATTTATGAGATAGAGGTATATCAATGAACACATCTGGAGCAAAATTGAGATACCTCCATCCAAAACGCTGATGGCCTCGTTACCAGTGGAAGAAAAAACTCCCAATCGGATAGCTCATTGCTCGGTGAGGCCTAACTTTATCTCCAGAACGCTTGCGATTTTTATCTATCTTTCCGTTAAGATAAGAGCACAAAACTAACCTCTATCTTTCCAGTGAATTATTATCGACAGAGTCAACGCTGTCTGCAAGTGCGCATTCTCGTTGATACGAAACGATCCACTCGGGAGCCAGCCGATCAAAAGTGAGTACTGAAATTTTTAAATAATCAGGGATACAGGGTTTACACGCATGAAATACGTGGCACAAATATAAAGCAAGGGCCGTTTGATCTCAGGAAAAACATATTTTATGAAACACATTTTATTGGCCCTTTTAGTTAGCTACAAACCTACTTCACTTCTATACATAATATCCGTCCACTTCTAAGTATTTTTCTTTTCGCTGCACCATCGTCTTTAACCCCTATGCATAGAAGCTCGCCGCCTGAGAGTTGTACCAATCGACAATGCCGTTCCTGAGATCCTCTTCCCTTCGAAACGTTGTCCAACGAGCCAGTGTATCAAGTTGGTTTCAAGGCACCATTATCTAACCTTTCCTTCACTCATAACTGTAGGTCCATCACTTAGGCATAACTCCCGATGAATTTCACTGCCGACAATTCTTTTCCATGCAAGAATCGTCGGACAGAACGCACTTCACAGCTGGTGGGATCGGCGATTGTTGCGGACATTGTTGCTTGCATGCTCGGACAAGCAAATGACTTCAGAAACAAAGTAAATGCTGCTATAGCTTCTCAATGAATCAGTAGATGGTGCTGCAGGAAAAAACTGTATTCTGAAGCGTCAATATTTAAAAATAAGCGAACGGCCCTTAATTTATGAATGTGCCTCGTAGTACCGATAGTGAACTTGATTAAGGGGCCTTGCGAAACAAAATTTGCAGCTTTGATTGTAGACCAAATTATTGGGCATTTATACCCTCATTTCCAAATTTTAATGTCTTTAATTTTAATTTTTTTAATTTTAATGTCTAAAGGAGAGAATTCATAAAATTTTATAATCATCGCGTTTGAAATGCAGTTAAATCGTAATTCTGTATACATTTATTCATAAGACCCAGATTTTGAGGCATGACATCATCATCAAAGACGAAACACTCCACTAAAGTCGCATGTTCGTACAAGCCAGGCTGGGAGCATTCCGAACAACATTAATGTCCGTAATTTTCTTTTCCTGACTTGTACCACATACCTTTATTGGAATTTCAATGCATGAAACCTCACGGTACAGTAAGCCAGTGCAGAAATTGGTTCTTAACCCCGAGTATTTATTTCAGATAAAGCAAGAATGCAATCGATATTACATATTTCACGTAAGGGACCATAAGAAATTCCGCAGGCTCTTCCACCACGACTAATTTTATGTTTGTCATGTAAGGCTGCAGATTTTGATTGAAATTCCTTCACGGGTGTATATATACTTCAAATTAAATGGTCCGAGACCATTTACTTTTGAAAAAATGTATTTGTACGATTTCAATATTTTCACATTTCTGCCAAAAATTCTTTAGGTTCTCACACCTCTAGCTAGAGCACAGAAGAGATAATAATGTTTTGCTTCCTTTGCGTCCCACTGAATCCATTTGAGTTGCACATAGAATTTTGAATATAATAAAAAGTACTAATTGATTTACGCTCCAGAAAATCCTGAATAATTTAGGAAATCTGATATTCTTTTTATTTTACGATAGTGACAGTTTTGTATAATTGACTGTTAGCTGGCGTTGTCAGGCTAAGCTGACATCATAATGGCATGAAGAAGCCAGTAGTGGAGCTGTATGAAACTGCTGATCATTTAGAAATTGGAAAAATTATTGTAGAATCCATTAAAAATCCAACATAAAGAAGAAAATTTTCCGTCCTTAAGACCTCAGGCATTTGTTTCTATAAATGGTTTTGATGATAATAAATGGCTTTTTTGATGATACATGCTGAAATAAGACGGTATATAGGGATTCATATTAGCTATTTAATGATTAAAAAGTTTATTAGTCATTGTGACCCATACCCGTCCTTCTAGCTTTTAGTCTAAAGAAAGTCACTGCAAAACTGTAAGGACTAATAGAAGATAGAATGTTCTACCCATCAGTTTCATATGAAAGCAGTTTGAGGCCTGTGGTAAAAGGCGAACTATCCTTTCAAAATGAATAGCTGAACACGTATAAGTATCATTCTTACATTTAGTTATCTGTCTGTTCTATTTATAATGCTGGAGTAATGCTATAATTTCAGTTTGTTTTCCAGGTGTCAAATCCGATGAGAAAACCCTCCAAAAATGAATTTCAAGGCAATAGTGATTTTCGGTGTGCTGTTACAAGCAGCGGTGGTATTTGGAAGATATGAAAGGAGAAAATCCCTCGTAACGGCAGAAAGAAGAGAAAAAAATACCGATCCAAACTACTTCAGGCTGCCAAATTCAATCATTCCGATCAGTTACGATCTCAAAATAATACCCGTGATGCAAGAGGGAAACTATTCCTTCACAGGAGTCGTTAGCATTATACTTTCCGTGCTGAATAGCACTAAGTCAATAACTTTGCACACCAAAGGTTTGAATGTGACAGAGCATTCTTTGTATGACACTAAATACCCTAAGTTGAACATAAGCATGGTCAATGCAACGAACTATAAAGACAGGGATTTCCATGTCCTATACCTGCTGAAAAACTTGACCGTGGGTGGAAGATACAATTTGACGATGAAGTTCAAAGGTATGCTACAAGAAGACTTGGATGGATTCTACATTTGCTCATACCAGAATGAGAAAGGCGGTACTGAGTAAGTGACATTTAAAAATAAATAATAATTACTTTGGGAAAGGTCGGTTCCTCTTTTTTGCCCGTTCCGGAATCGATATGGTTCGGATTATCGGTTCCAAGTTCTTAATCAAGTATTCCATTTTCATTGCTAAATTTTCAAAAGCAATTGATTATTTAAATTATGTTGCAATCAAAAATACCCTTAGTAATACATCAAGTTATTTCACGAAGAATCGGTTCCATAATGTTGCTCCAGTAAAATTATAGATGCCTAAATTGCTTTTCTACTGGTCATAAAAATGCTGGAGAGTTCAGACCTCGTTTGCAGAAACTTGGCTTAAATAATGGGGAAAAAACTCAAGAGGAGTGTCTACTGGTTCAGAACAACTTAAGGCAGAATAAATTGAGTTGAAATGGTACTTGAGAAACGAAAACGTTTCTTTAAAAGTAGCCAGCAATAAGGAAGTTTTTCTGTCTATTGTTTTAGTTCTATTTCATGATTGCAACACGATCTGAGCAGGGATCGGTGCAATACTTCACTTTTAGACCGAGTTACATCAAGTTTATTTGTTGTTAACTCATACTACTAATGATCAAACTGAAAAAAAATTGGAAAAGTTGGAAAAAAATATCTGAACACATATTTTCGCCCAAATAAACTTTATGATGGAGTCACCAGCCCGTCCCGTTGAATCTTGATTTTTGTTGCCTCTTAATTAAAATCCATTTTCAAAAATGACCACGGGGGTGATGGGGTAAGAGTGATACATTTATTCTCAATATGAGATCAGCGCATCACGAATATAAATTTATTTAACGCAATAATACTACCACATAATACCCATCGAGTGACATTTTAAAAAAATTGGCTGATGTAAATATGCATGTATGTGACTATGCGTGTATGTAAATATGCATGTAAGTATGCATGCACCTTGTTTCTGCGAATAGATATAAATATTTTTCACGTTTGGAACTTCACAAACTTTTGAAAAACCATACCTCGTTTATGTATAACCGTAGAAAACGTATTTTTCAAATACTTAAATTTATTTGATGATGCAACGTAGGTGTTGATGATTATATTAACCCCATACTTATCACTTTCTTGTGCAGACCGCTTTTGAAGTACTTAAAAGGCTATTAAATATAATATGGTTCTACTTTTGGCTAGGTATGTATATGAAAGTATTTATTGCGATAATTATTGTACCGACAAGACCTGGCGGACGGCACCTCAAAGGACGACACCAATAGTTATCCCTTTATTTACTTTGAACCGTTCTCCTAATAATCCGTCCAAAAATTATCGGACGTCTGTTGTCAGTTTCGTAGTTAGGTCATGGCCTACGTCAACTCATTGTCAGAGAACGTGGCGATGGAATCACCCCCATCAATTATGTAGAGTCATCTTAGAAACGCATGTAGGGACCTCTTGTCAAGTAGGGACGGATATGTAGGGTCGACTCTGAATGCGCAATTGTATCTTATTTCTTCATGAATTGAGGATCACCCAGCCCCTCCTCCATGCCGTGTTGAGAGGCGACTTTGATGAACCAATAAAGTACCCGGTTGGTGGCAACTTACCCAGAGTTGGGGAGGAAAATCCTTTCCTCTAATGCTCGTGTTTCTGACATTAATGGTGTAGTAGATGGGGCTGGTTGGTTTTGTTTAATTTTTATTTGCTTTATTGATGACGTTTTCCAGCTTTGATTTGTGATGCAATGCTAAATTAGGCTAAGGTTTAATACAATCAAATAAATAGCTGTTAAATGGGAATAGGTTTTTTAAGATAACATATCAAAATACTTCTGGTATATAAGACTAGAACACCATAAGGGAGGAGGAATATGTTATTTTAACCCATACCTAGTCATCATACTCAACTCATACTATTAGTTTTTTTAATGAATTCCTTTGACACTGGAAGATTTTTACTCATTTCACAATGAAGTGTCAAAGATTTCAATGTGTTTTTCATACGTGTAGTATCTCGAAGGATTGTTACATGTTAATTTTGCTTAATACGCTCTGCCGGTGTTGGAGTCGAGATCAATCTCCTCTTTCTTCGTCTGAATACCCTACCCTACATATGCATTAGTAGTAGTTAGAATCACAGATTTTTATACACATTTTGGGGCCTATTTATTTAATCTTTGATTGTGGAGTTCTTTTACTTCCTGGACTGCACATATGGAAACTGTTATGAATTAAAAAGAAAATTTCATACGGCAGAGGATTCGGTTGAATAAATCGTATGCTACAGTTTCACATTCCATAATCCATATGCATGGTACGGCAAAAATATGGTAATTTGAAGATAGCAATGTTCAGCAATAATGCTTGTTCAAGGTTCGACCAAAATTTTTTTCCCAAGTTACTGGGCAATAAACGATTAGGATACGCACTAAAAGAGCTTATTTATTACAAAAATGGATTAAAGTGAACGCAATATAAAATTGAAACAACATTTTCATATTTTATTATTTTTCTGTCCACAGGAAGATGGCCGTCACTCAGTTCGAATCGATCAGCGCAAGGAAAGCATTCCCTTGTTTTGACGAGCCTCGTTTCAAGGCTACGTTTAAGGTGAGCATCGCCCGCCCGAAGAATATGACGACGCTGAGCAACATGCCCAACATGCCCAACATGACAACTTCTACTACAGAGTAAGTATTTTTTATCGTCAACGCTGGCAGCGATTGAATTCTTAGATCGTTACTGTTTCTCGGCACAGTTGTTGGAACTTAATGCAAAAGTATCCTCATCATTAAATATATAGCCAATTTAAAGAACTACACAACATTTTACGGAATGTGCCAATATGGGACAAAATCGCATGTTGAGAAAATGAACCCTCGTACTATCCACATGACTGGATTATCAACCCATTTCCGCCCACCGTAGTCACCATACCGTGTTGGCCAAATGAAAAATCGGAACAATAAGGATTCCTACTGTCCGTAAATGAGATGCAAGTATAAAAGACGTAAAAATAGATGGTCATCAAGAGGATGATTTTAACTTTCCTTCATAAAAAACTATGGGTCCTCCGAAGATTAAATTTTATATTTATGCTGGTAGAAAATAGATAACATAAGATTTCGTTACCGCCCAGTGTAGTCATGTGGCCACGGGTCATCTATATAAAAGAGGATGCCTATAGGTGATTGAACGATAACGGCCGTGTAACAGTTGAAAGAAAATAAATTCCCGAAGGTTGTACTCTTTGCTGCGCAAAAAGGTGGGGGAAGGGAAGTTAAAATGATGATAGTGGGGTGATGAACAAAAATTGAGCTAAAACACTATGAAAAAAGCAATCGCGGAAGCTCATTCACTCACCAAGCAGATTTGCTCTAAAGTAACAAATTTCCGCGTAGGTCTCAATCTTACACACAATCAGGTTTGCGAAGCTTCCGCTTACGCCAGTGACCCACTCACACCAAAGAAATAGACAAGAATATGAAACTTGCAAGATCACGTTCACACTCACGAACCTCACGGATTTGCTCTATGGAATAAATTTCCGCGTAGGTCTCAATCACGCACACATTCAGGTTTGCGAAGCTTCCGCTTACGCTAGTGACCCACTCACACCAAAGAAAAGGCAAAAATATAAAACTATGAAAATCACGCTCACACTCACGCACCTCGCAGATTTGCTCTAAGGAACAAATTTCGTACTGCCTTGGGGAATTTAAATTTCATTTTCAAGAAATTCATAAAATTTCAAGAGGATGACTGTTTGTCTGTCCGCTATGCATTTCCATACGGCTGCACAAATTGCAGCCAAAGTAACAACGTAGGTGCATCTCATGATCTCAAAGACTATAGTGCTACTTTTGGTTGTGCCTGACCTGTCCTTTGCGTCGTTTATCACTACCGTTTGTCACGTCACGTCATACAACTTTCTACGGTTTGGCATCCTGCCGAAAGGGAATAACTCAAAGGATACTACACTTGACTATTAATCCTCTCGGTGTAAACCTCTCTGCTGGGTAAAGCGTTAACGCTACGTTTTTGGTCTACGCAAGTAAGGACTCGCACGTAGATCAATGTCGTGGAGCGTGGTATGCCGCTGATCCCGTGCGCGGTGTACGAAAATCGTTTTTTCCGTTGTTTGGCGTCTACCACTCACCGTCTTACATCAATTCTGAGTCAACCGTGGAACAAAATACGCGGTGGGGACCACCACTATGCCTGCTTTGTTCCTTTGCCTACACATCCTGCTATGCGACAATGAATTCCAAACTAAAAGTTTCCCACTTCTCTGATTATTACCCTTCCCGAGCAACGCCGGATGACCTGCTAGTTTTGATATATTTCAATATCTTGATGATGATGAACGCATCATCTAAATCAGGGGTTCCCAAACTGGGGGGCGTGGAGAAAGTTCAGGGGGGGGGGGGCGTGACACCCAAATGAAATAAATAAAAAAAATGACAGAAATAATTTCCACAGATCTTTGAAATAAATTCTTTCTAAGTTTTCATAATTGTAATCTTTCCATTCTGCGTTTCCCGCATTCAGCAGTGAACAAAAAATCTACCTACTCACCGTATCAAGTAGGCACATACTTGCACGAGTACAAGTACTCGTGCAAGTAGGAGTTGGTATGTACGGCACCGTGGAAATAGGGTATTGCAAAATGGAAAGCTGATATGTGTAGCGGGGGGGGGAAGGGGGGCGTGGTACAAAAAAGTTTGGGAACCCCTGATCTAGATATTTAAAAAGATAACTTAAGGTAACCATAGGTGAGATAGCTCTAAATATCTTCAAAATCGCAAGCAGGCATTTTTCTGGGCGGAAATGGCTTAAGCTTATCACACATTTGTAAATCTATCTTTTCTGAATTGAAAGAAATAAAAAAAACCGCTGCGTAAATTAAGTGACAATAAAAAAGGCGCTAATATTTTCTTTTGTTTTCACCTTATTTTACAATTTAGTAAGGATCTGCCTAAGGATTACGTCCTGGATGTGTATCAGGTGACTCCAAATATGTCAACTTATTTGGTAGCGTTCTCTGTCTCGAACTTCACTCCAAATCCAAAAAATATAAGCAACCCGTTCCGAGTGTGGTCAAGGAAGAACGCCATAAGCCAAACGGACTACAGCGTGGAGGTAGGCCCTAAAATCCTGGAGACGATGAAGAATATCACTAACATAACCTACATGCTACCAAAAATGGATCTCTTAGCGGTTCCTGACTTCGCTGCAGGAGCTATGGAGAACTGGGGTTTGGTAACATTCAGGTTTGTAAACTGCTGCTCAACAAATATTACTAAATTAATAATGCCAGAGAAATTTCGAAGAGGAGGGCGCACATTGTCCCTAAGATGCATGATATACTCTGCTACTTTGCAAAATTTTCAATGAGTCTTAAAAAATATTCGCATCGTGGCGATATAAACAGAGGGATCTATTAATTCTCAATATTTCCAATAGAGAATATGCACTCATTTATTGTCAATATTTACTACAAAATACTTGATGTTGAAAAAATGTTTAAAAGATATGGATTTAGTAGATTTATCATGATGGATGGTAATTTTGATCAACAGCCTTATTATAGCATATTTTTTCCGTACAGTTACCCGTTAATTTCGGATAGCCCTACCGACGGTGACCCGAGTCTCGACTTTTTAAACCCTATTGTATGTGGGGTGGATGGCAGCAAATCAGTTGGCCGAGTGGAGAATCCTCTATTTTAGCTCTCGTAAGAAAATAATACCCACTCTGGTGTGGAAACAGTATTCCAAACAAGTTTGTACCGTCACTATTGGTCATTATCAATTGGCCATACGTCCCAGTGTCATATAAATGATCAGGGATGTTTCCAACCACCCCGTCAACTCGTTCGCTTACACACACTGTCGCTTTCTAGTGATCGTCGCTTCTTCTGACAGTTTCCTTCAAGATCCCCTCGTTCTGCACGCTCCAAATATATTTTATTGCAACGCATTGATTGAACGAGTTTGAATATAGTAATTGGGTACTCCCTGTGTCAGTCTCATTGTCCCGTCGCGCTTGATCTCTAGGTTGACTTGTGAATACACTCAAGTTTAATCCCAGACAGATACCGGACGAAATAACTGGGACTGTCCCGGTTTGGCCGGAAGAGTCCCACACCGCTTTAGACCGCTTTTGAGGGCGTCCCGTCGGTGTCCGAAACTACTTTACAATGTCCCGGTTCCCTGAAAAAATTATGGGAATTACGTTTTTATAATAACGGTTCGTAACAGAAAGCGTAGCACGATACGGCAATATGAGTTTAGAGTTTAGTATGTCACGGAAGGAAAAATAAAAAAAGATAATAATAATAAATTATCTTATATTTAATTCCACAAACCCATTTCCATGCACTAAGCTTTAGGTTTTTGGACTTCACTGGGCACATCCCTTCTTCCCTCCCAGTACTAAGATTTCCCGGTCGAGGCCAAAATATTTTGGCCCGGAGAGCAAAGCCCGAACTTTTTAACAAGAAATGCATTGCGAGTGACTCTGTAAGTTTTCTACCGTAGCTGGTCCCGGCATGCTTAAATAAGAAAAGAAGGAACTACCCAAGAATATAGACTTGATTATTGACGCCGCGGCGTTCATATATAAGTGAAGATGGAACCACCGTATAATCTAGTTATGGTAAATTTGCATCGTGGCGATCGCATTGCCTCCAAGAAGCCAATTTGGTGATAAAAGCGTAAACTTTTGGTAGTTAACAGCCTGAGAAAACAGTAGCTAACCTCAGGGCAGCAAAATTCAAGGGGACTACGTTTAGGAGGCCCAAGTTTGCAGCTCCGGAATCAGGATAGGTATAAAATTATCATTTTGTCTAGAGTAAATTGGATACGCAAAGGGGGGCTCCATTAGCCTGGATCCGCCACTGCCAGTTAGTCCTGTTGAGGATAGATGAATTTTATCTCTCAGGGTGCATTTTGATAGGTTTACGAAAATTTCCAATGAACAGCGATGCATGCAGAGCGAAATATTTATTTTCAATTTTGGCAATGGACTTCGATATCGCGAGTAATACCGTAAACCGTGACAATTTTGCCAGTTTTTGAAAAATTTTGTATTTGCCGCCCTAATAAGTTCCCAAGCTAACCAAGAGGGAGACCTATGTTTTTTATCACTCAGGCGATATCACCATCCTTACAATGAAGCCCGTGGCATCCTAGCATTTTCCGACGAAAATTTTAAAATTTTCTTTTATAATTAAAGTTTGTCCAAACGTACTGTAGTAAGGACATCGGGAAGAGAATTGCATTAGCAAAGGAGGCGTTCATAAACATGAAGGCATTCTGAGAGGATCGTTATGTAAGAATTTAAAGAAAAGGTTAGTGAAGAGTTTGATCTGGAGTGTAGCTCTCTACGGCTCGGAAACGTGGACACTGAGAAAAGAAGACGAGAGAAGATTGGAGGCATTGGATATGTGGGTGTGGAGAAGAATGGAGGTGAAATGGACGGAGAGGAAAAGGAACTACGAAGTGCTGGATATGGTTGGCGAGGAAAGGCAGCTTTTAAATGACATACGAAGGAGACAGAAGGCATGGATGGGAGGAGTACTTAGCGGGGAGGGAATGTTGAAAATGGTGTTAGAGGGTAGATGGTTAGGTAAACGAGGAAGGGGAAGGAAGAGAATTGGATTTTTATATAGATTGAAAGGGAGTAGGCCTTACAGTGAATTGAAGAAGGCAGTGCTAGAAGGAAAGGGATGCTCTCAGATTACTTCTCTAGTACTCCATGTAAACCTACCATAATCGGTTTAATAATAATAACAATAATGATATTAATAAAAATAATAATCAGCAGAGATCAAAGCCTTGTGGAAGATGCCAGCAGTAGATATATGCCCAATAGTGATAACAACAACAGGAATCACACCGCGCTAAGTTTTACACCAGCTAAAGAAGCTTAACTTGAAGAAAGCTCTACCAAAAATACACAAATCAGTCATCCTGGACACCTGTCATATTGTCCAACGGTTCCTTTCAATAGAATAATAACTGATCTAACAACAAAACATAGTTGAACTTGACCTGGTTCGTTCACTGTGAACAATCCTTGCTAGACAGCAAGAGGAAAAAAGGAAAATAATAATAATAATACTAGGGATGAGGAAAGAAGGGGGTAATAATATCAAGGTGGGGACGTTTTTAATATAGAGAAAAATAAAAAAAGTTTCAGAGGCACAAGATAAGGCTTATCTAATGCGCCACCATTCAGGTGACTGTCGCAAATTTCAATCGGGGCTGGTAAGAAGCCGATGTTTCATCTCAGACTTGCAAGGCGTAAAGGAGGAAGACGGTGGAACGTGTTTTTATTGCCCTTATCGTGAATTCGGCCTAAAAATGTCATGTCCATCAGATGTACTCGCAGGCCGATAACGAAAGTTTCACGTGCGAGTTTCGTGATGAGAGATAACGGTTTTTATAAGAATTGATTATTATCACAGAAAAATCTCTCGAGTAGTAAATTAAATTATACCTCGGGAAAAAATTCAACAGGTAATTCTGCAAGGAGAGACACATCCGATCTATTTTTATCGGGAAAAATGTGGGGAATTATGACGTAATATGCTGGGAGTTCTCACACGTTCACATGCATTTCTTCACATGAACATTAATGGCTTAGGCAAAATTCAAAGAATACTTCTTAGTATGAAATTTTGACTACTTACTTGCATAAACATCAATTTATGCAACTGATTTCAGGCTGAATATTTAAGTATCAAAATTGACCATTTACGCCCTAAACAACTTTTCATAATCTTAATGGTTAAAGTTATTTTGAATGGCATTATTACAAAACCCAGATCTGTTACAGTTAATTCATGGTTTGACTCATTATACAATAGTGTGGTTTCCTATCATTTTTTATTGCCTAAATCGAAAGATTATTACTCCTGGAGAACGTATTTTACGCTTTTAGATTTTTATATGACGATATCCATTTTTCGCGATTAAATGGAAAGTGAAAAATTTCAAGCGCGCGAAAACGCGACGGCTTAGCATTAATGTTGGGAAAACGCCGTGAGACGTCGTTCTGATTCCCGCTGCCGCAAGTGAGGTGACCTTGGGGCGAGGCTTTGAGCGCTGATACGACGCAGGATGCTAGCAGGTAGCAGAGTACCCTGCTATCTGGTAGCGCTTAGCTTGAATAAGGATTATTAATACCTTATCAAACGAAGGAAACTTTCCTACCCTAGGCAATTTTAATAGGTGATTATTAAGACATATTTCCCTGAGCTCTGTGCCTCATACATGCATTAGTAATCTCAGACGATGTAAAACTCCTATCTACTCGTATAGAAACTAGGTCCCTGTGACGTCGCGTGGAGTGGCATCGCATGGGCGCCAATCTGGCCTTTTTCAAATAAGGATAAAAATGGACCATTGCCTTTCGTCTAAACCGGTATTTCTAAAACCAAATAATTTGTATATTATGAATACACTAATGGTGAGTAACGAATCGCAATCAATGACTTTCGTTTTCTTTGATGAAGGAAACTACCCTATTGCGATCAGGGCCGGCCCTAGCAGGTGCAGGGCTAGGGGCGAACCTTCAGTGCGGGGCCCTTCACTTAAAATATTAAACTCTATACCCCATCTACAAACTCGAGCATTTTGAATCCCTACCACTCTCTGGCTAAGTATGTGTTCACCTCCCAAATTCAGACTTCGTAATTACGCCGTTATGATACCATCACGCAGTTGAGTTCAAAATAGTATAATACAAATAAAATTTATTGTTATATTTATTCATAAAATTATAACGTAAAATAAACATAAAAAGCGCGCTTTTGAAAAGGTATGTATTTTTATAAGATAGATTATGAAAGTTTATTAGTTGTAAGCCTAAAGCAATTGCTATAAAATGAAAAAAGATAGTTTTAATTTCACATGCAGGTCAAAATGGTAATAAATTAATAAAAATAAACGTATATTTTAATTTTTTTTCACGAACGCGGGGCCCCCCATAGCGCGGGGCCCGGGGCGGTCGCCCTGGTCGCCCCGCCCTAAGGCCGGCCCTGATTGCGATTTAATTCTGGAAACGATATAACTTACAAAATATCAGTACATACAAATAATAGATAAACGTTCCGCAAATACAGGTAACATTAGCCACCTGCTACTCCACAGATTTATCGAGCGTTTCGCAGATTTGATTCAAAGGTGAATTTTTAATAATCCACATATTTTATGGAGTATAGTTGTAACTATTTTGTTGGCATGCGGAATTTGCTTTGTTTCATCTTAATTTAGCCTCAGTAATGATTTCTTACGTAATAAAAGTAACAGAACGTAAAGTAATTTATTTCCAGTCTTATTTTCAACTAATTCCCGCCTAAATAATGCAATAAGTAGAGACAAGATGAAAATAACATTGCTTGATACCGTCAGCCAGTTTAGCTGAATACTCATAAGGTTACCATCAATATATGCAATAAAATCGAAATAGCATGGAGAAATCCTTGCTTAGAAAAATACTTTGTCACATTAGGTTGTGCAGAAAGTAATTCAATGTACTTTACGCAAGAGTTTGTAATTTGATGAGATAACTTTATTTTTTTATAGGGAGACAGACCTTCTTTTCCAGAACGAAACATCCACCAACTTCGATAAACAGAATGTAATAACTGTCATAGCACATGAACTATCTCATCAGTGGTTCGGTGACCTTGTGACAACGGAATGGTGGTCGAATTTATGGCTGAACGAGGGATTTGCAGAATACTGGATGTACGTTGTGACTGACCTGGTGAGTCTCTGAGAAATTTTATTACCATTAGATATGATTACGATTCTAAGTTTCTGATTTACAGATCGAACCATAGGCGTATTTTGAGTGGGTGTGGGGCACACGAGCACGTCCCCCCCCCAGACGGTTAAAAAATAGAGGTGATTTTTTTACTAATAATAATAAATTTTATATTTTAATATAAAAGCTAAAACTATTCACATAAATTAAAAACTTATGCGTTCAAATTAAGAGTACATTTCGTACATTATGTGTTGCATGTAGTTTTTAATCCCATATATGATAACACCGTTCGCTTGTCAGACCCTGGTGCCCTCCCAGCAAAATATCCTGGATCTGCTCTAGGCTAGAACTAAGCAATGTTTAAAGTAATGCCGAAACGTCAGCATCACTCACTACGCCAGATTTTGGTTACTGTATATTGTTCTTCAATTCTGCGCTCCCCTTACTAAATGAGTACATGCTATATCACCTTCTCTATTTGCTCACTAACAACGAAAAACCATGACATCAGGCACTTTGCAGCAATTCACAGAAGTTTCATTAACATTTGCCTTAGTTCTTAAACCGCTTAAATTTTTTTCACGTAACTATTGCGTGACGAAAAATTAGAAGAAATGGAATCAGGCTGATTGAGCTCGATGACAAATCGAACACCATTATTTCAAGCAATCATTGTGTCCGAGGAAATAAATTGAGACTGTCATTTAACTGAAAAGTGAAAAAACTACTGCAAATATTGTGCAACTTGTCGGAAATTTTGCTAGTATTCTCTATTGCGCACTCAATGGATTGATATTGAATTGACAACACACTAACTCAGTTTAAATCAAAGAAAGCCTTAGGATTAGAAATCGTCTATTCCTTCGTCTATTCCAAGAAATTTGTTGTTACTCCATTTCGTGCTCCCAAGGGACCACTAAATGCGAGAGAATCGAAATGATTTTTGGCCATGTTGATTCTACTCCCCGCACTTGAGAAAAAAAAACCACATCCTATTGCTGGAGTTAGGAGGTTTAAAGAGTGAATAACGAAATAAAGTTTAAGAGAAAAATGTTGGAATTTGGCGGTAAAAGTTACCCGAATACATTTTCCCAAGCGATGGAAGCGCATGTTGTATGATCATAGCAGTATCGAGAGTTAAGGGGGCATCCATTGATTACGAGAGAGGTTTTTAGGGGGAAGGGGTCAAGCCGATTCTCAACGAATCTCATGTGGAGGAGAGGGAGGTCCCGGCGAATATCCCGTAATTTATTTTTCACAAGAAACAGCATAAAATGTGATTCTTCACAACGATATTAGTAATTTTAAATACTAGCCTTAACTAATCTTAAATAAAAATAATTAAACAATTTTTTTCTTGATAAATCCAATGCAATGAAGTAGAGATTAACATATTTACCTGAATTTACGCATTTTGAAAAATCTCACTTGAGATTAAATGAAAGGAGGCGAGCAAAATCCCACGATATCTCATTAAGGGGGAGGGAGTGTCCAAAAATCTCAAAAATTACCTCACGTAATTAATGAACGTCCCCTGATACATTGCCGTGTAATTGATAATCAATTGTTGCTTCCCTTTTGGGTGGAGCAACCCGGGTAATCGCCCTTCTTACAATGTGTCTTACTTATCTTAAATGCTCTCTGGAAATATTTACCCTGGTTTGAATAGTCATGCCGTTTTGAAATAGAATTTACTTACACATTCTTGTCCAGTTACAGTTACTTTTCATAAAACTTTTAGAGTATGTCCTTATAGGTAAACAAGTGTGAATCTACAGAATAGTAATCTTCAAACCACAAATTTTACAGACAATAATTTGCATTAACAAATATAGAGTGACTTTTTTCCAGATTAGGCAGTAAAATAGTTATGTTGGATACTCTCGTTTGTCCTATGACGACGTTTTTGTCCAAGGTTTTTAGATGCGATGGCATGGATAAACTTATGATTACAGTTATTTAAGGATATAATTCCACTCCTCTATTGCTCCACTATTGGCCAAAACAACGTGAATGGTATTATTTGCATCAAGGTACATGTTAGAGTACGTTCCTATCTATTTTGCGTAAAATTAACAATTAAACTTGTTTTCCAAGTGAAATAAGCTCTTTTTCTGTAAAGTGTATTTTTCCGAACAGCTAATAAAAATATTTTTCTCTGTCGAATTTCTTTTTCCGACAAAATCCTCCTCTAATTTAATAATAATGCGAGTAATTACTTCTGGAAATCATGAAAATAGATTTTTATGATTTTTTAAAATGATTCCACGGATTGAAAAGTTGATTTTTATTGTTCTCTGAAATGACTTAACGGCGTAGGAAAGCATAAAAAATGCACAGTTAAAAAATACCTCAGTTCAATTAAGATAGCGGTAGTAGAAGCCTTCAAGGAACTCTTACGAAACGGCCTCCGCAATAAGTCTTGAAATCATGAAACGTCACCGAGGATGTCTTCCGCTAGTGAAGGAAAATTTCTGTTCTTGATACATAAATTATGAACTAAATGCACTATATAGCACCAAATTATCTTCGTAATACTATGGATACATATTATTATGATTTATGACATATCACGAAATAGATTTTTCCAGGAAAATTCTCCAAAATGGTAGATATATCAAAGGTACTTCACCCATAGGAAAATGCTTCCTCACTGTCGGTGATGCTATTCCACAAGTTATGTAAATGGATTTAATCTACATTAGTTACGACAATCATCTCATCTTAATTTATTAGTGCTATTAATTATGCATTTATTTGCATGGACTCAGATGCAAAAAGATTGGAGACTGATGGAGCAGTTCGTCTCGGACAACATGCTGACGCCGTTCATTTCCGATGCGATGGAATACACCCAACCTATCGTCCACCCAGTAATAGACCCTAATATTGGAGATTATTCATCTAGTGATATCACATACGGCAAAGGTAAGTTAAATAGAAATCAAAATTTTCTCTGGTACGGGGGTAAGAGTAAAAGATTAAAATCATGTTTTAGTGGCACTAATAAATGCTTAAATAGTAGTGAAGACACTTTCACATTTGACGTAAACTTATGTGAAATTCATGTATGATCAGTTGTTATTAATTATATCTTAATCAAATACTAATTTCAAAACTACTTTCACCCATATAGGTGCGTCTGTCATCAGAATGATGGAGTGTGCGCTCTCAAGAGAAGTTTTCTTCCAAGGACTTAGGAAGTACCTTACCGAAAGGTAAATCTGAAAGATTCATTTTGACGTAATCTTTAACTTTTTCGAGACTAATTTAAAATGTTGTGAACATTCACTCAAAGAAAAGAGACACAGAATTCAACACAGATGAATATGAGACTATTAACTCACTGCGTCTTGAGGAAAAAATATTCTTAGCTTCATAAAAATCCATTTATAATTCTTCCTAAAGGTGCCCAAAAATAATGTGTTTCTGTCGCAACGCAACTGATTAATCGCATCACAGCTAAAGCGGTTATCTTCGCGGAACATTTTTTATCCTTTGTAATTATTGTAATCCAGTGGTGGATCCAGGATGGGGGGGGAAGTAGGGGTCGGAAAAAATTACCATTCTATCTAGTATAAATTGGATACCCAAGGGGGGCGCTATAGCCCCCTAAGCCCCCCGCCGTAGATCCACCACTGTTTTCATCTGTTTTGAATATAATATACAGTTTCCGGCGTTATTCTGCGGAAATCTTTGATATTTAGCATAGTGAAAAATACTTGTCTATTTCCACAATTATTTATTCCAACTGATCAGAGGCGTTATGGCAAGGTCTGCAGTTTGGCAACGGCCGAGGGCCCCGAGCTTAGGGGGCCTTTGCAACGGTCCCGTCTATCGTGAAGCGCATATGAAAGGTGTGATAAAAAAGACTTTCATTATTTGAACCCAAGTTTTTTTTTTCAATTATAAAATGGTATATTTTCATTTGTTGCCTTTTTTAAAACATACTTTGAGTAAAATATTAACATAAAAAATAAATAAAACAAAGGCTTCAGAAGAAAAGAGAGAACCTGGTGCTTTTTAGAAAGGGTTATTCGAAAAGGTTATTTTAGAGTTTTTTTTTAATATTTCAGTGTAGTTTCAAGGCACAAATTCAATAAACATATAATACAACCATAATGCGTCATTAAAATTTGTAAGCTGAACATTTCCTAGTTTTCACAGCATTTTTTTCTTACGGAATCGCATTTTTATTGACTTTATATAGTTTTTGATTGCCAGAATAGTGTAAAAATCCATTTTCGGGAAACCTATTTCCTAAACATTTTCGGGGAAGGACCCCCGAATCCTTCCGTAAGATTATGAGCCCCATTCGAGGGCCCCTAATCACCTTAGACCGCCCCTGCAAACGACCCAGGTTTCATGGTTGAAAATGGCATTATGTGCCGAAACCTGGGTCTGTTGGAATAAATAACTGTGGAAATAGAGAAGTACTTTTCACTAAGTACAATGTGGCCTAGCTACATAATAATATATATTATCTATCATCATATTAATTTTTATTTACTGATGACTGTATCCCTTCATTTTCGTATCTATAACCTTGTAAAGAGAGCCCTGATCCAGAGGAAGAGGGGGCCGGATTGTGGCCCCATCTTGGCCAGGTAAAAGAAATAAATAAAATCAAAAATAAATCAAATATGTGAAACGAGGGGTCACCAAAGTATGGTCCGCGGGCCACATGCGACCCGGCATAATTTCATCCGGCCCGCCATCCCTCTGTGTTCCCTCAAAATTATTACTGTTGATGGAGGCTTCCGTGGAGTGGTTCAGCGGGCGCAGGTTGGCTTTCAGGTTCTCCTCCGCGTCGATTCGTCTTCCTGCGACAGTTTCGCCGGCGTTGCAGCAGGCGTGACTTCAAGCCTGAAGACGCTTGCTGAAACGCCTCGAAACTGTCGCGGTAAGACGAATCGACGCGGAGGAGAACCCGGAAGGAAATTTGCTCCAATAATTCTTACTATTTTCTCATCTAAAATGGGATCTGATTTTAATTAAATTTTGAAGTCAAAACGACAGCATCATTCGCCACACTAATTTGGTTTCATTAATCTATAGGCAGGAATCTATTTAGTTTACCCTGATTTTTTTTCAACATGATATTTTTTAATTCTTCCTTAGTCATACTCTAATTTTTGAGGACATTAATTTACTGGTACTGATTTTTGTTTCCTTTATTTATTTATTTGTTCCTTCGAACCGCATAAATGTGGGAAATATATGACGCGGCCCTCACATGGAAAATTTTGGAAATCTTTGCGTTGAACCATCTTTTTATAGCCCCGTGAACGTTTTCATTGCAATTTTCCCCGAAATTTCTTCGCAGGCAATACAATTGGGCCAACCAGAGTATGCTTTTCGACGCCGTACAAGCAGTATCGAGCGGAAGTAGCGCCCTGCCGCCGTACGCGACAGTCGGTGACGTTTGGAGTTCGTGGACCACGCAGAGTGGATACCCGGTGGTCACAGTCACGAGGGCATACAAGGCGAACGCGACGGTCATCTCACAGGTGCGTCTCGAGCGTCGAAACGGAATTATACAACCACGTGTTGCAAGTGAATACCTTCTCTTCAGCTCGCTGAAGAGGACCGCATTTATCTCGAAATCCGACGTTCACCCTCGTTATTTTATTTTGTGCTTTTTTTGCGTGTTACTATTGACATTGCTGTCTTTTAGAGGTCTCCCAGACATTTGTGCCCTACTATGTGAGCGTAAGTAAAAGCTTTGAGTGGTTGCGAGTGTGATTGCGGCAATAACTTGACGTCCTCAATGCAGCGTCCCATCAGCTATGCAAAGAATCACAAGTTTTAACCCAGGCAGGGACGCCGACTTACAAAAAATATTGGGGGGGGGGCCAAACCGGGGATCTTTCCCCGGGAAATTTTATAAGTAGTGAGTTTTAAGTTTTTTAAGCATTTTAGAAGAGTCGTATGATCAACATTAGAACCCTGATAACTCGAATCTCGATATCTGGACACTCCGGGGAAAATTGACAAGCCTGACACATTTTTTCATCACACCCATAACGAATTTTTGAGGGGGCTCGGGCCCCCTCAAGCCCCATGCAGTCGGCGCCACTGAACCTAGGTTACCATAGCGAGGTCACTACAGCCTCGCAAAGGATAACATCTGGGTGGCGAGCGTGATCTTTGATAGTCCCGGGCGGGGAAGTAACATTCGCGTAAGCTGATACAGAAGTGAGATAGTGGTAATAACCTGACATCCTTAGTGGAGTCCTATCAGCTATGCGAAGGATCCAAGGTTACCTTGGCGAACCCCACAGCCTTGCTAAGGTTTCCAGCCGCTTGAAGCGTATGCGACTGTGGTAGTCCTGACGAGGTTTTTGGTTTGACAAGTGGTGCTAAATTTTGCGGCCATTGGAGAATCTTTCTCGTACGGAAACCCTTTCTGAAACGGAAATATACGCAAAAACGTACACCTCGAATTCCTATTACAATAGAGAATTTTCCGGTCACAACCAGCAAAGGAAAGGTACTCGAGAAAATGGGAAAACTCGAAGATTTTATTTTCGCAACTGACAAAGTGACTTGTGACTAAAATAAAAGTAATATCTCTTTCAGACTTTAATATTTGCGTCATCGGCAATTTTTATTTTGCTACCCTGATTAATCCTACCTTTTTTTTGATGTTTTTAGAAATAATTTACTAGTCCTAGACATGACCGACAAAAAACAGCATAAAACTGATAGCAGGTAACAGCAACTAATGATTTTGGTTTTCTTTTATTCAGAATAGATTCGTATTGGAAGAGTTTGACTACGACAAAAACGAGCGATGGTGGATTCCACTAACTTACACCACTGAAAAATCGGCGAATTTCAGTATAACCAGGCCAAAGGCGTGGCTGTCCCCATCTACAGCCCACGCCATTATCACCGATATGCCAGGCGATGCAGAATGGATCATATTCAACATTCAATCAACGGGTAAGGATTGAAAACTAAATCCACCTTGGGATCTAATCTCAACATAAGGTTTAATAGGGCACTCAATCAAGGTAGAAAAAGATCTAATGCTTTCATAACGTATGCTGGTAGTGACGGCTGTTCGGGTGATGAACCGGGTAATCTCCTCAATGTCTACCCTTTTGCAGCTACCAACTTAATCAAGGCGTCCGCGCAGTAGCCTGAATCCAAGAGCAACAATGAAATGCATCTAGTTAGTGCATTGAATACTATTGCATAGTTTTAAACCCGGCATAAAGACCTCGAACGCCCTCGAAGAAAATTTTCGAAGCGCGCGGTAGCACCGGAAAAAATACTATCCCCCTTCTCAATTGGTAATATTCACACGTCTTTGGCTTAATCTGAGAGGAGCTCTACCCTCACCTATTCGAATATACCTTCGGGGTCAACCACTGAGCGAGTTAAATAGATTTTTTTCAAAAACTTTATGTATCTCTCCTAAATTGTGAGTGGCGAATTTTATGGAAATAAATTTTGCAATTTTCAATAAAAAAACAATTAAACCAACGGCTATCACCGAAATCGGATTTCTTTCTAGAAACGGCAAGGCAGGACAGTGGAGCGGAGGATCTGGGATCTTTTAATTCAAATCTTTGTCGCATGCGCGGCAGCCAAAAATCGTACAGGCATCCCCCGAGTTACGTAAGAGATGCGTTCCGGCAGACTCTGCGTAAGTCGAAATTTACGTAAGTCGAACCTTTGCGTTAGTGCTTCAGAGATTGCGATTGGCGCGGTGAAATCCTCAGCGGAGAAATGCGCGGTAAATTGTCGGTGAAGTTTCATTCAATTCACTACGATATTAATGAACTCTACCGCGTATTCTTACGTTATTAGATACAATATCGATAATTTTTAATATAGTCTGAGAGTTGCATCTCGAGCATTGCCAATCAAAATGCGTAATATTATTCCCAGAGTTGACCGATCGCGTGGATTCGGGAAAGTACGGTATCTCAACGGTACTTAATAAACTGAATACTTAAATTGATTCGTTATGTTATACTGCGATCTAAGGGCCCAAAGAATGCATCGTCTACCTACCTATAATCATTCTGCCCACATCGTCTGCCTTTTATGTATTAGGTTGATCTATGAATCTGGTGGTTTCACTGTCACACTTAATACACGTAGGAGGAGTGTCTAGGATTAAGAGCAAAAAACATACAAAAATTTACCAGTAAATTACTATATTCTTAGATACATTCACACGCACATACACTCAATCTTTCACGCACGGAAACATACTTTCACTCTCTCAAATCTCAATAAAATAACTTGAACTAAACTTGAAAATATCATCTTTTGAATATTTACTTCGCTGGAAACATCGAGGAGTAAAGCACAGAGCTAATTAAAAGTGAGCTTTTATTCAGCCAACTCCGTCAATAACGTGCAACAAAGTTAGTGAGGAAAAGCTTTCAATGACACAATATTCATTTACAGTTGCACACAATATGAGAGAACGAGGAATTGCAGCTTTATAAAATTTTCCGCCAGAAACATGTAAACAATTACGCAATTGATATCGTATGTCAACTTTTTCTTAACTTTTTCGCGGCGTTCATTGCCATCACTCAAAATTTCAATGCCGTTACATGGGTACAAAACAATTTTTTTCCGCAATAAAGATTTCTGCTTGAACTTCATTTTCTTTTAATTGCACAGATGGAAATGTCCAAACTCAGGATACAATTTTTAAATAGTCGAAATTCGGAGTTCGGGTGTGCATGCTGTATAACAAGTTGTATCGTACAGGAATGAGCGCAACCACATCCATAGCTAGAACTGCAAATTTTCACGTTGATTGCTGACTTGGGATTTATAAGCGATTTTTCTACAGAAATTAATGAAAATTCCTTCGAGGAATGACAAAAATGGGTCACTTTGTTATTTTTAGCACGTAAAAAACTTGATCACTATTCGATATTTTTTCTACCATAGATTGTACGAGCGAATATCTACTTCTTCACGCTCGCATTCGAAAATTAACGTAATCATTTGAAATACGGTTATCGCTTACGCAAGTATGGATTTACTTAAGTCGAGGCATACGTAACTCGGGGGATGCCTGTATTTGTTTACATTTACCCTGACAAAGCAGTCAGGGGTGATCAATCCGAAATATAACATCGGCAGAGTATAGGTCATATCCTCCTAAGTGAGACCATCATAATCGAGCATATTTTCACGATAAATGGTAGAATTTTTTATTTCAATGAGTAATTTCATTATATAAAATCAAGCCTCTGTCATACAAAAGGCTTAATGTCTCAAAATAATCGGGGATACTCAATGGCATATTTGATGCCAAAACTTAAATATTTCACGCAGAGTGATTTACTCTAATCCAGATGAGAAACTGCACATACTTATGGCAAATATAAATGCCCTATAAATACAAAGAATATTTTTTTTAATTATATGTAAAATTAAGTTATGTGTAAACCAAATATCAATGTTATTTTTTTAAGGAAAACGTTCAAAATATAACACAGGTCTGGCTTAAATAAAAACTCCACAATATAAGGAAAAAATGGAGCTTGTAATAAGACTAATTTATTTTTGCGTGCAATCACAATTTAAAATTCCATGCTAAGTGGGAGTTGCGGGGGGCCTCCACCAGAAAATTTTTAAGATAAATGGTTCAAATGGCGAGTTTTACGGCTTTCTGAGGAATACTTGATTAATCCTAATACCATTCTTTAAGTAATATTGTTACAGTAAGTGAAATGGATTTAACTTAAAAATTGCTCTGAACTCTGGGAGTTTGTCATACAAAAGCCCCCCTCGCTGCGTTACTGGAGAGGGTAATGCCCTGGCCGTTATGAGAGCGAGCAGGGCCCACTACTAGAGAAACCATACCTTTATGTGCAGTGACGTTTTCTCGGGTCTCACACCGGGTCAGGTCCTCCATTTCTCCTTCCAACGTTTCGACGCACAACTCGCCCATCGTCATCAGGGATTAAGGAATCCAATACCAAATCCTCAAAGCCTCGGGATATATATACAGAATTCTGTGGGTGAGGGCGGTTCAGCGTCTCATGATTGGCTACCACTCCCCTCGTATTTTAAGAGGTGGTCCCATGTCCGTCGAAACGTTGGAAGGAGAAATGGAGGACCTGACCTGGTGTAAAACCCGAGAAAATTTCACTGCAATTGTTCGCCGGGAAAAAATCAAAAATGATATCATATCTTAATGTGCCAACCATTTTGGAAGATTTTACAATGAATAATTAAAATACAAAGATAAAATTGTTGAATAATATTCTACGTACACCTAACTTTACTGAAGTGTGCGAAAATTCCGCGGAGGAAAACTCGTTTGCCTTTGCTGTGATGCGAACCCGGATGTACCGAGATCGCGGCAGCTGTTCTTCCACTTGAGTGCCTTTTCCCTCACTGCTTTTGTTTGTAAACTACTGAGTTCAAGATGGTTTATGCTACCAGACATTCCGTCCTGTAAGGCAGCGCGTTTATGCAAATGGCGCTACAGACCTAAGGCATAAGCGATGAGCTAGAGCGATAATGCGTCCAATGTAGACATCTTTTTGAGGAAAAACCTCGGAATAGCAACTAACGAAACTTCATTAAGCCAGCTGCACCTGAATATCACTGTGAAATATGTAGTTCAAATGCTAGAACAGCTGATCCCAAATCGAGAGATCAGGGTTCGAATTCTGGTAAAGGCAAATGATATCTATCTCCGTTAAATTCTGCACATTTCGTGATTCTGAAAGTACGATGATGGCTAACCCACGAGTTATCCTTGAATGAACTGACTTAACTCGTCGAAAACATACGGCAATGATATTAAATGAGTTTTATTTACCCTTTTCCTGGTCTCTATATTTAATATTTAATTTAATTTCAGGATATTACAGGGTCAATTACGACGACAAAAACTGGAAACTCATAACCAATTTCCTGAAGGGCAAAAATTTCACTTTAATACATCCCGTGAACAGAGGTAAGCTTCTGGATGATGCCCTCAGCCTGGCCAGAGGAGGTTACATCAACTACACATCTGCACTTACCCTGAGTCAGTACATGTCCCAAGAAACGGATTTCATCCCCTGGTATTCTGCGTACAATCTGTTCGATTTCCTGGATATGCTGCTCGCAGGAACGGAGTCGTATCCTCATTTCCAGGTACGACAGGGAGCAAATACGATATATCTTCTTGTTTTCTAAGAGTTTAGCCAGGGGCGGTCTGACCAGGTCGGCTGGTCGGCAATCGCCGAGGGGCCCCTAGTTTTTGGGGCACCCACAACGCTTGCGTGACAGGGGTAATAAAAAAGACTGATTACTTGAGCCAAAGTTTTATGGAATTAAATGATTCTATGTTTTCATAAATTTGCATTATTTACAATATAATAGGTGTAAAAGTATAATATGAAAAATGAAGAATATAAAGCTGTCAGAAGATGAAAGACAGCCTGAGACTTTTTTGATAGGGTTATTCGATAAGGTTTTTTCAGAGGTTTTTTTTCTGATTTCAATGCAGTGTAGAAGAAAAAATTCGCCAAATAGATAAAAGAACCATAATGCATTATTACATTTTATAAACTGTGGCTTATTGTCACCTTTTAAAAAACTTATTACGAAATTGTTATTTTCATTAATTTTTTCCTGTTTTTTTCGCGAGAGCCAGAATAGTGTCAAAATCCATTTTCGGGGATGCAATTCCCTAAAATTTTTCCGGGGAGGACCCTCGAATCCCTCGGTAATGGGGGGAGCTCCAGCCGAGGGCTCCAAATCACCCCAGACTGCCCCTGAGTTTAGCCGTTATTTAAAAAAATATTCAGGATTCAAAACTGCACTCAGGTACTGCTGAAGATGCGAAAAAGGGAGTTTGGTAAGTTTGGGAGGAAAAGGGGAGATGAGAGGTGATGGCCAACCTAAAGTATAATATTGAGGCAGAAAAAGTGGTGAGGAGGGAGGTAATTATAACAATGCGAATATCTAAAAAATATAATTAATGGGCAAGCTCGCAGAAAACAGGAAGATCGACGATGAATAGTGGTGGTCAGATAACAACCATAATTTTATTATAGTCTGTCCAAACAGGGAAGGCGGGTAAGAGATCGAGGCACCGCTCCAGAGCCTTAGAAAAGCCACGTACCTGCCGTCCGTCAAACAATAGCCGTGGTCCGGTCTACCGCGTGAGCTATAATGAGCCACGAATCCTGAAAAATACCAGAAAATAGTGAGCGTAATTCGTGATTTTTTATGATAGTTTTGATTTCTACGGATGATTTCATGAAAAATGACCAACACGACGGAGTTGGGATCGACTCATCAAAGAGTCTATTGAAATTAAACTGGCCAATAATACCATCAATAGAGATTCCGGATATGCTTTGAGCAGCACTTGGAAACCTGTGCTCTAGACTATACAAAAGGCTAGGCAAAACCATCACACCAGCCTATCAGAGCATGCCGCTGACGACAGCCAATCAGCAGTCACCTGACCACCAGAGTGACTGTACATAAGCAAGTCAAAATTCTCACCCGACATTCACAGCCCTGAGGACGATGACCGAGTCGGACATCGAAACGTCGGCAGATATGGAGTTCCTGACCCGGTAGCGATCCCGAGAACTCTTCACTAAGTCTATTCGCCGGGAGAGCACAAAATCTTTCTTCACGACGGAGTTATGTCAATTAGTTATGTAACACTTACTGTGACGCTCGAGCTAAAGCAAAATACAATTCTCATTTTTCATGGAATCACACGTAAAAATCAAAGCTGTGATTAAAAATTACAAACTACGCTTCCTATCATCTGGTGATTTTTCAGGATTCGTGGCTCATTATAGCTCACGCGGTCAACCGCACCCCGGATATAGTTGGGACTCTCGAGCGGTGCCTTAATCTCATACCCGTCTTCTCTGTTTGGACAGACTATAGACTGTGTACATCAATTTCACTTCTTTATCTTCATTTAAAGCATGAATATGGTGGGTCATTCACAAGTGACCTTTACTGTCGCTCTTGACTTTATTTGTAAGAGTGAAGAAAGGCGAGATTTATGAAATTACTTTGAATTATTTTCACTTAAAATAAAATTTGCCGACAAACACCACGGGTATACGGAAAAAAATGTCTCCATTTATAATTCTCACTCTTTTCACAGCATGCAGATTTCAAATGTAGAACCAAATTTTTAATATTTTTCTTAACGCTTAAAACGGAATAAGCGCCAGTTCATGCCGATATTCGGGCACCTTTTATTTCCCAATCAGTAACACACACTATTATCCAATTTTCACGATGATGAAACGAATGGCTTTGGCTATTTTCATGCAAACTTCAGTGATGTCATGGTAAAATTAGCAGTGCCGGAACGCACAACTTAATTTTCTTTATAAGTGAAATATTAATCTGTGTGTTTTTTTTATTAGAAGTCATTATTTACATTTTATTAATATTTATTTTGTTTCGGTTAGGAATGTATAAATTAGAAATTTTGAGGCAAAAAAATTGATAAAAGTTTTATTTGACAATTATGTCTTTTGTTAACCAGTTCCGGAACGGCATTCCGGCGCGTCCGGCACCATGACACCACTTCAAGTTTTGCACTTACAACTGCGAAATGCGAACCGGGCCCGAAGAAAAACCCTAGTTACTAGGGTAACTAGAGCCTAGTAGCTTAGATTTATTACATAGTTTGATAAAAAATACAGTGAATTATATCCGAAACGTTAAATATAGAAAAGGCATCGTTTTAACGGCCCAAAACTGTATAAGATTTGCCGCAAATTACGTATTTTTTCCGTGATTTTCCCAAGTCCCGATTTTTTTATTATCTCCACAGAATAATTTCTACCTATTATTAACACTCACAGAATTTGAAATCACCCATGGTTTATGGCAGGACGTGGAAAGATGCGTCACTGGGATCGTGAATCTGAATTAATAACGAACTGCGACAAAAATATCGCGGGGAAATGGTGGATACTGACGGGCCGTCCTGATCAAGGCACGTGGCCAATGGGGGGGGGGGGGGAGGGGAACTGGGAGGATTCATCCTCCGCCCCGAAATTTTTCTTTTATTGGCAACTGCCCGCGATACATCCACTTGGACAAGTGGGTCTGGCCTGTGGGGCTGGTCGGAAACCGCCGAGGGCCTCGAGCTCAGGGGGGGCCCACAACGCTCGCGTCTATCGTGAAGCGGATAAGAAAGATGTAATAAAAAAAAAGAGTCAGATTACTTGAACCAAATTTTATTTTGCAATTATAAAATTCTATGTTTTCATCAATTGCTTTGCATTGTATACGTACTCAATATAAGAAGATAATATAAAATATAAAATAAAAGTGTCCGTTGAAAAATTTCACAAAATCATAGATAATGGAACCATAATACATTATTAAATTTCATAACCTCTGAAATTCTCACTTTTCATTGTATTCTTCTAATGGAATTGCTATTTTTCACTAATTTGTATCTGGTTTCTTGGAGCCAGAATAGCGTCAGAATCCATTTCTGAATATGCAATTTCCTTAATTTTCCAAAAGAGGAACCCCTTATCTCCGGTAATGGCCCTATTACGAGCCCAGTAGAGGGCCCCCAAACACCCCATACCGCCCCTGCATTCAGGATACACCGAGCCTCGGTGGACTTACCCTCTAAATTCCTATCAAGGTCTTGTTATTATCTCCTAATCTGAACTTGTGGACATGTTTGAGGGTCTCAGATACAAAATTTGCTCAAAATTCAATGGCATAATAGCCATAAAGTTGAATTTTTTCGATAAATCGGGTAGATTTGGTAAAAAGAAATCCTGAGGAAATAAAATAACAACGACCATATCGGTATGACTATATCATATGAATGGCCAGGAATGATTATATATTTCACCGCTATATAAACAAAATTTATGGCAAAGTCAATGAAATTTATGGTACTCCGATGCATGGGAATTGATAAAAAATCACCAAGAGAAACACAATTAACACCAAAGCTCTCTCAGAAGCAAATTAATCGCTACTTGCCTGACCTAATGAGATATAAGTTTGTCACACTGAATACTAATGGTATTTAACAACTTTTTCAAGCAAAATTCATACTTGTCAGCTGTGGCAGATCCAGAGAAGGATTAGGATGTATCCAATATTCCGATTAGATATCCAATTTTTGCTAGATAAAAATGGTAATTTTGTTCCGACCCAAGGGCATACCCAGGATCATAACTAAGGGGGGGGGGGGGGGCAGCAAGCCATGGTCTAGGGGGTGGGGGGGGCAAACTAAGTTGTGACATTAGTTTATGAGATTATTTCCTTGAAAAAATAGTTTTATTTTAGCTGCATATCTTATACTGATACATATCATTTCTCGTGGGTTTAAAGAAAATTTGTTGAATACTTTCGTTTCAATTCAGTGCTGATTTTGCTTAAAGACTTTTGCGAATTTTGCTTCTGGGGAGGGCAGCTGACCCTCGCTGGGTATGCCCATGTTATTACCCGCTCTACTGCTGCAAGGTTACCCCCCAGTCCCCTCACCTTGCCCCCCCCCCCTTCCCCCCCCGCCGCTTGTCCCTATCCCGATCTTGGATCTGGTATTGCCTGTTAGTAATCTGATAACTTGTGTTAATTGAGGTGATATGCTGTCTTCCTGCAAGGAAAAGAATTGACAGTATGCAAATAAATTAAACCACAATGACATTCTTGTATTGATGGCAGTAGCCTGTGAATAGCCAATTGTTGTGTTTAATTAAGTTCACAAAAATGTGTTGCCTCTGCAAAAAGAGTGGCATAATGCAGACCCATTCCCTGTAGTAGGATCAATGAAACTGTTCAGGTGTTTTCAAACTCAAACCTGAATCCAATAATTTTGTTTGAAGACCCGAAATACAAATGTTTTCTGAATAAAAATATGAATGCAAAAGTTATCTCACTATTTTCAACAGCTGCAATGGCAGAATATTCTAATATTTTTTGTAAATATTTTATTCTAGCCATAAGTTATTTAAAATCCTTACTTTATCCACTGTACTCAGAAGATGTGCTATTTTTATTTCTACAGAAATACATGGAAAGCCTAATGACAGCCAATTACAAAAAATTGAAATTCAATGAGTCATCTGCCGATGACCACGTGAACCTAATGAGCCGTTCCATGATGCTGCCAAGAGCTTGCAAATATAATGTTGATGATTGCGTCATGGAGGCATACACTCAATTTAGTCATTGGAATACCACTAAAATAAACAAGTAAGTACCTTTTGTTATTTTAAAATCATGGCAGTTGATTTGGAAAATTTTCCAGGAATTTTCTGTAATCATTTCCGTGAGAATGTACATTTACCGGTGCACTACCCATACTTGTTAAAATATTTAAAAATAAGCCTGGATCAGTCACTACTCTTTCTTACTTTCATTCAACTATGTATTTAAGTACATGCAACCTATTTTTCACTTCTCTCTTGGCACCTGTAGCGGATACAAAGAAAACTCAAGGAGGGTGGCACAAAAGATATCTTGAGTTACCTTTACTTTTATCATAATAAAAAATAATCAAGTCACATGCAAAGTTTAAGAAATTTGTAATGAAAGTTATTGTACACATATACAAAACAATGCCATCTTACGATATGAAAATTTACAGTTGTGGTTCAGCTATATTTGGCAATGTGGGTGTCCCCGCAAGAGGGGGGCACGAGCCCCCCGAACCCCAATCTGTATTCGCCACTGCTTAGCACACAGTCCACTTCAGCTTCCCCCAAAAGTTTTCCCTCAGGTGCCTACTGCCTACCCAGGATACACCTAATGAGGAAGACACTAGCTCTGCGGTATCTATCCTCTTAAATTCTATTTTTCGACATCATTGCATTTTGTAATATCTGCCAATAACTAAATATGGATTTAAATTTCAGTATCATGCAAGCAAAATATATATTGCTAACTAAATTAAATATGTAGGAACATGGTTTTACAATGCGTTTGAATTCACAGCCGAAGATCAGAGTGAACATCCTGCACACCATCATACCACTCCCCATCTCCAAGAAAAACTTCTTGCTACGTGACTGCCCCTCCCTTGTTTCTCCTTAAGAAACTCTCCTCTTCTTATGCCTGTGACATTCTTTCTTCCTCGTATTTAGCAAATACATGCAAATACATACAAGAATGCAGACTGGGGATCCTGTTTCATAAATAATTCTCATGCATGTATCATCATGCTATGAGAATATTATTCCTCATGCTTTGCTTTATTACAGTACGTGTAATGGCTTCATGCCCACATTTTCTTTCATTCATTAGTAAATTGTGGAACCATTCATAATTTTTTTTTGATTTTTCTCGGCGCGAAACAGTTTATGGTGCAGGCAGCGTAAGTCGGGTGTGTTCAGTAGCATGTAAAATACACATCATCCCTTCGGTGTTTGAAAATTACCGTATATTTAAGTATGAGCAACCAGATGCATACACCTATATTTTGGTGCTGAAGAGTCAAAAAATATCCATAAACATGCCTTATTTCCTTTCTTTTACTCTGAGATTATGAAAATTCCCTTTTTACTGTTGAAACTTCTCTCAATAACTGAAGGCAATTCTCAGGTAATATCTGGTAGCCATAGACAGACTGAGGGGAGACACAAGGGGGTACATTTTGAACCATAATTGGTTTATGTTGTTTTTAATGTCAAATATGAGAACACAGTTTGCCAATTGGACCCTTGTGCCCTCCAACCCCCCACCCCACGCATATTTGGTGAGTAACTCGCAGGTGGTGTGGCTACCAACTACACTACCTGCACCCAGGATCCTAGCCTGTCATGGGTCCGTCAATGTATCCAGTGCCATTTAGCGGCATTCATTTGAACTTCATCCTAAAAACTCTTTCCATTGTGTTCTTCTAGACGCAATTTGCTGGTGTGCCTTCCATACTGCATTGGGAATAGTATCAATATTTCTAAAACTCAATTGGAATAGGTGAAAGTCTAGGTGAAGTTGTTGGAAAGCAAATTCCTGGCGTGTCAAATGTGAGATGGAATTTTAAGTCGAGGTTAATTGAAACAGTTTATGCATTCAAAGATTCATTGCTGGAATGTTTGGAGAAGACTGAAAATTGCAGTAAACAAAGTACATATTGCTATTGCTCAAGCAAGAGGATTATGCCTTGGGATTGAACAGCCAGTTGTTGTTTTGGCTAAAAGTCTTCCATAGAGTAATGCCACATATGAGTATACTCTACGATCAGCTACAAAGAAAATTAATGGACTCATTGTCAGTGTCAGCAAATGCAGGCATTAAGAATTTCAAATCCACAGTAATGGATGTCAGGGAGAGCATTGAAACTATTTGCAATAAATTCAAAGACAAAACAAAAGAAGAGAAGATGTGAGGTCACTTTCATGTCAAGAAACCTAGCGGCAAAAGAGGTGTGTAATGTAACAATCGGTCAGGCTAAGGAGCGATTCTCTTTTACGGCTATCTTATGGCATCGGTCCTCTTCTCTTACGAAATTTTCCCGAAATTCAACCCCGCATTCCCAGGAAAGTATTTGCATGATTCATAATACCCATTCATAGAACAAGTTCGTCTGCGCACTGAGCTTGAAATAATTTACATGCATGAGGACTTCCAGAAAGTCTCCATTTTCGTTGCCCCTCTAGGATTCATCGTTGACAATAACATTCAAAACACATTCAGTGAAACAACTAGACTTCTGAAAATTCTTGCGACAATGCTGATGACAACTAGTGAAGCAGAGAGGAGTTTTTCAAACCTCAAACGTGTGAAAGCATCCTTATGTAGCCAGATGGATGAGGATAGGCTCACTGCTTTGGCAATATTGTCAATTGAAAAAAGCTCCAGGATGGTATAGAAGGTTTCAATGACAAGGTGATAGACAAGTTTGCTGAGAAGAAGCAAAGGAGAATGAATTTTACCTACCGTCACTTGTAAAGGCATGGTTAGGATAATTGTTTTCATAAGCATTTTAAGAGGCACCTGCCATATTCCTTGCTTCATTTCCTTTCCTCTCTAATGTCAGCATTTCCTCCTCCTTCTTGTTTCGTCATTCCCAACCACCCAACCCCCTACAACATAAGGCAAGAACGGGATCTTGCCGTAAACCCGACCCAATAGCAGAAATGCTGACGAGAGAAGGATGGCGGCTCTATGGGGCAGCTGCCGTGTGTACATGACTGAAGTAAGAATGAAGAGTGATTGTTCCCGACATGAGTTCTTCCCTTCTTTTGTGCGATTTTCCCTATCAAACCCCGGGTGACGACGACGAGAGGGCCATGGCGACTTACAGCATGCTCATATTACTTCTGTTCATGCAGTTTTAAGTGTAGAATGTACCAGTGGTATGTCTTGCATGCTACGTATTCTCTTTCTTACGTATTCTCGACGAAATATGATACTCATGGATTATTATTAACATAATATTAGTAAATCAGCCTATATCTGCTCTAATGCACACCCTGGATAAATTACCACCAGCCGCCACTGTGGGTCAGCAGTCAAGGGCCACGACCTTAGGAGGCCCCCACAACGCTTGCGTCTGTCATGGTGAAATGTATATGAAAGGTGTTATTAAAAAAGACTCACATTACTTGAACCAGAGTTATTTTGTGTCTATAAAATTCTAAGATTTCATTAGTTTATTTATTTACTACATACCCTCTCTAAGTAAAAAGTCTACATAATAAAATAAAAAAAATAAACATGCTAGAAGATAAAAGAGAACCTGATGCTTTTTTGAAAGGGTTGCAACGACAGGTTATTTTAGAGATTTATGTGAGCATTTCAAATGTCCTCTTTATGTCATTTTAACATTGGTATTTTATGTTCAGGATTCCAGCTAACCTGAGAGATGCAGTTTACTGTTACGGAGTCGTATCGGGCGGCAAGGAAGCATTCAATTTCCTATGGGCAGCATATGACAACACGACCGTAGCAGCGGAAAGGGTGCGAATTATGAAGGCTTTGGCATGCAGTGGAGACAAAGACTTACTCAATGGGTATGACACAGCTATGTGAATGGTGGAGAACAATTTTTGGTTATATTCTGCAGTCTCTTTTGGAACTATGACAATTATGACTAACCTGAAGATGCATGATACATTGGATGCAGAGGTTGGACTATTAAGTGTTTCAAATCATGTGAAGTAGGTATTAGGCAATAATGGGCCATACCATAGCCATATTCCTATACATTTATTCATTTCAATTCTCAAATGGCCAAAATTTAGAAGCTTGCACACATGTAACTCAATCAATTGGTATGCAATCCTGTAATCCCTCTGCAAATGATGCTAAAATTCATATTATCCTGTCTCTGCATAGGTTCAGCACACTTAGATAATAACTCTCTCTCTCTCAACAAGGTACAATAATGCATGTTAATCCACTAAATGACTTTTTTCAGATATTTGGAAGAAACAGTCAAAGAAAATTCAAAAATTAGGCTTCAAGATCGAGTAACAGTCTTCAAAGATGTATACAGCAGGGCACGAGGCTTTCCTGTGGCTTTAAATTTTGTGACTAAAAGATTCAGCGATATAAAAAGAACGTAAGTAACCAACACTTGCCTCAATGAAAATAAAAATGCTTTTACAGCTCAATTAAATGTGTCTACGATGACAGCTGTCCTTATGGCACAGTTATATCCAAGGCTAATTGAATGGATGAGAATAATTAAAGAGATAACATTGACTCCCATAATAAGAGTACCAATAACTACAGATATGTATCAGTCAATGAAGGTCTATTTTAGGGCTAACCTTTTTTCATCATAGAATATAGCTAATTGTAGTACTAATAAAGGTAAAATAGGAAATTACCAAATAGCATTTCGTAAAGTTTATTATCACAGCAGTATTTATTGCATATTATAGTATGCATTCAAAAATATCTTATTTGTATGCCCAAACTCTCTGAATTCAAGGTAGCAAAATAGAATAAAGAGTGAAATAAAACTGCGACTAATCCAGAATATTTAATTTAGTGTTTGGATCAAATATTTATATTAATTACACAATTTTGTCAGTAGTCAATTTAAATGTACAGTTTTTAAAAATCTAAAAAAAAATAGGAAGTTAATTCCTTATTTTCCAATTTTCTCTTGGAGCAAATTTATAGACATGAAATAGTTGCCTAAGTTACCAGTAGCTATCATATAATGCTGTACTATTTCTAAAATTGGTGAATATTTTCCAACAGAATTTTTGGCAATAACTCTTGAAATTTCAGGATGACTTTAGCAATTATTTTTTTCTATCAAGAGTGAGCATATTCACATACATGTAAGCATATATTGATGATGGTAAATACTGGAATAAAAACTGCAATATGCCAATTATCCAAATGTTTTTCACACATTTTATGACCAATAGAGTATCGCACTATCACTGAAAGAAATGAAAAACATGCTGAGGTGGATAAAATAAATTTGAAAGTTATGTACTTGAATATGTATAGTGAAGCTGGTCTCCAACTCATAGGAAACGTTTTTCCTGGTGACAGCGATTGCAAGCAGCAGTCAGAAATAGAATACATATATTAAAGAAGAATTCCTTCCTTGTTAGATAATTCCTAATTTCTAAAGGCAGAATCAAAAGAAATGCCATAAATGCATCATTGCCAGAAACCTTAAGAAAACAATTAGGTTATAGGTGCCCTACTGCGTAGAAATACAACCTCTGGAGGTAATGTTTACAATATAATTATAATTGGGGGCACTAAAGGTTTAATTTTGGATTCCTAAAATTAATTAATTCAAAAAATTTGAAATATCATTAATTAGGTAATTATTATTAATTAATTTTAATAAATAAAAATTCTCATATTTGAGATTAAAAACAAAATACAATGATTACTATAGAATACAATGATTACTATATATTCTCTTCATTTTGGTGTAAAAGTCACTTATATTAAATCAAACTACTGAGGCTCCCTAATACTCAAAATAAAACAAACATAATGATAGCCGTAACAAAAATCTTGTCTATTTTTTAAGCATCTGGGGGGGTTATGTTCCCCCATATGAAATCTGCCTATGGTCGCGACCACTACAAATAATAAGCTGGAGACATATCCAAGTAACATTGACCGTTGGGCCTCGGTTGGGGAACCGTAGTCACGGTTGGCTCATTGTGGGTGGATATGCCTACCAAATTCCACTGTTGGCCCAACGCAGATATTGTTCGTCGGCCCAACGAAAGGGTTTATGCTGTTGGCCCAACGGAAATCCCCAACGATGGCCCTACGAAATGGATTATCATTGGGCCACCGTTGGGACATCATAACATTATAGTACGATTGCATACGTTGCAGGATACGGTTCACATGGTTCCCTAGCAATCTAACAACCAAAACTTGTTTGGTTGTTAGGGATTGCTTTTATATGTTAATCATTCACTATGTCTTTGTGATAGCAGTTAAATAAAATAAGTCGAGTGCTTCTAACAAAAATAAGTCATTGACCTCATTTGGTAAGTCTTACAAAACTGGCATTCCTAAAATCATGTTACCTTAAACAGATAGTTTCGTGGAATTTTAAACTTTTCATCATTAATTTAGATAGATCGATATGTATATTGTTTTCAGATTGTGGCATATCTAGTATCAGTGGAAGTTTTAATGAAAACAGTGTTTCAATGGACAAAGTGAGTGATGTAGACCTCTCTGAAGAGAATGAGATTGAATTTATATGAGTAAACCTAAATAACATCTGCACAGTTATTATTTTATGGAAAATACATCAACTATTATACTCAATCAGTGTTTCTGTGACTCCTATTAATATCCCTAAATCTTGCACTCATTGTTAGCCATATTCTACATATCCTTTTCTCCACAATGGCATCAAATTCCATTTTGCTTTGTTTATTTCTTTCATTATCTATCCAAATCTGCATGTAGAGATCTCATCTCTCTGGTATCTTAAATAAACATTGCTCATATGCATTTGATTTATCAAATTTTACTTTTCCTTCCCATATAATTTCTTGAAGTACCTATCCCCAGTCGAACTTGAATTTTATTTCATTTGCTTCTTTAATTTTCCAGGTTAAATCATATTCCATATTGTGATTCCTGTATCTTTCATTGCGTAGTGATTGCCAAAGTCGTATTCAATTATCAGTCCATCATTTTAGGCTATCGTTGGTTTCATTGATTTTAGTTTCTTTTAGCATGTGAGGACGTTAACCCTATACAGAACCCATGCCCTGAAAGACCTCTATGGTATATCGCCTTGTCTGGCCAGTCAGGTGACCTTTGCAGAGCTTGAGTGTCCTTTTTGATGTACACCAATGATAGACATCTACATTTGGTTCGTGGGAAATCATTAGGTTTGCTGTATACCAGATATAGGCATCTACATTTGGATTGAATTAGGTATAACGCTAACTTTGTACTCTCAGTAGGGATGTATATCTTATGTAGCTTTTTATAGAAGTTTGCGTAAGTGTTTTAAGCATGTTGATATGATATTTATAATAAATATTTCCATCAGAAAATTTCTTATTAATAACATTTTGTAACTGATAGTTGTAAGAAATTTTCTTATAGAAAAATTTTATAAGAAATTTTCTTATGTAAGAACAAATTATTGGACATATTTCTCATAAGAAATATGTCCAATTTCTGATAAGAAATTTTCTTATAAGAATTTTCCAATGGGGGGGGGGGGGGGGTTTAGGCGCAAGTAATACTTAGGAGTGTGGGAGTATTGCATACCCGCCAGGGAAAGCAGGAGTTGCAGGGTCGTCCTCCAGGAAAGTTTTAAGAACAATGGTTCAAAATGGCGAGTTTTACGGCTTTCTGGGGGATATTTGATTAATCCTAACACTATGCTATAAGTAATCTAGCATTGTGTTAGGATTAATTAATTTATAACTGATCCAATTAAGTAAAATGGACTAAACTTAAAAATTTCGTTACCGAAGACCAGAGAATAGGAATTGTGAAGGCAATTGAATCAAATAACTCAGGGGTGTACATCTTGCAGTGTGACAAGGAGGATTTCTTTGAATTACCTCTTAGAAGTGGTACCATTGGTATATTTGTAGTAAAAAAATTAGTACCTGGATGCAAATTTCAGTCCACCCAGATTTTATCTAAGTGTGTTCCATTGCCCTATGAAGAAGATGGACAGTTTTTGTGTGTGCCAAATTGTAATATAGAAAGGTGCTGATGAAATTTTCCTAATTTTGTCCTAATAAAAATTGTCCTAATTTGTGAAAATAAAAGCTGGGGACCTTCTGAACTGATATTGATTTTTGTTTTCCACTTTTAACCACTGTAACCTTACTTTGTCCCATAGCATTGATTGTTAATGTATTTAATTTCATTTTGATTTATAGGGAGTTAAAGGTAAAGATTCTATCTACCGGTATCGTATCAAGTGAGAAAGTAAATTAATTTAACTTTCATTCTATAAAAATGAGAAATGCCAGTAAAATATAGCTTTTGTTGGGAAACGGATGGCAGAATGTAAAAGGGCCAACGGTATATCGTTGGAGATTTGTTGGCCTTGGGTTGGGAATACGAAGGCCCGACTGTAATGCTCTGTTGGCCCATCGTTGGGGAATCGTTGGTTGGGATACGGTTGGCGAGGTGGCCAAATCATACCATGGGCCAACCGCTGTGTCCCACCATCTGCCAACAGAGGGCCAACCAAAAATGTTACTTGAGTGAAACAGTTTCGTGAGGGAGGTGATTGGGTCAATTTTTGAAATATTAAGTCATTCAATTCAGGGGGGGCAATCCTCCCAGCCATGAAGGAGTGGATAACCATACATTAACCCCATCAAGCTCACAGCAATTTCCTTTTTCACGCCTAGAAAGCTCAAGTCTTTTTAAATTTCAGTTTTTAAAATTTTTTTTGCAAAGCTATTTCTTGAAATAGGATGATGATAATGATGAATGTTACCTTATCCTTCAGAACATGCTACTTTTTTAGTAAAGAAACATATTTGAATAGTAAAATGGTAATTTATACATTTTTTATAGGCAATATTAGAATGCATTTTTTTAATGGCGCCAATATATCAGCACCTTGTGATACATTTTTTAGGCAAAAACTGAAAGCCTATACATGTATCAGTGACTTGATCTTATTGAAATATATTAACACTACAAGTTATTATTTTTTACGTAGGAATCATGAAGAGATAAGAATCTTTTTTTCTTTCATTATCCTTGTTTGACCAGAAAATTTATGATAAATTTCAAAATGTAATCTTCACCTTTTCAGATGTGGAGCAAACAATGCAATGAAGATCCTCGTGGGATTATCTAGCAGAGTAGTTAAATCTGAAGATGCCAATACGGTGAGAATCATTCAAACCCTAGAGAAATAATTTCTGTAAGGAAATTTTCAAGCCATAAGATGCCTGTCTGAGAAATCCGCATGCAGGGGTTGGAATATGCGGCACTTAACTGTGCTTCAACGAAGTAAACAAAAGTAAATAGGGCCATGTTTATTATATGGCAAGCAATACAATTATCATTGTGGAAGGTTACTAGGGATTTCCACCAGGTCAGGTTCCCCAACTCTATCTCGGCCGACGTTTCGATGGGCGAGTTGTCCATCGTCTTCAGGGCATAAGACGATGCCCTGAAGACGATGGACAACTCGCCCATCGAAACGTTGGCCAAGATGGAGTTGGAGAATCTGACCCGGTGGAAATACCGAGTAACCTTCCACAATTCTATATGCCGGGAAAGCCTACGATCATTCAATTCAATTATCAGTCCCTCAATGCTCTAATGGTCTCATGTGGGATTAAGTCCTTTCTCCCTTTGCTATTTGGCGTCTCTCTCTCATGGAGCCTTCCTGGTGCTAGGCTCCAGGTACCCTGGAGGCATCAACAGGGACCTCAGGGTCCCAGGGCAACGACCTCGGCCAGGTGGCACCATACGTTCACATCCCTGGTGGTGATGCTTCAAGCTGAATGCTCCACCACACATATAGCCAGGGAGGGTGCTTTCTAGGGTCTAAAATATACCATGATCCTACTTAAACTTTTCCAAAAATTGTACATGCAACCTTATCAGCACAATCTTACATTAGTTAACGTGCCATCATTTTTGCGCCATCTTGTGGACATTTTCAAACGTGCCCTTCATCAAGTTTACTTGATTTTGAATGCATTTGATAACAAAGGACTACAATAACAAAGAAAAAAGGACACTTAGTAATGACAAAAGGCAATGCTGGTGACAGTTTGAGGTTGGGGTGGAGGGGAAGATTTTAGGAAAAATGTTTTTAGGAAAGAGTAAAAAAGACTGCATTCTTAAATGTGGCTCTCAAATGAAAATTTTTATTTCTCCAACTTAAAGATTTTTTAAAACAATTGATAAAGGTCTAAACAGATCAGATTCTTAGATAGAATATTTCTGAAAGATATTGCTTACCACCATGGTGCCACTGAAGGTGATGAACCATTTCCTACTACAACATTGACCTTAATCCACTCCTGCCAAGGGCATTACTTATTTATATCCATCACTTTTCTTTGCCTTTTTTTATTTGCACCCATTCCATTTAAAAATTTGTCATTTTCAGTTCGAGAAGGGAAAAAAGTAAGGATAAAGGATTGTGAGCAATATTCATGCAGTAAATTTTGCACATTCCTTTCATTACCTACAAACCTAATGCCACAGAACATACCTAGGCAACTTTGACTTTCCAAAGAAGTGCACTCTTAAGACCTAGTTTCACGAGCCATCTTGAAAATACCTTGTCAATTATGGACCAGACGTAGTGCACTGGAACCATAAGTTATCATTGACTTCTGATTATTTCCTCCTCTTAGTAACACTACAGATGTAGCTATATTGATTGATTTCTGATTTCATCATGAAGAGGAAATCATTATAAATTCACTTAATGAATTTAATTTGAAGATTAGCTTTAAGAGTGTGAGACAGACTCGTCCCAGGTACTTATTTTGACAGCACTGAAAGTAATGAACCACTTTCCAAAAAACCATGACCTTAATCTGCCAATGGCAAGAGCATTACATTCCCTATCAACCCAGAAAATCCAACAGTAATTGACTTAACCCTTATAGTGTCAGCGGGCCAATCCATTGGCCCAGGGTAGGTATATGCAAAGAGTGCCAAGGGCTTATCCCAAGGTCCCAAGGGTGATCCATCGGCCGGGTTTTAAAAACTCCCACCTTTTATTTTGTGAGCTTCATGTAGCTTTTGTGACTATTATGTGACCATCTGTCATGCCTTAACATACCCGGAAGTATTTATTTATTTATCAAATTGTCCACATACAGCATACATAGTTTGCCATTTATAGTGGCACAGTATGGTAAACTTAAAAGTACAAACACAATCAAACATAATAAATTTAAATAAATCACAATACATTGAAAGTAAATTTATTGACCTTAAGAGTTTCTATTAAGGTAGAAAAGAGCGCAGTTTGTAAAGGAGTGGTTTGGAAAGGAGAATGGGTCAAAGTGATCTGGAAGGGAATTTATGAGAGAAGAGAGGCGGGAGATGATGGAACGTTTGGTTAGTGACAATCTGGGAATGGGCACATGAAGGAGCAAATGCGTTCGAGTGGGTCTGCATGGAACTTTAAAGTTTAGATTGGAGACGAGATCGGGACAGTCTATGGAAGAGTTTAGAATGCTATGTATTAGTTTTAAATCGGATTTGAGGATTAAATTTGGAATATTAGATATAGAGAGAGTGTGCAAAACAGTATCAGCGGACATATTACGAAGATGAGGGGCTCTGCACTCAACTATATTAGTGAAAAAATTTGTCACACTTTTAAGAGCCAAAATATTGGATTGGGCTGAGATTGTCCAAATGGGGGAGCAATACATTATAACGGGAATGACAATAGTTGAAAAATATGCGCGTAATGCTATCGGGTCTGCAATTTCTGGGAAGCGGTAGAGGAGGCCAAGGAGAGGCAAACCTTTGTTTTTCATTTTTGTAATATGCTCACAGTAATTTAACTTTTGATCCATTAAAACACCTAAGTCTTTGATGGTGGATACTCATCTAAGGGAAAGGGAGTTTAAACTGTACCTGAAATCATAAGGGGACTTTTTTAGCTAAATGGAAATTATGTTGCATTTATTAGCGCTTAGGCGGAGTTTCCAGGTGTTGCACCACTCTGAAACCTTGTTCAATGCATCCTGTAGGTTATGGCAGTCTGCGACATTGTTAATTTGCTTCAAAATTTTTCAGTCATCAGCGTAAAAAAGGGTATGGGCTTGAGAGGAATGTACAAGGGAGACCAGATCGTCAACGAAAAGCTTAAATAAATATGGTCCGAGAGAACTTCCCTGAGGTACTCCGGATGTTGTGGGTAACCATTGGGATGAGCAGCCAGGAAGTATTACACGCTGGAATCTATTGTTGAGGAAAGAGTCTACTAGATTTACAAAATTTCCATGCAGGTTAAAGTGATGATAGAGTTTGTGAAGGAGAAGAGAGTGGTCTAGAGAGTCGAAGGCTTAGAGAAATCTAAGAATATTGCATCAAGTTGAGCTTTATTGGAGATGGAAACGACTGCATGATGCTGAAAAAGAGCTAAGTTGGTCAGGCAGAAGCATCCCGGAAGGAAACCATACTGATTATTTGATAAAAAAGGAGAAGTGAAGTAGTAGAGCCTGTTGAGAATAATCCTTTCACAAACTGAAGATAGTATCGGAAGTAACGATATTGGGCGGCAGTTTGAGACTTCATCTTTAGGGCCATTTTTATGATGGTGGCAATTTTCCACTGGGAGGGGAAGGTGCCGGGGGAAAAGCAACGGTTCAGTAGCAGGCTCAATGGAAGAGAGAGGGAGGAGGCGCAGTGTCTAATTAGTTTGAGGCTCAAACCATCGGGATCAGGGGCAGGATGGAGAGGGACTTTGCTGAGATACTCAAATACTTCTCTGGGATCTGTGATAATGTTAGATAGACAAAGGTCACAAATTGGCGTGGGGAAGTGATCAATTTTATTAGAGAGAGTAGATGAAGGAGCTAAGCAATCTGTAAAGAATTTATTGAATAAGTTTGGTCTATCGGGGCCCCCAGCCTCGAGATTGTTATAGGTCACGTTAAGGGGGATGTGTGGAGACTTTCGGTGACTGTTCACAAGGGACCAGAATTTTCTTGGGTTGGAAGAGATGGATGAACACATGCTTTATACATACTCCTTGTGATCATGGCGAATTAGCGTTTTGGAAGAGCGACAAAGGTTAGTGCATATAGTTTGAGTTTCCTCGTTCGGGAAAGATTTGTATGGATACCAAGCTTGATTCTTGTTTCCAAGTGAGCGAATGGTATCTGCTTTGAACCAAGGGGGGAATTTTTTTGACTTAGGTTTCACAATGGGCACAAAATCTTTGACTGCACTCTCAAGGATAGAGTAAAGAAAGTCCACACCTTCTTCCGGAGACATAGAAGTAAGGATACCCCAGGGTATGAGGTCGAGGCAGCGATTTATGTCGTCCCAACATGCCTTCAACCAAGCAGGGAAAGGCTTAGGGGGCGGGGTGGGGTGCTTCTTGGAACGTTGGACGAGGAAAACTGCATCGAGGGACTCGTGATCGGAGTCGAAAATATTTTGCCCGGGGGTGACTGCCGCAGGAGCAATGGTCGCAAGAAGTAAGTCCAGCGTTGCTGCATTTCGAGTTCCGTGTAGGCAGTATTGAGGAAGGCCACGAGCATTTACAAAATGTTGTAGAAAGAAGTCGTCATGAGCATTGGTTGGACAGCCGCTTGTTGGATTGTTCCATCGAATTGAAAGATTAAAATCACCAACCAGAATTACAGGACCTAGGTTTATAGCTCTGAACACAGAATCTAGACAATGTTCCAGAATAGTAATGTCACTGTTAGGGGGATGGTAAAAGCAACCAACATAGATTTTACATGCCTTAGAGTGTTCACCTGAGACTAGTGACACCTCAATCCATATAATCTCACAGTCCGTTTCCAGGTCCAGGCGGCATTTTGATGGATAGAGATTGTCGACAGCAAGGAGCACTCCTCCTCCTCTTGACGGTCAATCTCGGCGATAGATATTGTGGGAGTTCACAAAGGATAATTCAGCATCAGCGACTGAGGGCTTTAGCCAGGTTTCAGAAAGGGCAATTACATATATCAAATTGGGAGAGCTCATGGGCGTCTGTGTCACAGTCGTCAAGTTTGGTCTTGATGCTTCTCACATTTTGATAATAAAGGTGTACTTGAGGGATACGAGAAGGGCCAGGGTTAAGACTGACATCCCCTGAGAGTAACACAATGAGGAGTATGACCATTCCAGCGTGAGGGTAGCGCGGGAGTTTTACTCCGAAGGGCTCAGGCTCTCACCGGAACCCGGACCGTGAACCTCTCGGGCTAGGAAGGCCACATCGGGAGAAACCACATGATGAGAAGGCGGAAAAAGAGATATCTCCGATAACTGAATATCACTAGAGGATCTTGAGGAAATACAACAAGGGAGTGATCATGACACGAAAGAGCACAAACTTGCACAGAAATATTGAACCACAGTAGTGATGCAACAAAAAAAAGCACTGAAAGACAGACGAGCGAAAGATGGATGCATCAGGCTACCAGTGGCCATGTTGAAAGTCTCTGAGTATTGAGAGCAAACAAAAAAAAATGATGTTTCTGAAAATGCATATTAGGATTTTTTATAAATTTTTAATTGCAAACCTGCAATTTTGCAAAATAAAGGCCTGTATTCTTTAGCATACCAGGCAAAACAGGCTACCACTATATTATTTATGGGTTTATCCACATTCCAGGAGAAGTTTTTTTACTTGGTAAGTAATGGATTCACCATCATTCAAAATGCAGGTTTGAAGTACACACAGCATTTTTTTTTTTGCCACCCACTTTTTTTCAAAAATGCCCATGGTTAAAGTAATGGGGACTATATTCCTAACCATGTACATATTAAATTTTTTCCTAAAGTTGAAGCTTCAAAATTAGGGGGGCTCTATATGCAGAGAAAAACGGTAAATGACCTCATGAGTACCTATATCATAGAACACATTTATTGAATAAATGGTTTTTGATATTCAGAAGAGCAATTAATTGCCACTAAAGATTACTTTCTGTGCATGCCTGTATTATATAAGTGCTTTTTTCTTTGCAGATGTCTATCTTTTTTGGAAATAACCTGCAACAAATAGATCAATCTACCATCAGCAAGTCTAAAAAGAATATCGAAAGCAATCTAAAATGGGTGACAACTTATGGGCAAACGGTTGAAGACTGGCTGAAAGAAAAGTATCATGTCAGTGCGTCAACTACCCACCAAGCTAGTGTTATAGTGATTGCTTTGCTGAGCATCCTCATCCATCAGTTTTATTGAAAAAGAGAAGAGTGTTAGAATAAGACTCTCCATATTGTTTTTCTTCTGTGGAAATTTTCCCAAAATTATCTGTGGTCTGTTTAAAATTTGGGGAGAACATTTTAGCGGTGAAAATATATTTTCCTAACAATTATTACTCAAGCAGTTTTCCTTGAGTCGGTTCCAATTCCATATATCTAGGTATTCAACACTAAAATAGAAATGTTTTGATCATACAATCAGTATTTTATTGCATAATATAGTGCTTAAACATTTGCTACCTCCTTAATACACTACGTATGTATCTAGGGTGGATAAAGGATTTTTTCCTGGTGGTGTGGGGGCACAAAGGCGTGACGAGCAAACAAGCTTCTCATACTTGAGATTTCAAAAAAAGATACAACAATTACTGTATTTAATATTCTATTTATTTTAATATGCAAATTGTTTATGTGAAATTATATGATAGAGGCTCTGTAATACACAAAACAAACGTAGTGATAGCAGTTTTAAAAATTTTGTCTATTCTGTAAGTACCTGGGGGGGGGGCAGGCACATAACCTGGTCCCCCCCCCCCCACCTCTGCTATGCTTCACTGTAACACAGTTTCTAAACGCTCTTATCTACCCTGGAAAGAATAGACTGCAGCTGCATACTAAAACATTGGTATATTTCCAGAAGGGTACTAATTTATAGGTAATAAGGTATCAGTAATGACATGAAATGAGAAGATTGATGATGGGAAATATTAATGGTGCAAACATTGTAACTACCTCAGAGAGCCGTAAAAATCACCATTTTGAACCTTTTATCTTAAAAATTTCTGGTGGAGGGCCCCCGCACCTCCCATTTACCCTGGTGGTATACCACACCCCCAGTATTGGTTGTGCCTAAAAAAAACCCTAGACTTAATTCCTTGCAACACCCGTAGTGGCCAGGAACACAGGGCCTGGGCAGCACCAGGGCCTGGCCCTGATAGCCATGGGTGTAATGAAGAGGGGTTATTTGGGATGTAAACCCTCTCGATGCTCAGGAGAAATAAAAATATATTAAAGTAATTATTTGGAAAATTGAAAGATTTTGATTTTTTGAGGGACTGCAGAATCAATTCAAGGTACTGGAATGCATATGCACACATTTAATCCACACACAATTTTCAAATGAAAGCCAACACCCCCCCTAAAATTGCCGATTTCTTAAACTTGTTATTGAATTTACAAGTAGGAATCATGTTTTACAAAGTATAAAAAAATGACGACTACTTTGGATCAACTCAATTTTCCCTTATACCTGGGCGTACCCACAGCTGCCCCCCCTCCTTGAAGCAAAAATTGCAAATGTCTTTAAGGAAAATAATAATTTTTCGATCAAATAATTTTAAAATTTAATAAAGAACTGTTAGAGTTTCCTTAAAATGTTGATTTCATTTGCCTTTTCCATGCTTAAATCTTACCTACAACAACGTTACAACATTGAACAACCATGGCTTCCCTTCCCCCTAGTTTTGATCCTGGGAACGCCCTTGCCCTGATAGGTAGTAGAATGCCATTCTCGTACATTCCAGCTGAAATTAAGCACTGCATTCAGAGCACTTGTTAATTTGAAGCTGGAGTATTACTGCATTATATATATACCTAGGTACTATTATATCAATATTATGAGAAATATTTTTATGAAGGGAGTTATATCTTGGAGTGGTTGACTATGGGGATCATTTCCCCTCATGAGTCAACTCTGGTAATGCGACTTCTCCTAGCCAAGAGCTTGAAATTATACATGTGCTCAAATCAAAGCTTCAAATTCAGAGGAAATATATGCATGATGGCTATGCAAAAAACCAAAGGCCAACATTGATTCTACGAAATTCTGTTTTACATGTAAATAGAAAAGGAAAAAAGAGTATACACTAACAAAAAGACTAAATAAATCCTGATACTTCTCTTTCGTTAATAATCAATGGAAATTATTATTACAAAGGAAGTAAAGGGCTTGAAAACAAAGGCTACTGTTGTAGTCATCCAATCACACCCATAATATCCTGGTCTAGGTTTATGCCATTTTAATTTTGCAAAAATCTCTCATTGCACATCTCATTGGCTTTTGCATCTTTGTGCAAAAGCCAATGAGAGATGTTGTATGTATTTCCTTTGTGGCTTCAGCACAGCAAATGTGAGTATGGGGAGAAAGTGTGAAGTGTGTAATAGGAGAAGATTGAAAAAAAAACACAACTCACCCAACACCAGACAATCCACACTGAGGGACACACCACCAATTCATTGCTTCCCCATGCTCTACCGAATGCTTCACCTCCCTCTCAGCCTTTCTTGCATGCCTATTCAACCTTCTGCCTTGGCGGCATGCACAAAGAACACCCACTCACTCAGGGATTCAATAATGGGGTTGATTTGGATAGGTGAGGGTAAAGCTCACCTCAGACTAAGTCACAAAAATCAAACACAAGTGGTCCCATGAGTCATGATTGTAAAACCGTGTGCACCAAAAACTTTAGGAGTTTTGCAACCCATGAGCGCCCATCAGGCTTGCTGGCCCACTCTTTCACTCAATGATTAAACCGGAAGTTAGATCTGTAAAGGTGAGGGTAGAGCTCACAACGTACTAATCAACGGGTGAGTTAATATAACACGTTAGGGAAATGAGGAGAGCCATATTCCAAAATTCCTGCGAGGCAACCTCCGAAGGCTTCAACCGGGATATAAATACGGGTGACTTAGATCAGTAGCCTCGCCCTCTGACCATAATACCCCACAACACCGCAAAGAGGGCTATTGAACACCAACTCATGCACTACGTGAAGGAGAAGGAAGTTCGGAGTGGAGAGGGAGTACAAGACGGAAAGCCGAAATTCGAGCCTATTGCCAAAGCGGGTAAACGTAACTCCAACTGGGGCCATTCAACTCGTCGAGGAGCATCCGACCGATCACCGCCGCGGCGGCCATGGGTCGGCCGGCACTCCGTATCTACCCCAGCTCCGTCAAGGACAAAACGGTGCCTCAACTATACCTATGCACATAACCTGTAGCGAATATTACCTGGGGAAATTCAAATACATGCTCATTAACTTACCTTCATGCAAAAATCCGTTACTTATAAACAATTTTCCTTATTATGTCATGTTCGTTGACTCATTCACTCCCATGGCCATTTACACCCTAAATCAGTGGCGTAATTAGTAAAAAAGCTTAAGGGGGGAGATGGAATGGCCTGGAGTGGCGACAACCCCATCCCCCCCTTGGCAACGAGGGGTCAGGGATAATTTTTGACAAATGAAACCTGGAAATACCTCTCACATCATTTTGGCTCAAAAGATTTAAATTTAAAGAGATGCAGTTATTATATGTCATAACTAAATAATAGTTTTACATATTTTTTTAATTCTCCAAGGCTTTAGAGGGGGGGACCTATCCCCTCATCAGTCTCCTTTAGTTACGCCACTGCCCTAAATGTTATTCAGCCTCGCCAACTGTCTGCTTCCAACTCTTTCTAACTTCTGCATCCGCCTCACTGACTCCCATTTTCCCCATGTCAATCAGCACCTCATCCTTCCGCCTTTTTCTCGATCTTCCTGTAGGTCGTCCTCCATCATGGTTTTTTGCCCAGACTTGTTTTTCAAGGGCCTCATGTCCTCTTCGTATTATGTACCCTGCCCATCGCAAAATGCGGCTCTTAGCTTCAACTACTACGTCTGGCGAGTTGAAAAGGTCCCTGATTTTCCTGTTGTGTTTCATTATCCAGGGACCATTTTCTCTTGCTGGTCCAAAAACTTTCATTAACACTTTATTTTCTAAGGCAATCAACTTCTTTTCCGTTCTTTTGTCGAGAACCCATGATTCAGCGCCATATATAAGGATAGGTCTTATTATGATTTTATAAATTCTAACTTCGGTTCTGATGGATAAACTTTTTGATATTGGCAGTTTGCTAAGGGCAAACATACTTCTATTTGCTGAATTCGTTATGTTTTCTATCTCATTTATCTCAAATACATACATCAATAAGTATGACGAAATTCATAGCAAGCGGAGAAAGTCGTGAACAGTAGTATGGGTTGTATAGGTTGATGGGGGCCCTCGGCTGGGGATACTATGGAAAATTTTAGGCTATCGGATGCCCAGAAATGGTAATCGACGCATTTCTGGATCTTAAAAACTAGATAAAAGTTAATAAAAATGCCAATTTTTCCGGAAAAAATGTTGCAAAAGTGAGAATTTCACAGCTTATAAAATTCAATAATATAAAAACAAAAAAAGTCTAAAATAAGCTTTGCGAATAACCCTTTCAAAAGAGAAAAGTTTAATATTTTTATATGGCTTTGTTTACACTGAGTATTTTATAAATAAAGAAAATTAATGAAAACCTAGAATTTTATAGTTGCACAAAAACTTTGGTTCAAGTAATATGAGTATTCTTTTACCACACCTTTCGAATAAGCTTCACGATAGACGCGAGCGTTGTGTGGGCGCCCTGAGCTCGGGGCCCTCGGCCATCGTCGGCCAGCCGACCCGGCTAGACCACCCCTGAACAGCAGCCCGAATGTGATATTATTCCAAACGCTAAGTTTTGTTAAAATATATGCCAAAAGTTTGCATAATTTATGCAGGAGAGAATTGATTCACAATACAGCTTATTTGCTTCGTAAAATAATTTCAATTAGTACATTGAATAATAAAGCTAGTATGACCCGCTCTTTATGTGTGTCTCTAAAGATCGATAGTGATCATTACATAGATGGCGGAAAAATGATCCTTTCATATGATCGTGAAGGCTCCAGGGATGTTAAGCTCGATCCCTTTTTCCAGCACTCGGAAGGTTTATTTTTTTCCATCGCTGAAACCATCGCTGTCATAGCCTTTCAGCCAATCATAACGCACGGCCACTAAAAGAAATTGTGACGTCACGTTTGGATTTTATTGGATTGAATGATGTATATACTGCAAGTTTTGAAAAAAGCGATGGTAAAAGGGGCGGAAGAATGAACGTTCATTCAGCAAATGATGAGTCGAGCGATCATTTTTTGGTCAGCGTAAAACTATCGCTGCAGCAATCACTTTGAGGGACGGAAAAATAAATCACGTAATTCAGGCTTAAGACTGATATTCGCGGTGAAAGGAAGGCTTGCAGCTAGGAAGTATTATATACATGGTCGAGATATTGATATAAAATAAATCATATACATGTACAATTACTAACATTTTGTGAGCAGTAAACAATCCAAGACAAATTATAATTTTCTATAAATTTACATGTAATCATTGATGAAAGCAGATTTGATTCGTTCATTATCATTATTCGCACTTGAGGCTACCTTAAAGTAGCATGAAATATGAATGTAATTTTAAAAAATACATTTTCCTATTTTCACAATCACTTCTTTCTGAAAAATGTTTTTTCACTCACCCACTGTATATGTCACTCAAAATAAGTTGAAGAAGCACTGTTAGTAAATTCACAATAACTTACAAAGTTTAACGAATGAGAAAATGGATTAGAGCTATTAAAATTCTAATTGCGTTGCACGTAAGTTGAAAGGATCTTGAAGATGCGCCCATCTCAGCCACGACTCGATATTGGGTCCAAATTTATCCATCCATTCCTGGGTTAAGGGAATAAATCCCCAAATATAATCAACATCTTCACCAAATGGACCCTCTTCGATGTCGCTCAGATTCATCTGCGACAAAAATGAAGAGGTTAGTTCATTTACGTACAGGGTCATTCAATGCTAACTGAATGCAATAAAAAAAGTTTTCAAAGCCAGCTATGTCGGATAGCTTTCGAATTTGACATATTTATTCATCCTTATAAGTTAACTATTTTTAAAATCCTCATGGCCACTGATACGTGTGCCCGCTAGTAAATCGTTCCGCAGCTCATGAAAATGTTTAGGTGAAGTCGATAAGTTCTGACTAAATTTTAGGATGATACCGCCATGCACAGATCTATTATTTACCGAAAACATGCAACGCACAAGAATTGAAATATAAGTTCAAAGCCTATGCTGGTTAAAAAAATACATTATGCACAGCAGTTTGACTCTCTATTTCATATTTCAAAATATTTGATAAAATTATTACACAAGAGTCGAAGGAATTAATCGAAGACGTTCCTTTTTAACAAGCTTTCCACCTTTCACAATAATTATTGTAAAAATCTACAAATTACAATTTATCCCTTTCATTGTCAAGGAGTAAATATGAAGCGTGAATCCAACGACACTATCAAATCAACCAATGGAACGGAGAACCGCCGATAATAGCAGTCGGAAAGAAAAATCTCCGCACTTCACCGTTAAACAATAGATAACTTGATATACAGGAATTGCCATGAGAAAAAATTCCCCTGGACCGGGAATCGAACCACGGACCTTTGGCTTTCGATTAAATAAGCTTTTATTGCTTAATTTTTGATACAAAACAGATATATAATACATCTAGTGGGAACAATTTCAAACGTATTAGTATCACATACAAGTATATAAAAGTACAACATTATAAACATTAAAAATTTTGATCTCAATCATTTATATATGCTTTTCTATGCGTGTCTTAGACATTTTCATTCAAATAAAATTTTGGAGGTAAACATAAGCAAAGAACATAAACAACAGATTATTATTCTTTTATCAAATTTTCCAAAAAAAAAGCATAGGTAAAAATGACCGGCGGGGCTCGGTAACGAACGTCCGATCCTCGGCACAGAGGCCAACCCTTCGTATGGGACCTGCTCATACGTCCATTTCTACCTCAGCACAGATTTTTTAAAGCATTTTTAAAGGACCTTTGGCTTTCCGGGCCACTGCGCATACCACTACGCTATCCAGGTTCTTTAATTCCCATGGCAATTATACCGAGGCTGATGGTACTAGGTGTCAACGGAAAGCCAAAGGTCCGTGGTTCGATTCCCGGTCCAGGAGAATTTTTTCTCGTGGCAATTCTTGTATATTTCACCGCCTCTCATATTTGGAATATTACACAGATAACTTGATCTTAATCATAACAAGAAGTGCATGAATGCGTCCAGACACCTCTTAAGGAAATGTAATAAGCAACTGTTTATGGGTATTTACCTTCTCTGACAGAATTTCGGATGCCTTTTGCTTCGTAGCAATTTTAATTAATTTTTGTAGTTCTGCAGGATCCATACTGGAATAAAATCAAATGGTATGGTCAGAAACAAGAAATTAAGCTTAATAATTCGCAAATAATAACAACAATAATGCATCAAAATAAATAATTAAACAAAATAATTCTAAGGCTTGCTTATATATTTCACACGTGCAGAGTAAATTTGAGCATATTGAATGGATAGCCAAAGGAAATCATTACGCATCCTGCCTCTTATAATTTTAAGTTAATTTTTTCAATGCGCAATCGATAAACGGTGAAACCACCTGTGAAGGCTTGTGTCATCCAAAGCAAAGTAAACTTCATAATACAAAGTAAGGCAAGGGATGCAAATAACAAGCTTAATTTAATTAGACTATTTGTCCAAACCCTGTTGTAGCCATTGTCTGATAAAGAAAAAAAAATACTTCAACAAAAAGGGAAGAATAACTCCCACGAAAATTCTATTAATACTGAAATTTCAAAAAAGATTGTACCTATGTTGAAAATTTTTAATGGCTAGGACATCCAATGGCGGAGAATGAAGGTTTCACATAATTAGTTGCATTTGTCGGAGAATTCAAAATTGATTACATTTTTATTGGAAGTGGTAGGCATAACTATTTTTTACTTCTTAGTTACAATTCATTTCTCCAACCGATTGCTCGATTCATTTCAATCTCGATTCATCCCAATGATGCAATGTGATTGATATCTATCACTTGTCTTTTTTTATTATTACATATTGCTGCAAGTGGGCTATTGCCTGAAGGTAGCATTAGATTTACAAACATAAATAACAAATCTACCTATCAAATAGCAAAGTAAAAAACAGAAATGACACCTATATTTGTAAAAATAATGCACCAATTCTAATATCATACCACTAAAAATTGAACAGGGACCAAATAATCAAATTTCAAATACTCCCCAACAAACCAATATGTAATTAAACAATAAATGATGAACACTTTTTCCTAAAGATTTTCGCATTTGCGGGGAAGATCTTAAAAATCTTAGATCTTAGAAAAACCTAATCGGTTGCGAAGGAATGGATTATTTTATTAGAGTAAGGTAGGTACAATGGCAGGTATTTTTGTATGGATTAATTACCTTATGGGGACATCATTCGCCTTTACGTCACATTGAACCAGGATGCCTGCGTCTACTGCAAAGCTTTCGGCCGAAGAGGTGCACCCCTACTGTGATTAAGCTGTCTGATAATCCTTGGGCAAGCACTTGAACCCCTTCCACAGGGTTCGAGTGCTAGCGGGTAATGTTCTAGATGAGGGGTCTCCAAAATTTTCAATATTGGGGCCACATTATACGTTACGAACATTTATGCGGGCCGAAGAAGTAAAAGAAACATTGCCAGTAATTAAATTTCCTTAAAAAATTAGAGTATTATTATTATTAAAGTATTCTACCGATTAAGGTAGGTTTCCATGGAATGCTTAAGAAGAATTCCGTGAGCCTCCCCTTTCATCATGCGCTTCCCTCTTCAATTCGCAAAAAGACCAACTACCTTTCATTCTATCTAAAAATCCTATTCTTTTCCTTCCTCTCCCTCGTTTACCTTACATTCTTTCCTCTAACTCTGTTTTCAACATCCCCTCCCCGCTAAGTACTCGCTCAATCCATATCTTCTTTTCCTCCGTATCCCATCTCCGTATCCCATGCCGGCCTCGGTGGCGCCGGGGTAAAGTCTCCGACTGCTAACCTAGGGGTCGCGGGTTCGAATCCCGCCTGGGTGGTTTGGCCACCATCCAGGGCATGGATGTATGTGATTGTCAAACAAGTTAATTGTAAGAGAGGACTATCCAATCCTAAATTCACTTGTGAAATAAAGACGACAATAAATCTAAAAGCTGCCTCTCCTCACCCACCATACCCAGCACTTCGTCGTTCCTCCTCCTCTCTGACAACTTCACCTTCTCCATTCTTCGCCACGCCCACATCTCGAATACCTCCAATCTTCTCTCGTCCTCCTTCCTCAGTGTCCACGTTTCCGTACCGTAAAGCGCTACCCTCCAGATCAGACTCTTCACTAACCTTTTCTTTAAATTCTTACATAGCTAATCTCTCATAAACTCCTTCCTGTTCATGAACACCTCATTTGCAAATCAATTCTCTCCTTGATGTCCTTGCTACTACATCTGTTTTCCTCTAACGTACTGCCTTAATAATAGTTAAACTGCTCAACCTACTCAAGTTTTTCACCACCCACCTTTATCTTAAGTCTCACATTTCTCGCTCGTGATGATTTACGAAACCGCATAACCTTGGTCTTCTTATGGTTAATCCTCATCCCACATTCATCGCAACGCACGGATGACGCATCCACTAGATCCTGAAGCCCCCTCGCTGACTGGCTAATGAGCGCTTGATCATCCGCGAACCTTAATGACTTTAATATCATTCCTCCCACTTTCACTCCATCTTCTCCTCAGCGCCTGATCATCCTCGAATCTCACTGATTTGAACATTACCCCTCCCAATTTTACTCTAGCTTCTAACTCATCCCACGATTCTCTTACCATCTCCTCAGCGTATACGTTAAAAAGCAGGGGCGATTAAGTACAACATTGCCACATTCCCCGGCCAATGCTTGCCTACCCATATTCTTCGTCCCCTACCCTCACTTGCGCAGTCTGGGCCATATATAAATTACGAATCAGTCGCCTATCCCTCCAATCTACACCTATTCTACTTGGTATATCCATTATCTTTACCCAATTTACCCTATCAAATGCCTTTTCAAAATCCACGAAACAGGCATACACGTCTGGGTGATATTTTAGGTTCCTCTCCACGAGGGACCTCATTATTGTTATTGCGTCACGAGCTGACTTCCCTTCTCTAAAACCAAGCTGATCCTCACCCAAATACTCGTTTGCCCTCTCCTCCATTCGTCTGTTCAATATCTTCAGTACAACTTTCGCCGCGTGCGATAATATGCTAATAGTGCTATATTCTCCGCATTCAACAGCATTCTTCTTTTTCGGCAGCGGAACCGTCTTCACGAAATCTTCCTACCAGCAGCCCTCCTCATAGATCCTGTGAAGTAGCGCGAAAAACCTTTTCTTACTATCCCTCCCTATATTCTTCAGCAGCTCACACGGGATATTCCCACACCCAAGGTTTTCCTAGCCTTCATATCACGGAGAGCTCTTTCGCTTTCCGCATCCAAGATCCCCGGCCCAAGATTATCCTCCTCCCTTTCACATTCCTCCTCTAAAGTCAATCTCTCCGGCCTGTTCTTCATACACAACCTCCACGTATTTCTTCCATCTACTCTGTACCCCTTCTCGTTCGGTTAGCATCCTTCCCTCTTTAGCCTTAATTTTAATTATGACTTTCCCCCTTTAGCCGCCCGATAGCGACTTAACTTTGGCATATAACGCGCCTACCTCTCCTACCTTCTGGAAATTTTCCATTTCTTCACACTGTCTTTTCCACCAAGCCTCCCATGCTCTCTTAGTTTCACGCCGTAATCGATTATTAATTTGTCTATTTTCTGTGTCCACGTTCTTCCACTTCCTTCTTTGCTCTCTTCTTTACTTTATTTCTTTTACTATCGCCTCCGTAACCCAGGACTTCTTTATCCTTCTGCTTCAACGTAACCAACTGACTTCTCAGCCGCTTTGACTTTTTCAGTTTTAATATAATTCCATATTCCCTCAAAATTATTTGTACTTTCAATCTCCTGGGTGCTACTTTCAACAAGTTTCTTATATTCTCTCCAGAATCCCTTTCAGAGCTTCTACATTCCATTTAATCACCTTCCTTACTTTTATGAGTCTTTTGAGGCTGACGTTGCATTTCATAAGTACCTACTATGTTGTGGTCTGAATCCGCATCCACTGTAGGGAAGCTGCGCGAGTTTTTCACACTATTCCTAAACCTCTGCCTTACCACGATGTAGTCTATCTGATATCTCCCCATGTCCCTTGTACATTTTCATGTGTATCTTCGCACTTTGTGAAGATTTAACCACGTATTTGTAATGAATAACTTGTTTCTCCTGCAAAATTCTACTGCTTTCTCACCCCTGTCGTTCCGAATTCCTAATCCAAATTCTCATACTTTGTTTAATCCCTTCGTTCCCATGACCGCCTACATACTCAGGTCATGAGTATCTAGGTGTTCATGCCATTCCCCGACTGAGGCGTTCCAGTCCCCATCACAACCACATTTTTCTTTCCCGGAGTTTCTCTAATTATATCATCGAGCTGTTCATACACCTCATCTACTTCTTCTTCCCTATAAATGCGTGTGGGCATGTAAACTTCAATATATACCACAAGACCTACCACAAAAATCCAATCGCTTACTTTATCTATACCAACCACACGGTTAGCCATCTTCCTGTTTAGTACTAAAGCTACCCCTCGTTGACTTTCCACCCCACCACTATGTATAACCCTGTACCCGTCACTCCAGTAGTCCCCACTGTCCTTCCACCTAACTTCGGATAGACCCAAGATATCAATCCTCCCTTTCTGCATTTCCCTTTTCATAATTTCTAGTTCACCCGCCCTCAAACTGTGTTTTTTACGCGACGCCATCTCGTAAACTACCTTTTGTCTGGCTCCTACCCTTCGACCTACCTGGCGTAGGTGGCCCTACCGGGGATAATTGCGAATTTATCCCGCCAGCGCAGCTCTAGGGGTCATAGGAACGCGCAAGTCTGTCCACCGTGATAAGGTTGTAGCCCAAGGAAAAAAGGAAAGTACTTATATACATGGAAAATTTAAAAAATATCTTGTTGGAAAAAATCAGGGTGAACTAAATAGATTCCTGCCTGTGGTTTTACGCTACCAAATTAAGGTTGGCGAATGGTCCTTCCGTTTTGACTTCAAAATTTCACTAAAATCAGGTTCCATATTACATGGGCCAATTATCAGGAATTTCTGCAGCGGGCCGGATGTGACTCAGGGGCCATAGTTTGGAGATCACTGTGTTAACGTTCTGGGAATACATTAAAGATATCAGTCAGTCACCTTGACCCAGGCTATTTGTGGAAACATTTGTTTCATTTCAATCGCTTGCCAAAAAATGTTCTCAGCGCGACAATAAGAAAAGAAAAATTTATTTATTTCCAATATTTACCATATGATATTTAAAATCGTGAGGAATACCATACAAAACACAATGAGTTTGGTCGAACAAATCATCACGAATATAAATTTAACAGCGGTGACTAGTGACGTCAATATCTTATTCGGTAAAATTCATCCCGAAGTTCGATCTGAGAAAATGGTTTGGTGGTGTGACTGGCTGCCACACACAACTGGAAATCGGGAGATGTGAGTTAGAATCCCGGATAAGCCAAATATTTTTACATGGCGAACTTCATTCTTTGGTGTATTTAGCACAGGGATTTGTTTGGCGGACCGAAGATATCTGACTAGTTATTATCCGATGCTTACTTTTTCTTACAGCATAATATCTAAAACTCATTAGAGAAAATTACTTACCCGAGGATTTTGGTGTCATTCCTACTGCACCCCAATGATAGTAGTAAGGCATCTTTTTCAGTTGCGACCGAAGATTTTCGGTAAGCATTCCAAACATAATCCCAGTCTTCATTGCCTCCCTCTTTGATTCCGAAGCAATAAACCACCCTCTTTAGGTCGGAAGGAATGCTGAGTAGACAGATTACAGAAGGAATGAATGTAGTCGTCATTGTAGAATTCCACGAAACAATTGAACAGGTAAAAAAATAATTTATTTGTAAGCCTTTTCAAATTAGGGTCAATTTTGAAGAGAGGATGTGAATTTTAATCTTTTGTTTATTTTAAGAGAAAATATTTGTGATAAATAAAATAACGAGTTATTATTCATTAATAATACAACAGTAATTCTGGGTAATCTATAAAATATAAAGTATATTTATCAATAATTTAATCTTATAAGTATTGCTATGATTATTCATCCAATATGACTAATTGATGAATAAGCTGTAATCTTTCGAATTGAAGTTTGATTAAATCCTCCAAATGCCCCAACAATAACTCCTCCTAAAACTTTATCACTAAATTAGTACGTTTTAAAACGTCTTATAAATATTATAGTAAGGATTCTTTCCTGCATTCGATACAAGTGGATATCGGGAGATATGAGTTAGAATCATGGATGAAAAATTATGAAAAATTCCATTTATACCTCTTTGTGCTGTTTTCTCTCCACTCTCTGAATAATTTGATGGCCTTGGATTTGCAGTGGTCGTAATTATATTTGCATGCCCAGGGTAACAGCAAATTTCGACTAAGTTTCATCACATGGTCATCCACAGGCGTCACTTCGAATGTTCGCGTACCGAAATAACTTGTCAGTAATTTCCTCATGTGTTCCTAAATTAGGTGAAAATTTTAAGGCGTATAATACAATTTTTAAATCCAATGAGTATTCATTAGTGATTTCATAACTCACTTTTATGTTTTTATGAAGAAATTATTGAAATGATAAAGAAATATAAATATAGAAAATAAAAAAAGTATTGAAACTATTTAAGGAACTTGATCAAGATAAATGATTTCCTGGTATTTACTTAAAACCCGACAAAATATTAGTAGATATAATTTTAATGGGATGCGTTTTCTTTTTAAACCTTAAAACTGTAGTTAAACGATAAACTGATGACGAGTTTCATGATTGAAAGATAAAAGTTACCGAAAATAGTTATGCCCTTTTTTTTGTCTCTTAAAATATATTCTTCCCAATTTTTTGAAGAACATTATTCTTTATACAATACTTAATATATTGGTAATTTATTCAAGGAATCGTAGCAGTTGCAGTGCGGTTGAGTTCAAGTTCTGCATGACTGGTTTCATAGGCGGATCCAGGGGGGGGGGGGGGCACGGGGGCACGTGCCCCCCCAGACCCTCAAAAATATGCAAGTTTTTTAATACGGTCCCATTATCACTGTGTTCATTTGTTATTACGAGGTATCCTTGTGCCCCACCCAGAACAAAATCTTGGATACGGCCTTGCATGTGCCCCTCCAAGAAAACAATCCTGGATCCGCCACTGACTGGTTTGACTCTTCCTTCACCGATATTGCCGTCATCTCTGCACCCTCTCTTCCGGCAAAAGAAATTTTGTGTGTTCATGAGTAATTCTTTAGGATAAAGTAGATTTACCTTGAAGTTACTCAGCTCATTGGAATGGTATTGCAATAGCACCCATTCCAAGATACTGAATCCTCTGTAAGCGGCATATAAGGGAATGAAGTCTGATTCTCGATGCAAATAAGACGTTAAATTTAGGGCTACACTATAGTTTATGTAACCACCCATGGCCAAATTGAGAGCATCGTCGATCAGCATTGCACGCTCAACGGGCGGAATATTGCGGTATTCATTAGAATTCAAGTAATTGCTCAGGAGACTCCAGTTGCGATCGTCGTAGTTGACCCGGTAGAATCCTAAAAGAAAATATTTCCATCAATCAGGCATATGTCGACAATAAATCGCAAAGCAAATGTAAAAGAATGGCTTGCATGACCCTGTTGAGGAAGACGTATGCGTTACGAGTTTACATGTGACCACACCAACAGCTTCGAAATAAATGATGCAAACAAATGACTGATATGACACTAGAAGGCATCTAGCATTATTAGAGGTGAGTGAATCAAAGATTAAACAATTTATATATTTTTAGACAACATCAAATTCCTTCCATGGCTGAGAATCACGAAATCTACTTAAGAGCTAGTGAAAGGTCTAATGAAGTAAGATAATTTGAATTAAGGACGTTAATATACCTATGCATCACAAAAAAGTCATTCTTTAAATTACTCTTTCAGAAAATGAAAATGATTAGTATAGGCAAATTTTTACGCTGTTTACTCGATCAAACCTCTGCGTAGGATCAAGAAAGTTTACAGTGTTTACGAAAAATATTTCTGTAGGTCATTAAACATTTGAGGTAACGGCAATAAAATGTGTTAAAAAAGCTAAATAAACTATTGAATGTTTGAATGAACTACTAATTATGTACTAGTGAAATGAAATGAATTACTGACCTATCTGATTAACGTTGAAAAGAATCCATTCATCAGCAGCAGGAGGGCTTCCCAGCAAAATAGAATCGGAGCGGTCTTTCATCCAGTGCATAACCTTGGTTTCATTGAATTTCCCAGCATTCTGCGACGTATATTTGATCGGAACCCACCATAATTCTTTTTTAGCGCCTCTGGTCCACCGAAAGTAAGAAAATTTCTCCTAAATCATGAAAACCACGATACAAAAAATTAATTAATTTAACAAGGAAAGGGTTTATTAACCCTGAAACAATTGGTTGCATGTACTAAGACTAAGCAATTTCTATAAATTTCAAGCCGGCAAGAAATTATTCAAGGTCTTCTTTCAAAAACAACATGAAAATGAGAACAATTTAACAAAATTATCGTTCTGCAAACAGAGTTAACCGGTGAGAAGGGTGGAACCCGTCCATCTTGAATGGAAGAAATTATACCATCTTCAGGTGTCACGTATAAGGCATCATATTTATAATATTCGGGTACTTATTCTATGCTTAACAACCTTTTCTCAATGATGAAAACACTTTCATAAGGGTAGCATTTGGCAGTGAATTTATTGAGTAAGATTCGTAACGTTCCATGCATTAGCAATATCATTTTATAATTTAATATTAATTCAATAAAAAATCAACAAAAAATATTACACTTAAATAATATGAAGCTTATTTTGCATTTTTTGGAGTTTTTATATTCATTGCCTCACTTTATGGCCAAAGAACTTATGGGGGACTCAGGAGGATAGAATAATATTCCATCGACATGTTTGCACAATTGGAGAGCCTGGTGCAATCAGAAATCCGAGAAGGATTAACTAATCACTTCATTCCACCGGGAGAATATCAAATCGTTATTGACTTCATATAAGTTTATTTCCCCGTGCAATTATAATCGCCAGCGTTACGAGTGACGACTATAATTAACCCATTTTAGTGCACGGCGCACGCAAACGCATTTAGTGCCGAACGTAGAGTTTTCTTGGGAATTTTATAGAAATTTGTATATAGAATAGAATAGAATATTAGAACGTGACTAAGAAGACGAAATAAAATTGAATAGGGTATTTTATTTCGTAGGAATGACATTTTAATCCAGTTATCGTTGGAGCAGCTCACGGAATGACCGCAAGATGTGGGTGATAAAAGAAGAGGCATAGTAAAGTACAAAACAGTGACGGTTAAGGTGTTCGAAAATTTCCAAACAAAGGTGGACTATTTCATGATGATGGATAATACTTGCAAAGGCATACATTGCCATTACCTGTTTCAACGTTACTCTACCGGTGAGATAATCTCTCTTCACGGTAACGACCGGGTGCCCAATTTGAGTTGTCCATGAACTCATGATTGTCTTGACCGAGAAATTTGCTGGTAGAACTTGATCAATCAGTGCCTGAGTGTCCATTGCCTCAAAAAGGTGCGTATCTGTGGCTGAATTATATTTCCTGGAGGCGATAAAAGATACACATCATGGATCACCCAGAAAAACCTGGCTTTTATATTTTACAATATTAATACAGTTGATAACAGTTTTAAAGTCATATTGAAACATTCAGATTTATCCATTAAGAAGTGGATAAGAGGATTAAGTATTTATAATACGAGCATTGAAACTTTCGCGGGTGGAATACACACGTGAAACAGTTATTTTGTGTTTCCCTGCCTCAATGGGGAACATGCACAATTTTTTCAAAGTACTAGATTAAAAAGGTCCCTATCTCAAATGTACTCACCGAAAATTTCGCGGATGAATAATGTTTTTTAGCTGAGTTATGAGTCTTTGAAAATTAATCTTCATCGGCTGCTTGAAAAACACGACGTCATCGGAGCGTGACGTCACGGCACGGAATCCACTGATGACAGACTGAGAAAGTGGATAAAAAATCGGTCTATGAAGGGGCTCAAACGCAAATATGGCGAAAATAATTGCTGCTTTAGCGTCAAACAGCAGAATGTGTTGGATTGCCAAGGAGATATTGAAACAAATGAAGGGAATTGTTTGGTAAGATATGGAAGAAAACGCTATTTTTCAGATAATCAGCCGCCATATGGAAGTCGACCAAAAGTAAACTGTCGTATTGTGCTTTCTTAAATCCCTATTAAGTCAACTTTAGAAACTACTACATAGCTCGTTGATGATTTTTACTTCGATATATTGCAAACAAGAGTCTGCCCTTCTACTCTCTAAGCGAAGTGAATGGTGTACCGTGCGATGACGTCAGAGGGTGTTTCAGGTTACGTGACATCAAGCGATATTCTATCACTTTTAATAAGCATTTAATGACGTTTGTGTAGTGCCAGGAGAGTTTTGGCTTATATATTTGTACTCGTGAGAAAATTTTCCATTCAATAAGTTTTACATGCATGATGAACAAATTTCGTGCATGTACCCCATTATACGTAAACAGATAATGTGATAAGGATACACATAATCAATATATATGTGGACGTAAGTCACTCTTTCACACATTTATAAAATTATATTAAATAATACGCGCAATTAAAAGTGTGAAAACGAAAGCTCTAAAGATGGCTGATGTTAATGGTTTCTCTCAGCGATCTTGAAGAAACTTTACTATAGATAGTTTACCTTCATTAAAAACAAACAATTACAATATTGAAGACATGGTGAATTATTCAGTTTATATATTAAATAGTGGGTTTGGGGATAAAGCAGTCATAATTAGTAATATTCATCAACGCGCAAATTTAGAAGTATGAACACGTAAACTCTAATTATATCTGATGTTAATGATTTCTCACGGAGTTGTGAGCTAAATGACGGACTTTTCATTTATTATTTATGGTACATGTGTGAAAGAAAATGTTGAATGTTGATTTGTTGAAAATAACTTTCCAACAGATCAATATTCAATCGGGAAAAACAATTAACAGCTATCTTCAAAATCCATTCGACAACAAAGTTAGATCGAAAGTTTTGAAATAAGTACGATTGAGAGTTTTGAAGAAGATATCAACAAATTGAATAAAGTTATTCTTTGATAGGCTCACCTTTGATTTAGATATGTTTCTAGGCCTCGAGAAAAAGTTGATTCGGACAGAAAGTCTGACATCATCCTGATTACAGACGCAGCTGTAAGTAAAGGTTTTTACTTTAGAAACAAAGCTGTAAAGACATTTATATGAGCACGAGCAAAAATTATCTTCTTTTAATAAATGATTAGCATGATTCAATAGTTAAAATATTCACACCATAAAATACAGAAAAAATGGCAGAAACTTAAAGTATCAAGAGAGATTAAAATGGACTGCCTAAAATGCATTTAAAACTTTAAAATGGGACTGATGCCGAAAATTAAAATGATTTTACAATGCATGCAGGAGAACACATTAACCATAGGCGGATCCAGGGGGGGGGGGGGCATATAATTAGCATTGATAGCATGGAGGAGATTTTTAATACGGTCCCATCATCATTTCGTTCGTTTTGTATAACGAGGTATCCTTGTGCCCCCCCCCTGAACAAAATCCTGGATACGGCCTTGCTTGTGCCCCTCCCAGAAAAAAATCCTGGATCCGCCCCTGACATTAACTTTAACAAATTTATTCATTGCTCCTGTTAGAATAAGAATATTAATGCAGTATGTTATTAAAAAAATTCATTCATAGAAAATTACTTGATACATTCATTGTTTTAGCTTGAAAAACTATGCCTCACGGAAGAGTCATTTTGTCGAATACTATATACCATGAACTATTTTCGTTTTCAATTTACAAATGAATCAAAAGAAATCAATATGTGATAGGCTCTGTACTTTGGTCCGCTTACCTTTTTCGTAAGAAATGTCATCAAAAGCATAATCCACATCATATTGATGTTTGATCATGTGGTTCATTGGTTGAAAGAGATTGAAAGATGAGTCGTATGCCAATACGGGCTGCATGTCTTCAACAACAAATTGTTCCATCATTCTCCATGAGGGTTCAATCTGCAATAGAGCGTGCCAAACAGCTGGTTAACAGGAGGTTGCAACGCTTCCACCTGACCGTTCGTAATTTGCTTTGATTTCCTGACGTACCAATTGGTTAAGAGCACCAATATCACAAAAGAGGATCCTCAAGTCGGCCTCTAAATGTGTTGTAACTCACCACGCTTATAAATGGGTTTACGTAAATCGCCACATGCGTCGCTGACGGACAACTTGATCCGAGTTTCACGGGGAAATAAGATACACTTAGGGGTATTAAACCTCATTTGTGCACATTTTGACGCGATCTATCAAATTCATAAATCTTAAATACCATTCATCGCAATTATAAACATTGTTCCGAAAAACAATGGAAATAAGGGTATCGCATTGCACTCATCACCGTGCCGCAGACCTTTTTGAACACCGATTAAAATACGACCGAAGCGGTAACAGAAATCATATTACTGTGCGATGGATTTTGACCTCCTCTTTGCAGTCCTCTTAATACAATTTCATTTTTAATTTGGTTTATTTTAGGCCTGCCGCGTGAAAGGCGCTGAAGTTCATATTCATTGCCATGGTAAAAAATCTCCTGATCACGGACCTTTGAATTTCCTCTAATTTATAATACCGCAAAGGGCATAACTTGATAATAGGGTGAAAAGTTCCCCCTTCGCGATTTTTTCCGTGCTTATGGCATAAGAATTGGGATCAAATAGGACTAACCTCCTCACACTTCCAGTCCGCTGGAGACCCACCAAGGCCAGCTAGCTCAAAAATTCGATTTTCACTGCTTTTTTTATATCTCGGACTAGAATGCATATTTTTAATTGCCGAATGAGGCATTTTGTAATGTTTTTTTATTGGAGCAGATGGCCAATTGTTTTCAAGAATTTTTTGTGTAACAAGAGGAAATGGTGTCGATTAGAAAATTTCTAAGACGTGATTTCATAATTTTTTTCAAACGAACGCCTCTGACGCACGCCTGCGCTTATACTGATTGTAATTCCCACCACCTGGTGCCGAAAATGGCTTTCGGGTGTTTGAAAACGGTAAGTCCCCGAGTAAGGAATTTTAGGTCGAAAAAAATGTTTACCTGTCTCCCAACCCCCATCCGCCAGTCCTTATAACCTTAGAATAGAAATTAATGGGAGACGTACTACGTGAATTTATTCTGTGCCCTCGATGACCTCCTTGTCACATATTCCTAATCGAGAAATTCATTTCGACAATCCCCCACCTATGCCAAACCCTTGGGACTTCATCATAGGTTAATACCAATGAAAATGGATCTATGAAAGGTTATTCGACGTCCTCTGAATCTTCATTGATGCATGTTACTAAATTGTCCCTTGAAAAAATTCTAGATAAAATCTCCGCCGATACTGAAATTTTTTCTTGGTATCGCATATTGGATAATTAATAAATTATTGCTGCGAAATGAGCGCAACACCCTATTCTTCGACTTCTGTTACCACAATGGCAGCGAAATCTCAAAAAACTGCCTCATACGATCCCATACGCTGTATATCTATAAGTCTTATGAAGACCTGCTCTAAAATTGTCTGAAACCCCAGGAAAAATTATGAAAACGATAAATTTCCAATTATTATCCGTCTATTCAATTAAAATTGAGTATGGGGATTAGTTGAAAAAATGGCCACCAAAATACAATGGCGGCACGGCGATCATAGGAACAAATAATCATAGTAACAATTTCGTTTATGCAAGAAAGGGAATCTAAATTGGAAAAGAAGATAAATGAATTAAAACGAAAAACTGATAAAGATAAGGTAGGAAATTTAGAAAGTAATTCTTGAAATGTCTATTTCTTTACGTCTTCTTTCCACATGAACCAACATTTGTTTACATCAAAGCGTATTCAAATGAAAAGTGGAGAATTATAAGGTAGGAAATTACTTATTGTTTTGGTATATTACATCGAAAGTTTGGTTATTATTAATTTCATAGTTAACGAGTGCACATAATGCCCTTTTAAAAAGATGATTCATGCAGTTGACTGTAGTTCGTGCCTTGTTGGCGATATACGATAGTAGTAGAAAGACTTCTAAACAAGACTTCCATAAAATATAGGTAGGTAAAAATGATTTAATTTTCAATTTTTTGTAAAGGCGATATTTTTTTTTATTTTTGTTTACGTTCTTTTTCCGTTAATGTCCTTCTTAATGTGCAATATTATCCAAGAGCTGGTGCATCAAAGGCAATATGAATAATAAAATATGTAGGATAAATGCAATTAACGGTATTTCTTATTCAATTATTTGTCTTGCCAAAACCACGTTTCCTTCATTGACTAAGTTATTCAACTGCAAGCATTATCAAAATATTGACATTCACAATGTATTGTTCACCAAAGGCTGTCATCTACTGCTCACCAGATTTATTGCGAATTGCTTTTGATATAAAAGCTGTATATTTTGTAGCTGGGATATTTGTGTATCCCGATCCATTAAATATTTATATAAAGGTATTTATGAAGTGAAATCATTCGCGATCGTGATAAATAATATTCCGATAAAATTCGTCATTCTAGCCCCAATTCATGCTAAGGAACTCCATCTGGCGCATTTTCACTAGATATTGATATTCAGTTCCTACGTAATTCTATTGTGTGTACCATCTCCCTCCAAAGCTCCAAGGGAAACATCTGTCACATCTTTTTCATATATCGAGAATTTGGCTGAGTTATGTGAAAAATAATTAATAAACGTGTTTTTCATTGTAATATGTAAAGCCGCTTTGTTATGATATTACGTATGAATTGGGTATTACAGTGGAACATGGTCTCAACGTTTTTTGTATTTGAATTGAATAATTTAGAGACGCTGTCAGACTCGTATAAATTTATTTTACATTTTTTAACCCCGCAAAAAAAAACGTTTCTCTTCTATAAATATTTATGTTCATATTGTAGCCTACATACCATGCGCTCGTTTTACGTGAAAGTGGATATATTGCTTATACCCAAGCTAGCCAACTTAAAAGTAAACGATCCTTAAGTAACAAGTGGCAAACAAAAAGTGTAAAACCTTCCACAGTGACCATAGCAGGCCTCAGGCCTTTTCCGGTGGGTCTGGGTGGGGGGGGGGGCGGGGGGGAAGAGCCCCCCCAACGAGCAAAGCGAGTATACTATACATGTAACAATAATATTTCGTCCTTATTGGTGCCCAGATGGCATAGAAACGCATACTACCATATCATCCCAACTGCCAGTTTATTATTTTCATCCAAAATTTCAGCTAGACTTGATTGGCTGGGGTGGCTTGAGCTGGTGCCTCATAGTAAAAAATATTATCAAGTCAGGTAGAGTTATTTTGGCCAGTTTAAAATGTCTGTAACTGTTATCTCTTTAAAATCTCTTTTCCTACGTTTCCAATATTGTTATCACCCCAAGCTCTCAAAGTAATTTCACAACATTCTCTAGCATTCATTGCATTTACAAAATATTCACTGATTTCAACATCACAACCAAGCCGTTTTCCAAATATATTATAGAGAAAAGAAACTATTCTGCATTATGTTCCCATTTTGGGTAACATTTAATTGTCCAACTTGTCATCTTGCAACTGATTTTTTTTCTTAATATTGCCATGGTCAGGCTCCACATCCCATCATTTAGTCATGAATCAGGATCGATTCGATTCTTCCGTCGTAAAATGAGCTCGCTTGCCTTTCGACGTTGGCATTAGCACGCTGAACCCTAAATCATCTTCTATATACCACACGACATCCCGAAATCATCTATCCAGAATAAAAGTGATACCTGTTTTCAAAATCTTTTCACTGGATGTGGCGATTGCATGAGTGTTTTAAATTAATGGAGTCATTTTGATTTTCCAAAAAAGGTCCGTGCATATTAACCGCAATATTTTTGACATTAAAGGCTGGGTACATCAAGAATTCGTATGCAAAATACGACCGGATGAGCCGAAGTGATACGTCATCTTAATGGGCATGCACACAATTGTGTATGAATAATTTCCTTACTCTTTCCATCGCGAGCTTGCCGTAGTACGTGGCGAACCCTTCGTTCAACCAAATCCAGGTCCACCACTCTGGGCTAACCAGGTTTCCGAACCACTGATGAGCCAACTCATGCGCCACGATATATGAAACACGCTGCTTTCTTGCTTCCGATGACTCCTCGTCATTAAATAGTAACTTTGACTCTCTGAAAGTATGAGAAACAGGATTTTTTTTGGTGAGAGCAGTGAGAGATTTCCATTGGTTAGTGAGAGCTGAATCAAAAAGCGAAATGGTTTCATTAAAAAAAAAACAATATATGCTTTAAAAACCGTTATGTATTGGCTTACGACAAAATAATCGATTTCCATGAATTATTTTCAGGAAATTGCACTGGTAAAAATCAGAATCTCTATCTATTTCCTATTAAGGTGTTAATGCTTTTTTCTAGTGGCGTGAAACGTATAAATGACAGAAATAATGTTTTACCTTGTTTGGCAAACAATCATATATGAACCGCGGTGAATAGGGTCCACATAACTGCCACTGGCGCGGGTTTTAGTGCCTTAATATTCAGGGTTTAGTAAGTATGTTCGAACATAGAAGGTTAAATGACCTACATGGGGTACAATTTTAATAAATGCGAAAGTTTTTCAAGTATAAATCTTAAAATCCGCTAAAACTTGCCCACTTACCCATGGATTACTAGTCCCCAGTTCTCCATGGATTTTCTGTAATCTGGCACGGTAACCATATCCATCTTCGGTAAAGAATATTCAATCCCAGTAATATTCTTCATGACCTCTAAAATTTTTGGTCCAATTCTCACGCTGTATTCCACATCATTAATATACTCTCTTCTGGTCCAAACCCGGAATTCATGACCTTCTGCCTTCATATATGAGAGGTTGGAGACGATAAAAGCCACCAAATAAGTTGACATTTTCGGCGTCTCCTCAAAGTGATCCCACATATAATTATCAGGTAGTGTTGGGCTTACATGATAAAATAAAACAGAAAATTATAATTATTTTAAATATCGTACCCTATGTCATTACTGTTTCTTGATATTTTTATTCTAAAATAATGGAAATACGCTAGGTCAACGTTGAAAATAACCAGTCCTAAAATAACCTTAATAAGTCCAGCCATTGAAAAAAAGACTGAATAGGATAAATCTTACCTCTTTTCAATGACTACGAGAATTCACTACTAGGACAGTGTAAGAATATTGATGCTTGGAAACAAAAATGGCAGAGAATAAAATTTCTATAAGTAAGAAATAGGACATGAAAAAATGCTATCATTAGCGGAATTTAAAATTAATATAAAACCATAGGCTTCAACGAGCTTTACCTTCAATGCCTTACCGGACAAATATTTTACAGAAAACTCCACACATAGGTTAAAAATTTTTATTATTACATTCGATTTTAAATGTGATATATGTTACACCATGTGCCATTTTAAGAATAGTACTAATAAGTGGATACTTAACCTATATTTTACATTTTAAGTTTATTTTCCGTTAAATAGATTCACTATCATAATTTATTTTTATTACTCACTCAGCAACTGGTAATCGTTTCAGCTTCATGTTGCTCAATGTATTCATATTGCGTGGCCTTGCAACGCTTATGGAGAAATTGGCTTTGAGGTGTGGTTCATCAAAACATGGAAATGCCATTCTGGCATATAATCCCTCAAAATGTGTTGCAGCCAGCCATCTGCGATAAGAAATGTGATATTAAAGTAATTGAGTAGGTTTATTGGTACAATAACGGGTAATTAGGATTCATTAGACTCGCCTTTAAAACAATGTGACAGTAAACAATACTGAAGCGCTACAGTAGATCTCCACCGTTAAAGCAAATATTAAAAAATACGGCACTCTGACTCGAAGTTAGTCTCTTTTCCCGCAAAATTGGAAAAAAAAACTCCATATATTTAAAGAAATTAATGATTTTAATGCTATTCAACATTGAGACAAGGCTCTTAGTCCATAAATATAATTATAGAGCTATTGAATTTGGAATATAGAACTATGGAATTCCACTTCTTCTTTCGTTTTTAATTATTGTTGGTAATAAGTATCCAGCCGATATGTTATATTCCGATGCCATCCAAAGGAGACATACCGAAAAGCAGATACCAATCATTCCCCATCTTTGCTGGTAACTCACAATTGTATAATGTTTTTAATTGATGGTCAAATGAAAATCCTCCCTAGATTCTACAAATTATTTATACTAGATGACTTAATTATCTAGTACTATGTACTAATTTATAATGATAAAATGAGCATTGATATTTTTTTCTTACATTTCAATTTGCATTTACTTACTGCCGTCTCCCCATACTGTCTTCGTAGGATCTTTTGAAAAACCCAACGTTGTTGTCACCGAGTTCACCTTCGAATTTTAAACGAAGAATGTACATTTTGTTCTCTACAAGAGTCATTTGTGATTCCACCACCAAAAAGTCCCTGTCTGGCTTCAGGCGGATGTTCTGAACGGGGATCTCAACATTCGGTGGGTTGAATTCAAAAATCCGAATATCAGATACGTTCAACTCTCTAGAGTGCAACGTTATGTTCCTCGTGGCAGAGTTGATCAGCAGCTTGATCGTGACGTCTCCTTTGAACGTTTGGTTGTCTTCATCGAGGAAAGGAATCATTCGTAGCTCGTAAGTCAGCGGAGTGACCCCTTTCGGGAGTCTGTAATAATCTGGATCCCTATCTACATAGAATTCACTGTTTCCCTCTAATTCCGATACAGGGTCCTCAAACACCTTTTCCGCCAAACTCGGCCCAAATGCCCCCCATGCTATGAACACTGCCACAGCCAGGAAGATCTTATCCATATTCACGCCTCGCAATTGCTTTTACCTGCAAAATATTTTTTTTATTATAAGATAAAGCTGAGAGGTCACAACAGTTCAACGTTTGCATAGGACATCATAAGACATTACAGATATATTGTCACAGCTGCAAGGAAATGAGGGAGAGAATTATGAGTACTGAGTATGAGTAATGAGGATGAGAATTGCATTAGCAACTTTAGAAATTATGGTTTGATGAATTGGAAGGAGATGATGAAGAGGACCATTATGTAAGTGTTCAGCAAAAGCTAGTGCAGAGTCTTTTCTGGAATGTAATTGTAAGAAGTTGAAAATGAAGACGTTACTCATAGACCGCATTATTCGATCACTAGCGTTATCAACTACCACAATAGGCAACACTATTTTATCATGTAGATAATTTTCCCTGTGAGTTTAAATGGCCGATTGATTTCAGTCTACTCAGCTATGTGGCCTCAAGATCTAAAAATATTCTTTTATGAGGAGGCCTTGCTTTCAGATCCACAAATAGTGCGAAATTTGAAAAGAATAATGAATGAATGTATTGACTGATCAATGTATATTTTAGAGATCTTCCCGTCTTTAATATATTTATAATGATTATATGCATGTCTCCTTTCCCCTCGGCTACAAATTTTTCGCGTTGAAAAGGCTTGCGAGTTCCTATGACCCCTACATTTGTACATGCGGGATTAATTATGAATTATTCCCGGTAGGGCCACCCATGTCAGATAGGTCGAAGGGTAGGAGCCAGACGAAAAGTAGTCCACGTGATGGTGTTATGTAAAAAACATTGTTGGAATGGAATTAGGAAACCCCGCCAGCTATCTTTTCCCTGAAAACATGGAGTACAACCAAATGAGTCTCGGAATCTCATCGACCGGGACCCTCCCGCAAAGAGCGGTTGTCAGTCACGCAGCGAGGTCGGCAAGGTCCTCGGGGTCGTCAACATGCGAAAGCCTTACAGAGACTTATCATCATCACCGAAAGTGAAAGTAACAGGGCAAGGGAGGCTTGGTGGAAAAGGCAGTGTGAGGAAATGGAAAATTTCCAGAGGGATGATTTCCACAAGTCGATATGGTTCGTTTGCACAGTGGCCCTTCTAAGAGCGGCGCGAAGGTTAGAGCGGAGCAATATACGGAGCGGATATTTGGCATCCTTTGCACATTTTTTATGGGAAAACCATCGGAGTTGAAAACGGCCTTCGCCAGGGATAGAAAATGAAACGAAACGAAATTGTTTCGTTTCGACCCGGAGGGAAACGAAAATATGAGGTTTAGGTTTATTTTCGTTCACGCACGAAATTTAAATCACCAAGGAGTTTACTTTCGACCAGCGACGAAACTTTACTCCCAGGAACGAAATTAATTTAAACGAAACCCCACGGCACATAGTTAAGTTTCTATACCATAGGTTGACTAGAGGGGGATGAGAGGGGATATTCTGGACCTATTTCATGACAGAATATGGAGAGGATAAAACATGACTTAAAAATCGAATGGCCAGTTGGCGTTCACCGTTCTCCTCTTAATGGAAAAATATGAGCGCCCCATGCATCTTACGGCGGTAGGCCGAACATCTACTTCATTTAACCATACTTCGTACTCGGTGTGTGGGTCGAAGCTAAACTGTTCGAAGGTGAAGGACGTGGTCCCTCCGATGAGAAACATAATCTGTTTTTCGTTTCGTACCAGAGGTTCAGTTTTTTTTCGACCCGAAGTAGTTCTGAGTCCAATTTCGTTTCGACCCTGTGTTTAGCTCCACAGGTTTATTTCTTTTTTGTTTTGTTTCTACATTGGGCTCCAGGGGACGAAGCTATTGAAATTCTACTGGTTTTGACTCTCGTTTAGTTTCGATTGCCATCCATACCTGATGTGAACCTTTGCAAATCTCGGAATGGAACGTTGAAGACACGGTACCTAAATTCCGTTGCAATTCTACTTCGTGCTTATTGTGTGAATATCGAAAGAAAAAATACCTGTCAATGAAAAATGTTCATATCTTTTTAATTCGTTTCAGAGGGTCACTTTTTACGTTTTGGGCCAAAGCACTGACTTTCCTTTAGGGAGGTGTGACAGAGGTTCGCTGCGGGAGGCTATTTCGTGTGCATTGTCCTCTGCAAGGGCCCGGGACCGGGCCGACAATGAGTAGGTTTAATGAAATTTCGCTGCATTTGGGGTCGCTGTGCGGAGGTTTTGCTGTAAATTCATTGATCACTGTTGCTGGAAAAAGTAAGGACTAAATTCATTCTGCAAATTACGAGACTTACGTGGAAAATATTACAACTGAAAATTATTGCCAAATTTGGAAAGATTGCGTTGATGATAGACATGCCATTTGTGAAAAATGCCGGGATTTTAAAAATTTCTTCAACAAAAAAAGGGAAAATTAGGAATTAACTTCCCATGTATAACATTATATTAAGTTATCTATCTTCCCTTAATCAATTTCCCTTTTGATATTTTCTAACTTCCCCGCCCTCATCATTGTCCGCACATTCCACGTCCCTACATTTATAGCCGACTTCTTCTTCTCCAACTTTTTGGTCTTCTTTATTCATTGCTGCTGCTGATGATGATGTTGCTAAGTCTCTGCAAATCCCGTTCGACGAGAGTCCGAGGCTCTTTTGGTTGTACTCCATGTTTTTAGGAAAGATAGTTGGCAGGGTTTCCCACTTCCATTCCAAAAGTGTTTTTAAGTGACGCCATCACGTGGAATACTTTTCGTCTGGCTCCTACCCTTCCATCTACCTGGCATGGGAGGCCCAACTGGGAATAATTTAGGATTCATCCCGCCAGTGCAGCTTTAGAAGTCATAGGCACTCGCAAGCCTTTTTCCACCGCAACAAGGTTGTAGCCCAGGGGAAAGGATATATTTTTTATACCTTAAAATTGAAACATTTCGTGATTTATAAGTTTGCGTGTCGAAAGTGCCTCAAGAAAGTCTGAAAAATTGAAAATCTAAAAAATATGGTGATAAATAACATTCGTTGATGACGGCTACTTTATTAAGTGAATAACTCTCGAAGGTATATATTTCGAAGAGTGTGCGAGCATAGCTAATATCATCATCGTATATGCTCTAATTTCACTCCCCTTGGCTAAGGCAAAGGTTCTTCTAGTGTCGCAAAAGACGTGAAAAGGAGTGCGATCAGATTATTTCACGCGTTTTAATTCTCTTTATTGTTTACTTAAGACATTCAACTCATGGACTTTAGGCACTTCTTCCTTCAGTATAATAGTTTTAGACGGCTTACATTTTAAAATGATAGGCATCTTCCTAGGACTGAAATATCGCAAATCTAGATAAAATTTTCTTCTATTACGAGGGGTAAATTACAGGATTAACTGCGGCAAGGTGTGTATAGGATAGTTTCCTTTATCAAAGAAAACGAAACGCATTGATTGCGATTCGATACACACCACTAGTGTACCTATTCATAATATACTGATTATTTGATTTTATAAATCCCAGTTTAGACGAATGGCAATGGTCAATTTTAACGTCATTTGAAATAGGCCAGATTGGCGCCCATTCGATGCCACTCCACGTGACGTCACAGGGACCTAGTTTGTAAACGGGTAGACAGGAGCTTTACATCGTCAGAGAATACCAATGCATGCATGAGGCACATAGCTCAGGGAAACATGTCTTAATAATCACCTATTAAAACTGCCTACGGTCGGAAAGTTTCCTTCGTTTCATAGGGTATTAATGATTTTCGTATGAAGATTTTCACAGCTTCTTTTATCAATGCTGGTGGTGGCTCTCGGGTATTGCTGCGTTAGTAACATTTTCACTCTTTTTTTTTTGAGTGAAAATGTTACCCAATCAGCAATACCCGAGAACCACCACCAGCAGGGTATTAATAATCCTCATTTAAGCCAAGCGATACCTGCTAGCAGGGTACTCTGCTACCTGCTAGCAACATGCATCGCAGCAACGCACATATTGCCGCCCCTAGGTCACCTCCAACGGCGGCAGCGGGAACCAGAATGAGGTGACACGGGCTTTTCCCAGCATTCATACTTAGCCATCGCGATTGAAAATTTTCTCCTTACATTTAATCGCCAAAATAGATATCGTCATTTAAAAATCTAAAAGCGTGAAATGCGCACTCCAGGAGCAACGATCTTTCGATTTAGGCAATAAAAAAATAATAGGAAACCACCCTATTAAAAAATTACCTGGCGCTCTCTTGAGTTATACTGCGTTTTGGCAAAGAGGAACGGATGTGCCAAGAGAATACCGACCGTGTCCATTTAAGAAGGCATTATGGATGCATTATCAAGAGAAAACAATTGTGACATCAACGCATTACCGATTGCCACGTTAATACTCGTACTAAATAATTCGCCTCATCTAACTTTCATAGTAGTTTATCGATATATCAAGTATACATCAAACATAGATATTTACTGGTACCTATTTCAATGGGATTCCAACAATTGGTTATATTTCGGAAGTCTAAAAGGTAATATGCACTCTATAAAGAAAAATGTCAGCCATGAAACGGCAATTGAAATAGGCTTAAATTATTTCTTCCCAAGGATAATATCGATAACATGCTTAGGAAAATTATGAAGCACTTTAAAAATACGTGATCCACAAGCATTATTTTTGCGTTCATTCGATTTCAGACCGTAACTAAACAATGCGATGAGGCTTAGAGCTTATTGGACTAGTAAAACAATAATTTCAATTGAAAACTCTCAGAATGAAAATCATGCGGTGATAGCCACAGTATTTAATGACAATAATCGAAATTCGAGGTCATGATTTATCCGGTCCCAAAAAATTCGTTGTTTTGAGGTTATTACGTAGTGCGAAGTGTCTTTGAAAGCAATGAGGTACCTGCTGAGGTGGAAAAAATAAATTTGGAAGTCACTTGAATATAGCGTAGCTGGTACTAAATTCTGAGGGAATATGAACATTTATTTTAGTTGGTAAGAGTGATGGCAATAAGCAGTCAGAAATGAAATATCCAATAAGTGTCCTTATTTTTGTCACTTATTGCCAGAACTTTTAAGTGATTTCGACAAATTGAATCAAAATATATACCTTCAAAGCACCATTCCCAGATAAATAAAGAGAACATAGGTTACGGGTGCCCCACTGCATAGAAGGATAACCTCTGGAGCCTATGGGTACCTGGGGGCTTTATGGTGCACAGTGCTTCTCTGTAACTAGGGGTTGGGACTATTATAAATATATCGGGGTTGCACAACATGAATGAGAAGCATCAGTTTGAACGGATTAGAAATTGGCTGCTTATGGTGAATACGAGTGGACTAATGAATCGCACATAAGTATTGTGTTCACTGTGTTCATTTTATGGATATCCATGTTGTGATATTGGTTTCTGCCAGTTTAAACTTATCATCTTTGTGTAAAAGCCGATAAGCGATGTTGCATGAATTTCCTAAGGCCATTCTGAGGAAATACATACATCATGCGAGGACGGCGATAAAGTGTGAAGTGTTGTGTACTGGGAGAATATTGAAAAAAAAACAGGACTTACCGAGTACCAGACGATCGACGCTGAGGGACACTCAATCATTGCGTTGCTGCCCCATACTTCTCCTTACAAGCCTTCCTATCGAGCTAATATAACCTTCTGTCTTGGTGGCAAACACAGAGAACACTCACTCACTCAGAGATTCTTCATTAGGGTTAATTTGGAGGATAGAGATCAACCCCGACTAAGCCACAAATATTAAGTGCAAGTAATTTCAAAAATCCTGATTGTAAAACGGTCAACACCAAAAACTTTAGGAGGGTTTGTACCCTTGAGCCACTTATTCACTTGGTGATTCAATCCGCAGATAGATCTGTATAGTTGAGTGTAGTGCTCACCCCTCACTAAGCCACGGGCGAGTTGATATAACACGTTAGGGAAGTGAAAGCCATCTCGTCTCAATATGCATCTTGCAACATTTCTGAGTGGGAGCCACCGTAGGCTTCAATCTGGATATAAAATCGGGAAATTTGGGTCAGTAGGCTAGTGCTATGCCAAATACACCACCACACCGCGAACAGAGGACAACTGAATCCTAGTTCATGCACTGCGTGAAGTAGGGGTAATAAATGCAACGGAGGGGATGGGAGAGTAAGACGCAATGCTCAACTCTTCGCGCCTATTGCCAAAAAGGATAATTTTAACCACGAGTTGACCATTCGACTCGTCGCGGAGCACAGAGCAGATATCCGACCCTCCCCCGCCTTCTCTGCGCCAGCTCCGTCTAGGTAGGAAAGACGCCACCCTATAACGTGTTGATACTATTATTCGGGGAAATTCAAATTCATTCAAGGAATATGACGAGGGAGAGAGCAAGCAGAGTAAGGCGTGAACATTATCCCGCTGGTGATAGTATTCCACAATCTTACCTGCGTAAATTTAATTACATCCCAAAATATGTTGAAAACAGTGTTAAAGGGTAGAATGTAAGTTGAACTAGGGAGAGGAAGGAAAAGGATAGGGTTTTTAGATCAAATGAAGTGGGGTAAGCCTTGTTGTAATTTGAAGAGGGAAATTACTGCAGGAAGGGGAGACTCCCAGAATGCTTCTGAAGTACTCCAAGGAAACCTACCTTTATGGGTAGAATAAAGCCACCTCTGACACCGCCTCTCGGCCAATCGGAAGGCACGGCCACTAACAGTGATTACGACGCAATGATTGGCTTATAATGGAAAGGCCGTTGTAAATACAGAAAGAGTCGGAAGAAGCAATGGAAAAAGGGACAGTAGTATGACCCTTTGTGACAGAGAAAATAATGAGACAAATAACGTCTTTTTAGGTTCCTTGAAAGCTATCCCTGGAACTATCCCTCTGAGACACGGAAAAATAATACAGGCATCCCCCGAGTTACGTAAGAGATGCGTTCCGGCAGACTATGCGTAAGTCGAAATTTACGTAAGTCGAACCTTTGCATTGGCGCTTCAGAAATAGCTGTATAACAAGTTGTATCGTACAGGAATGAGCGCAACCACATACGCCACCACATCCATCGCTAGAACTGCAAATTTTCACGTTGATTATTGACTTGGGATTTATAAGCGATTTTACTACAGAAATTAATGAAATTTCCTTCAAGGAATGACAAAAATGGGTCACTTTGTTATTTTTAGCACGTAAAAAACTCTATAACTATTCGATATTTTTTCTACCATAGGTTGTACAAGCGAATATATACTTCTTCGCGCTCGCATTCGAAAATTAACGTAATCATTTGAAATACGGTTATCGCTTACGTAAGTACGGATTTACGTAAGTCGAGACATACGTAACTCGGGGGATGCCTATAGTGTGATTCAGACTTATGACTGATACTCAGTTTAAAATGCAAATTTGAATGTCACAAGTTTTCAATACATTATCTATATATTGATACAAAATATTTCATGTATATTTACAATAACTAAAATTTTGAGAGCAGTAAATAATACAAGACAAATTCTAATTTTCTATAAATTTGCATGTAAGCATCGATGACAAAAGATTTGATACGTCCGTTATCATTATTTGCACTTGAGGCTACCTTAAAGTAGCATGAATGATGAATGTAAATAAAAAAAAATACCTTTATCAATTTTCACCATTAGTTATTGCTGAAAATTGTTTTTTCACTATGAGTAATATCCGCTACAGGTTATAGGTATAGGTAAAGTGGGGACGCCGTTTTGTCCTAGACGGAGCTGGGTAGATATGACGCGCCGGACGACCTATGGCCGTCGCGGCCATGGGTCGTCCGGCGTCTGCCTTGGCGGCATGCACAGAGAACACTCAAACACTCATACTCTCACTCAGGGATTCAATAATGGGGTTAATTTGGATAGGTGAGGGTAAAGCTCACCTCAGACTAAGCCACAAAAATCAAGTGCAGGTGGTCCCGTGACTCATGATTGTAAAACCGTTTACACCAAAAACTTTAGGAGTTTTGTAACCCTTGAGCGCCCCTCAGGCTTGTTCGCTCACTCATTCATTCAATGATTAAACCGGAAGTTAGATCTGTAGTGATGAGGGTAGAGCTCACCCCGTACTAAGCCACGGGTGAGTTAATATCACAGGTCAGGAAAATGAGAGCCATTTTCCTTTCAATATGCATCTCACAAAATTTCTGCGAGGCAGCCTCCAAAGGCTTCAACCGGGAAATAAATTCGGGTGACTTCGATCAGTATCATCGCGCTCTGACCATGATAACGCCACAACCCCGCACAGAGGACTAGTGAACACCAACTCGTGCACTGCGTGAAGGAGTAGGAAGGTAGGAGTGGAAAGGGAGCACAAGACGGAATGCCGAACTTCGAGCCTATTGCCAAAGCGGGTAAACGTAACTCCAACTGGGACTATTCAACTCGTCGAGGAACATCCGACCCATCACCGCCGCGACGGCCAGGGGTCGTCCGGCGCGCCATATCTACCCCAGCTCCGTCAAGGACAAAACGGCGCCCCCACTATAGCTATACATATAACCTGTAGCGGATATTACCTCGGGAAATTCAAATACTAGCTCATTGTCTCACCTTCGTGGAAAAATCCGTGACTTATAATCATTTTTCCCTATTATTTAATGTTCGTTGACTCACTCACTCCCATGGCCATTTATACTTTAAATCAGTGGCGTAACTAGGAATATGCTTTGGAGAGGGATGAGATGGCCTGGAGTGGCGAAAACCCCATCCCCCCCCCCTTGGCAACGAGGGGTCAGGGATAATTTTTGACAAATGAAAACTGGAAATACCTCTCACATCATTTTGACTCAAAAGTTTTAAATTTAAGGAGATGCAGTTACTTATTATATGTCATAGCTAAATAATAGTTTTACATATTTTTTTAATTCTCCAAGGCTTTAGAGGGGGGGATCTATCCTCTCATGAGTCTTCTATAGTTCCGCCACAGCCCTAAACGTTATTTAGCCTCGCCACTGTCTGCTTCCAACTCTTTCTAACTTCTGCATCCGCCTCGCTGACTCCCATTTTTCCCAAGTCAATCAGCACCTCATCCTTCCACCTTTTTCTCGATCTTCCTGTAGGTCGTCCTCCATCATGGTTTTCTGCCCAGACTTGTTTTTCTAGGGCCTCATGCTATCTTCGTATTATGTGCCCTGCCCATCGCAAAATGCGGCTCTTAGCTTCAACTACTACGTCTGGCGAGTTGAAAAGGTCCCTGATTTTCCTGTCGTGTTTCATTATCCAGGGACCATTTTCTCTTGCTGGTCCAAAAACTTTCCTTAACACTTTATTTTCTAAGGCAATCAACTTCTTTTCCGTTCTTTTGTCGAGAACCCATGATTCAGCACCATATACATGGATAGGTCTTATTACGATTTTATAAATTCTAACTTCGGTTCTGATGGATAAAATTTTTGATATTGGCAGTTTGCTAAGGACAAACACTTCTATTTGTTGAATTCTTTATGTTTTCTATCTCATTTATCTCAAATACATACATAAATAAGTATGACGATATTCATAGCCAGCGGAGAAAGTCGAAACAGTATTATGGGTTGCATGGGTTGATGGGGGCCCTCCGCTGGGGTTACTACGGAAAAACTTAGCCTATCGCATGCCCAGAAATGGTAATGGACGCATTTCTGGATCTTAAAAACTAGATAAAAGTTAATAAAAATGCCAATTTTTCCGGAAAAATGTTGCAAAAGTGAGAATTTCACAGCTTATTTAATTCAATAATATACAAACAAAAAAACTCTAAATTTTGTTTTTTCGAATAACCCTTTCAAAAGAGAATATGGTTAAGGTATTTATTTTGCTTTTTTACACTGAGCATGCTATAAATAAAGAAAGTTAATGAAAATTTAGAATTCAAAGTTGCATATTTTTTTCAAGTAATATGAGTCTTTTTTACTTCACCGTTCGTATAAGCTTTACGATAGACGCGAGCGTAGTGTGGGCCCCCTGAGCTCGGGGCCCTCGGCCATCGTCCACTAGCCGACCCGGCTGGACCACCCATGAACAGTAGCCCGAAGGTGATAGTATTCCAAACGCTACCGTTTGTTAAAATATTTACCAAAACTTTGCATAATTTATGCAGGAGAGATTTGATTCACAATAGAGCTTATTTGCTTCGTAAAATAATTTCAATTAGTACATTGAATAATAAAGCTAGAATCACCCGCTCTTTTTTTTACATCTCTTAAGACCGATAGTGATCATTACATAGAAGGCGGTAAAATGATCCTTTCATGTGATCGTGATGGCTCCAGGGATATTAAGTTCAATCACTTTTTCCATCACTCGGCAAGTCCATTTTTTTTCCATCGCTGTCATAATCTTTCAGCCAATCATAACGCACGGCCACTAACAGAAATTGAGACGTCGCGTTTGAATTTTATTGGATTGACAGATGTAAATACAGAAAGTGATGAAAAAAGCGATGGAATAATGGGCGGCATAATAAACGTTCATTCAGAAAATGATGAGTCGAGCGATCATTTTTGGTCAGCGTAAAACTATCGCTGCAGCAATCACTTTGAGGGACGGAAAATAAATCACGTAATTCAGGCTTAAGACTGTTATTTACGGTGAAAGGAAGGCTTGCAGCTAGGAAGTATTAAATACGTGGTCGAGATATTGATATAAAATATATCATACATATTTAAAATTACTTACATTTTGAAAGCAGTAAATAATACAAGACAAATTATAATTTTCTATAAATTTACATGTAAGCATCGATGAAAACAGATTTGATACGATCATTATCATTATAAGAAACCTATTATTACAAACCTCATTATCATTATCAGTACCTTTAGCACTTGAGGCTACTTTAGAGTAGCACGAAAGATGTTGGTAATTTAAAAAAATACATTTTCTATTTTCACAATCAGTCCTCTCTGAAAAATGTTTTTTCGTTCACCCACTCTATCTTTCACTCAAAAAAATTGAAGGAACACTGTTAGAAAATTCACAAAACCTCCAAAATTTAGCAAATGAGAAAATGGATTAGAACTATTAAAATTGTAATTGCGTTGCACGTAAGTTGAAAGGATCCTGAAAATGCCCTATACATATTACTCAGCCACGACTCGATTTCGGGTCTAAATTTATCCATCAATTCCACTTGTCTGCGAAGATTTTCCGACAATGAATCAGGAACTTCACCAAATGGACCCTCTTCGACCCCGCTCGGATCCACCTACGACAAAAATGAAGAGATTAGTTCATTTACGCACAGGGTCACTCAATGTTAACTCAATGCAATAAAAAAAACGTTTTCAAAACCAACTATGTCGTATAACTTTTGAATTTGACGTATTTATCCTTATCAGTAAACTATTTTTAAATTCCTACATAGCCAGTGATACTTGTGCTTGCTAGTAAATCGTTCTGCAGCTCATGAAAATGTTTTGGTGTAGCCGATGAGTTCTGACTAAATTTTAGGATGATACCGGCATGTACACATCCATTATTTGCCGAAAGCACGCAATGCACAAGATTGATATATTATATTTTTTCAAAAAATATAAATAAATGGTGGGTATTCTGGGATATTCTAAATATAAGTTCAAATCCTATGGTTGTTTAAAAAAGATACGTTATGCACAGCAGTTTGACTCTCTATTTCATTTTTCAAAATATATGATAAAATTATTACACAAGAGTCGAAGGAATTAACCGAAGACGTTCCATTTTAACAAACGTTTCCAAATTTCATGATAATTAGTATAAAAATCTACTAATTAAAATTTACCCCTTTCATTGTCAAGGAGTCAATAAGAATCGTGAACCCAACGACACTATCAAATCAACCAATGGAACGGAGAACCGCCGATAAAATCGGAAAGAAAAAACACCGCACCTCACCATTAAAAAATAGATTACTTGCTGCTAATCATTTCAAAAAGTGCATGAATGTGCTTATTGGTGCATGAACTGTTTATAGGTATTTACCTCTGCCGGACTTTCGGAAGCTATATGACTAGCAGTAGTAGTAGTAGTTTCATTTTGTAGTTCTGCAGGATCCATGCTGGAATAAAATCAATTGGTATGGTCAGAAACAAGAAATTAAGCTTAATAATTCGCAAATAATTATAACAATAATGCAGCAAAAAATAAATAACTAAAGAAGAAAATAATTCAAAGGTTTGCTTATTTATTTCACACGTGCTCAGTAAGTTTGAGCACACCGAAGGGATAGCCAAGGGAAGTTATTTCGCCCCCTTCCTCTTATAATTTCAAGTAAATGTTTTCAATTTGCAAACTATAAGGCGGTGAAGGCATGTCATCCAAAGTATAGTAAAATTTATGATACAAAGAAAAGCAAGGGATGCAAAGAACAATCATAATTTAATTGGATTATTTGTATAAACCATGTGAACAACCATTTCAACCATTATTGATACAACCATTACAACCATGGATGGTTACAACCATTGTCTGATAAAGAAAAAAAAATCTTCAACAAAAAGGGAAGTAAACTCCCGCGAAAATTCTATTAAAATGAAATTTCAATAAAGAATGTACCTACCTATGTTGAAAAACTTTTATGACTTGGATATCCAATGATGGAGAATGAAGGTTTCACATGATTGGTTACATTCGTCGGAGAATTCAAAATTGATTACATTTTTATTGGCGGTGGTAGGCATGACTATTTTTTACTACTACATTACAATTCAGTTCTCAAACGATTTCTCGATTCATTACGATCTTGATTCATTATAATAAAGCCATGTGATTGATATCTATCATTTGTCTTTTTTTATTATTACATATTGCTGCAGGAGGGTTTTTCTTTGTGGCAGCCTTAGATTTACACAATTGAATAACAAATCTACCTGTGTAATGACAAAATCAGAAAGAGAAGACACCAATGGTGAAAAACAATGCATTAATTCTAATATCATACAACTAAAAATTTATCATAGACCTAATAACCCAATTTCAAATACTCCCTCATAAACCACTATGTAATTAATCAATAAATGATGAACACTTATTCCTAAAAATTTCGTATTTGCGGCGAAGATCTTAAAACTAACTTCAGGTAGGTCGTTCCACTCTTTTATTCCTCTATGTAGGAAGGATAAAATTAAGGATTGTCTCGATAGTGACGTGATAAATAGAGAAAAAAGAAGAGCCTAATCGGTTTCGTAGGAATGGAATATTTTACTATGGAGTTAGGAACAATGGCAGATATTTTTGCGTGGCGTAAATACCTGATGGGGACATCATTCGCCTTGGCGTGACATTGGACCAGAATGTCTGTATCTACTGCAAAGCTTTCGACCGCAGTGGTGCACCCCGACAATGATTAAGCTGTCTGGTAAACCTTGGGCAAGCGGTTTGAATCACTTCCACAGGGTTCAAGTGCTAGCAGCCAGGTGGTAGCTAGCCGGTAATGTTTTAAAGGAGGGGTCTCCAAAATGTTCAATATTGGGGCCACATTATATGTTACGAACATTTGTGCGGGCCGAAGAAGTATAAGAAACATTGCCAGTAATTAAATTTCCTTAAAAAAATAGAGTATTATTATTATTAAAGTATTCTACCGATAAAGGTAGGTTTCCATGGAATGCTTAAGAAGAATTCCGTGAGCCACCCCTTTCATCATGCGCTTCCCTTTTAAATTCAAATTAACACCAACTACCCTTCGTTCTATCTAAAAATCCTATTCTTTTCCTTCCTCTCCCTCGTTTACCTTACATTCTTTCCTCTAACTCTGTTTTCAACATCCCCTCCCCGCTAAGTACTCGCTCAATGCATACCTTCTGTTTCCTCCGCATCTTATCTAAAAGCTGCCTCTCCTCACCCACCATTTCCAACAGGCTAATAGTGCTATAATCTCCGCATTCAGCATCATTCTTCTTTAACGGTATCGGAATTAGAACCGTAATCACGAAATCTTCCGGCCAACACCCCTCCTCATAGATCCTGCGAACTAGTGCGAAAAACCTTTTCTTACTACCCCTCCCTAGATTTTCAGCAGCTCACACGGGATATTGTCCACATCCACTGCTTTCGCAGCTTTCATATCACGAAGTGCTCTCTCTATTTCGCATCTAAGATCTCCTGCCCAAGATTATCCTCCTCTTCTTCACATTTCTCCTCTGAAGTCAATCACTCCGGCCTGTGCCTCTCTTCATATAGATCCTACACGTATTTCTTCCATCTACTCTGTACCTGTTCTCGCTCGGTTAGCATCCTTCCATCTTTAGTCTTAATTTTAGGCATGGCTTGCCCACCTTTAGCCGCCCGATAGCGACTTAACTTTGGCAAATAAAGCGCCTACCGCTTCTTCCTTCTGAAGCTTTTCCATTTCTTCACACTGTATTCTCCACCAACTCTTCCTTGCTCTCTTAGTTTCACGCCGTAATCGATTATTTATTTGTCAATACATTCTTTTTCCCTAAGTTCTTCCATTTCCCTTATCATGTTCTCCGTTATCCACGGCTTCTTTACCTACTATTTCTAATGTCAATGTTTCCAATGGACATCTCAGCCGTTCTGACTATTCCGGCTGTAATATTATCCCATCTTCCTTCAACAGTCTTTATACTTTCAATCTCCCGGGAGCTGCTTTAAACAAGTTCCTGATATTCTCTCCCCTTCGTTTCTTTTACATTCTATTTCTTTGCTTTCCTAACTTTCATAAGTCTTTTGCATATGACGTTGCATTTCATAAGTACTAGGTTGGAGTCTGAATCCGCATTCGCTCCAGGGAAGCTGCGCGACTTTTTCGCACTATTCCCAAATCTCTGCACATAGAGTTTATATTTCTATTGTACAGTATTTATGCCTGTGCCTTACCACGATGTAATCTATTTGATATCTCCCAACATACCCTGGACTTTTCCATGGGTGCCTTTGCCCTTTGTGATGATTTAAGAACGTGTTTGTAATGAATAACTTATTTATCCTGCAAAATTCTGCTGCTTTCTCACCCCTGTCTTTCTGAATTCCTAGTCCAAATTCTCCTATTTCGTTTCAATCCTTCCCTTCCCCGACTTAAGCGTTCCAGACCCCCATCACCACCAGATTTTTCTTTCCCGGAGTTTCTCTAATTAGATCCTCGAGCTGCTCATTCACCTAATCTACTTCTTCTTCCCTATGATTGCTTGTGGGCATGTAAACTTGAATATATACCACAATACCTACTCTAAGAATCATATCGCTTACTTGGTATATCTTGATCTAGCGCGCAAGCCTGTCCACTGCGACAAGGTTGTAGCCCAAGGAAAAAATGCAAAGTACAAATATACAAGGAAAAATTAAAAAACATCCTGTTCCAAAAAAATCAGGGTGAACTGAATAGATTCCTGCCTTTCATCTAACGAAACCAAATTAAGGTTGACGAATGGTCCTGCCGTTTTGACTTCAAAATTTCACTAAAATCAGGTTTCATATTACATGGGCCAATTATGAGGAATTTCTTTGGAAGGCCGGATGATACCCACGGGCCATAGTTTGGAGATCCCTCTGTTAAAGTTCTGGGAATACATAAAATATATCACCAGAAAATGTACTCAGCGCGGCGATAAGAACAGAAAAATCCATTTATTCCAAATATTTACCAGTTAATATATAAAATCTTTAGAAATACTGTTAAAAACACAATGAATTTGGTCGATCAAATCATAACAAATGTAAATTTATCAGCAGTGGTTTTTGACGTCAACATTTTGTTTGGTAAAACCCCTCCAGCAGTTCGCTCTTAGATGACTGAGCTTAGTGGTGTGACTGGCTAACACACATGACTGGCAATCGGGAGATCTGGGTTCGGATACCGGTTAAGCCAAATATTTTTACATGGCGAACTTCATCCTTGGTGTATTTAACACAGGGATTTGTTTTGCGAACCGAAGATATCTGACTAGTTATTATCCAATGCTTACTTTTTCTTACAGCATAATATCTGAAACTCGTTAGAGAAAATTACTTACCCGAGTATTTCGGTTTCATTCCTACTGCACCCAAATCGTAGTAGCAAGTCATCTCTTTCAGTTGCGACCGATGAGTTTTGGTAAGCATTCCAAACATAGTCCCAGTCTTCAGTGCCTCCTTGTATTCCGAAGCAATAAACCACCCTCTTTAATTCGAAAGGAATACTGAGTAGACAGATTAGAGAAGGAATGAATTTAGTCGTCGTAGTTGAATTCTACGAAAAACTTGAATAGCTATTGATAATTTTATTTTTTAGCCTTTTCAAATTTAGGCCAATTTTTAAGAGCTCTGGTTTAAATGTTTCTTCCCAAAACCTTATCACTAGAATAGTACGTTTTTAAATTGTAAAAATTAATATAAAAATTATGGTAAGGATTCTCTCTTGCATTTAATACAGGGATAGTTTAGAGTTCAATTCTTACCTCTTTGTGCTGTTTTCTCTCCACTCTCTGAGTAATTTGATGGCCTTGGATACGCAATGGTCTTTATTATATTTGCATGCCCAGGGTAACAGCGAAGTTCGACTAAGTTTCATCACATGGTCATCCACAGGCGTCACTTCGAATATTCGCGTACCGAAAAAACTTGTCATTATTTTCCTCATGTGTACCTAAATTAAGAGACAAATTTAAGGCATTTAATACATTTTTTAATCCAATATGTATTCAATTAGAGATTTTTGAATTATTTTCATGTTTTTATGAAGAAATAATTGAAATTTTTAGGTTTTTAGGTTTAAGGATCTCGATCAAGATAATGCTTTTCTGGAATTAACTTAAAACCCAAGAAGCTATTAGCAGATATAATTTTAATGGGATGCATTTTATAATTAAACCTTAAACATGTAGTTTAACGATGAACAGAATAAAAATAATCTCCCGAGTATTTTCAAAATTGAAAGGTAAAAGATACCGAAGACAGTGATGTCCTCATTATTGCTTCTTAAAATATATCCTTCCAATTTTTTAAAACAAGGTTATGCTTAATACAATATTTAATGTATTGTTAATTTATTAAAGGAATGAAAGAAGTTGCAGTACGGGTGAGTTCAAGTTCTGCATAACTGGTTTAAATCTCGCCCCACCGAAATTACCGTCATCTCTGCACCCTCTCTTTCGGTAAAAGAGATTTTGCGTGTTCATGAGTAAATATTTACGATAAAGTTGATTTACCTTTAAGTTAGTCAGCTCATTGGATTCCGATAGTACCGATTCCAAGAAATTGAAACCTCGGTGAGCAGCATATAAAGGAATGTAGTCTGATTCTCGATGCAAATAAGACGTTAAATTCAGGACTACACTGTAGTTTATGTAACCAGCCCTAGCCAAATTGAAAGCATCGTCGATCAGCATTGCACGCTCAACGGGCGGAATATTGCGGTATTCATTTGAATTCAAGTAATCGCTCAGGAGCATCCAGTTGCGATCGTCGTAGTTGACCCGGTAGAATCCTAAAAGAAAATATTTTTCATCAATCAGGCATATGCAAACAATGAAAGAATAGGTAAATATAAAAGAATGGATTGCATGACCCTCTTGAAGAAGACGTATGTATCACGAGTTTACATGTGACCACACCAATAGCTTCGAAATAAATGACGCAAACAAAAGACTGATGTCACACTAGAAGGCTCATTTTATTATTAGGGCTGAGTACACCAAAGATTAAACAATTAATACATTTTTAGACAACATCAAATTCTTTCCATGGCTGAAAATCACGACTTCCACTTAAGAGCTTGTGAAAGGTCTAATAAAGTAAGATAATTTGAATTAAGGAGGTGAATATACCTACAGAAAATAAAAATGATTAATATAAGCAACATTTTTACGCTATTTAGTGGATGAAACATCTGCGTAGGATCAAGAAAGTTCACAGTCTTTACGAAAAATACTTCTGCAAAGACACCATGTATATTTCCTGTGGGTCATTAATAATTTGGGGTTAAAGAGATAAAATGTGTTAAAAAAGCTAAATTAGGTTTCGAATGTTTCGATGAACTATTCATTATGACCTAGTGAAATGAAATGAAGTACTGACCTATCTGATTAAGGTTGAAGAGAATCCATTCATCAGCAGCAGGAAGGCTTTCCAGCATAATGGAATCGGAGCGGTCTTTCATCCAGTGCATAACCTTGGTTTCATTGAATTTCCCAGCATTCTGCGACGTATATTTGATCGGAACCCACCATAATTCTGGTGTAGTCTCACTGTCCGACCGATTGTAAGAAAATTTCTCCTAAATCGTGAAAACCACGATACAAAAAATTAATTAATTTAAGGAGGAAAGGGTTTATTAACCCTGAAACAATTGGTTGCATGTACTAAGACTAAGCAATTTCTATAAATTTCTAGCCGGCAAGAAATTATTAATAGTCTTCTCTCAAAAACAACATGAAAATGAAAACAAATCTACAAAATTATGGTTTTGCAAATAGAATTATCAGGTGAGAAGGCTGGAACCCGCCCTTCTTGAATGAAAGAAACTATACCATCTTCAGTTGTAACGTATGAGGCATCATATTTAGATTATTCGGGTGCTTATTGTATGCTTAGAAACCTTTTTTCAATGATGAAAACACCTTGATAAGTGTAGCGTTTGGCAGTGAATTGATTTAGTGGGATTCGCAACCTTCAATGCATTAGCAATATCATTTTCTAATTTAATATTAATTCAATAAAAATATCAACAAAAAAATTACACTAAAAATATGAGATTTATTTTGGATTTTTTGGAGTCTTCATACCTCACTCTACGGCCAAAGAACATATGCAACGATGCCAACTTTTTTGTGGATTGTAAAAAATATGTACAACAAATCGTGGAAGATTCAAGGAGTTAAGAACATATAGATACTTTGGGAGCATTCTGGCGGTAGATTGATAGAATAATGTTCAGATTAAGTCAATAATAAGCAATGGAAAAAAATCCGAGTGTTTCGACCAAGAATGTCACAAAAGAGGATCCTCAAATCGGCCTCTAAATGTGTTGTAACTCACCGCGCTTTTAAATAGGTTTACGAAAGTCACCACATGCGTCGCTGACGGACAAATTGATCCGAGTTTCACGGGGAAATAAGTTACACTTAGGGTTATTAACCCAAATTTGTGCACATTTTGACGTGATCTATCAAATTCATAAATTTGAAATACAATTCAGCACAGAAACAAACTTTGTCTGCAAAATATTGGAAAAAAGACGATCGCTTTTCACTCATCAACGCGGGGGGACATTTTGGAAAATCGATTTCAAAACAGGGGCCGTATTCTATAACTCCAAACCGATCGGTGCGGCACCGATTCGTCGGTTGCGATGTTCATTTTGACGTGATCTATCAAATTCATAAATTTTAAATACAATTCAGCGCAAATACAAACATTGTTCTGCAAAATACTGGAAAAAAGACGATCGCTTTGCACTCTTCAACGCGCCGCCGAAATTTTGGAAAACTGATTACAAAACAGGGCCGAAGTGGCCACAGAAATCATATTACTATGGGATGAAATTGGGCCTCCTCTATGCGGTCCCCTTGGGCTGGCACTAAAAATTCGATGGCGTCGGTATTCGGGCATGCTACTGGCTGCGTGAAGCATGTGGTCAGCTGTGTCAACATTGAGCTGCCGTCCACGCAAAGTAATGAGTGTATTGTGAGGGTTATTGGAAGGCTTATTCCGTTTAAGAGGCGATGTCCTCGCCACGATGCGGCGTTAAAAATATTTTTCGAAGTGTGTTACGTAGCGGAATCATTAATTCACGAAGAGGCTATTTTCTTCCTCTTAAAGGTCAGTTTCCAAACATTTTTGCAGCACGTCGACGAGCGCCAGGAGACCCACGTACTGTCTAAATTTACAACACAGTACTTGGACACTGGCTAAATTGCATTGAAAATATGTTAATTAAACGTTATTCTGCGAAGAATCTTTCTATTCCCTCCAACCTGGTACGGTTCTCAATTTATTCGCGGGACAAAGAAATACTTCTTCTTAACGTATTAATTCGCAATGACGTATTCTAATGTATAACTCCTATTCTCTCGTGTAGAAACTAGGTCCCTGTGACGTCATGTGGTGTGGAATTGCATGGGCGCCAATCTGGCCTTTTTAAAATGAGGATAAAATTTGACCCTTGCCATTCGTCTAAACCGGTATTTCTAAAACCAAATAATTTGTATATTATGAATACACTAATGGTGGGTAACGAATCGCTATCAATGCCTATCGTTTTCTTTGATGAAGGAAACTACCCTTGGTGCAATCAGAAGCCTGAGAATGATTACCTAATCCAATCAGTTCTTTGGGAGAATATCGAATCTTTATTGACCTCATATAAGTTTAATCTCTCGTGAAATTCTAATCGTCAGAGTCACGAGTGACGACTGTAGTCAATCCATTTTAGTGCACGACGGATGCAAACGCCGCACTGGTGCCGAACGTAGAAATTTTCTTGGTGTTTTAATAGAACTTATATAAACGTGACTGAGAAGACGAAAGAAAATTGGATAGGGCATTCAATTTCGAAGGAATGACTTTGTAATTATGTTATCGTTGGAGCAGCTGACGGGATCACAGAAAGATGTGGGCGATGAAAAAAGAGGACTATAATATTACAAAACAGTGACGGTTAAGGTGCTCGAAACTTTCCAAACTAACGTTGACCATTGCATGATGATGGATAATACTTGCAACGACATACATTGCCATTACCTGCTTCAAGGTTACTCTGCCGCTGAGATAATCTCTCTTCACGGTAATGACCGGGTGTCCAGCTTGAGTTGACCATGAACTCATGATTGTCTTGACCGAGAAATTTGCTGGTAGAACCTGATCAATCAATGCCTGAGTGTCCATTGCCTCAAAAAGGTGCGTATCTGTGGCTGAATTATATTTCCTGGAGGCGAGAAAAGATGCGCATCAGCGATCAGTGAGGTAAAATTGAGATTAGATAGTTTTCGTCCATTAAAAACAATCGATTACAATATTGAAAACATGGTGAATTATACAGTTTATATATTAAGAAGTGGGTTCGGGGATAAAGCAGTCATAATAAGTAGTATTCATCAACGCCCAAAATTTAGTGTATGAACACGTAAACTCTAATTATATCTGATGTTAATGAATTCTTACGGAGTAGTGAGATAAATGATGCATTTCATATTTATAATCTATGTTACATGTGTGAAAGAATTAAAATTACTTTTCAACAGATCAACATTCAATCGGGAAAAATAATTAACAGCTATCTTCAAAATCAATTCTACAACAAAGTAAGATCGAAAGTTTTGAAATAAGTTAGATTGAGAGTTTTGAAGAAGATATCATTAAATTGAATAAAGTTATTCTGCTGAATATAGTTGAGCATTGAATATTGTAAATTTGAATGAAGTTGTTCTTTCATAGACTCACCTTTGATTTAGATATGTTGCAACGCCTCGAGAAAAAGTTGATTCGGACAGAAAGTCTGACATCATCCTGATCACAGACCCAGCTATAAATAAAGGTTTTTACTTCAGAAACAAAGATGTAAAGACATTTATATGAGCACGAGAAAAAATTATCTTCTATTAATTAATGTTTAACATGATTCAATATTTAAAATATTCACACCATAATATACAGAAAAATGTGGCAGTTAATTCACATAAGAAATTTAAAAAATGAAGAGTGATTAAAATAAGAATGCCTAAATTGTATTTCATACTCCAAAATAGGACTGATGCCGAAAATTTAAATGTTTTTACAATGCATGACATGGAAAACAGATTTTTATTCAGAAATTTATGCATTTCTCCTGTAAGCATAAGAATATAAATACAGTATTTTTTTTTTAAATTCGTTCATAGAAAATTACTTGATACATTCAATGTTTTAGTATGAAAAAAATTCACCTCACAGAAGAGCCATTTTTTCGAATAGAATATACCATGAACTATTTTCCTTTTCAATTTACAAATGAGATAGAAAGAAAATAATGTGTCGTAGGTTCTGTGCTTTGACCCGCTAACCTTTTTCGTAAGAAATTTCATCAAAAACATTCTCCACATCATGCAGATCTTCGATCCTGTGGTTCATTGGTCGATCATAAAATGAGTCGGATAACAATGCGGGCTGCATGTCTTCAACAACAAATTGTTCAATCATTCTCCATGAGGGTTCAATCTGCAACAGAGCGTGCCCACGTGTGAAGCTGGTTAACAGGAGGTCGCATCGCTACCACCTGACCGTTCGTAATTTGCTTTGATTTCCTGACGTACCAATTGTTGAAGAGCACGAATATCACAAAAGAGAATCCTCAAGTCAACCTCTACATGTGTAGTGACTCACCACGCTTTTAAATGGGTTTACGTAAATCGCCACATGCGTCGCTGATGGACAACTTGATCCGAGTTTCACGGGGAAATAAGATACACTTAGTGATATCAACCCTAATTTGTGCACATTTTGACGCGATCTATCAAATCCATAAATTATAAATACAAATCATTGCAATCACAAAAATTTTTCTGCAAGATATTGGAAATAAGTGTATCGCATGGCACTCATCACCGTGCCGCGGACTTTTTTGAAAACCGATTAAAATACGACCGAAGGGGCAACAGAAATGATGTTACTATGGGATGAAATCGGGCCTACTCTCTGCAGTTCACTTGGTTAAAAGATATAATTTCATTTTTAATGTGGTTTACTTCAGACCTGCCGCGTGAGATGCGCTGAAGTTCAAATTCATTGACATAGTAAAAACATTTCCTGAGCACGGACCTTTAGATTTCCTCTAATTTATAATACCGCTGGATAATAGGGTGAAGAGGCCCCCCTCCGCGATTTTTCCCGTACTTAAGGTGTACGATTTGGGATCAAATAGGACTAACCTCCTCACACTTCCAGTGCGCTAGTGATTCACCAGGGCTCGAAAATTCGATTTTCACTGTTATTTTTATATCTCGTACTAGAATATATATTTTATATGCGTCATACGGCATTTGTAAGTTTTTTATTGAAGAAGATGCCCGATTGTTATCAAAAACTTTCTGTGTGACAAAGAGAAATGGTGTGGATTTGAAAGTTTCTAAGACATGTTATCATAAATATTTTCAAGGGGGCAACAAAGAAAAAATATTTTCCGAGAACGCATTTGAATAAATTTCGGCAAGTGCATTGGTAAAAAGTTTTAGGAGGTAGAACGTAGCGAAAAAATAAACTTGACGATTTAAAATATTTATTAAATTCTTAATAAAAAAAATTCTGGATAAAATTTCGACCAGAGTTGCAATTTTTTCGTGGCTCCGCCCATTGCATTATTAATAAATTATTGCTGCTATATGAGTGCAATACCTTATTCTTCGATTTCTGCTTCCACAATGGCAGCGATATCTCGACATACTGCCTCATACGCTGTGTATTCTATAAAGCGATAGTACTTCGTCCTTTTTTATGCACAGAAGGAACTGAAACTCATATATTATATCATTCTCTTTGCAATAACTAACACCCAGCTTATTATTTTCGCCCTAAATTTCAGCTAGACGTATTAGACTCTGAATTGGATGGATGAGGAAGATACTTTGTGGAAATACATTGTGAGATCTGAAGTGAAACACTTTGCACTTTCCACATAAAAAATTATTAAACTACAGTCGACATATTTCGCTGCACTGCAGCATTATCAAGACTAAACCAAGAAATTAACCATACCAATATGTACATAGAAAAATACACACGCGCAAACATTTGAAAATGTGGGAGGTGGGGTGGAAAGAAGGGTTGGGAGTATTTTCAGGTGCTCGAAGGGTTTTTTTCCCCATTAGCTTAGGAAGGTCATTAACCGATCCTTGACCTTGAAAGTGCATAGTGTTTCACTTCATATCTCATAATAGGCTCTGCCTGAGCTGGTACTTCCTTGTAAAAAAAATACTATCAAGTCAGGTAAAGTCAATTTTGGCTAGTTAAATATGTCTGTAACTGTCATCTCTTTAAACTCTCTTTTCCTCCGTTCCCAACTATTGTTTTCACCCCATACTCTCTAAGTAATTTCACAACATTCACAAGCTTTTATTGCAATTACACCTTCTTCACTGATTTCAACATCACAATCAAGCCGTTTCCCAAATCTATAATAGAGAAAAGATACTATTCTGCATTATGTTCCCATTTTGATTAATATTTAATTGTCCAACTTATCATCTTGCATCTAATATTTTTTCTTGATATTGCCATGGTCAGCCTCCACATCCCATCGTTTAGTCATGAATCAGGATCGATTCGATTCTTCAGTCGTTAATTGAGCTCGCTTGCCTTTCAACGTTGGCATCAGCACAATGAGCTCTAAATCATCTTCGAAATACCACACGACATCCCGAAATCAACTGTCCAGAATCAAAATGTTACCCTTATTCAAAACATTTTCACTGCATGTGGCGATTACATAATTGTTTAAAGGTAACGGAGTCATTTTGATTTGCCAAAAAAGGTCAGCGTATATTAACCGCAATATTTTCAACATTAAGGGCTGGGTACATCGAGAAATCATATGAAAAATACGACCAGATCAGGCGAAGTGATACGTAATCTTAATGGGCTTGCACACAATTGTGTATAAATAATATCCTTACTCTTTCCACTGCGAGCTTTTCGTAGTACGTGGCGAACCCTTCGCTCAACCAAGTCCAGGTCCACCACTCTGGACTAACCAGGTTTCCAAACCACTGATGTGCCAACTCATGCGCCAAGACATTTGAAATATGCTGCTTTTTTTCTGCCGAAGACTCCTCGTCGTTTAATAGTAACATTGACTCCCTGAAAGTATGAGAAACAGAATTTATCTACACGCGGTTAGTGAGAGCTGAATCAAAAAACGAAATGGTTTCATTTTGACAAAAGACAATATATGCTTTGCTATTCCTAAAGCATTGGCTTACTACAAAATTATCGATTTCTATTATATATTCAGGAAATTGCACTAAAAAAATCGGAATCTCTATCTATTTCCTATTAAGGTGTTAATGCTTTTAGCTTTAGAAAATATTTTTGCTATAAAGATTAGGAATTATTCTAGTGGACTGATTATATTATACCTTGTTTGGAAATCAATCATATATGAACCGCGTTGAAAAGGGTTCACAGGCATGCCATCTTGCCATATTTTGATCGATAAGAGGTAACGAAAGTTCATTCATTTCGCACTAAAAAAATGCTTTAGCTTACGTGCATGAATATGTTCAAGTGCACTATTACATTAAAAATATAATCATTGGCTTGTCCACCCTATCTGTTCCATAACTTAGCCTTTTCACACTAATTTATGTATATATACTATCAAATTAAAGTTTTGATCGCAAAATTTATGTGAATTGATGATTACGTCTACTTTCAGTTCAGTTATTGTTCTTAACCGTTTGATCACTGGTGGATTTAGGGGGGAGCACGGGGACAAGTGATCCCCTTCCCCAACACGGTTAAAAATAGACAATATTTTTTAATACGGTTGCGATTACGTTTGTATTGTTTTGTGTATTGTTGAGCCTCAATCATTTAATGCCATATGAATGACTTTCACATTAAAATAAAGAGAATAATTTCGTGCATCAATTGTTTAACGTTGTTTTTAATCTCAAATATGAGAAGACCGTTGGCTGTCTGGTCCTTGTTGCCACCCCCCCACACATCGGCCTTGCGTTTATTGCATGCCAAACACATGATACATTCTCAGAAAATAATCTAAAAGTGTCCATTACCTCTCGGAATTCAATTTATAAATGCAAGATGGCTATTCTGCTTTTGTGTCCTCTCTGTCCTTCCGTTCCTTTCCCTTGCTGCATCTACGCATTTTACTTCTCTTAATTCGCTCATTCACGGATCACATACTTCCATACCTCCTAGTATTTTATGGCGACGGATTATTCGTGTGAAACTTACCACTCATTATTACCTATTACAGAGTTAACGATTTTAAATATCCAGAGACTACAGGTAAAACAGTAAAATTAAGTAGAAATGAAAGTAAGGACTTTAGTTACAAACAAGGTATACCATGATCTGAAGGTATTTGAAACTCCCGAAATGTGTGGCAATAACTTAAAATAAGACCTAACAAGTCACTAATTCTCCCTGCATTTCGTTATGGTTTGCCATAATCGGATTAAGAACGAAAGATATTTATTAAATTAGCAAATTATATGGCCCCAGAGGGAGGATTATCAAGAGGAAGACCGAAGAAAAGGTGGATGGACAACAAAATGGAGGTTCTGTAACGAATAAAATCCTGGGCGGTGATTCTCGTTCTCCTTTCACCCGAGTCTTCGCTTCACTATGGCAACTCGAAGCGAAGCGAAAATTTTCTCCGCGATTATTCTCGTCCTTTTCGCCCCGCTTAACGCTTCAGTTTGGGTAACTTCGTTCTCTTGGCGAAATACTGCGTCGTATGCCATGACGATACCCATAATTCAATGGGCACGAGCACGGTCTTAGAATATGAGAAGGTCTGGACACTCTCCGTTCAGGCATGGTCATTTAATGAAGCCGTTTCCCGTTGAGGCCGGTAGGGGCGCCACCTATCCTGAAGGGCAAGTTTCCTACGTATCTGTATACGATACTTCAGTAATTATGAACTAATTTATGGCAAAAATGAATATAAACACATCGACAGTGGTTATAAGTTAACAATTTCATATGCACTTAACATCTTATAGCGAAAAATACCTATAAATTGTTCTCATACGTGAGTATTAATCAAATGGAAGGCGTTGGATTTCAGCTTCGTCTGCTTCCATACCTTTGTAAAATCAGTTACAGCCATAACGAAAGATTGTCAGCAGTTAAAACCTTTTGTAGTGAGGAAAGGTATATTTAAGGAAATAATTATTTATAGCTATCTTGTGGTAAACGTTAATATAAGTTGTCATAGAAGCTACGTACGCACCATTGCCTCTGAGCCCATCGGCATGTTTCCACGGCCTTATAAGAATATAGATGTTATTCCTTGCTTTCAAACACTATTAACAAATATAATATCAGAAACGCAAACGGCTTCTTACCAAGGCCGAAGTGAAATACTTCTTATGAAGTGACGTGTGTTAATGTTTTTAATCTCCTGAGTCTCGATCAAGTGATAATAATAATGGCAGGGCACAGCAAACCTAAAAAATGATTCTATCCTAGGGACGTTTTGCGGGTATAGAATAGGCATATTTAATCCTTGAACGGGGTGAATAATTTCCGGAAGTACCATTATTACCGTTAAAGGCTATTTTATAACGATGCTTGCCTACTCACCAAAGGAATAATTTGAGATTTAAAGAAGTAAAATACCATATGAAAGATAAGAACGAAAGAGATTTTGCAAATAATTTCCGAATAAACTTCCACGAAAACAGTGCAATGGATATAATCCGAGGGATTCGCGGATGTCTGATCACTTTCAGGTGCTGGAAAATCTGAAATATTATCCCTCGCCCAAAAATAAGATGAGTAGTACGACAGCAGGGGTGCCGACTTACAAAAAATATTGGGGGGGGCCCAAACCGAGGACCTTGCCCCGGTAAATTTTATAAGTTGTGAAATTTAAGTTTTTTAAGCATTTTAGAAGAGCCATATGATCAACATTAGAACCCTGATCACTCGAATCTCGATATCTGGATACTCCGGGGAAAATTGACTAGCCTGACACATTTTTTCCTCACGTCTGTTACGAATTTTTGGGGGGGCTCGGGCCCCCTCAGGCCCCATGGAGTTGGCGCCACTGTACGACAGAAACCACAGGCTAATACTGCTAATACGCGGTAAATGTACTTTTCATGAGAGTTGCACGCACCATCGATAACAGCTGCATTAAAAGAAATCATCGAAAGAGGTATTAAGAATGAAAACGATTCACATTTTTCCAACTTATATAATGTACACACACATCAAATCTACATTTCCAGAATGATTACACAATGCTATTGAAACTGAGATTATTTATACAATCAATGCAAGGTAATGTCATGAAAAATTAATTTTAAGTACTCACAATTTAACATTTCTATTAATTCTTTCTATTACTAATTTCTATTTCTAATTACCAATCATTCTAAGAGATTCAATTTAGTAGGAGAGAATGATGAATAATTGATGAAAGCCGTCGCACATCTTGCATTTTCTCAGTGTTACTTCATTCCTCCACTGTGAATGACATTGACCACTGGAACAGCAGAACCTGTAATTTAAAATATGTATAAATTTTGGAGCTTTAGCACACCAAAAAAAGGAATCGTACAGCTATTTCATCGCTTCTCAGGGTCCTTGGGGACTCTAAAAAGCGAAATCCCCGAAGTCTTGTGGCCATAACCAGTGGTGCAACGCGGTACCACACACGTCCACGGCATTTTCCTTTTTTCAGTAAATCCGCGATATATATCCACGAAATATTAATGTAGAACAATAAGGAAATAATGCAGAAGACTAACATTCGAAAATAAATGAAAAGTAAATCTTAATCAATTACAAAAATGACTATTTCCACTCACCTGTAGTATGCGCTCAACAATACGGAAATTAACTTACCCGCTAATTCTTGCCCTCCAGAATACGTGGCGCCGCCCCGGCAAACGTGCGGCAGGTTGAGGAAACGACTTCAATAAAAGACCATGGGTTCCCAATGGAGTGGGATAGGAAGTGTCATGGGGCTGGGCACGAGATAATAGCAGCGATAAACACACTGCCTCCGCAGTCCGAAACAATTGAAGAGCGCGAAGCACGTTGGTAAGTTCAAATCATATTTCTAAAATATATTATGCATTAGATGATCTTTCATTCTATTCGGCTTTTCACCGCGTTTATTGTTTTTAATGACAACGGTTTCGCTGGCGTTACAGTGAGCGTCTTCAGGTCGAAGGTGTGTGAAAAATTGGAAATTTTTTTTTCCATGGAAGAGGATTCTCCGACCACCAACAATGAGAGATGGACAACCGGCCAATGAGAGAGCAGCAGCGGATCAGCAGCCGCCACCGCCCATATAAGGCGGAAAATTTTATGCCTATAAAAGGCGGAAAAATTTTCCAATTTTTCACACACCTTCGACCTGAAGACGCTGACTGTAACGCCAGCGAAACCGTTGTCATAAAAAACAACAAACGCGGTGAAAACCCGAATAGAATGGAAATATATTCTAATCAACGCCGCGAAAATCTTCGAACCTATATTATGCATTGTTTTATTTTTTGCGTGATACTATCAAATTGCTACATTAAGTATTGTTGTACAGTATTGCTTATTCGTTATTCGTTTTCCTTAGTTGAACATACAACCGATCTCTTTGTTTTTCATCTTTTTCTTGGATGTAAACAACGAGTCCAAAAGTCACTTCGTTGAAACTTATGGGTAATTATTTTCAATTTTAGCCTAACCTAAATGGCATTAAATAAGAGAGACATCTGTTTCTTATGGTTTACTTACGGAAGAAAATGATAAGCCTTTTTTCGTACGCTAAGGTACTTATGTAAGGCAAGGATAAGATTTTGGAGAAGAATAGTGTGGCATTTTTTAGTGTTCCCCCCCCAAAAATTTCTGGTACCCCTCCCCCCCCCAGAAATTCCTCGAACTTCCTCGAACTTCCTCCGAACTTATCCGCAGAACTTAGCGCGAAAAGTTCCAAAAGGCCTGTAGCAAAATCCTGTCTCTGAAAATCCTGCCTCTGGAAACTCAGCCTCTGGAATCAGCCTCTGAAACAGCCCCGAAACAACCCCGAACCAAACTACCTGCAATGCAAGACTTATATAGGACTACTGCGGAGAAATACTTACTCCTTGGCAAGCAAGGGGAAATCGGTACTAAGGCTTTAGTATTGCACTTGGAGTGAGAAGTTTTACCATTGTCCTATCACAACTCTCTCTCCCTCCAACACCTCACCCCAGTATCTCCTTCCCCTCCATGTGTTCCAATGAATATCCCTCTGATTCAACTGATGTCTCCAACCCAGAAGTTGAGGGAAAAATTCTGGCTGGTATGCTGTTGTCTCAAAACCAGGGAATGGTGTTTTGCGGAGCGGCCGTTTCTGCAGGGGCAGTGACGCATCAGTGGCGCAGTAGTTGAATTCGCCTGGCTACCCCTCCACTCCCTGGAAGAATCCCTCCCCTCACATCCTGCCTAATCCTGCATAGGCAAGCTCTCTTGTGCTCGTGGAGTCGTCGTTGACACATGTCTAGTGAGACATGCCAAATTTAGTGCAATTATTCTGCTGGTTTTTAGCTGGTAATGTTTCCTTTGGAATCATGAATTACTATCATTGTTTTCTGTAATACTTCTGATTTTTTGAATACTCTACTTTGAATAGATATCGAACGGTAATAACTCGTAAATTATTTTTGGCTACCTTTTTCTTGTGAGCTGTTTTTCTTGTTTGTGGAGTCTTTCCCTGATCCAGCTTGAGACCGACGGTTGGAGTATTTCCCTTGTCTGGGCCTACGTGATAAATCAACCAGATTTTACGACGTAACGTCACAATAGTCAAAGAATACAAATATTCCTTTATAAACATAATTTGTTGATATTGGATGAACACCAAAGTCGGCATAACTGCGTACTACACATTCTATGCTGCATAGAGCTCTGTTGGAAATAAATGTAAAGCCTAATAGTGACAGTAAGTGAGTATTTATAAGAGCTGAACAACTGATGATAAATTTTCCTGGGCATAGAAAATATTTTGACAACTTCAAGTGACTTGCTTCTGAAGATGAAAACCATAGTATGCAAACCTTTTTCTTGTGGTGGAGAAAAAAAAGTTACTACGACATGAATCGACCTTATAATTGATTAAATGATTATAATTGAGATTGGGAGAAAGCCACGCTTTCCACTACACCACTACTCCATTTATTAGAGAGGGTACGCTATTATATGAGAATAATCCGGTCAGTCTCTTTCTTATTATTTCCGATGAAGCGCTCACGAGCATAAGAGCCGAAACAACAGTATTCTCAGGCAATCCAAACATTTATATGATCAGAGTAACAGCACTCCTACGATAAAACAATACGCTTGCCAGACAAAAGCTTCGCGGCTCATTCAAATGCAAACCCACTTTTAATCCCATCTATTGAATTACGTAGAACGACAAGACGAGTAAAACAACACACAGGTTGCATTCAAAGCATTTGCATAACAGTTAAACTATTTGGGATCAAAAATATAACATAATGATGGTATATAGCTGTAATCAAATCAAGAGTTGTTCTATCATCAATTCTTTAGCCTAGTCGCTAGAGCGGATTCACCGTCGCCGCTAGCGAAACTCGCTCATGGCGAATTTTTACATTTGCTATATGCTCGCCGGAAAGAACGAGATTAACTTTTTCGTCTCCAGAGGGATGAAGCAAAGTTTTTCTGGCGAAATAGCTAGCGAATGAAAACGAGAATACAAATTCATTCGCCGTTGGCATATTTGTGACAAATCGCGTTGGCTTTATCCAGAAAAAACCAGAATCATACCCCTGGTCATGTAAAGTAAATGAAATATTACAAACCACGTCAGGTGTGCTACAATGGAATTTAAGCGCGAATGCGGGTGACATTGCGAGTTTAGCCAAATACGAGCATTTTCTGAAAGGTCAACAGGTGGTAAATGACCACCCAACTACCTGATGCTACCGTTTTCGCCGAAATAAAGGCCACACTGTAATACGGTAGGCCGTAAAATATGCAAAGATTATCATCCACCAGAATTAGCGCGGAAAAGCAGCTACTTCAAACCAAGATTGAAGAGAAAAAATATAAAAACTGGCCGTGTATACTTAACATTTCGGTTAATATTTCGAAAAATCTTTCTACTCACGACTTTAAATATTGAGGAAAAAATTAATCATTTGTGAAGCACACACAACTGTCCATGACGCAGGTTTTAATTAATACTCACGGTTTAATAAGTAAGTTCGCATATATAAGGTTAAATGATCTACATGAGGTACCATTTTAATATATGCGACATTTTCCCAGCATAAATCTTAAACTCCGCAAACCTCGCACACTTACTTCTGAGTAACTAGTCCCCAGTTCTCCATGGCTCCTCTGAAACCTGGCAGTGCAACAATATCCATCTTCGGTAGAGAATATGCGATCCCAGTAATATTCTTCATGACCTCTAAAAGTGTTGGGCCAATTCTCAAGCTATATGCGACATCATTAATATACTCTCTTCTGGTCCAAACCCGGAACTCATGGCCTTCTGCCTTCATATACGTGAAGTTGGAGACGACAAAAGCCACTAAATAAGTGGGCATTTTTGGCGTCTCCTCAAAGTGATCCCAAATATAATTATCAGGAAGCTTTGGGCTTAAATGATAAAATACAACAGAGAATTAAAATTCTTTCAAATATCATATCCTTTGTCATTGTTGCTTCTTGATATTTTTTTCGTAAAATAATGGAATTACGCTAGGTCAACGATAAAATAACCTTTGTCCCAAAATAACCTTAATAATTCCAGCCATGGAAAAAGAAAAAAACTGGATGTGATAAAACTTACCTCTTTTCAATGACTACAAGAATTTACCACTAAGAAATAGAAAGAACATTGATGCTTGGAAACAAAAAAAGGCAGAGAATAAAATTTCTAAAAGCAAGAAATGGGTCATACAAAAATGCTATCAGCAGCGGAATTAAAAATTCATATAAAACCATGTGCCTATATGAGCTTTACCTTGAATGCATTAAAGACCAAATATTTTACAGAAAAGTCTATTACAAATTTTAATTAGTAAATTCGATTTTAAATGTGATATATGTTAAACCATATGTGGAATTAAGAATAGTGGTTTTAACTGGAAACTTTATATTATACTTCTTAAGTCTAATTTCCGTTAAAAAGATTCACTTACATAATTTATTTTTATTACTCACTCAGCAACTGGTAACCGTTTCAGATTCATGTTGCTCAATGTATTCATATTGCGTGGCCTTGCAACGCTTATGGAGAAATTGGCTCTAAGGTGTGGTTCATCAAAACAAGGAAATGCCGTTCTGGCAAATGCTCCCTGAAACTGAGTTGCAGCCAGCCATCTGCGACAAGAAATGTGATATTAAAGTAAGTGAGTAGGTTTATTGGTAAAATAACGGGTAATTAGGATTAATTAGACTCGCCTTTAAAACCATGTGACAGTAAACATTAATATTGAAGCACTGCAGGTGATCTCCAGTTACAGCAAATATAAAAAAATACGGTACACTGAATCGAAGTTAGTCTCTTTTCCCGTACAATTGGAATTAAATAAAAAAAACACCTCATACTATAAAGAAATTAATGATATATATACGTCATATCATATCTTTACGCGCTAGTCAAATGAAGACCCTCTCTTGATTCTACAAATTATTTATATTAGATGATGTAATTATCTAGTAGGTATTAAGTACTAATTTATAATGGTGAAATAGCATAGATATTTTTTTCATGTATGGATAATTTTTTAATTTTGCATTTACTTACTGCCGTCTCCCCATACTGTCTTCGTAGGAGCTTTTGAAAAACCCAACGTTGCTGTCATCGAGTTCGCCTTCGAATTTCAAACGAAGAAGGTACATTTTGTTCTCTACAAGAGTCATTTGTGATTCCACCACCAAAAAGTCCCTGTCTCGCTCCAGGCGGAAGTTCTGAACGGGGATCTCAACATTTGGTGGGTCGAATTCAAAAATCCGAATATCAGATACGTTCAACGCCCAAGAGTGCAACGTTATGTTCCTCGTGGCAGAGTTGATCAGCAGCTTGATCGTGACGTCTCCTTTGAACGTTTGGTTGTCTTCATCGAGGAAAGGAATCATTCGCAGCTCATAAGTCAACGGAGTGACCCCTTTCGGGAGTCTGTAGTAATCTGGACCCCTGTCTTCACCTGATCCGCTGGTTCCCTCTAATGCCGTTCGAGGGTCCTCAAACATCTTATCCGCTAAACTCAGCCCTAATGCCCCCCATGCTATGTACACTGCCACAGCCAGGAAGATCTTATCCATATTCAGAACTCGTAATTGCTTTTACCTGCAAAAAAATATTATTTGTTTTGAGATAAAGCTGAGTGGGCACAGCAGTTCAACATTTGCATACCACATTAGAGAGATATTGTCACAGCTGTCAGGTAACGAGGAAGTGAATTGCATTAACAACTTTAGAAATTAGTGGTTTGATGAATTGGAAGGAGATTATAAAAAGGGCCATTATGTAAATGCTAAGCAAAAGCTATTGCAGAGTCTGTTCCGGAACATAGCAATTAGAAGTTGAAAATGAAGAGGTTACTCGTAGACCGCATTATTCAATCACTAGCATAAACCACTACCACAATGGGCATCACTCTTTGATCACGTAGATAATTTTCCCAATGAGTTTAAATGGCCGATTGATTTCAGTCCACACAGCCATGTGGCCTCAAGATAAAAAAATATTCTTTCGTGAGAAGGCCTTGCTTTCAAACGCACAAATATGTGCGAAAGTTGACAAGAATAAAGAAAGAATTCATTGATTGATCTATCTATATTTTGGAGATCATTGCGTCTGTAAAATATTTATAATGATTATATGCATGTCTCCTCACCCCTAGGCTACATTCTTATCGCGTTGGAAGGGCTTGCGAGTTCCTATGACTACTTTAGTTACTCTGGCGGGATGAATCCTAAATTATTCCCGGTAGGGCCACCCATGCCAAATAGGTCGAAGGATAGGAGTCAGACGAAAAGTAGTCCACGTGAAGGTGTCACATAAAAAACACTGCTAAAATGGAAGTGGGAAACCCTATCAGCTGTATCGTCTCTGTAAACATGGAGTACAACCAAATGAGCCTCGGATTCTCATCGAACAGGACCCGTTCACAAAGGGCGGGTGTCGTTCACGGCAAACAGGTGGCAAGCTCCTCGGGGTCGTCAACGTGCGAAATACAAGCGAGACTTATCGCCATCATCAGCAGCAATAAAGAAAGAAGAAAAGAAGACCATGCAGTAGGAGAAGAAAAAGTCAGTTACAAATGTAGGGACGTGGAATGTGAGGACAATGATGAGGGCGGGGAAGTTAGAAAATATCAAAAGGGAAATGAATGAAGGTAGGATAGATAAGATAATATTATATTATACATGGGAGGTCAATTCCTAATTTTTCCCTTGTTTTGTTGGAGCAAATTTTAAAATATAATAATAATAATAATATAATAATAAATTCGTTTATTTCGTGGGCCTGTGGCCCATGAGAAAACCATTGCAAAATATAGGTATAGTTGGCAACTTCTATATCTATCATCAACGCAGTCTTTCAAAATTCGGCAATAATTTTCAGTTGGAATATTTGCCACGTAAGTATACGAAGTGAGGTGGAAGGATTGTGCGGACTATTGGAGAGATGGGTATATGGTTATGCATAGTGGTGAGGAGGAAAGTCAGGGAGGGGTAGCTTTAGTACTAAACGGGAAGATGGGTAAGCGTCTGGTAGGTATAGACCAGGTAAGCGAATTGAGGCGAGACCCACCAACCTCGTGGTGGTTCCAGTTTACATGCCCACTAGTAATCACAGGGAGGAAGAAGTAAAAGAGATGTACGAACAGCTCGAGGAAATAATTAGAGACACCCCGGGTAAGAAAAATCTGGTAGTGGTGGAGGACTGGAACGCCTCAGTCGGGGAAGGGAGGGATGGGCACGAAATAGGAGATTTTGGACTAGGAATTCGGAACGACAGGGGAGAGAAAGCAGCACAATCCTGCAGGAGAAAGAAATTAATCACAAACACGAAGTTCGATCATCATTAAAGGTGAAAGTACACATGGAAAATTCCAGGGGATTTGGTGAAATATCAGATAGACTACATTATGGTAAGACGTAAGTTTAGGAATAACGTGAAAAACTCGCGCAGCTCCCTGCAGCGGATGCGGATTCAGACCACAACCTAGTGGTTATGAAATGCAACGTAAGATTCAAAAGACTTATGAAAATAAGGATGGTGAGGAAACGGAGTGTTGGAGCGCTGAAGGGGACTATGGAGAGAGAATATCAGGATCTGGTGGACAATAGTATACAGGAGATTGGAATTGCACAGACTGTAGAGGAAGGATAGGATAATATTAAAACGGAATGATCAAAGGGTCAGAGAAGTCAATTGGCTATGTTGACAGGAGAAGGATAAAGAAGCCAACGAAGATCAGTTTTGTTTTAGAAAAGGGAACTCAACTCGTGACGCAATAGCAATAATGAGGACCTGAATAATGAGTATGACTTGGACGCGTATGCCTGCTTATGTGGATTTTGAAAAAGCATTGAATAGAGTGAACTGGGTAAAGTTAATGGATATTCTCAAGGGAATAGGAGTAGATTGGAGTGATAACCGACTGATTCGTAATCTGTACATTGCCAAGACTACGCAAGTGAGGATAGCGGACGGAACACATGAGTGGGCACGCATTGGCAGAGGAGTGAGACAATGTTGGCATTTATTGCCTCTGCTTTTTAACGTATACGCTGAGGAGATTGTCAGAGAAGCGTGGGATGATTTGAATGATGGAATGAAAGGGGGAGGAATGATATTTAAATCATTAAGGTTCGCGGATGGTCAGGCGTTGATTAGCCAGTCAGCGACGGGACTACAGGCTCTAGTGGATGAGTTAGACGACCTGTGCGAGAAGTATGGGATGAGGATTAATCACAAGAAGACCAAGGTAATTCAATTTTGTAAAACATCGTGAGAGAGAAATGTGATACTCAAGATAAAAGTTGGTGGGAAGAAGCTTGGGCAGGTTGAGCAATTTAACTATTTAGGCAGAATTTGAGGGAAACGAATACAGTAGTAAGGACATCATGAAGCGAAGTGCACTAACGAAGGAGGCGTTCATGAACAGGAAGGAGATTCTGAGAGGGTCATTATGTAAGAGTTTAAAGAAGAGGTTGGTGAATAGTTTGATCTGCAGTCTCGCTCTCCATGGTGCGGAAACGTGAGGATATTGGGAGACATTTCAGATGTGGGTATTGAGAATAACGGAGAAGGTGAAATGGACAGAGAGGAGGAAAAAAGACGTAATGCTGGACATGGTGGTTAAGGAGAGGCAACTTTTAAATGAGATACGGAGGAGACAGAAGATTTGGAAGATGCGAGTACTTAGCGGGGAGGGGATGTTAAAAACAGTATTAAAGGGTATAATATTAGGTAAACGAAGGAGAGGAAGGATAAGAATAGGGTTTTTAGATTTATAACAAGGGGGCCGTCCTTACTGTGAATTGAAGAGGGAAGTTATTGAAGGAAGGGGAGGCTTCCAGAATGCTTCTGAAGTTCTCAATGGAAACCTATCTTAATCCGTAGAATACTGTAAAAATAAAAATAAAATATTTGGATAGAGTGGAGAAATTACTTTATACGGTTTCTTCGAAGAGGAAAGGGTAGACAAATACTGACGTACATTGGTTGAACCCTTACCTATGAAGTTATGAATACTTCTCCTAGAGTAACTCTTACAGTAACCTTTCACCTGCCTCTCCAAAAATAAAATCTGACACTAAAGGGTAATGTTAAATTATTTTAGAGGAAAACTGGTGCTCTTCCCGTTCCAGGGACTCGGGAAAGTAACCCAACACGGAGAATGAATGTGATACGTTTTTCGAAGGGAAAATTTAGCTCTATTCAATTCATTTTAGCCTCTGCGAACGTAAACCATTACAGAAAGTAATCTGATAAGATTACATAGTGAAAATGTAACTAAATACAGAAAGGTAATCTGAAAAGATCATCAAGTGAAAATTTATGCGGAGTGGGAAGGAGGAACAACCACGATTTTAAGCGCTGACATTACCTTTAACTTAACATGCAAGGGTTGATAAACTTCAATACTGAAATTTAATTTATACTTACGCGTATACCTAGTATTGGTTTAAGGTCTGAAGAAAGGACAGCTGGTCCTCTGTAAAGGCTGTTTTACACTGCCACGTACTTCGTTCGTGAATTCGTGCAGTTCCGAGCCATATTGAGAAAGAAATAAAGTTCTTACCTGCGCAGTTACATGTCCCGTGTAACCGAAAAGGATGCTCAGTGGAATATTATGGAAATTCAATTTAAATAGAGCTGCTTCTTTTCTAACGAACCATTTCGACTTGAGAACCGCATAGGAAATGGTTCGTTTGCCCAGCGGCCCTTTTAAGAGCGACGCAAAGGTTACAGCGGAGCAAGAGACGGAGCCGCGCGGAGCGGATCTTTGACTTCCTTTGCACATTTCTTATGGGGAAACCAACGGAGTTGGATGAGGCCTTCGCCAAGGATAGCATATGTAACGGAGCGAAAATGTTTCGTTTTGACCCGGAAAGAAACGAAAATACGAATTTTAGATTTATTTTCGTTTCGCGCTAAATTAAAATCACCGAGGAGTCTAGTTTCGACCAGGGACGAAACTTTATTCCCGGGAGCGAAATTAAATTTATTTTAACTCCGCTGCTCATGGCTAAGGTTCCATACCAAAACTGGATTAGAGGGGGAAAGGCGAATAGTTTGGATCCATTTCATAACAGAATATGGAGAGGTTAGAGCAATGAGATTAAAAATCGAATGGCCAGTTTGCGTTCACCGTTCTCCTGTTTGTGGTCAAAATATGAGTGCCCCATGCATCTAATGGTGGCAGGCCGAACATCTACTTCATTTAACCATACTTCATACTCGGTGTGTGGGTCGAAGCTAAACTGTTCGAACGTGAAGCACGTTGTCCCTCCGATGCGAAACATAATCTGTTTTTCGTTTCGTCACAGATGTTCAGTTTAGTTTCGACCCGAAGTAGTTCTGACTCCAATTTCGTTTCGACCCTGTGTTTAGCTCCACAGGTTTATTTCTTTTTTGTTTTGTTTCTACATTTGGCTCCTGGGAACGAAAGTATTGAAATTTTACTGGTTTTGACTTAAGTTTAGTTTCGATTGCCATCCATATCTGATGTGAACCTTTGTAAATCTCGGAGCGGATCGTTGTAGACAAGGTACTACTTACATAACTTTCGTGGCAATTCTTCTCCGTGCTTATCGCGTGAGTATCGATAGAAAATACCTGTTAGTGAAAAATGTTTATGACTTAATAATTCGTTTTAGAGGGGATCTTTTTACGTTTTGGGCCCAAGTCGTAATAGTCCCAAAAAGCCCAAGTCGGACTTTGTTGTAGGAAGGTATGAGAGAGGTTCGTTGCGGGAGGCTATTTCGTGTCCTTTGTCCTTCGTAAGGGCCCGGGACCGGGAAAAAAATGGTTAGGTTTCATATAATTTCGCTGCAATGGGGGTTCGCTGTATGGAGTTTTTTTCTGTAGATGTATTGATCATCGAATGAATGAAAAACATGAAATAGGCATATGGTATGTTTAATTATAGTAGTTACCATCATCAACATATTTTTATTTTATTTTTTATTTTATTCTCAAACCACCGGATACAGCTCTTATTGGCCATTTTACACCGGGGTGTTCAACCAATGTAACAAGTAAACGTACACAAACGACCATGCCCTGGACCGGGGAAACCTACCCAGGTGGGACTCGAACCCGCGACCTCTTGTTTGGCAGGCGAGAACGTTACCCCGCCGCCACCGAGGCCGGCAAAATGCTAATACATCATTAAGTTCACACCTACTGGAAATAGTAAGGACTAAATTCATTCTGCAAATTATGAGACTTACGTGGCAAATATTACGACTGAAAATTATTGCCGAATTTGGAAAGATTGCGTTTATGATAGATATGCAATTTGTGAACAATTCCGGAATTTTAAAATTTTCTGCAGCAAAAAAAAGGGAAACATTAGGAATTAACTTCCATTGTATAACATAATATTAAATTATCTTTCCTCCCTTTATCCATTACCCTTTTGATATTTTCTAACTTCCCCGCCCTCATCATTGTCCTCACATTCCACGTCCCTACATTCATAGCCGACTTCTACCTCTCCAACTCCATGGCCTTCTTTTCTTCTTTCTTTGTTGCTGCTGCTGATGATGATAAGTCTCAGCAAGTCCCGTTCGATGAGAATCCGAGGCTCAGTTGGTTGTACTCCAAGTTTACAGGGAAGAGGTATTTGGTAGGGTTTTCCACTTCCATTTCAACAGTTTTTTTTAAGTGACGCCATCACGTGGACTACTTTTCGTCTGGCTCCTACCCTTCCATCTACCTGGCATGGGAGGCCCAACTGGGAATAATTTAGGATTCATCCCGCCAGTGTAGCTTTAGAAGTCATAGGCACTCGCAAGCCTTTCCACCGCGACAAGGTTGTAGCTCATAGGAAAGAATGTATTTTATAATACCTTAAAATTGAAACATTTCGTGATTGATAAGTTTGCGTGTCGAAAATGCTTCAAGAAAGTCTGAGAAATTGAAAAGCTAAAAATAATTTGGAAATAAAAAAAATTCGTTGATGACGGAGACTTAATTAAGTGAATAACTCTTGAAGCTATATATTTCGAAGAGTATGCGAGGATAGATAATAATGTCATTGTATATGCTCCAATATCAAAACATATATATATATATATACAATAGAACCCCTGCTTAAAAAGAAAATACTCTCTCCCTCCGAACAGTACACCCCACGCACCAAAAAAGAACAAACCAGGAAACTGAATCTCACCACCACATTCTTCCCGGGCACTCAAAAAATTAAAAAAATATTAAAAGATCTGTACCCTATCATCAGCAAAAACAAAATCACGGCTGCTCTTCTTCCATCCTGCCCCTCCATTGCCTACAGAAGAGCACCTAACTTAGGTAATATTTTAAAATCCACCCGCCCCCTCCTACGGCACGCTCTGCCCCCACCTTCCTCCCTGACTCCATGCAACCGCTCCCGGTGCAAGTGCTGCCCCCTGTTACGCCCCACCACTTCACCTGTCATCAATAGATCCTCCTCCACACCGTCTTGCACTTCCTTCAACGTTGTATACAGGCTATTTTGTAATTTTTGCCCCGCGTACTACATAGGAGAATGTACCACACCCATATCCATCCGTATGAATAACCACAGGCACTCCTGCAAAACTCCCCCCATTCATGAACCCATCCCCATTCACACATCCTCACACAACAGTACCTTCGACCAATGTTTTTCCCTAACCTTCATTGAAGTTTTGCCAGAGAAGGCAACTATCATCGAGGTGAGGACGAGGGAAATGGCCCACATCTGGGTTGAAAAGGCGTTTGAAACGCCCGGGCTAAACATCGCCCATTAAAAGCCAAAACAAACCCTACCCTCCCTTTCCCCCCTCACCCCTTCCCCTTCTTCCACCCCTACTACCTCACCAAGGAGGGCGACTGGAGGAACTTACCCTGCCTGCAGCAGTTCACCTTCAGCACTGAAGATAGCGGATCAATCCGCTGAAACGTCTGAACGTTTTTTCTGTGAGTGTCCCTTTTTTTACGTGTGTCTATGTTTTTAGTAGTACAATTTTTGTTCGTTCGCCTCGATCGGCCACATACTTATAAAATATATGTATATAGGCAAAACGTTCTGCTAGTATCGTGAAAGACGTGAAAAGGAGTCCGATCAGATTATTTTTAGCGCGTTCAGACGCGTTTTAATTCTATTAGTTGTTTACTTAAGATATATTCAACTCGTGGGCTTTACCCACTTATTCATTCAGTAAAATAGTTTTAAACGGCTAACGTTTCAAAATGATGGGCATATGTATAGGACTGAAAAATCGAAAATCTGGTTAAAATTTTCTTCCAACCGAGGAGTAAATTACCTGATTAACGGCGGCAAGGTGTGAATTCAAATATTACCTGGCGTTCTCTAGGGTTATACTGCGTTTTGGAAAAGAATAACGGATGTGCCATAAGAATACCGATCGTGTCCAGCAGTGAAGGCATTATGGATGCATTATCATCTGAGATAACAATTGTTACATCAACGCATTACCGACTGCCACGCTAATATTCATACTCATTAATTCGCCTCACTTAACTTTCATAGTCATTCATAGATATATCAAGTATACACCAAGCATAGGTATTTACTGGTACCTATTTCAATGGCATTCCAACATTTGGTTATATTTCGGAAGTTTAAAAGGCAATATGTACTCTTTCAAGCAACATTTTAAGCTTGAAACTGGAAATTGAAATAGACTTCAATTATTTCATCTCAAGAATAATATCGATTACGTACTCAGGAAAATTATGAAGCGCTTTAAAAATGCGTGATCCACAAGCATTAATTTTGGCGTTGATTAAATTTCAGACCATAACTAAACTATACGATGAGGCGTAGAGAATATTGGACAAGTAACACAATAATTTCAATCAAAAACTGGCAGAATGAAAATCATGCTGTGTTAGCCAAGGTATTTTATGATAATAATAAAAAAAATGTATAATTACTACAGGAAAGGTTTTTATGGGGTATGAAGAAACATTGAGAAATTAACTCAACTTTCATCGCTAAGTAGGCGGAAAACTTACAGAGTACCAGACGGTCGACGCTCAGGTCCACCAATGCGTTGCTGCCAGATACTTCTCCTTACAAGGCTTCCTTCCACGCTAATGCAACCATCTGTCTTGGTGGCATACACAGAGATTCATCACTTGGGTTGATTTTGCAAGGTGAGGGTAGAGATCAACCCAGACTAAGCCACAAATATTAAGTGCAAATAATCACAAAAATCCTGATTGTAAAACCGTAAAAAAACAAAAATTTGGGAGGGTTCGAACCCTTGTGCTACTCATTCACTTGGTCATTCAATCCGGAGATAGATCTGTAAATTTGAGGTTAGAGCTCACCCCGCACCAAGCCACGGGCGACTTTATATCACACGTTAGGGAAATGGGAGCCATCCGGTTTCAATATGCATCTTCCAACATTTCTGAGTGGGACCCTGCGAAGGCTTCAACCTGGATATAAATTCGGGAAATTTGGGTCAGTAGGCTAGCGCTCTGCCCAATACACCACCACAACCGCGAACAGTGGGCAACTGAATCCAAGTTCCTGCCCTGCGTGAATAAGAGGTAAGAAATGCAACGGAGGAGGATGCGTGCATAAGACGGAATGCTCAACTTCGCGTCTTTGGCCAAAGCGGATAAATTTAACCACGAGTTGCACCATTCGACTCCTCGCGGAGCACAGAGCAGATATCCGACCCCCCCCCACCCCCCCTTCGCCTTCTCGGCGCCAGCTCGGTCAAGGTAGGATAGGCGCCGCTTTATAACTTGTTGCTCCTAATAGACGGAGAAACTCAAATACATTCCAGGAATATGACGAGGACAGCAATGAGAGAAAGCCATAAACATCCCGGTGATGATGGTATTCCTAACTCTTACCTGCCAAAATTCAATAATATCCTAGCCATACATTTTGAAAAATGTAATAGTGCATCAAAACACTGGACATTATTTATTTTTCTCAAACTAAAGATAATGGTTTTTAACATTGATCTTGAATATCCCAGAACATATAACCTTAATTTTTAAAAATAACTTATTTTATTGCTCGAATTAATTTCCATGCGTTCGGCAGATATCATTTAAAATTTTATCGTAACTAATTCTTACTGATAAAACAACAAAATTTCATGTTCTGCATCACAATATATTGACGATCACACGCAATAGTGATCTTATGAAATTATTAACATAGTTTACTAAAAAGGTCACTAAATATGCCAAATTCGAAAGTTATCGGAGACGGTTGGTTTGGATAGCATTCAGATTTTGCATTAAATTAAAATTGAATGACCGTGTACGTAAATGTACTAACATATTAATTTTTGTCGTAGATGAATGCATTTCTGAGTAAGATCGAAGATTGGTTGAAGTTGCCGATTCAACGCGGAAAACTATTTCCAGAAATTTGGAATGGATCGATAAATTTGGACCTGAAATCGAGTCGTGGCTGAGTAATAAGTACAGGGCATCTTCAAGATCAATTCAATTTACCTGCAATGCAATAGCAATTTCATTAGTTCTAATCCATCTTCTCATTCGTTAAACTTTGTAAGTTATTGTGAATTTTCAAACAGTGTTTCCTCAACTTTTTTTGAGTGAGTGATAGTGACGGTGAGTGAAAAAAACTTTATTCAGTGATGGCTAACACTGGATGGGATCACTCCGACTTCCGGTTTCATATCAATCATCTCGGTTTCCGGTTTGATTCAAAATTTGAAGTTTAAAAAATGGAAAAGATATTTTTTTTTATTTACCTTCATCATTCATTGGTTGCAGTAGAGGGAGCCCAAGAAAGGCTCTTGCATTTGGATCTTGCAATTTCTCTAATGGCAAGGTTACTTGAACTGTGGAGTTTGAATTTTTGAGAACTGAATCTTTAGTGGGAATTACATTAGGATCTGGCAATGGAAGGAGTGGATGCAATGCTTGGACTCACCGAGTCCGGAACAGGGTTGGTTGTGACGGGTTGGGGCGGGCTGGCCGGCGGTGATTCCGGTGAGGATCGGGTGTCCTCGTCTTCGGACCAAGGTCCTTGTGGCTCGGAATCTTGAGATTCCTCGTCCATCGCGCCGATTGGCGCGTTGCGTCTTGACGCTATTCTTTTTTCGGTAAAATTTGTCGAAGAACAAGGTAAAAATATACTCGCGCGCGTAGGCAATAAGTAAAAAGCACTAGTGATGGGTCGATCATGAACGATTCGATCAAAAAGATTGAATCACTAGGTGAATCAAATGACTCATGATTCATTTCGTTAAACAAGTCGATCATCAATCATCAATCACTCCGACTTCCGGTTTCATATCAATCATCTCGGTTTCCGGTTTGATTCAAAATTTGGAACGACCGATGCTTAATCTCTTTTCGTCAGGGCAGAAATAGTTGTGATAAAATTAAATACTATGTTATGAAGAACTGAATACTTCTGTACTCTTATTCTTAAATGTTTTCCAGCAGTTATCAGTATTAATAACACCAATACACGTAAAAGGAAAATATTAAGATGACTCCTGTAGGAGAACGTTAAGAAGTAGAAGTTAAAGCTGGTTATATTTTATTGTGCCGTTCATAAAATTATCCTGCAGATCAGATTCATGCATAGTGTGTGGTGTATTTTGTGTTATATTTTGATCAACTATAGTTAGAAATTATTTTATTAGTGTTAAGAAACTGTGGCAGTTTCGCCTTCCCAAATATTTTCATGACACTGCTTCCTTCATTTTTGCAATCTAATATACTCATCTAGGAATTCACAATTAAAATAGTATATGAAATGATAATATGGATAGCAATCAGCGTTACCAATGCTCTTCGCAGATGAGGCAGTATTTATTCGATTATTCAAAGTGATTTATTACATCCATTGATTGAGTCTTTTCGATCTTGATTCCTTTTGAGTCTTTTCGATCATGATTCCTTTTGAGTCTTTTCAATCATGACTCCTTTGAGTCTTTTCGATTTCGAGTGATTGAATCTTGATTTGAGTCTTTTCGATCATAGTGATTGAATCAATTGATTGAATCACTTATGTGACTCGAGTCAAAATGATTGAATCACTAAAATGATCGACTTTGCCCATCACTAAAAAGCACGAAATTCGCGGCAACTGTCACCAGAGCACCCTCTCCGCAATGGCGTCCGGTACAACAATGGGTATGCATGTTTATGTTTATGTTTATATTGCTGTTTTGAGAGTTGAGGGCGCTATGGTAATCGGAGTGTAAATAATGGATTGTTAGGAATAGAGCCATATTGGAGGCTGGAGGATTTTTCCATCACTCGGCAAGTCCATTTTTTTCCATCGCTGTCATAATCTTTCAGCCAATCATAACGCACTGCCACTAACAGAAATTGAGACGTCGCGTTTGAATTTTATTGGATTGACAGGTAAATTCTGAAAGTGATGAAAAAAGCGATGGAATAATGGGCGGCATAATAAACGTTCATTCAGAAAATGATGAGTCGAGCGATCATTTTTTGGTCAGCGTAAAACTATCGCTGCAGCAATCACTTTGAGGGACGGAAAATAAATCACGTAATTCAGGCTTAAGACTGATATTTACGGTGAAAGGAAGGCTTACAGCTCGGAAGTATCAAATACATGGTCGAGATATTGATATAAAATATATCATACATATTTACAATTACTTACATTTTGAAAGCAGTAAATAATACAAGACAAATTATAATTTTCTATAAGTTTACATGTAAGCATCGATGAAAACAGATTTGATACGATCATTATCATTATAAGAAACCTATTATTACAAACCTCATTATCATTATCAGTACCTTTAGCACTTGAGGCTACTTTAGAGTAGCACGAAAGATGATGGTAATTTAAAAAAAAACATTTTCTATTTTCACAATCAGTCCTCTCTGAAAAATGTTTTTTCGTTCACCCACTCTATCTTTCACTCAAAAAAATTGAAGGAACACTGTTAGAAAATTCATAATAACTTTCAAAATTTAGCAAATGAGAAAATGGATTAGAACTATTAAAATTGTAATTGCGTTGCACGTGAGTTGAAAGGATCCTGAAGATGCCCTATACATATTACTCAGCCACGACTCGATTTCGGGTCTAATTTTTTCTATCAATTCCAGCCTTCTGCGAATAAATTCCGGTAATGAATCAGGAACTTCACCAAATGGACCCTCTTCGACCCCGCTCGGATCCACCTACGACAAAAATGAAGAGGTTAGTTCATTTACGCACAGGGTCACTCAATGTTAACTCAATGCAATAAAAAAAAACGTTTTCAAAACCAACTATGTCGTATTACTTTTGACTTTGACGTATTTATCCTTATCAGTAAACTATTTTTAAATTCCTACATAGCCAGTGATACTTGTGCTTGCTAGTAAATCGTTCTGCAGCTCATGAAAATGTTTTGGTGTAGCCGATGAGTTCTGACTAAATTTTAGGATGATACCGGCATGTACGCATCTATTATTTGCCGAAAGCACGCAATGCACAAGATTGATATATTATATTAAAAAAAAAAAAAATAAATAAATGGTGGGTATTCTGGGATACTCTAAATATAAGTTCAAAGCCTACGGTTGTTTAAAAAAGATACGTTATGCACAGCAGTTTTACTCTCTTTTTCATTTTTCAATATATATGATGAAACTATTACACAAGAGTCGAAGGAATTAACCGAAGACGTTCCTTTTTAAAAAACGTTTCCAAATTTTTCATGATAATTAGTATAAAAATCTACTAATTAAAATTTATCCCTTTCATTGTCAAGGAGTCAATAAGAAGCGTGAACCCAACCACACTATCAAATCAACCAATGGAACGGAGAACCGCCGATAAAATCGGAAAGAAAAAACACCGCACCTCACCATTAAAAAATAGATTACTTGCTGCTAATCATTTCAAAAAGTGCATGAATGTGCTTATAGGTGCATGAACTGTTTATAGGTATTTACCTCTGCCGGACTTTCGGAAGCTATATGACTAGCAGTAGTAGTAGTAGTAGTAGCAGTAGTAGTAGTAGTAGAAGTAGTAGTTTCATTTTGTAGTTCTGCAGGATCTATGCTGGAATAAAATCAAATGGTATTGTAAGAAACAAGAAATTAAGCTTAATAATTCGCAAGTAATTATAACAATAATGCAGCAAAAAATAAATAACTAAAGAAGAAAATAATTCTAAGGTTTGCTTATTTATTTCACACGTGCTCAGTAAGTTTGAGCACACTGAAGGGATAGCCAAGGGAAGTTATTTCGCCCCCTGCCTCTTATAATTTTAAGTTAATTTTTTCAATTTACAATTTATAAGGCGGTGAAGGCATGTCATCCAAAGTATAGTAATATTTATGATACAAAGAAAAGCAAGGGATGCAAAGAGCAATCTTAATTTAATTGGAATATTTGTCTAAACCATGTGAACAACCATTTCAACCATTATTGATACAACCATTACAACCATTACAACCATGGATGGTTACAACCATTGTCTGATAAAGAAAAAAATACTTCAACAAAAAGGGAAGTAAACACCCACGAAAATTCTATTAATAATTAAATTCCAAAAATTAATGTAACTATGTTGAAAATTTTTTATGACTAGGATATCCAATGATGGAGAATGAAGGTTTCACATGATTAGTTACATTTGTCGGAGAATTCAAAATTGATTACATTTTTATTGGCGGTAGTAGGCATGACTATTTTTTACTACTACATCACAATTCAGTTCTCAAACGATTGCTCGATTCATTACGATCTCGATTCATTATGATAAAGCCATGTGATTGATATCTATCATTTGCCTTTTTTTATTTTTACATATTGCTGCAGGAGGGTTTTTCTTGGTGGCAGCCTTAGATTTACACAATTGAATAACAAATCTACCTATGTAATGACAAAATCAGAAAGAGAAGACACCAATGGTGAAAAACAATGCATTAATTCTCATATCATACAATTAAAAATTGATCATGGACCAAATAACCCAACTTCAAATACTCCCTCATAAACCACTATGTAATTAATCAATAAATGATGAACACTTATTCTTAAAAATTTTCGTATTTGCCGCGAAGATCTTAAAAATATCTTCAGGTAAGTCGTTCCACTCTTTTATTCCTCTATGTAGGAAGGATTAAATTAAGGATTGTCTCGACAGTGACATGATAAATAGAGAAAAAAGAAGAGCCTAATCGGTTTCGAAGGAATGGAATATTTTATTATGGAGTTAGGAACAATGGCAGATATTTTTGCGTGGCGTAAATACTTGATGGGGGCATCATTCGCCTTGACGTGACATTGGACCAGAATGTCTGTATCTACTGCAAAGCTTTCGACCGCAGTGGTGCACCCCGACAATGATTAAGCTGTCTGGTAAACCTTGGGCAAGCGGTTTGAATCACTTCCACAGGGTTCGAGTGCTAGCAGCCAGGTGGTAGCTAGCCCGTAATGTTCTAGAGGAGGGGTCTCCAAAATGTTCAATATTGGGGCCACATTATATGTTACGAACATTTATGCGGGCCGAAGAAGTAAAAGAAACATTGCCAGTAATTAAATTTTCTTAAAAAATTAGAGTATTATTATTATTAAAGTATTCTACCGATTAAGGTAGGTTCCCATGGAATGCTTAAGAAGAATTCCGTGAGCCTCCCCTTTCATCATGCGCTTCCCTCGTAAATTCAAATTAACTCCAACTACCTTTCATTCTATCTAAAAATCCTATTCTTTTCCTTCCTCTCCCTCGTTTACCTTACATTCTTTCCTCTAACTCTGTTTTCAACATTCCCTCCCCGCTAAGTACTCGCTCAATGCATACGTACTGTTTCCTCCGCATCTCATCTAAAAGCTGCCTCTCCTCACCCACCATTTCCAACAGGCTAATAGTGCTATAATCTCCGCATTCAGCATCATTATTCTTTATCGGTATCGGAATTAGAACCGTAATCACGAAATCTTCCGGCCAACACCCCTCCTAATAGATCCTGCGAACTAGTGCGAAAAACCTTTTCTTACTACCACTCACTAGATTTTCAGCAGCTCACACGGGATATTGTCCACATCCACTGCTTTCGCAGCTTTCATATCACGAAGTGCTCTCTCTATTTCGCATCTAAGATCTCCTGCCCAAGATTATCCTCCTCTTCTTCACATTTCTCCTCTGAAGTCAATCACTCCGGCCTGTGCCTCTCTTCATATAGATCCTACACGTATTTCTTCCATCTACTCTGTACCTGTTCTCGCTCGGTTAGCATCCTTCCATCTTTAGTCTTAATTTTAGGCATGGCTTGCCCACCTTTTGCCGCCCGATAGCGACTTAACTTTGGCAAATAAAGCGCCTACCTCTTCTTCCTTCTGAAGCTTTTCCATTTCTTCACACTGTATTCTCCACCAACTCTTCCTTGCTCTCTTAGTTTCACGCCGTAATCGATTATTTATTTGTCAATACATTCTTTTTCCCTAAGTTCTTCCATTTCCCTTATCATGTTCTCCGTTATCCACGGCTTCTTTACCTACTATTTCTAATGTTAACGTTTCCAATTGACTTCTCAGCCGCTTTGACTATTCCAGTTGTAATATTATCCCATCTTCCTTCAACAGTCTTTATACTTTCAATCTCCCGGGAGCTGCTTTAAACAAGTTCCTGATATTCTCTCCCCTTCGTTTCTTTTACATTCTATTTCTTTGCTTTCCTAACTTTCATAAGTCTTTTGCATATGACGTTGCATTTCATAAGTACTAGGTTGTAGTCTGAATCCGCATTCGCTCCAGGGAAGCTGAGCGAGTTTTTCGCACTATTCCCAAACCTCTGCTCATAGAGTTTATATTTCTAGTGTACAGTATTTATGCCTCTGCCTTACCACGATGTAATCTATTTGATATCTCCCAACATACCCTGGACATTTCCATGGGTGCCTTTGCCCTTTGTGATGATTTAAGAACGTGTTTGTAATGAATAACTTATTTATCCTGCAAAATTCTGCTGCTTTCACACCCCTGTCGTTCTGAATTCCTAGTCCAAATTCTCCTATTTCGTTTTAATCCTTCCCTTCCCCGACTTAAGCGTTCCAGACCCCCATCACCACCAGATTTTTCTTTCCCGGAGTTTCTCTTATTAGATCCTCGAGCTGCTCATTCACCTAATCTACTTCTTCTTCCCTATGATTGCTTGTGGGCATGTAAACTTGAATATATACCACAATACCTACTCTAAGAATCATATCGCTTACTTGGTATATCTTGATCTAACGCGCAAGCCTGTCCACCGCGACAAGGTTGCAGCCCAAGTACAAATATACAAGGAAAAATTAAAAACATCCTGTTCGAAAAAATCAGGATGAACTGAATAGATTCCTGCCTTTCGTCTAACGAAACCAAATTAAGGTTGACGAATGGTCCTGCCGTTTTGACTTCAAAATTTCACTAAAATCAGGTTTCATATTACATGGGCCAATTATGAGGAATTTCTGTGGAAGGCCGGATGAGACCCACGGGCCATAGTTTGGAGATTCCTCTGTTAAAGTTCTGGGAATACATAAAAGATATCATTCAGTCACCTTGACGCTGGCTATTTGTGGAAAAATTTGTTGCATTTCAATCGCTCACCAAAAAATGTACTCAGCGCGGCGATGAGAAAAGAAAAATCCATTTATTCCAAATATTTACCAGTTAATACATAAAATCGTTAGGAATACTATTCAAAACACTATGAATTTGGTCGATCAAATCATCACGAATGTAAATTTAACAGCAGTGATTTTTGACGTCAACATTTTCTTTGGTAAAACCCATCCAGAAGTTCGCTCTTAGATGACTGAGCTTAGCGGTGTAACTGGCTAACACACATGACTGGCAATCGGGAGATCTGGGTTCAGATACCGGTTAAGCCAAATATTTTTACATGGCGAACTTCATCCTTGGTGTATTTAACACAGGGATTTGTTTTGCGAACCGAAGATATCTGATTAATTATTATCCAATGCTTACTTTCTCTTACAGCATAATATCTGAAACTCGTTAGAGAAAATTACTTACCCGAGTATTTCGGTTTCATTCCTACTGCACCCAAATCGTAGTAGCAAGTCATCTTTTTCAGTTGCGACCGATGAGTTTTGGTAAGCATTCCAAACATAGTCCCAGTCTTCAGTGCCTCCTTGTATTCCGAAGCAATAAACCACCCTCTTTAATTCGAAAGGAATACTGAGTAGACAGATTAGAGAAGGAATGAATTTAGTCGTCGTAGTTGAATTCTACGAAAAACTTGAATAGCTATTGATAATTTTATTTTTTAGCCTTTTCAAATTTAGGCCAATTTTTAAGAGCTCTGGTTTAAATTTTTCTTCCCAAAACCTTATCACTAGAATAGTACGTTTTTAAATTGTAAAAATTAATATAAAAATTGTGGTAAGGATTCTCTCTTGCATTTACTAGGGATAGTTTAGAGTTCAATTTTTACCTCTTTGTGCTGTTTTCTCTCCACTCTCTGAGTAATTTGATGGCCTTGGATATGCAATGGTCTTTATTATATTTGCATGCCCAGGGTAACAGCGAAGTTCGACTAAGTTTCATCACATGGTCATCCACAGGCGTCACTTCGAATATTCGCGAGCCGAAATAACTTGTCATTATTTTCCTCATGTGTACCTAAATTAGGAGACATGTTTAAGGCATGTAATACATTTTTTAATCCAATATGTATTCAATTAGAGATTTTTGAATTATTTTCATGCTTTTATGAAGAAATTATTGAAATTTTTAGGTTTTTAGGTTTAAGGATCTCGATCAAGATAATGCTTTTCTGGAATTAACTTGAAACCCAAGAAGCTATTAGCAGATATAATTTTAATGGGATGCATTTTATAATTAAACCTTAAACATGTAGTTTAACGATAAACAGAATAAAAATAATCTCCCGAGTATTTTCAAAATTGAAAGGTAAAAGATACCGAAGACACTTATGTCCTCATTATTGCCTCTTAAAATATATCCTTTCAATTTTTTAAAAGAAGGTTATACTTAATGCAATACTTAATATATTGTTAATTTATTAAAGGAATGAAAGAAGTTGCAGTACGGGTGAGTTCAAGTTTTGCATAACTGGTTTAAATCTCGCCCCACCAAAATTACCGTCATCTCTGCACCCTCTCTTTCGGTAAAAGAGATTTTGTGTGTTCATGAGTAAATATTTAGGATAAAGTTGATTTACCTTTAAGTTAGTCAGCTCATTAGAACGCGATAGTACCGATTCCAAGAAATTGAAACCTCGGTGAGCAGCATATAAAGGAATGTAGTCTGATTCTCGATGCAAATAAGACGTTAAATTCAGGACTACACTGTAGTTTATGTAACCAGCCCTAGCCAAATTGAAAGCATCGTCGATCAGCATTGCACGCTCAACGGGCGGAATGTTGTGGTACTCATTTGAATTCAAGTAATCGCTCAGGAGCATCCAGTTGCGATCGTCGTAGTTGACCCGGTAGAATCCTAAAAGAAAATATTTTTCATCAATCAGGCATATGCAAACAATCAAAGATTAAGTAAATATAAAAGAATGGATTGCATGACCCTATTGAAGAAGACATATGTATCACGAGTTTACATGTGACCACACCAATAGCTTCGAAATAAATGACGCAAACAAAAGACTGATGTCACACTAGAAGGCTCATTTTATTATTAGGGCTGAGTACACCAAAAATTAAACAATTTATACATTTTTAGACAACATCAAATTCTTTCCATGGCTGAAAATCACGACTTCCACTTAAGAGCTTGTGAAAGGTCTAATAAAGTAAGATAATTTGAATTAATCAGGTGAATATTCCTACAGAAAATAAAAATGATTAATATAAGCAAAATTATTACGCTATTAAGTGGATGAAACATCTGCGTAGGATCAAGAAAGTTCACAGTCTTTACGAACAATACTTCTGCAAAGACACCATGTATATTTCTGTAGGTCATTAAAAATTTGAGGTAACGGCAATAAAATGTGTTAAAAAAGCTAAATAAACTATTGAATGCTTGAATGAACTACTAATTATGTCCTAGTGAAATGAAATGAATTACTGACCTATCTGATTAAGGTTGAAGAGAATCCATTCATCAGCAGCAGGAAGGCTTTCCAGCATAATGGAATCGGAGCGGTCTTTCATCCAGTGCATAACCTTGGTTTCATTGAATTTCCCAGCATTCTGCGACGTATATTTGATCGGAACCCACCATAATTCTGGTGTAGTCTCATTGTCCGACCGATTGTAAGAATATCTCTCCTAAATCATGAATACCACGATACAAAAAATTAATTAATTTAACAAGGAAAGGGTTTATTAGCCCTGAAACAATTGGTTGCATGTACTAAGACTAAGCAATATCTATAAATTTCTAGCCGGCAAGAAATTATTAATAGTCTTCTCTCAAAAACAAAATGAAAATGAAAACAAATCTACAAAATTATGGTTTTGCAAATGGAATTATCAGGTGAGAAGGCTGGAACCCGTCCTTCTTGAATGAAAGAAACTATACCATCTTCAGGTGTCACGTATGAGGCATCATATTTAAATTATTCGGGTGCTTATTGTACGCTTAGCAACCTTTTTTCAATGATGAAAACACCTTAATAAGTGTAGCGTTTGGCAGTGAATTGATTTAGTGGGATTCGCAACCTTCAATGCATTAGCAATATCATTTTCTAATTTAATATTAATTCAATAAAAATATCAACAGAAAAATTACACTAAAAATATGAGATTTATTTTGGATTTTTTGGAGTCTTCATACCTCACTCTACGTCCAAAGACCATATGCAACGATGCCAACTTTTTTGTGGGTTGTAAAAAATATGTACAACAAATCGTGGATGATTCAAGGAGTTAAGAACATATAGATACTTTGGGAGCATTCTGACGGTAGATTGATAGAATAATGTTCAGATTAAGTCAATAATAAGCAATGGAAAAAAAATCCGAGTGTTTCGACCAAGAATGTCACAAAAGAGGATCCTCTAATCGGCCTCTAAATGTGTTGTAACTCACCGCGCTTTTAAATATGTTTACGAAAGTCACCACATGCGTCGCTGACGGACAAATTGATCCGAGTTTCACGGGGAAATAAGTTACACTTAGGGTTATTAACCCAAATTTGTGCACATTTTGACGTGATCTATCAAATTCATAAATTTGAAATACAATTCAGCACAGAAACAAACTTTGTCTGCAAAATATTGGAAAAAAGACGATCGCTTTTCACTCATCAACGCGGGCGGACATTTTGGAAAATCGATTTCAAAACAGGGGCCGTATTCTGTAACTCCAAACCGATCGGTGCGGCACCGATTCGTCGGGTGCGATGTCACACCGACTCCCGGTAAGAAGTCGTGCGATTCTGTACGACCCCGATCGGTGCGGCACCGACGAGAGGACGGGAAATCGTTGGTAGCCGTACCGGCAGCAAAAAGGTGTCGATACGGCCACCGACTAGTGGGTTTCATGAACTCCCGTTTTTTTTCGTTTTATTTCGTTTTTACCTGATCACCGAGTAAATAATGAGGTTTTCTTAAATGTTATCTTTTTCTGCCCCTTCGAATACGCCTCTATAATTCATTGTGTCATCATCTTTATTAATGACCTTGACAGAAATATAAGATAATGGTTAATAAAAATGAGGTTTGCTAACATATAATGACTTTCTAATTTATGTTACCACTTTCACTCGCTTGTAATAGGCTTTATTTCTCTCTATCATCATTTAATTGCTCCTTTGACATAAAAAAGATTTTTTTGATTAAATATGAGTTTTGCCGCAATGTTATCACTTTATATCACTCTGAATAGGCGACGGTTATTTCACTCAATCATCAATTGGCGTTTCTCTCGGCATAGAAATAAGATCTTTTTATTTAAGTATGAATTTTTTGCCACTACGGTATCAGTTTCTTTCATTTGTAACAGGCAACTATATTTCATTTTATCGTCAGCAATTCATTCCCTTGACGATAAAAGAAGATATTTGTTAATAAGTATGAGTTTTGCCGCAATATTATCATTTTCTCTCACTTGGAATGCGCAACTTAAACATGTGTATTTCACCCAATCACAATTTCTTTACTTCCTCGTCATTACACTTCTTTTAATTACACCCAGCTCCATATTTTTATAACAATTTCCTAACTTGTTCCTCTAATATGACATTTACATTTGCTTTTGAATCCTACGTTCACGTTCCATGATATGTTATTTTCGTCTGCTACGGTGCCAATGGCATAACCTTCCGTTGATAACATTTAGACGGAACTTAATTAATGACAACTATATTACCAAATCATGAATAAATAGCAATATACGGAACCAATATTTAAAAAAAAGAAACTATGATCTCAAGGATAGTTTCAATAATTCATTCCAGCAACAACAATCTCCATCACATACAAACTTTATTGTGATGTCGTAATATTGTTTCCTTCGATTCTGTAGGTACAGCATTACTACCACACATTATATAAGCATTGTTAACAACTTATCCAATATCGTTTATCTTAATCTAGCAATAAGTCGTAATTTCCGCAAATAAAAAGATTGAGAATGACGACAACAAACTGTGCCAATGAGTCTTCACTTGTTTTAACCCTTCTTTCATTGGTGGAGACACGTGAAACTTCGGATATATTCGGATTTTCCCTGTTTGGGAAGGAGAGGGAACCGTACCGACTGGTTTGATACCGTTGACCATACTGAATCGCTGAATTTGCGGTCGTCGGTATGGAAACCGTCGTCGGTACGGAATGATTTGCTATCGGTGGGCTGGGAAGGGAAACCGACCGGTGCGGTACCGACGAAATACAGAATACGGCCCCAGGGCCGAAGTGGCAACAGAAATCACATTACTATGGGATTTAATTAGGCCTCCTCTATGCAGTCCCCTTGGGCCGACACTAAAAATTCGATGGCGTCGGCATTCGGGAATGCTACTGGCTGCGTGAAGCATGTGATCAGCTGTGTCAACATTGAGCTGCCGTCCACGCCAAGTAATGAGCGTATTGTGAGGGTTATTGAAAAGCTTACTTCGTTTAAGAGGCGATGTCTGCGCCACGACGCGGCCTTAAAAATATATTTCAAAGTCTGTAACGTAGCGGCATTATTAATTCACGAAGAGGCTATTTTCTTTCTCTTAAAGGTCAGTTTCCAGTTTTCGCAGCGCGTCGATGAGCGCCTAGAGACCCACGTACTGTCTGATTTTACAACACAGTACTTGGACACTGGCTAAATTGCATTGAAAATGTGTTAATTAAACGTTATTATGCGAAGAATCTTTCTATTCCCTCCAACCTAGTAAGGTTCTCAATTTATTCGCGGGACAATGAAATATTTCTTCCTCGTCCGCAGAGCTACTAAAGGAGTACTCAGGAGGAAGGAATAATATTCCATCGCAACGTTTGTACAATTGGAGAGCCTGGTGCAATCAGAAGCCCGAGAAGGACTACCTAATCCAATCAGTTCTTTGGGAGAATATCGAATCTTTATTGACCTCATATAAGTTTATTCTCTCGTAAAATTCTAATCGTCAGAGTCACGAGTGACGACTGTAGTTAATCCATTTTAGTGCACGACGGATGCAAACGCCGCACTAGTGCCGAACGTAGAAATTTTCTTGATATTTTTATAGAAATTATATGAACGTGACCGTGAAGACGAAAGAAATTTGGATAGGGTATTTAATTTCGAAGGAATGACGTTGTAATTCAGTTATTGTTGGAGCAGCTGACGGGATCACAGAAAGATGTGGGCGATGAAAGAAGAGGCCTATTATAGTACAAAACAAAGACGGTTAAGGTGTTCGAAACTTTCCAAACTAAGGTTGCGCATTTCATGATGATGGATAATACTTGCAACGACATACATTGCCATTACCTGTTTCAAGGTTACTCTACCGCTGAGATAATCTCTCTTCACTGTAATGACCGGGTGCCCAGCTTGAGTTGACCATGAACTCATGATTGTCTTGACCGAGAAATTTGCTGGTAGAGCTTGATCAATCAGTGCCTGAGTGTCCATTGCCTCAAAAAGGTGCGTATCTGTGGCTGAATTATATTTCCTGGAAGCGATAAAAGATGCGCATCAGCGATCAGTGAGGTAAAATTGAATTCAAATAACTTTTCGACAGATCAACTTTCAATCGGGAAAAATAATTAAATGCTATCTTCAAAATCAATTCGACAACAAAGTAAGATCGAAAGTTTTGAAATAAGTTAGATTGAGAGTTTTGAAAAAAATATCATTAGATTGAATAAAGTTATTCTGTTGAATATAGTTGAATACTGAATATTGTATATGTTGAATGAAGTTGTTCTTTCATAGACTCACCTTTCATTTAGATATGTTGCAAGGCCTCGAGAAAAAGTTGATTCGGACAGAAAGTCTGACATCATCCTGATCACAGACCCAGCTATAAATAAAGGTTTTTACTTCAGAAACAAAGATGTAAAGACATTCATATGAGCACGAGAAAAAATTATCTTCTTTTAATTAATGTTTAACATGATTCAATATTTAAAATATTCTCACCATAAAATACAGAAAAATATGCCAGTTAATTCACATAAGAAATTTAAAAAATGAGGAGAGATTAAAATAGGAATGCCAAAAATGTATTTCAAAACTCCAAAATAGGACTGATGCCGAAAATTAAAATGTTTTTACAATGCATGACATGGAAAACAGATTTTTATTCTGAAATGTATGCATTTCTCCTGTGAGCATAAGAATATAAATGCTGTATGTTTTTTTTTTAATTCCTTCATAGAAAATTACTTGATACATTCATTGTTTTAGTATGAAAAAAATTCACCTCACAGAAGAGCCATTTTGCCGAACAGAATATACCATGAACTATTTTCGTTTTCAACTTACAAATGAGATAGAAAGAAAATAGTGTGTGATAGGTTCTGTGCTTTGACCCGCTAACCTTTTTCGTAAGAAATGTCATCAAAAGCCTCCTCCACATCATACCAATCTTCGATCCTGTGGTTCATTGGTCGATCATAAAATGAGTCGGATAACAATGCGGGCTGCATGTCTTCAACAACAAATTGTTCCATCATTCTCCATGAGGGTTCAATCTGCAACAGAGCGTGCCCACGTGTGAAGCTGGTTAACAGGAGGTCGCATCGCTTCCACCTGACCGTTCGTAATTTGCTTTGATTTCCTGACGTACCAATTGTTTAAGAGCACCAATATCACAAAAGAGGATCCTCAAGTCGGCCTCTAAATGTGTTGTAACTCACCACGCTTATAAATGGGTTTACGTAAATCGCCACATGCGTCGCTGACGGACAACTTGATCCGAGTTTCACGGGGAAATAAGATACACTTAGTGATGTCAACCCTAATTTGTGTACATTTTGACGCGATCTATCAAATCCATAAATTTTAAATACAAATCATTGCAATCACAAAAATTTTTCTGCAAGATATTGGAAATAAGTGCATCGCATTGCACTCATCACCGTGCCGCGGACTTTTTTGAAAACCGATTAAAATACGACCGAAGTGGCAACAGAAATGATGTTACTATGGAATGAAATTGGGCCTACTCTCTGCAGTACACTTGGTTAAAAGATACAATTTCATTTTTAATGTGGTTTACTTCAGACCTGCCGCGTGAAATGCGCTGAAGTTCAAATTCATTGTCGTAGTAAAAAAATTTCCTGCGCACGGACCTTTGGATTTCCTGCAATTTATAATACCGCTGGATAATAGGGTGAAAAGTCCCCCCTCCGCGATTTTTCCCGTACTTAGGGCATACGATTTGGGATCAAATAGGACTAATCTCCTCACACTTCCAGTGCGCTAGAGATCTACCAGGGCCAGCTAGCTCGAAAATTCGATTTTCACTGGGTTTTTTTTATATCTCTTACTAGAATGCATATTTTAAATGCGGAATACGGCATTTGTAAGATTTTCTATTGAAGAAGATGCCCAATTGTTTTCAAGAGTTTTCTGTGTTACATGGAGAAATGTGGTTTGTTTGGATTTGAAAATTTCTAAGACGTGTTATCATAATATTTTCAAGAGGGCCACATAGAAAAAATATTTTCCGGGAGTGTATTTGAATAAATTTCGGCAAGGGTATTGGTAAAAATGTTTAGGAGGTGGAACATCGAGAAAAAAATTAAAATAGGCGAATTAAAAATTTTACTAAATTGTGTATTGAAAAAATTCTAGATAAAATCTCCGTCGATAATGAATTTTTTCCTTGGTCGCTCATACTGGATAGTTAATAAATTATTGCTGCTATATGAGCGCAACGCCCTATTCTTCGATTTCTGTTACCACAATGGCAGCGACATTTCAACATACTGGCTCATACGATCCCATACGCTGTATATTCTTGACAATTAACAATCATACTTCGTCCTTTTTATGCCCAGATGGCACTGTAGCTCGTACTACGATATCATTCTCTTTGCAATAACTAACTTCCAGCTTATTTATTATTTTCGCACAAAATTTCAGCTAGACATAATACGCTATGAATTGGATGGATGAGGCAGATACTTTGTGGAGATCCATTATGAGATATGACGTGAAACACTTTGCACTTTCCACATAAAAATTTATTAAACTACAGTCGACATATTTCGCTGCACTGCAGCATTACCAAGAACAATATATATACATAGAAAAATGCACACTTGCAAACATTTGAGAATTTGGGGGTTGAAGGTGGGGTGGTAAGGAGGGTTGGGAAATTTTAAACTTACCGTTGATCTGGGGTGAGGTCGGGGAGTATTTTCAGGTGCTCGAAGGGTTTTTTTCCCCATTAGCTGAGGAAGGTCATTCTCCGATCCTTGACCTTGAAAGTGCAAAGTGTTTCACTTCATATCTCATAAAAGGCTCTGCCTGAGCTGGTACCTCCTAGTAAAAAAATATTATCAAGTCAGGTAAAGTCAATTTTGGCTAGTTAAATATGTCTGTAACTGTCATCTCTTTAAACTCTCCTTTCCTCCGTTCCCAACTATTGTTTTCACCCCATACTCTCTAAGTAATTTCACAACATTCACAAGCTTTCATTACAATTACACCTTCTTCACTGATTTCAACATCACAATCAAGCCGTTTCCCAAATCTATTATAGAGAAAAGATACTATCCTGCATTTGGTTCCCATTTAGGGTAATATTTAATTGCCGACCTTATCATCTTGCATATTTTTTCTTAATATTACCATGGTCAGCCTTCACACCCCGTCTTAACTTATTCACGTATCAGGATCGATTCGACTCTACTGTCGTTAATTAGCTCGCTTGCCTTTCAACGTTGGCATAAGCACGCTGAACCCTAAATCATCTTCTAAATACCACACGACATTCATAAATCATCAATCCAGAATCAAAATGTTGCTTTTTTCAAAATCTTTTTACTGGATGTGGCGATTGTATGAGTGTTTTAAAGTAACGGAGTCATTTTGATTTGCCAAAAAAAGGTCCGCGCATATTAACCGCAATATTTTCGACATTAAAGGCTGGGTACATCGAGAATTCATTTGAAAAATACGACCAGATCAGGCGAAGTGATACGTCATCTTAATGGGCATGCACACAATTGTGTATGAATAATATCCTTACTCTTTCCACTGCGAGCTTGCCGTAGTACGTGGCGAACCCTTCGTTCAACCAAATCCACGTCCACCACTCTGGACTAACCAGGTTTCCAAACCACTGATGTGCCAACTCATGCGCCACGACATTGGAAATATGCTGCTTTTTTTCTGCCGAAGACTCCTCGTCGTTAAATAGTAACATTGACTCCCTGAAAGTATGAGAAACATGATTTTTTTTACACGTTATCCAGTGGTAAAAGAGAGCTGAATCAAAAAACGAAAAAAGATAATATATGCTTTAATAATCGTAAAGCATTGGCATACTACAAAATTGTCGATTTCCATTAATTATATTCAGGAAATTGCACTGAAAAAAATGGAATCTCTATATATTTCCTATTAAGGTGTGAATGCTTTTAGCTTTAGGAAATATTTTTACTATTAAGACCAGGAATTATTCAAGTGGTCTGATTATGTTTTACCTTGTTTGGAAATCAATCACATATGAACCGCGTTGAAAAAGGGTTCACATGCATGCCATCATGCCATATTTTGATCGATAAGAGGTAACGAAAGTTCATTCATTTCGCACTATGAAAATGCTTAGGCTCACGTGCATGAATATGTTTGAGTTCATTATTACATTAAAAATGTAATCATTGGCTTGTCCACCCTCTATGTTCCTTAACTTAGCCTTTTCTATTGTCTTATCTATTTTCTATGATATTATATTTCTATTATTATATTTGTATTATACTATATGTATCTATTTTCTATTATATTTTCATTTGAGTATATACTATCAAATTAAAGTTTTTATCGCAAAATTTTTGTGAATTAATGATTACGTATACTTTCAGTTCATTTATTGTTCTTAACCGTTTAATCATTGGTGAATTTAGGGGTGAGTACGGGGACACGTGATCCCCTTCCTCAACACGCTTAAAAATAGACAAGATTTTTTTTAATACGGTAGCAATTACGTTTGTTTTTGTTTTGTGTATTGTTGAGCCTCAATCATTTAATGCCATATTAATGACTTTCACATTAAAATAAAGATAATTTCGTACATCAATTGTTTTATGTTGTTTTTAATCTCAAATATGAGAGGACCGTTTGCCAGTCTGGTCCTTGTTGCCCCCCCCCCCACACATTAAAATCATTTATCCGGAATTGCGTTTAATTGTATGCCAAACATATGATACATTTTCGGAAAATAATCTAAAAGTGTCCATAACCTCTCGGAATTCATTTTATAAATGGAAGATGGCTATTCTGCTTTTGTGTCCTCTCTATTCTTCCGTTCCTTTCCCTTGCTGCATCTACGCATTTTACTACTCTTAATTCGCTCATTCACGGAGCACATACTTCCCTACCTTCTACTATTTTATGGTGACGGATTATTCGAGTAAAACTTACCACTCATTACCTATTAGAGAGTTAACGATTTTAAATATCCAGATACTACCGGTAAAAGAGTCAATTTAAGTAGAAATGAAAGTAAGGACTTAAGCTACAAGCAAGGTACACCATGATCTGAAAAGTATTTTAAACTCCCGGAATGTGTGGAAATAACTTAAAATAAGAACTAACAAGTCACTAATTCTCCCTGCATTTCTTTCTGGTTGCCAAAATCGGAGCACAAGGTAACAAGACTTGAAAAAACCGCGTATCACTTTTTTGAGAGAAGGGTGCTTGGAAAATATACGGTCCAATCAAGGACGAATTGAGAGTAGAATGCAGAAAACGAATTAATCAGGAACTATGTAATCTCTTAGGCAACAATACGATAGTGGGATCAATAAAAAGGAGAAGATTGGAATGGATAAGGGATGTAGAACGGATTAAGAACGAAAGATATCCTAAATCAGCAAATTACATGGCCCCGGAGGGAGGATTATCAAGAGGAAGACCGAAGAAAAGGTGGATGGACAATAAAATGGAAGTTTGTAACGAATAAAATCCTGGGCGGTAATTCTCATTCTCCTTTCGCCTGAGTCCTCGCTTCGCTATGGCAACTCGGAGCGAAGCGAAAATTTCGTCCTTTTCGCCCCGCCTAACGCTTCAGTTCCGGTAACTTCGTTCTCTTGGCGAAATACTGCGTCGTATGCAATGACGATACCCATAATTCAATGGGCACGAGATAATACCATCGATAAACACACTGCCTCCGCAGTCCGTAACAATTGAAGAGCGCGAAGCACGTTGGTAAGTTCAAGTCAGCCCAATAACACTCCCTACCCCACTCAATTGGGAGCCCATGGTCTATTATTATTGAACTCGTTTCCTCAACCTGCCGCACATTTGCCGGGGCGGCGCCACCTATCCTGGAGGGCAAGCATTAGCGGGTAAGTTCATTTCCTTATCGTTGAGAGCGTGCTACAGGTAAATGGAAATGGTGATATTTGTAATTAATTTAGATTTAGTTTTCATTTATTTTCGTATGCTAGTTTTATGCATTATTTCCTTATTGCTCTATATCAATATTTCGTGGATATTTACCTTGAAAATTATTTTGTTTAATTATAGTGACGGAAGGATATCTAAGAAGCATTCCACGAAGGTGTTGTTTTGTTGCCAGATGCTTGGATTTTTTCTGATGATGATTTACATTAATGTAGAGGGTATGAATTGTAATTCCTTTGGACCATGACTTTCATCAACCTATTCTGCTGTTTGGTAAGTTTTAAAATGCTAATTTGTTCCAGTAGCCAGAGAGTTTACGAAGGTAATGATTGAGCAATAGAATAGTTTAATATAGTTGTAGTTATATAATATTTTGGTTAATGTGTAAGTCTGTTTTATTTCATGTTGGAATATTGAATGTAGCATAATACGATAATACCTTCTCTATTTTGTCTTCCTATAGTTGTGATGGATGTAATGCTATGTCCGGCGGACAAACATGAGATAAGTGCTTTAAAGCTGAAGAAGGGGAACCTCCGGCAGACATTATTGGCCGGAAGATTTGGCCATCTTTGAATTAGAATTAATTTGCAGGAATTACTTTGCTAATTGAATTTGCTCAGACTTTGTTTTCCTGTCGCGCAAACCATGAAAGATGAAGCCCTGATGACGATGGACGACACGACCATAGAAGCGTCGGCAGAGATGGAGAACATCATCCGGTGGGAAACCCGAAAAACCTTTAACATTGAAGTGATTGGATGTTTAATAAACACACAGAGGTTACAGATCAGAGTTACAGAGTTCGAATTGTATCATGCCTGGTGATATTGAGCATTTGATATAGCACGCGCAGATGCTGTTCATTGATTCCTTTTTTTGGTGTGCTAAAGCTGCACAATTTATACATATTTTAAATGACAGGTTCTGCTATTCCAGTGGTCACTGTCGTTGAAATTGGAGGTACGAAGTAAAATTGAGAAAAAGCAAGAGGTGCGATGGCTTTCACCATTCTTTCTAATTTGAATCTGTTTTAATATAAATGCTACATGTTGTGTACTTAAAATTTAATTTTCATTAGATTACTTTACATTGATTGTATAAATAATCTCAGTTCCAATAGAATTTTGTATTCATTCTGGAAATGTAGATTTGATGTGTGTGTACCTACATTATATAAGTTGGAAAAATGTTTTTTTTCCTTTTTAATACCTCTTTCAATGATTTGTTTTAATGCAGCTGTTATCGATGGTGCAACTCTCATGAAAAGTAAAGTTACTACATATTATCCTGTGGTTTCTTTGCTGTTCTTATCTTATTTATGGGAAGGTTAAATATTTCAGATTTGCCAACACCTAAAATTGATCAGACTCATCCGCAAATCCCTCAGATTATATCCATTGCACTGTTTTCATGGAAGTTTATTCGGAAATTATTTGAGAAATCTCTTTCGTTCTTATCTTTCCGATGATATATAAATATATTTTATATCAAATTCTTCCTTTGGTGAGTAGGTAAGTATCGTTTTATAATAGCCTTTAACGGTAATAATAGTATTTCCGGAAATTATTCACCCTGTTCAACGCTTAAATATGCAAATTCTATACCCGCTAAAACGTCGCCCCTAGGATATAATGAAATTTTTTTGGGAATTTGATGTGCCCTACCTAATTATTACCATTTGATCGAGACTCTGGAGAGTAAAAACATTAACATGTGTCACTTCATAAGAAGTATATCACGTAGGCCTTGGTAAGACGTCGCTTGCGCTTCTGCGATATTATATTTGTAAATCGTGTTTGAAAGCAAGGAGTAACATCTATATTCTTGAAGACCTTATGTTGACGTTTACAACAAGGTAGCTATAAATTATTATTTCCTTAAAAATACCTTTCCTCACAACATGAGTTTTTAACTGCTGATAATCTTTCATTATGGCTGTAACTGATTTTAATACAAAGATATGTAAACAAACGAAGCTGAAATCCAACACCTTCCATTTGATTAATACTCACGTATGAGAACGTTTTCAAGGCATGTAACGCTATAAAATGTTAAGTGCATATGAACTTGTTAACTAGTAACCGATGTCGATATGTTTATCATCATTTTCGCCATAAATTAGTTCATAAATACTGAAGTTTCGTATACAGATACACAAGGAACTTGCCCTTCAGGATAGGTGGCGCCTCTACCGACCTCCGCAGGAAACGGCATCAATAATTGACCATGCCTGGGCGAGGGGTTTCCAGGCCTTCTCATATTCTAAGACCGTGGTTCAAGTCGTATTTCTATAAAATATATTATGCATTGTTTTGTTTATTGAGTGAGACTATCAAATTGATATATTAAGTATTGTTGTACAATATTGCTTATTCATTGTTCGTTTTCCATAGTTGAACATACAACCGATCTCTTTGCTTTTCATCTTTTTCTTAGATGTAAACAACGAGTCCAAAAGTCACTCCGTTGAAACGTATGGGTTAATATTTTCAATTTTAACCTAACCTAGATGGCATAAAATAAGAGAGATATCTGCTTCTTATGGTTTACTTATGGAAGAAAATGATAAGCACCTTTTCGCACACTAAGGAACTTATGTTAGGCAAGGATAAGATTTTAGGGAAGAACAATCAAAGAATAGAGTCAAATATTCCTTTAAAAACATAATTTGTTGATATTGGATGATCACTAAATTCGGCATAACTGCATACAACACATTCTATACTGCATAGAGCTCCGCCGGAAATAAATGTAAAGCCTAATAGTGACATTAATAGAGTATTTATAAGAGCTAAATAACTGATGATAGATTTTCCTGTGCATAGAAAATATTTTGACAACTTCAAGTGATTTGCTTCTGAAGATGATAACCATAGTATGCAAGCCTTTTCCTTGTGGTGGAGAGAAAAAGGTTACTATGGCATGAATCGACCTTATAATTGATTGATTGATTATAATTGAGATTGGGAGAAAGCCGCGATATCCACTACACCACTACTTCATTTATTTGAGGGTATGCTATTATATGAGAATAATCCGGTCAGCCTCTTTCTTATTATTTCCGATGAAGCGTTCACGAGCATAAGAACCGAAACAACAGTATTCTCAGGCAATCCAACACATTTTTATGCTCAGAATAACAGCACTCCCACGATAAAACAATACGCTTGCCAGACAAAAGCTTCGCGGCTCATTCAAATGCAAACCCACTTTTAATCCCATCTATTGAATTACGTAGAACGACAAGACGAGTAAAACAACACACAGGTTGTATGCCAAGCATTTGAAAAACAGTTAAACTATTTGGGATCAAAAATAAAACATAATGGTGGTATATAGCTGTAATCAAATCACGAGTCGTTCTCTCATCAACTCTTTCGCCTAGTCGCTAGAGCGGGTTCACTGTCGTCGCTAGCGAAATTCACTCATGGCGAATGTTTACATATGCTATATGCTCGCCGGACAGAACGAGATTAACTTTTTCGTCGCCAGAGGGATGAAGCGAAGCTTTTCTGGCGAAATAGCTAGCGAATGAAAACGAGAATACGAATTCAGTCACCGTTCGCATATTTGTGACAAATCGCGTTGGCTATATCCAGAAAGAACCAGAATCATGCCCATGGTCATATAAAGTAAATAAAATATTATACGCCAATTTAGGTGTGCTACTATGGAATTTAAGCACGAATGCGTGTGACATTACGAGTTTAGCCAAATACGAGCATTTTCTGAAAGGTCAACAGGTGGTAAATGACCACCCAACTACCTGATGCTACCGTTTTCGCCGAAATAGAGGCCACACTGTAATACGGTAGGCCGTAAAATACGCAAAGATTATCATCCACCAGAATTAGCGCGGAAAAGCAGCTACTTCACACCAAGATTGAAGAGAAAAAATATTAAAACTGGCCGTGTATAATGCCCGAACATTTCGATTAATATTTCGAAAAATCTTTCTACACATGACTTTTAATAATGAGGAAAAAAATTAATCATTTATGAAGCACACACAACTGTCCATGACGCAGGTTTAAATTAATATTCACGGTTTAATAAGTAAGTTCACATATATAAGGTTAAATGATCTACATGAGGTACAATTTTAATATATGCGATATTTTCCCAGTATAAATCTTAAACTCCGAAAACCTCGCACACTTACTTCTGAGTAACTAGTCCCCAGTTCTCCATGGCTCCTCCGAAACCTGGCACGGCAACAATATCCATCTTCGGTAGAGAATATGCAATCCCAGTAATATTCTTCATGACCTCTAAAAGTGTTGGGCCAATTCTCAAGCTATATGCGACATCATTAATATACTCTCTTCTGGTCCAAACCCGGAACTCATGGCCTTCTGCTTTCACATATGAGAGGTTGGAGACGATAAAAGCCACCAAATAAGTTGGCATTTTCGGCGTCTCCTCATAGTGATCCCAGATATAATTATCAGGAAGTGTTGGGCTTAAATGATAAAATAAAACAGAAAATTATAATTATTTTAAATATCATATCATATACCATTGTTATTCCTTGATATTTTTATCGTAAAATAATGGAATTACTCTAGTTCAAAGTTGAAAATCACCTTAGTCCTAAAATAACCTTAATAAGTCCAGCCATGAAAAAAGAAAAAAACTGAATAGGATAACACATACCTATTTTCAATGACTACAAAAACTCACTACTAGGGCAAAGAAAGAATATTGATGCTTGGAAACAAAAAAGGCAGAGAATAAAATTTCTAAAAGCAAGAAATGGGTCATACAAAAATGCTATCATCAGCGGAATTAGAAATTCATGTAAAATCATGTGCTTAAATGAGCTTTACCTTGAATGCGTTAAAGGACAAATATGTTACAGAAAAGTCTATTACAAATTTATATTAGTAAATTCGATTTTAAATGTGATATATGTTAAACCATATGTCGAATTAAGAATAGTGGTTATAACTGGAAACTTTATATTTTACTTCTTAAGTCTAATTTCCGTTAAAAAGATTCACTAACATAAGTTATTTTTGTTACTCACTCAGCAACTGGAAACCGCTTCAGATTCATGTTGCTCAATGTATTCATATTGCGTGGCCTTGCAATACTTATGGAGAAATTGGCTCTAAGGTGTGGTTCATCAAAACAAGGAAATGCCGTTCTGGCAAATACTCCCTCAAACTGAGTTGCAGCCAGCCATCTGCGACAAGAAATGTGATATCAAAGTAAGTGAGTAGGTTTATTGGTAAAATAACGGGTAATTGGGATTAATTAGACTCACCTTTAAAACCATGTGACAGTAAACATTAATATTGAAGCACTACAGTTGATCTCCAGTTACAGCAAATATAAAAAAATACGGTACACTGAATCGAAGTTAGTCTCTTTTCCAGCAAAATTGGAATAAAATATAAAAAACACCTCATACAATAAAGAAAATCTATGATTTTAATTCCATTTAACCATGAAGCAAGGGCTCTTAGTCAATAAATACAATTATAGAGCTATTGAAATTGGAAATATACCACTTCTGCTTTCGTTTTTAATTATTGTAGGCATTAAGTTGTCAGCCGATTTATAATATTCCGATGTGATCCACTCATACCTTTACGCGCTATTCAAATGAAGACCCTCTCAAGATTATACAAATTATTTATATTAGATGATTTAGTTATCTGGTAGGTACTACGTACTAATTCATAATGGTAAAACAGCATAGATATTTTTTGATGCATGGATAATTTTTTAAATTTGCATCTACTTACTGCCGTCTCCCCATACTGTCTTCGTAGGAGCTTTTGAAAAACCCAACGTCGCTGTCACCGAGTTCACCTTCGAATTTCAAACGAAGAACGTATATTTTGTTCTCTAGAAGAGTCATTTGTGATTCAACCACCAAAAAGTCCCTGTCTGGCTCCAGGCGGAAGTTCTGAACGGGGATCTCAACATTTGGTGGGTCGAATTCAAAAATCCGAATATCAGACACGTTCAACTCACTAGAGTGCAACGTTAAGTTACTCGTGGCAGAGTTGATCAGCAGCTTTATCGTGACGTCTCCTTTGAACGTTTGGTTGTCTTCATCGAGGAAAGGAATCATTCGCAGCTCATAAGTCAGCGGAGTGACCCCTTTCGGGAGTCTGTAGTAATCTGGACCCCTGTTTTCATATGATCCGCTGGTTCCCTCTAATGCCCTTTGAGGGTCCTCAAACACCTTTTCCGTTAAACTCAGCCCTAATGCCCCCCATGCTATGGATACTGCCACAGCCAGGAAGATCTTATCCATATTCAGACCTCGTAATTGCTTTTACCTGCAAAAAAATATTATTTATTTTAAGATAAAGCTGAGAGGGCACAGCAGAACAACGTTTGCATAGCACATTAGAGAGATATTGTCACAGCTGTTAGGTAATGAGGAAGAGAATTGCATTAACAACTTTAGAAATTAGTGGTTTGATAAATAGGAAGGAGATGATGAAGAGGACCATTATGTAAGTGCTAAGTAAAAGCTAGTGCAGAGTCTGCTCCGGAATATAGCAGTTAGAAGTTGAAAATGAAGAGGTTACTCATACAGCGCATTATTCAGTCACTAGCATAAACCAATACCGCAATGGGCATCACTCTTTTATCACGTAGATAATTTTCCAAATGAGTTTAAATGGCCGATTGATTTCAGTCTACACAGCCATGTGGCCTCAAGATCTAAAAATACTCTTTCGTGAGAAGGCCTTGCTTTCAAACGCATATGCGAAATTTGACAAGAATAATGAAAGAATTTATTGATTGATCGATCTATGTTTTGGAGATTTTTCCGTCTGTAAAATATTTATAATGATTATATGCATGTCTCCTCACCCCTAGGCTACACTCTTATCGCGTTAGAAGGGGTTGCGAGTTCCTATGACTCCTTTAGTTGCTCTGGCGGGATGAATCCTAAGTTATTCCCGGTAGGGCCACCCATGCCAAATAGGTCGAAGGATAGGAGCCAGACGAAAAGTAGTCCACGTGAAGGTGTCACATAAAAAACACTGCTGAAATGGAAGTGAGAAACCCTACCAACTATCTCTTCTCTGTAAACATGGATTACAACCAAATGAGTCTAAGATTCTCATCGAACAGGACCCGTTCACAAAGGGCGGGTGTCGTTCACGGCAAACAGGTGGCAAGGTCCTCGGGGTCGTCAACGTGCGAAATACTTGCGGAGACTTATTGCCATCATCAGCAGCAATAAAGAAAGAAGAAAAGAAGACCATGCAGTAGGAGAAGAAAAAGTCAGTTAGAAATGTAGAGACGTGGAATGTGGGGACAATGATGAGGGCGGGTAAGTTAGAAAATATCAAAAAGGAAATGAAGAAAGGGAGGATAGATAAGATAATATTTTATTATACATGGGAGGTCAATTCCTAATTTTTCCCTTGTTTTGTTGGAGCATATTTTAAAATATAGGTATAGTTGGCAACTTCTATAGCTATCATCAACGCAGACTCTCCAAATTCGGCAATAATTTTCAGTTGGAATATTTGCCACGTAAGTATACGACGTGAGGTGGAAGGATTGTGCGGACTATTGGAGAGATGGGTATATGGTTATGCATAGTGGTGAGGAGGAAAGTCAGGGATGGGTAGCTTTAGCACTAAACGGGAAGATGGGTAAGCGTCTGGTAGGTATAGACCAGGTAAGCGAATTGAGGCGAGACCCACCAGCTTCGTGGTGGTTCCAGTTTACATGCCCACTAGTAATCACAGGGAGGAAGAAGTAAAAGAGATGTATGAACAGCTATAGTAAATAATTAGAGACACCCCGGGTAAGAAAATCTGGTAGTGGTGGGGTCTGGAACGCCTCAGTCGGGGAAGGTAGGGATGGGCACGAAATAGGAGATTTTGGACTAGGAATTCGGAACGACAGGGGAGAGAAAGCAGCAGAATCCTGCAGGAGAAAAAAACTAATCACAAACACGAAGTTCGATCATCATTAAGGGTGAAAGTACACATGGAAAATTCCAGGGGATTTGGGGAAATATCAGATAGTCTACATTATGGTAAGACGTAGGTTTAGGAATAACGTGAAAAACTCGCGCAGCTCCCTGCAGCGGATGCGGATTCAGACCACAACCTAGTGGTCATGAAATGCAACGTAAGATTCAAAAGACTTATGAAAATAAGAATGGTGAGGAAACGGAGTGTTGGAGCGCTGAAGGGGACTATGGAGAGAGAATATCAGGATCTGGTGGACAACAGTGCACAGGAGATTGGAATTGCACAGACTGTTGAGGAAGGATAGGATAATATTAAAACGGAATGATCAAAGGGTCAGAGAAGTCAATTGGCTATGTTGACAGAAGAAGGATAAAGAAGCCAGCGAAGATCAGTTTTGTTTTAGAAAAGGGAACTCAACTCCTGAAGCAATAGCAATAATGAGGACCTGAATAATGAGTTTGACTAGGACGCGTATGCCTGCTTATGTGGATTTTGAAAAAGCATTTGACAGAGTGAACTGGGTAAAGTTAATGGATATTCTCATGGGAATAGGAGTAGATTGGAGTGGTAACCGACTGATTCGTAATCTGTACATAGCCCAGACTACGCATGTGAGGATAGAGGACGGAAGACATGAGTGGGCACGCATTGGCAGAGGAGTGAGACAATGTTGGCATTTATTGCCTCTGCTTTTTAACGTATACGCTTAGGAGATTGTCAGAGAAGCGTGGGATGATTTGAATGATGGAATGAAAGTGGGAGGAATGATATTTAAATCATTAAGTTTCGCGGATGGTCAGGCGCTGATTTGCCTGTCAGCGAGGGGACTACAGGCTCTAGTGGATGAGTTAGACGACCAGTGCAAGAAGTATGGGATGAGGATTAATCACAAGAAGACCAAGGTAATTCGATTTTGTAAAACATCGTGAGCGAGAAATGTGATACTCAAGATAAAAGTTGGTGGGAAGAAGCTTGGGCAGGTTGAGCAATTTAACAATTTAGGCAGCATTTGAGGAAAACGAATACAGTAGTAAGGACATCAGGAAGCGAAGTGCACTAACAAAGGAGGTGTTCATGAACAGGAAGGAGCTTTTGAGAGGATCATTATGTAAGAGTTTAAAGAAAAGATTGGTGAATAGTTTGATCTGTAGTCTAGCTCTCCATGGTGCGGAAACGTGAGGAGTTTGGGAGACATTTCAGATGTGGGTATTGAGAATAACGGAGAAGGTGAAATGGACAGAGAGGAGGAAAAACAACGAAGTGCTGGACATGGTGGTTAAGGAGAGGCAACTTTTAAATGAGATACGGAGGAGACAGAAGATTTGGAAGGTGCGAGTACTTAGCGGGGAGGGGATGTTAAAAACAGTATTAAAGGGTAGATTATTAGGTAAACGAAGAAGAGGAAGGATAAGAATAGGGTTTTTAGATATATAACAAGGGCGCCGTCCTTATTGTGAATTGAAGAGGGAAGTTATTGAAGGAAGGGGAGGCTTCCAGAATGCTTCTGAAGTTCTCAATGGAAACCTATCTTAATCGGTAGAATACTGTAAAAATAAAAATAAAATATTTGGATAGAGTGGAGAAATTACTCCAGACGGTTTCTTCGAAGAGGAAAGGGTAGACAAATACTGACGAACATTGGTTGATCCCCTACCTATGAAGTTATGAATACTTCGCCCAGATAACTCTTGCAGTAACCTTTCATCTGCCTCTCCAAAAATAAAATCTGATACTAAAAGGTAATGTTAAATTATTTTAGAGGAAAATTGGTGCTCTTCCCGTTCCAGGGACTCGGGAAAGTAACCCAACACGGAGAATGAATGTGTTACGTTTTTAGAAGGGAAAATTTAGCTCTATTCAATTCATTTAAGCCTCTGCGAACGTAAACCATTACAGAAAGTAGTCTGATACGATTACATAGTGGAAATGTAACTAAATACAGAAAGGTAATCTGAAAAGATCATCAAGTGAAAATTTATGCGGAGTGGGAAGGAGGAACAACCACGATTTTAAGCGCTGACATTACCTTTAACTTAACATGCAAGGGTTGATAAACTTCAATACTGAAATTTAATTTATACTTACGCGTATACCTAGTATTGGTTTAAGGACTGAAGAAAGGACAGCTGGTCCTCTGTAAAGGCTGTTTTACACGGCCACGTACTTCGTTCGTGAATTCGTGCAGTTCCAAGCCATATTGAGAAAGAAATAATGTTCTAACCTGCGCAGTTACATGTCCCGTGTAACCGAAAAGGATGCTCAGTGGAATATTATGGAAATTCAATTTAAATAGAGCTGCTTCTTTTCTAACGAACCATTTCGACTTGAGGACCGCATAGGAAATGGTTCGTTTGCCCAGCGGCCCTTTTAAGAGCGACGCAAAGGTTACAGCGGAGCAAGAGACGGAGCCGCGCGGAGCGGATCTTTGACTTCCTTTGCACATTTCTTATGGGGAAACCAACGGAGTTGGATGAGGCCTTCGCCAGGGATAGCATATGTAACGGAGCGAAATTGTTTCGTTTTGACCCGGAAAGAAACGAAAATACGAATTTTAGATTTATTTTCGTTTCGCGCTAAATTAAAATCACCGAGGAGTCTAGTTTCGACCAGGGACGACACTTTATTCCCGGGAGCGAAATTAAATTTATTTTAACTCCGCTGCTCATGGCTAAGGTTCCATACCAAAATTGGATTGGAGGGGGAGAGGCGAATAGTTTGGATCCATTTCATCACAGAATATGGAGAGGTTAGAACAATGAGATTAAAAATCGAATGGCCAGTTTGCGTTCACCGTTCTCCTGTTTGTGGTCAAAATATGAGTGCCCCATGCATCTAATGGTGGCAGGCCGAACATCTACTTCATTTAACCATACTTCATACTCGGTGTGTGGGTCGAAGCTAAACTGTTCGAACGTGAAGCACGTTGTCCCTCCGATGCGAAACATAATCTGTTTTTCGTTTCGTCACAGATGTTCAGTTTAGTTTCGACCCGAAGTAGTTCTGACTCCAATTTCGTTTCGACCCTGTGTTTAGCTCCACAGGTTTATTTCTTTTTTGTTTTGTTTCTACATTTGGCTCCTGGGAACGAAAGTATTGAAATTTTACTGGTTTTGACTTAAGTTTAGTTTCAATTGCCATCCATATCTGATGTGAACCTTTGTAAATCTCGGAGCGGATCGTTGTAGACAAGGTACTACTTACATAACTTTCGTGGCAATTCTTCTCCGTGCTTATCGCGTGAGTATCGATAGAAAATACCTGTTAGTGAAAAATGTTTATGACTTAATAATTCGTTTTAGAGGGGGTCTTTTTACGTTTTGGGCCCAAGTCGTAATAGTCCCAAAAGGCCCAAGTCGAACTTTGTTGTAGGAAGGTATGAGAGAGGTTCGTTGCGGGAGGCTATTTCGTGTGCTTTGTTCTTCGTAAGGGCCCGGGACCGGGAAAAAAATGGTTAGGTTTCATATAATTTCGCTGCATGGGGATTCGCTGTATGGAGTTTTTTTCTGTAGATGTATTGATCATCGAATGAATGAAAAACATGAAATAGGCATATGGTATGCTTAATTATAGTAGTTACCATCATCAACATATTTTTATTTTATTTTTTATTTTATTCTCAAACCACCGGATACAGCTCTTATTGGCCATTTTACACCGGGGTGTTCAACCAATGAAACAAGTAAACGTACACAAACGACCATGCCCTGGACCGGGGAAACCTACCCAGGTGGGACTCGAACCCGCGACCTCTTGTTTGGCAGGCGAGAACGTTACCCCGCCGCCACCGAGGCCGGCAATATGCTAATACATCATTAAGTTCACACCTACTGGAAATAGTAAGGACTAAATTCATTCTGCAAATTATGAGACTTACGTGGCAAATATTACGACTGAAAATTATTGCCGAATTTGGAAAGATTGCGTTGATGATAGATATGCAATTTGTGAACAATTCCGGAATTTTAAAATTTTCTGCAGCAAAAAAAGGGAAAAATTAGGAATTAACTTCCATTGTATAACATAATATTAAATTATCTATCCTCCCTTTATCCATTACCCTTTTGATATTTTCTAACTTCCCCGCCCTCATCATTGTCCTCACATTCCACGTCCCTACATTCATAGCCGACTTCTACCTCTCCAACTTCATGGCCTTCTTTTCTTCTTTCTTTGTTGCTGCTGGTGATGATGATAAGTCTCTGCAAGTCCTGTTCGATGAGAATCCGAGGCTCAGTTGGTTGTACTCCAAGTTTACAGGGAAGAGATATTTGGTAGGGTTTTCCACTTCCATTTCAACAGTTTTTTTTAAGTGACGCCATCACGTGGACTACTTTTCGTCTGGCTCCTACCCTTCCATCTACCTGGCATGGGAGGCCCAACTGGGAATAATTTAGGATTCATCCCGCCAGTGCAGCTTTAGAAGTCATAGGCACTCGCAAGCCTTTTTCCACCGCAACAAGGTTGTAGCCCAGGGGAAAGAATATACTTTATAATACCTAAAATTGAAACATTTCGTGCTTGATATGTTTGCGTGTCGAAAATGCTTCAAGAAAATCTGAAAAATTGAAAATCAAAAAATAATTTGGTAATAGCAAAAATTCGTTGATGACGGAGACTTTATTGAGTGAATAACTCTTGAAGCTATATATTTCGAAGAGTATGCGAGGATAGATAATAATGTCATTGTATATGCTCTAATATCAAAACATATATATATATATATATACAATATAATATATGTATATAGGCAAAACGTTCTTCTAGTGTCGTAAAAGACGCGAAAAGGAGTCCAATCAGATTATTTTTAGCGCGTTCAGACGCGTTTTAATTCTATTAATTGTTTACTTAAGATATATTCAACTCGTGGGCTTTACGCACTTATTCATTCAGTATAATAGTTTTAAACGGCTAACGTTTCAAAATGATGGGCATATGTATAGGACTGAAAAATTGAAAACCTGGTTAAAATTTTCTTCCATACGAGGAGTAAATTACCTGATTAACGGCGGCAAGGTGTGAATTCAAATATTATCTGGCGTTCTCTAGGGTTATACTGCGTTTTGGAAAAGAATAGCGGATGTGCCATAAGAATACCGATCGTGTCCAGCAGTGAAGGCATTATGGATGCATTATCACCTAAGATAACAATTGTGACATATTCATACTAATTAATTCGCCTCACTTAACTTTCATAGTCATTCATAGATAGATCAAGTATACACCAAGCATAGTTATTTACTGGTACCTATTTCAATGGCATTCCAACAATTGGTTTTATTTCGGAAGTCTAAAAGGCAATATGTACTCTTTCAAGCAAAATTTCAGCTTGAAACTGGAAATTGAAATAGACTTCAATTATTTCATCACAAGAATAATATCGATTACCTAGTCAGGAAAATTATGAAGCGCTTTACAAATGCGTGATCCACAAGCATTAATTTTGGCATTGATTAAATTTCAGACCATAACTAAGCTATGCGATGAAGCGTAGAGCATATTGGACTAGTAACACAATAATTTCAATCAAAAACTGGCAGAATGAAAATCACGCTGTATTAGCCATGGTCTTTTATGATAATAATAAAAAAATGTATAATCACTACAGGAAAGGTTTTTATGGGGTATGAAGAAACATTGAGAAATTAACTCAACTTTCATCGCTAAGTACGCGGAAAACTTACAGAGTACCAGACGGTCGACGCTCAGGGACAGTCCACCAATGCGTTGCTGCCAGATACTTCTCCTTAAAAGCCTTACTTCCACGCTAATGCAACCTTCTGTCTTGGTGGCGTACACAGAGATTCATCACTAGGGTTGATTTTGCAAGGTGAGGGTAGAGATCAACCCAGACTAAGCCACAAATATTAAGTGCAAATAATCACATAAATCCTGATTGTAAAACCAGAAACAACAAAAATTTTGGGAGGGTTCGAACCCTTGTGCCACTCATTCACTTGGTCATTCAATCCGGAGATAGATCTGTAAATTGAGGTTAGAGCTCACCCCGCACCAAGCCACGGGCGACTTTATATCACACGTTAGGGAAATGGGAGCCATCCGGTTTCAATATGCATCTCCCAACATTTCTGAGTGGGAGCCTGCGAAGGCTTCAACCTGGATATAAATTCGGGAAATTTGGGTCAGTAGGCTAGCGCTCTGCCCAATACACCACCACAACCGCGAACAGTGGGCAACTGAATCCAAGTTCCTACCCTGCGTGAATGAGGGGTAAGAAATGCAACGGAGGAGGATGCGTGCATAAGACGGAATGCTCAACTTCGCGACTTTGGCCAAAGCGGATAAATTTAACCACGAGTTGCACCATTCGACTCCTCGCGGAGCACAGAGCAGATATCCGACCCCCCCCCACCCCCCCTTCGCCTTCTCGGCGCCAGCTCGGTCAAGGTAGGATAGGCGCCGCTTTATAACTTGTTGCTCCTAATAGACGGAGAAACTCAAATACATTCCAGGAATATGACGAGAAGGACAGCAATGAGAGAAAGCCATAAACATCCCGATGATGATGGTATTCCAAACTCTTACCTGCGAAAATTCAATAATATCCTAGCCATACATTTGGAAAAATGTGTGGCTAGGATATTATTGAATTTCATTAGTGCATCAAAACACTGGACATTATTTATTTTTTTCAAACTAAAGATAATGGTTTTTAACATTGATCTTGAATATCCCAGAACATATAACCTTAATTTTTAAAAATAACTTTTTTTATTGCTCGAATTAATTTCCATGCGTTCGGCAGATATCATTTAAAATTTTATCGTAACTAATTCTTACTGATAAAACAACAAAATTTCATGTTCTGCATCACAATATATTGACGATCACACGCACTAGTGATCTTATGAAATTATTAACATAGTTTACTAAAAAGGTCACTAAATATGCCAAATTCGAAAGTTATCGGAGACGGTTGGTTTGGATAGCATTCAGATTTTGCATTAAATTAAAATTGAATGACCGTGTACGTAAATGTACTAATATATTAATTTTTGTCGTAGATGAATGCATTTCTGAGTAAGATCGAAGATTGGTTGAAGTTGCCGATTCAACGCGGAAAACTTTTTCCAGAAATTTGGAATGGATCGATAAATTTGGACCTGAAATCGAGTCGTGGCTGAGTAATAAGTACAGGGCATCTTCAAGATCATTTCAACTTACCTGCAATGCAATAGCAATTTCATTAGTTCTAATCCATCTTCTCATTCGTTAAACTTTGTAAGTTATTGTGAATTTTCAAACAGTGTTTCCTCAACTTTTTTTGAGTGAGTGATAGTGATGGTAAGTGAAAAAAACTTTATTCAGTGATGGCTAAGGTTTAAAAAATGGAAAAGATATTTTTTTTTATTTACCTTCATCATTCATTGGTTGCAGTAGAGGGAGCCCAAGAAAGGCTCTTACATTTGGATCTTGCAATTTCTCTAATGGCAAGGTCACTTGAACTGTGGAGTTTGAATTTTTGAGAACTGAATCTTTAGTGGGAATTACATTAGGATCTGGCAAAGGAATGGAAGGAGTGGATGCAATGCTTGGACTCACCGAGTCCGGAACAGGGGCCGTATTCTGTATTTCGTCGGTGCCGCACCGGTCGGTTTCCCTTTCAAGCCCACCGACTGGACATCAAACCGTACCGACAACGGATTCCGCACCGACGACGACACTTTCAGCGATTCTGTAAGGTCGTCGGTTTCAAACCAGTCGGTACGGTTCCCCTTCCTTCCCAAACAGGGAAAATCCGAATATATCCGAAGTTTGACGTGTCTCCACCAATGAAAGAAGGGTAAAAACAAGTGAAGACTCATTGGCACAGTTTGTTGTCGTCATTCTCAATCTTTTTATTTGCGGAAATTACGACTTATTGCTAGATTAAGATAAACGATATTGGATAAGTTGTTGACAATGCTTATATAATGTGTGGTAGTAATGCTGTACCTACAGAATCGAAGGAAACAATATTACAAAATCACAATAAAGTTTGTATGGGATGGAGATTGTTGCTGCTGGAATGAATTATTGAAACTATCCTTGAGATCGTAGTTTCTTTTTTTAAATGTTGGTTCCGTATAATGCTATTTATTCATGATTTGGTAATATAGTTGTCATTAAGTAAGTTCCGTATAAATGTTATCAACGGAATTTTATGCCATTGGCACCGTAGCAGACGAAAATAGCATACTATGGAACGTGAACGTAGGATTCAAATGCAAATGTAATATTAGAGGAACAAGTTAGGAAATTGTTATAAAAATATGGAGCTGGGTGCAATTAAAAGAAGTGTAATGACGAGGAAGTAAATAAATTGTGATTGGGTGAAATACATATGCATAAATTGCGCATTCCAAGTGAGAGAAAATTACAATATTGCGGTAAACCTCATACTTATTAACAAATATCTTCTTTTATCGTCAAGGGAATCAATGGCTGACGATGAAATGAAATATAGTTGCCTGTTACAAATGAAAGAAACTGATACCGTTGTGGCAAACTTCATTTTTAAATAAAAAGATCTTATTTCTATGCCGAGAGAAACGCCAAATTGATGATTGAGTGCAATAACGGTCGCCTATTCAGAGTGAGATAAAGTGATAACATTACGGCAAAACTCATATTTAATCAAAAATATCTTTTTTATGTCAAAGGAGCAAATAAATGATGATAGAGAGAAATAAAGCTTATTACAAGCGAGTGAAATTTCACTTAAGTGATAACATAAATGAGAGAGTCATTATATGTTAGCAAACCTCATGTTTATTAACCATTATCTTATATTTCTGTCAAGGTAATTAATATAGATGATGACACAGTGAATTATAGAGGCGTATTCGAAGGGGCAGAAAAAGATAACATTGCAGAAAACCTCATTATTTACTCGGTGATGAGGTAAAAACAAAATAAAACGTACAATGCGCACCGGGGAGTTCATGAAACCCACTAGTCGGTGGCCGTACCGACACCTTTTTGCTGTCGGTACGGCTACCGACGATCTCCCGTCCTCTCCTCGGTGCCGCACCGATCGGGTTCGTACAGAATCGCACGATTTCTTACCGGGAGTCGGTGTGACGTCGCACCCGACGAATCGGTGCCGCACCGATCGGTTTGGAGTTACAGAATACGGCCCCAGGGTTGGTTGTGACGGGTTGGGGCGGGCTGGCCGGCGGTAATTCCGGTGAGGATCGGGTGTCCTCGTCTTCGGACCAAGGTCCTTGTGGCTCGGAATCTAGAAAATTCCTCGTCCATCGCGCCGATTGGCGCGTTGCATCTTGACGCTATTCTTTATTCGGTCAAATTTGTCGAAGAACAAGGTAAAAATATACTCGCGCGCGTAGGCAATAAGTAAAAAGCACGAAATTCGCGGCAACTGTCAGCAGAGCACTCTCTCCGCAATGGCGTCCGGTACAACAATGGGTATGCATGTTTATGTTTATGTTTATATTGCTGTTTTGAGAGTTGAGGGCGCTATGGTAATCGGAGTGTAAATAATGGATTGTTAGGAATAGAGCCATATTGGAGGCTGGAGGATTTTTCCATCACTCGGCAAGTCCATTTTTTTCCATCGCTGTCATAATCTTTCAGCCAATCATAACGCACTGCCACTGACAGAAATTGAGACGTCGCGTTTGAATTTTATTGGATTGACAGACGTAAATTCTGAAAGTGATGAAAAAAGCGATGGAATAATGGGCGGCATAATAAACGTTCATTCAGAAAATGATGAGTCGAGCGATCATTTTTTGGTCAGCGTAAAACTATCGCTGCAGCAATCACTTTGAGGGACGGAAAATAAATCACGTAATTCAGGCTTAAGACTGATATTTACGGTGAAAGGAAGGCTTACAGCTCGGAAGTATTAAATACATGGTCGAGATATTGATATAAAATATATCATACATATTTACAATTACTTACATTTTGAAAGCAGTAAATAATACAAGACAAATTATAATTTTCTATAAGTTTACATGTAAGCATCGATGAAAACAGATTTGATACGATCATTATCATTATAAGAAACCTATTATTACAAACATCATTATCATTATCAGTACCTTTAGCACTTGAGGCTACTTAAGAGTAGCACGAAAGATGATGGAAATTTAAAAAAAACATTTTCTATTTTCACAATCAGTCCTTTCTGAAAAATGTTTTTTCGTTCACCCACTCTATCTTTCACTCAAAAAAATTGAAGGAACACTGTTAGAAAATTCACAATAATTTTCAAAATTTAGCAAATGAGAAAATGGATTAGAACTATTAAAATTGTAATTGCGTTGCACGTGAGTTGAAAGGATCCTGAAGATGCCCTATACATATTACTCAGCCACGACTCGATTTCGGGTCTAATTTTTTCTATCAATTCCAGCCTTCTGCGAATAAATTCCGGTAATGAATCAGGAACTTCACCAAATGGACCCTCTTCGACCCCGCTCGGATCCACCTACGACAAAAATGAAGAGGTTAGTTCATTTACGCACAGGGTCACTCAATGTTAACTCAATGCAATAAAAAAAAACGTTTTCAAAACCAACTATGTCGTATTACTTTTGACTTTGACGTATTTATCCTTATCAGTAAACTATTTTTAAATTCCTACATAGCCAGTGATACTTGTGCTTGCTAGTAAATCGTTCTGCAGCTCATGAAAATGTTTTGGTGTAGCCGATGAGTTCTGACTAAATTTTAGGATGATACCGGCATGTACGCATCTATTATTTGCCGAAAGCACGCAATGCACAAGATTGATATATTATATTTAAAAAAAAAAAAATAAATAAATGGTGGGTATTCTGGGATACTCTAAATATAAGTTCAAAGCCTACGGTTGTTTAAAAAAGATACGTTATGCACAGCAGTTTTACTCTCTTTTTCATTTTTCAATATATATGATGAAACTATTACACAAGAGTCGAAGGAATTAACCGAAGACGTTCCTTTTTAAAAAACGTTTCCAAATTTTTCATGATAATTAGTATAAAAATCTACTAATTAAAATTTATCCCTTTCATTGTCAAGGAGTCAATAAGAAGCGTGAACCCAACCACACTATCAAATCAACCAATGGAACGGAGAACCGCCGATAAAATCGGAAAGAAAAAACACCGCACCTCACCATTAAAAAATAGATTACTTGCTGCTAATCATTTCAAAAAGTGCATGAATGTGCTTATAGGTGCATGAACTGTTTATAGGTATTTACCTCTGCCGGACTTTCGGAAGCTATATGACTAGCAGTAGTAGTAGTAGTAGAAGTAGTAGTAGTAGTTTCATTTTGTAGTTCTGCAGGATCTATGCTGGAATAAAATCAAATGGTATGGTAAGAAACAAGAAATTAAGCTTAATAATTCGCAAGTAATTATAACAATAATGCAGCAAAAAATAAATAACTAAAGAAGAAAATAATTCTAAGGTTTGCTTATTTATTTCACACGTGCTCAGTAAGTTTGAGCACACTGAAGGGATAGCCAAGGGAAGTTATTTCGCCCCCTGCCTGTTATAATTTTAAGTTAATTTTTTCAATTTACAATTTATAAGGCGGTGAAGGCATGTCATCCAAAGTATAGTAATATTTATGATACAAAGAAAAGCAAGGGATGCAAAGAGGAATCTTAATTTAATTGGAATATTTGTCTAAACCATGTGAACAACCATTTCAACCATTATTGATACAACCATTACAACCATTACAACCATGGATGGTTACAAACATTGTCTGATAAAGAAAAAAATACTTCAACAAAAAGGGAAGTAAACACCCACGAAAATTCTATTAATAATGAAATTCCAAAAATTAATGTAACTATGTTGAAAATTTTTTATGACTAGGATATCCAATGATGGAGAATGAAGGTTTCACATGATTAGTTACATTTGTCGGAGAATTCAAAATTGATTACATTTTTGTTGGCGGTAGTAGGCATGACTATTTTTTACTACTACATCACAATTCAGTTCTCAAACGATTGCTCGATTCACTACGATCTCGATTCATTATGATAAAGCCATGTGATTGATATCTATCATTTGCCTTTTTTTATTATTACATATTGCTGCAGGAGGGTTTTTCTTGGTGGCAGCCTTAGATTTACACAATTGAATAACAAATCTACCTATGTAATGACAAAATCAGAAAGAGAAGACACCAATGGTGAAAAACAATGCATTAATTCTAATATCATACAATTAAAAATTGATCATGGACCAAATAACCCAATTTCAAATACTCCCTCATAAACCACTATGTAATTAATCAATAAATGATGAACACTTATTCTTAAAAATTTTCGTATTTTCCGCGAAGATCTTAAAAATATCTTCAGGTAAGTCGTTCCACTCTTTTATTCCTCTATGTAGGAAGGATTAAATTAAGGATTGTCTCGACAGTGACATGATAAATAGAGAAAAAAGAAGAGCCTAATCGGTTTCGAAGGAATGGAATATTTTATTATGGAGTTAGGAACAATGGCAGATATTTTTGCGTGGCGTAAATACATGATGGGGGCATCATTCGCCTTGACGTGACATTGGACCAGAATGTCTGTATCTACTGCAAAGCTTTCGACCGCAGTGGTGCACCCCGACAATGATTAAGCTGTCTGGTAAACCTTGGGCAAGCGGTTTGAATCACTTCCACAGGGTTCGAGTGCTAGCAGCCAGGTGGTAGCTAGCCCGTAATGTTCTAGAGGAGGGGTCTCCAAAATGTTCAATATTGGGGCCACATTATATGTTATGAACATTTATGCGGGCCGAAGAAGTAAAAGAAACATTGCCAGTAATTAAATTTCCTTAAAAAATTAGAGTATTATTATTATTATTAAAGTATTCTACCGATTAAGGTAGGTTTCCATGGAATGCTTAAGAAGAATTCCGTGAGCCTCCCCTTTCATCATGCGCTTCCCTCGTAAATTCAAATTAACTCCAACTACCTTTCATTCTATCTAAAAATCCTATTCTTTTCCTTCTTCTCCCTCGTTTACCTTACATTCTTTCCTCTAACTCTGTTTTCAACATTCCCTCCCCGCTAAGTACTCGCTCAATGCATACGTACTGTTTCCTCCGCATCTCATCTAAAAGCTGCCTCTCCTCACCCACCATTTCCAACAGGCTAATAGTGCTATAATCTCCGCATTCAGCATCATTCTTCTTTATCGGTATCGGAATTAGAACCGTAATCACGAAATCTTCCGGCCAACACCCCTCCTAATAGATCCTACGAACTAGTGCGAAAAACCTTTTCTTACTACCCCTCCCTAGATTTTCAGCAGCTCACACGGGATATTGTCCACACCCACTGCTTTCGCAGCTTTCATATCACGAAGTGCTCTCTCTATTTCGCATCTAAGATCTCCTGCCCAAGATTATCCTCCACTTCTTCACATTTCTCCTCTGAAGTCAATCACTCCGGCCAGTGCCTCTCTTCATATAGATCCTACACGTATTTCTTCCATCTACTCTGTACCTGTTCTCGCTCGGTTAGCACCCTTCCATCTTTAGCCTTAATTTTAGGCATGGCTTGCCCCCCTTTTGCCGCCCGATAGCGAATTAACTTTGGCAAATAAAGCGCCTACCTCTTCTTCCTACTGAAGCTTTTCCATTTCTTCACACTGTCTTCTCCACCAACTCTTCGTTGCTCTCTTAGTTTCACGCCGTAATCGATTGTTAATTTGTCTATACATTCTTTTTCCCCGTTCTGTGTTAACGTTCTTCCATTTCCCTTGTCATGTTCTCCGTTATCCACGGCTTCTTTACCTACTATTTCTAATGTCAATGTTTCCAATTGACTTCTCAGCCGCTTTGACTATTCCAGTTGTAATATTATCCCATCTTTCTTCAACAGTCTTTATACTTTCAATCTCCCGGGAGCTGCTTTAAACAAGTTCCTGATATTCTCTCCCCTTCGTTTCTTCTACATTCTATTTCTTCGCCTTCCTAACTTTCATAAGTCTTTTGCATATGACGTTGCATTTCATAAGTACTAGGTTGTAGTCTGAATCCGCATTCGCTTCAGGGAAGCTGAGCGAGTTTTTCGCACTATCCCCAAACCTCTGCTCATAGAGTTTATATTTCTAGTGTACAGTATTTATGCCTCGGCCTTACCACGATGTAATCTATTTGATATCTCCCAACATACCCTGGACTTTTCCATGGGTGCCTTTGCCCTTTGTGATGATTTAAGAACGTGTGTGTAATGAATAACTTATTTCTCCTGCAAAATTCTGCTGCTTTCTCACCCCTGTCGTTCTGAATTCCTAGTCCAAATTCTCCTATTTCGTTTCAATCCTTCCCTTCCCCGACTTAAGCGTTCCAGACCCCCATCACCACCAGATTTTTCTTTCCCGGAGTTTCTCTAATTAGATCCTCGAGCTGCTCATTCACCTAATCTACTTCTTCTTCCCTATGATTGCTTGTGGGCATGTAAACTTGAATATATACCACAATACCTACTCTAAGAATCATATCGCTTACTTGGTATATCTTGATCTAATGCGCAAGCCTGTCCACCGCGACGAGTTTGTAGCCCAAGGAAAAAAAACCAAAGTAAAAATATTTAAAGGAAAAATTAAAAACATCCTGTTCGAAAAAATCAGGGTGAAATGAATAGATTCCTGACTTTCGTCTAACGAAACCAAATTAAGGTTGACGAATGGTCCTGCCGTTTTGACTTCAAAATTTCACTAAAATCAGGTTTCATATTACATGGGCCAATTATGAGGAATTTCTGTGGAAGGCCGGATGAGACCCACGGGCCATAGTTTGGAGATTCCTCTGTTAAAGTTCTAGGAATACATAAAATATATCATTCAGTCACCTTGACGCTGGCTATTTGTGGAAAAATTTGTTGCATTTCAATCGCTCATCAAAAAATGTACTCAGTGCGGCGAAGAGAACAGAAAAATCCATTTATTCCAAATATTTACCAATTAATATATAAAATCTTTAGAAATACTGTTAAAAACACAATGAATTTGGTCGATCAAATCAAAAGAAATGTAAATTTATCAGCAGTGGTTTTTGACGTCAACATTTTGTTTGGTAAAACCCATTCAGAAGTTCGCTCTGAGATGACTGAGCTTAGTGGTGTGACTGGCTAACACACATGACTGGCAATCGGGAGATCTGGGTTCGGATACCGGTTAAGCCAAATATTTTTACATGGCGAACTTCATCCTTGGTGTATTTAACACAGGGATTTGTTTTGCGAACCGAAGATATCTGACTAGTTATTATCCAATGCTTACTTTTTCTTACAGCATAGTATCTGAAACTCGTTAGAGAAAATTACTTACCCGAGTATTTCGGTTTCATTCCTACTGCACCCAAATCGTAGTAGCAAGTCATCTTTTTCAGTTGCGACCGATGAGTTTTGGTAAGCATTCCAAACATAGTCCCAGTCTTCAGTGCCTCCTTGTATTCCGAAGCAATAAACCACCCTCTTTAATTCGAAAGGAATACTGAGTAGACAGATTAGAGAAGGAATGCATTTAGTCGTCGTAGTTGAATTCTACGAAAAACTTGAATAGCTATTGATAATTTTATTTTTTAGCCTTTTCAAATTTAGGCCAATTTTTAAGAGCTCTGGTTTAAATTTTTCTTCCCAAAACCTTATCACTAGAATAGTACGTTTTTAAATTGTAAAAATTAATATAAAAATTATGGTAAGGATTCTCTCTTGCATTCAATACAGGGATAGTTTAGAGTTCAATTCTTACCTCTTTGTGCTGTTTTCTCTCCACTCTCTGAGTAATTTGATGGCCTTGGATACGCAATGGTCTTTATTATATTTGCATGCCCAGGGTAACAGCGAAGTTCGACTAAGTTTCATCACATGGTCATCCACAGGCGTCACTTCGAATATTCGCGTACCGAAATAACTTGTCATCATTTTCCTCATGTGTACCTAAATTAGGAGACAAGTTTAAGGCATGTAATATATATTTTTTAATCCAATAAGTATTCAATTAGAGATTTTTGAATTATTTTCATGTTTTTATGAAGAAATTATTGAAATTTTTAGGTTTTTAGGTTTAAGGATCTCGATCAAGATAATGCTTTTCTGGAATTAACTTGAAACCCAAGAAGCTATTAGTAGATATAATTTTAATGGGATGCATTTTATAATTAAACCTTAAACATGTAGTTTAACGATAAACAGAATAAAAATAATCTCCCGAGTATTTTCAAAATTGAAAGGTAAAAGATACCGAAGACAGTTATGTCCTCATTATTGCCTCTTAAAATATATCCTTCCAATTTTTAAAAAGAAGGTTATACTTAATGCAATACTTAATATAATGTTAATTTATTAAAGGAATGAAAGAAGTTGCAGTACGGGTGAGTTCAAGTTCTGCATAACTGGTTTAAATCTCGCCCCACCAAAATTACCGTCATCTCTGCACCCTCTCCTTCGGTAAAAGAGATTTTGCGTGTTCATGAGTAAATATTTAGGATAAAGTTGATTTACCTTTAAGTTAGTCAGCTCATTAGAACGCGATAGTACCGATTCCAAGAAATTGAAACCTCGGTGAGCAGCATATAAAGGAATGTAGTCTGATTCTCGATGCAAATAAGACGTTAAATTCAGGACTACACTGTAGTTTATGTAACCAGCCCTAGCCAAATTGAAAGCATCGTCAATCAGCATTGCACGCTCAACGGGCGGAATATTGCGGTATTCATTTGAATTCAAGTAATCGCTCAGGAGCATCCAGTTGCGATCGTCGTAGTTGACGCGGTAGAATCCTAAAAGAAAATATTTTTCATCAATCAGGCATATGCCAACAATGAAAGATTAAGTAAATATAAAAGAATGGATTGCATGACCCTATTGAAGAAGACGTATGTATTACGAATTTACATGTGACCACTCCAATAGCTTCGAAATAAATGGCGCAAACAAAAGACTGATGTCACACTAGAAGGCTCATTTTATTATTAGGGCCGAGTACACCAAAGATTAAACAATTTATACATTTTTAGACAACATCAAATTCTTTCCATGGCTGAAAATCACGACTTCCACTTAAGAGCTTGTGAAAGGTCAAATGAAGTAAGATAATTTGAATTAAGGAGGTGAATATACCTACAGAAAATAAAAATGATTAATATAAGCAAACTTTTTACGCTATTTAGTGGATGAAACATCTGCGTAGGACCAAGAAAGTTCACAGTCTTTACGAAAAATACTTCTGCAAAGACACCACTCATATTTCCTGTAGGTCATTAATAATTTGGGGTTAAAGAGATAAAATGTTTTAAAAAAGCTAATTTAACTTTCGAATGTTTCGATGAACTATTCATTATGACCTAGTGAAATGAAATGAAGTACTGACCTATCTGATTAAGGTTGAAGAGAATCCATTCATCAGCAGCAGGAAGGCTTTCCAGCATAATGGAATCGGAGCGGTCTTTCATCCAGTGCATAACCTTGGTTTCATTGAATTTCCCAGCATTCTGCGACGTATATTTGATCGGAACCCACCATAATTCTGGTGTAGTCTCATTGTCCGACCGATTGTAAGAATATCTCTCCTAAATCATGAATACCACGATACAAAAAATTAATTAATTTAAGGAGGAAAGGGTTTATTAACCCTGAAACAATTGGTTGCATGTACTAAGACTAAGCAATTTCTATAAATTTCTAGCCGGCAAGAAATTATTAATAGTCTTCTCTCAAAAACAACATGAAAATGAAAACAAATCTACAATATTATGGTTTTGCAAATAGAATTATCAGGTGAGAAGGCTGGAACCCGTCCTTCTTGAATGAAAGAAACTATACCATCTTCAGTTGTAACGTATGAGGCATCATATTTAGATTATTCGGGTGCTTATTGTACGCTTAGCAACCTTTTTTCAATGATGAAAACACCTTGATAGGTGTAGCGTTTGGCAGTGAATTGATTTAGTGGGATTCGCAACCTTCAATGCATTAGCAATATCATTTTCTAATTTAGTATTAATTCAATAAAAATATCAACAAAAAAATTATACTAAAATATGAGATTTATTTTGGATTTTTTGGAGTCTTCATACCTCACTCTACGGCCAAAGAACATATGCAACGATGCCAACTTTTTTGTGGATTGTAAAAAATATGTACAACAAATCGTGGAAGATTCAAGGAGTTAAGAACATATAGATACTTTGGGAGCATTCTGACGGTAGATTGAGAGAATAATGTTCAGATAAAGTCAATCATAAGCAATGGAAAAAAAATCCGAGAGTGTCGACCACAAATATCACAAAAGAGGATTCTCAAATTGGCCTCTAAATGTGTTGTAACTCACCACGCTTTTAAATAGGTTTACAAAATTCACCACATGCGTCGCTGACGGACAAATTGATCCGAGTTTCACGGGGAAATAAGTTACACTTAGGGTTATTAACCCAAATTTGTGCACATTTTGACGTGATCTATCAAATTCATAAATTTGAAATACAATTCAGCACAGAAACAAACTTTGTCTGCAAAATATTGAAAAAAAAAAAATCGCTTTTCACTCATCAACGCGGGGGGACATTTTGGAAAATCGATTTCAAAACAGGGGCCGTATTCTGTAACTCCAAACCGATCGGTGCGGCACCGATTCGTCGGGTGCGACGTCACACCGACTCCCGCTATGAAGTCGTGCGATTCTGTACGACCCCGATCGGTGCGGCACCGACGAGAGGACGGGAAATCGTTGGTAGCCGTACCGACAGCAAAAAGGTGTCGATACGGCCACCGACTAGTAGGTTTCATGAACTCCCCGGTGCGCATTGTACGTTTTATTTTGTTTTTACCTGATCACCGAGTAAATAATGAGGTTTTCTTCAATGTTATCTTTTTCTGCCCCTTCGAATACCTCCTATAATTCATTGTGTCATCATCTTTATTAATGACCTTGACAGAAATATAAGATAATGGTTAATAAAAATGAGGTTTGCTAACATATAATGACTTTCTTACTTATGTTACCACTTTCACTCGCTTGTAATAGGCTTTATTTCTCTCTATCATCATTTACTTGCTCCTTTGACATAAAAAAGATATTTTTGATTAAATATGAGTTTTGCCGCAATGTTATCACTTTATATCACTCTGAATAGGCGACTGTTATTTCACTCAATCATCAATTGGCGTTTCTCTCGGCATAGAAATAAGATCTTTTTATTTAAGTATGAATTTTTTGCCACTACGGTATCAGTTTCTTTCATTTGTAACAGGCAACTATATTTCATTTTATCGTCAGCAATTCATTCCCTTGACGATAAAAGAAGATATTTGTTAATAAGTATGAGGTTTGCCGCAATATTATCATTTTCTCTCACTTGGAATGCGCAACTTAAACATGTGTATTTCACCCAATCACAATTTCTTTACTTCCTCGTCATTACACTTCTTTTAATTACACTCAGCTCCATATTTTTATAACAATTTCCTAACTTGTTCCTCTAATATGACATTTACATTTGCTTTTGAATCCTACGTTCACGTTCCATGATATGTTATTTTCGTCTGCTACGGTGCCAATGGCATAACCTTCCGTTGATAACATTTAGACGGAACTTAATTAATGACAACTATATTGCCAAATCATGAATAAATAGCAATATACGGAACCAATATTTAAAAAAAAGAAACTACGATCTCAAGGATAGTTTCAATGATTCATTCCAGCAACAACAATCTCCATCACATACAAACTTTATTGTGATGTCGTAAAATTGTTTCCTTCGATTCTGTAGGTACAGCATTACTACCACACATTATATAAGCATTGTTAACAACTTATCCAATATCGTTTATCTTAATCTAGCAATAAGTCGTAATTTCCGCAAATAAAAAGATTGAGAATGACGACAACAAACTGTGCCAATGAGTCTTCACTTGTTTTAACCCTTCTTTCATTGGTGGAGACACGTGAAACTTCGGATATATTCGGATTTTCCCTGTTTGGGAAGGAGAGGGAACCGTACCGACTGGTTTGATACCGTTGACCATACTGAATCGCTGAATTTGCGGTCGTCGGTATGGAAACCGTCGTCGGTACGGAATGATTTGCTGTCGGTGGGCTGGGAAGGGAAACCGACCGGTGCGGTACCGACGAAATACAGAATACGGCCCCAGGACCGAAGTGGCAACAGAAATCACATTACTATGGGATTTAATTGGGCCTCCTCTATGCAGTCCCCTTGGGCCGACACTAAAAATTCGATGGCGTCGGCATTCGGGAATGCAACTGGCTGCGTGAAGCATGTGATCAGCTGTGTCAACATTGAGCTGCCGTCCACGCCAAGTTATGAGTGTATTGTGAGGGTTATTGAAAAGCTTACTTCGTTTAACAGGCGATGTCTGCGCCACGACGCGGCCTTAAAAATATATTTCGAAGTCTGTAACGTAGCGGCATTATTAATTCACGAAGAGGCTATTTTCTTTCTCTTAAAGGTCAGTTTCCAGTTTTCGCAGCGCGTCGATGAGCGCCTAGAGACCCACGTACTGTCTAAATTTACAACACAGTACTTGGACACTGGCTAAATTGCATTGAAAATATGTTAATTAAACGTTATTATGCGAAGAATCTTTCTATTCCCTCCAACCTAGTAAGGTTCTCAATTTATTCGCGGGACAAAGAAATACTTCTTCCTCGTCCGCAGAGCTACTAAAGAAGTGCTCAGGAGGAAGGAATAATATTCCATCGCAACGTTTGCACAATTGGAGAGCCTGGTGCAATCAGAAGCCCGAGAAGGATTACCTAATCCAATCAGTTCTTTGGGAGAATATCGAATCTTTATTGACCTCATATAAGTTTATTCTCTCGTAAAATTCTAATCGTCAGAGTCACGAGTGACGACTGTAGTTAATCCATTTTAGTGCACGACGGATGCAAACGCCGCACTGGTGCCGAACGTAAAAATTTTCTTGATATTTTTATAGAAATTATATGAACGTGACCGTGAAGATGAAGGAAATTTGGATAGGGTATTTAATTTCGAAGGAATGACGTTGTAATTCAGTTATTGTTGGAGCAGCTGACGGGATCACAGAAAGATGTGGGCGATGAAAAAAGAGGCCTATTATAGCACAAAACAAAGACGGTTAAGGTGTTCGAAACTTTCCAAACTAAGGTTGCCCATTGCATGATGATGGATAATACTTGCAACGACATACATTGCCATTACCTGTTTCAAGGTTACTCTACCGCTGAGATAATCTCTCTGCACTATAATGACCGGGTGTCCAGCTTGAGTTGACCATGAACTCATGATTGTCTTGACCGAGACATTTGCTGGTAGAGCTTGATCAATCAGTGCCTGAGTGTCCATTGCCTCAAAAAGGTGCGTATCTGTGGCTGAATTATATTTCCTGGAAGCGATAAAAGATGCGCATCAGCGATCAGTGAGGTAAAATTGAATTCAAATAACTTTTCGACAGATCAACTTTCAATCGGGAAAAATAATTAAATGCTATCTTCAAAATCAATTCGACAACAAAGTAAGATCGAAAGTTTTGAAATAAGTTAGATTGAGAGTTTTGAAAAAAATATCATTAGATTGAATAAAGTTATTCTGTTGAATATAGTTGAATACTGAATATTGTATATGTTGAATGAAGTTGTTCTTTCATAGACTCACCTTTCATTTAGATATGTTGCAAGGCCTCGAGAAAAAGTTGATTCGGACAGAAAGTCTGACATCATCCTGATCACAGACCCAGCTATAAATAAAGGTTTTTACTTCAGAAACAAAGATGTAAAGACATTCATATGAGCACGAGAAAAAATTATCTTCTTTTAATCAATGTTTAACATGATTCAATATTTAAAATATTCTCACCATAAAATACAGAAAAATATGCCAGTTAATTCACATAAGAAATTTAAAAAATGAGGAGAGATTAAAATAGGAATGCCAAAAATGTATTTCAAAACTCCAAAATAGGACTGATGCCGAAAATTAAAATGTTTTTACAATGCATGACATGGAAAACAGATTTTTATTCTGAAATGTATGCATTTCTCCTGTGAGCATAAGAATATAAATGCTGTATGTTTTTTTTTTAATTCCTTCATAGAAAATTACTTGATACATTCATTGTTTTAGTATGAAAAAAATTCACCTCACAGAAGAGCCATTTTGCCGAACAGAATATACCATGAACTATTTTCGTTTTCAACTTACAAATGAGATAGAAAGAAAATAGTGTGTGATAGGTTCTGTGCTTTGACCCGCTAACCTTTTTCGTAAGAAATGTCATCAAAAGCCTCCTCCACATCATACCAATCTTCGATCCTGTGGTTCATTGGTCGATCATAAAATGAGTCGGATAACAATGCGGGCTGCATGTCTTCAACAACAAATTGTTCCATCATTCTCCATGAGGGTTCAATCTGCAACAGAGCGTGCCCACGTGTGAAGCTGGTTAACAGGAGGTCGCATCGCTTCCACCTGACCGTTCGTAATTTGCTTTGATTTCCTGACGTACCAATTGTTTAAGAGCACCAATATCACAAAAGAGGATCCTCAAGTCGGCCTCTAAATGTGTTGTAACTCACCACGCTTATAAATGGGTTTACGTAAATCGCCACATGCGTCGCTGACGGACAACTTGATCCGAGTTTCACGGGGAAATAAGATACACTTAGTGATGTCAACCCTAATTTGTGTACATTTTGACGCGATCTATCAAATCCATAAATTTTAAATACAAATCATTGCAATCACAAAAATTTTTCTGCAAGATATTGGAAATAAGTGCATCGCATTGCACTCATCACCGTGCCGCGGACTTTTTTGAAAACCGATTAAAATACGACCGAAGTGGCAACAGAAATGATGTTACTATGGAATGAAATTGGGCCTACTCTCTGCAGTACACTTGGTTAAAAGATACAATTTCATTTTTAATGTGGTTTACTTCAGACCTGCCGCGTGAAATGCGCTGAAGTTCAAATTCATTGTCGTAGTAAAAAAATTTCCTGCGCACGGACCTTTGGATTTCCTGCAATTTATAATACCGCTGGATAATAGGGTGAAAAGTCCCCCCTCCGCGATTTTTCCCGTACTTAGGGCATACGATTTGGGATCAAATAGGACTAATCTCCTCACACTTCCAGTGCGCTAGAGATCTACCAGGGCCAGCTAGCTCGAAAATTCGATTTTCACTGGGTTTTTTTTATATCTCTTACTAGAATGCATATTTTAAATGCGGAATACGGCATTTGTAAGATTTTCTATTGAAGAAGATGCCCAATTGTTTTCAAGAGTTTTCTGTGTTACATGGAGAAATGTGGTTTGTTTGGATTTGAAAATTTCTAAGACGTGTTTTCATAATATTTTCAAGAGGACCACATAGAAAAAATATTTTCCGGGAGTGTATTTGAATAAATTTCGGCAAGGGTATTGGTAAAAATGTTTAGGAGGTGGAACATCGAGAAAAAAATTAAAATAGGCGAATTAAAAATTTTACTAAATTGTGTATTGAAAAAATTCTAGATAAAATCTCCGTCGATAATGAATTTTTTCCTTGGTCGCTCATACTGGATAGTTAATAAATTATTGCTGCTATATGAGCGCAACGCCCTATTCTTCGATTTCTGTTACCACAATGGCAGCGACATTTCAACATACTGGCTCATACGATCCCATACGCTGTATATTCTTGACAATTAACAATCATACTTCGTCCTTTTTATGCCCAGATGGCACTGTAGCTCGTACTACGATATCATTCTCTTTGCAATAACTAACTTCCAGCTTATTTATTATTTTCGCACAAAATTTCAGCTAGACATAATACGCTATGAATTGGATGGATGAGGCAGATACTTTGTGGAGATCCATTATGAGATATGAAGTGAAACACTTTGCACTTTCCACATAAAAATTTATTAAACTACAGTCGACATATTTCGCTGCACTGCAGCATTACCAAGAACAATATATACATAGAAAAATGCACACTTGCAAACATTTGAGAATTTGGGGGTTGAAGGTGGGGTGGTAAGGAGGGTTGGGAAATTTTAAACTTACCGTTGATCTGGGGTGAGGTCGGGGAGTATTTTCAGGTGCTCGAAGGGTTTTTTTCCCCATTAGCTGAGGAAGGTCATTCTCCGATCCTTGACCTTGAAAGTGCAAAGTGTTTCACTTCATATCTCATAAAAGGCTCTGCCTGAGCTGGTACCTCCTAGTAAAAAAATATTATCAAGTCAGGTAAAGTCAATTTTGGCTAGTTAAATATGTCTGTAACTGTCATCTCTTTAAACTCTCCTTTCCTCCGTTCCCAACTATTGTTTTCACCCCATACTCTCTAAGTAATTTCACAACATTCACAAGCTTTCATTACAATTACACCTTCTTCACTGATTTCAACATCACAATCAAGCCGTTTCCCAAATCTATTATAGAGAAAAGATACTATCCTACATTTGGTTCCCATTTTGGGTAATATTTAATTGCCCACCTTATCATCTTGCATATTTTTTCTTAATATTACCATGGTCAGCCTTCACACCCCGTCTTAACTTATTCACGTATCAGGATCTATTCGACTCTACTGACGTTAATTGAGCTCGCTTGCCTTTCAACGTTGGCATAAGCACGCTGAACCCTAAATCATCTTCTAAATACCACACGACATTCATAAATCATCTATCCAGAATCAAAATGTTGTTTTTTTTCAAAATCTTTTTACTGGATGTGGCGATTGCATGAGTGTTTTAAAGTAACGGAGTCATTTTGATTTGCCAAAAAAAGGTCCGCGCATATTAACCGCAATATTTTCGACATTAAAGGCTGGGTACATCGAGAATTCATTTGAAAAATACGACCAGATCAGGCGAAGTGATACGTCATCTTAATGGGCTTGCACACAATTGTGTATAAATAATATCCTTACTCTTTCCACTGCGAGCTTGCCGTAGTACGTCGCGAACCCTTCGCTCAACCAAATCCAGGTCCACCACTCTGGACTAACCAGGTTTCCAAACCACTGATGTGCCAACTCATGCGCCACGACATTTGAAATATGCTGCTTTTTTTCTGCCGAAGACTCCTCGTCGTTAAATAGTAACATTGACTCCCTGAAAGTATGAGAAACATGATTTTTTTTACACGTTATCCAGTGGTAAAAGAGAGCTGAATCAAAAAACGAAAAAAGACAATATATGCTTTAATAATCGTAAAGCATTGGCATACTACAAAATTATCGATTTCCATTAATTATATTCAGGAAATTGCACTGAAAAAAAATTGGAATCTCTAAATATTTCCTATTAAAGTGTGAATGCTTTTAGCTTTAGGAAATATTTTTACTATCAAGACCAGGAATTATTCAAGTGGTCTGATTATGTTTTACCTTGTTTGGAAATCAATCGCCGCAATTATGAACCGCGTTGAAAAGGGTTCACAGGCATGCCATCATGCCATATTTTGATCGATAAGAGTTAAAGAAAGTTCATTCATTTCGCACTATGAAAATGCTTCGGTTCACGTGCATGAATATGTTTGAGTGCATTATTACATTAAAAATATAATCATTGGCTTGTCCACCCTCTATGTTCCTTAACTTAGCCTTTTCTATTGTCTTATCTATTTTCTATGATATTATATTTCTATTATTATATTTCTATTATACTATATGTATCTATTTTCTATTATATACTCATTTATGTATATACTATCAAATTAAAGTTTTTATCGCAAAATTTTTGTGAATTAATGATTACGTATACTTTCAGTTCATTTATTGTTCTTAACCGTTTAATGATTGGTGAATTTAGGGGTGAGCATGGGGCCACGTGATCCCCTTCCCCAACACGCTTAAAAATAGACAAGATTTTTTTAATACGGTTGCCATTACGTTTGTTTTTGTTTTGTGTATTGTTGAGCCTCAATCATTTAATGCCATATTAATGACTTTCACATTAAAATAAAGAGAATAATTTCGTACATCAATTGTTTTATGTTGTTTTTAATCTCAAATATGAGAGGACCGTTTGCCTATCTGGTCCTTGTTGCCCCCCCCCCACATTAAAATCATTTATCCGGCATTGCGTTTAATTGTATGCCAAACATATGATACATTCTCGGAAAATAATCTAAAAGTGTCCATAAGTGCCGGCCTCGGTGGCGGTGGGGTAAAGTCCTCGCCTGCCAAACCGAAGAGTTAATCGTGGGTTCGAATCCCGCCTGGGTAGGTGATCCTACCCAGGGCATGGATGTTGTGTTGTACTTTGTTAATATTGGAAAAACTCGTTGTAAAAGGCCGTTGTGTGCTGTTTACGGGGGGATGTGATAAATAAAAAAAAATAAAATAAATAACCTCTCGGAATTCATTTTATAAATGGAAGATGGCTATTCTGCTTTTGAGTCCTCTCTATCCTTCCGTTCCTTTCCCTTGCTGCATCTACGCATTTTACTACTCTTAATTCGCACATTCACGGAGCACATACTTCCCTACCTTCTACTATTTTATGGCGACGGATTATTCGAGTAAAACTTACCACTCATTATTACCTATTAGAGAGTTAACGATTTTAAATATCCAGATACTACCGGTAAAAGAGTCAAATTAAGTAGAAATGAAAGTAAGGACTTAAGCTACAAGCAAGGTACACCATGATCTGAAAAGTATTTTAAACTCCGGGAATGTGTGGAAATAACTTAAAATAAGAACTAACAAGTCACTAATTCTCCCTGCATTTCTTTCTGGTTGCCAAAATCGGAGCACAAGGTAACAAGACTTGAAAAAACCGCGTATCACTTTTTTGAGAGAAGGGTGCTTGGAAAATATACGGTCCAATCAAGGACGAATTGAGAGGAGAATGCAGAAAACGAATTAATCAGGAACTATGTAATCTCTTAGGCAACAATACGATAGTGGGATCAATAAAAAGGAGAAGATTGGATTGGATAAGGGATGTAGAACGGATTAAGAACGAAAGATATCCTAAATCAGCAAATTACATGGCCCCGGAGGGAGGATTATCAAGAGGAAGACCGAAGAAAAGGTGGATGGACAACAAAATGGAAGTTTGTAACGAATAAAATCCTGGGCGGTAATTCTCATTCTCCTTTCGCCCGAGTCTTCGCTTCGCTATGGCAACTCGGAGCGAAGCGAAAATTTCGTCCTTTTCGCCCCGCCTAACGCTTCAGTTCGGGTAACTTCGTTCTCTTGGCGAAATACTGCGTCGTATGCAATGACGATACCCATAATTCAATGGGCACGAGATAATACCATCGATAAACACACTGCCTCCGCAGTCCGTAACAATTGAAGAGCGCGAAGCACGTTGGTAAGTTCAAGTCAGCCCAATAACACTCCCTATCCCGCTCCATTGGGAGCCCATGGTCTATTATTGAACTCGTTTCCTCAACCTGCCGCACATTTGCCGGGGCGGCGCCACCTATCCTGGAGGGCAAGCATTAGCGGGTAAGTTCATTTCCTTGTCGTTGAGAGCGTGCTACAGGTAAATGGAAATTGTGATATTTGTAATTAATTTAGATTTAGTTTTCATTTATTTTCGTATGCTAGTTTTATGCATTATTTCCTTATTGCTCTATATCAATATTTCGTGGATATATATTGCAGATTTACTGAAAAAAGGAAAATGCCGTCGACGTGTGTGGTACCACGTTGCACCACTGGTAATGACACAAGACTTAGGGGATTTCGCTTTTTAGAGACATTGGATGTAGTAATCGAGGAATATGAATGATGTGTTCCATGAACGTTTTGTTTGAGAAGCATAGTTGGTTCTCATCAGAGTGATGAGGGTCAGTAATTCGAGGCTGTCATAAAAATTGACTTGAAGGTTTCCCTGACCCGTTTTCTGGTTTTGAAATCACGTCTGAATTATTGAGAATGTTTCTATCAGTAGGTTTGATTACTTAACATAAATTCACAGCCATTCTGAGTTTCCTTTTTAAATATTATTTCCATCCAGAAATTTTTATCGTTTCATTTTACCTTGAAAATTATTTTGTTTAATTATAGTGACGGAAGAATATCTAAGAAGCATTCCACGAAGGTGTTGTTTTGTTGCCAGATGCTTGGATTTTTTCTGATGATGATTTACATTAATGTTGAGGGTATGAATTGTAATTCCTTTGGACCATGACTTTCATCAACCTATTCTGCTGTTTGGTAAGTTTTAAAATGTTAATTTGTTCCAGTAGCCAGAAAGTTTACGAAGGTAATGATTGAGCAATAGAATAGTTTAATATAGTTGTAGTTATATAATATTTTGGTTAATGTGTAAGTCTGTTTTATTTCATGTTGGAATATTGAATGTAGCATAATACGATAATACCTTCTCTATTTTGTCTTCCTATAGTTGTGATGGATGTAATATTTTATTAATAGTTAATTTATTTATAGTATATATATATTTATTATATTACTTCATTCATTCACACGGCGCCTTAAGCGCAAACATACATATAAATTCAAAGGTAAGGAAAGAAAGGGATAGGAACATGGAATAGAAAAAGGACGAGGACAACGGTGCTGTGGTAGGTGGAAAAAAAAAGCACCGTTGTCCTCGTCCTTTTTCTATTCCATGTTCCTATCCCTTTCTTTCCTTACCTTTGAATTTATATGTATATTTATTATATAGTATATATATATATATTTATTTATAGTATATATATAGTTTATAAATAGTTAATTTTTAATTAGTTGTGATGGATGTAAAAAAAATTTGCCGGCCTCGGTGGCGGCGGGGTAACGTCTTCGCCTGCCAAACAAGAGGTCGCGGGTTCGAGTCCCGCCTGGGTAGGTTTCCCCGGTCCAGGGCATGGTTGTTTGTGTACGTTTACTGTTACATATGTTGAACACCCCGGTGTAAAATGGCCAAAGAGAGCTGTATCCGGTGGTTTTAGAATAAAATAAAAAATAAAAAATAAAATACTATGCCCGGCGGACTAACATGAGATAAGTGCTTTAAAGCTGAAGAAGGGGAACCTCCGGCAGACAGTATTGGCCGGAAGATAGCCATCTTTGAATTAGAATTAATTTGCAGGAATTAGTTTGCTAATTGAATTTGCTCAGACTTTGTTTTCCTGTCGCGCAAACCAGGAAAGATGAAGCCCTGATGACGATGGACGACACGACCATAGAAGCGTCGGCAGAGATGGAGAACATCATCCGGTGGGAAACCCGAAAAACCTTTAACATTGAAGTGATTGGATGTTTAATAAACACACAGAGGTTACAGATCAGAGTTACAGAGTTCGAATTGTATCATGTCTGGTGATACTGAGCATTTGATATAGCACGCGCAGATGCTGTTCATTGATTCCTTTTTTGGTGTGCTAAAGCTGCACAATTTATACATATTTTAAATAACAGGTTCTGCTATTCCAGTGGTCACTGTCGTTGAAATTGGAGGTACGAAGTAAAATTGAGAAAAAGCAAGAGGTGCGATGGCTTTCATCATTCTTTCTAATTTGAATCTGTTTTAATATAAATGCTACATGTTGTGTACTTAAAATTTAATTTTCATTAGATTACTTTGCATTGATTGTATAAATAATCTCAGTTCCAATAGAATTTTGTATTCATTCTGGAAATGTAGATTTGATGTGTGTGTACCTATATTATATAAGTTGGAAAAATGTTTTTTTTTCCTTTTTAATACCTCTTTCAATGATTTGTTTTAATGCAGCTGTTATCGATGGTGCAACTCTCATGAAAAGTAAAGTTACTACATATTATCCTGTGGTTTCTTTGCTGTTCTTATCTTATTTATGGGAAGGTTAAATATTTCAGATTTGCCAACACCTAAAATTGATCAGACTCATCCGCAAATCCCTCAGATTATATCCATTGCACTGTTTTCATGGAAGTTTATTCGGAAATTATTTGAGAAACCTCTTTCGTTCTTATCTTTCCGATGATATATAAATATATTTTATATCAAATTCTTCCTTTGGTGAGTAGGTAAGTATCGTTTTATAATAGTCTTTAACGGTAATAATAGTATTTCCGGAAATTATTCACCCTGTTCAACGCTTAAATATGCAAATTCTATACCCGCTAAAACGTCACCCCTAGGATATAATGAAATTTTTTGGGAATTTGATGTGCTCTACCTAATTGTTACCATTTGATCGAGACTCTGGAGAGTAAAAACATTAACATGTGTCACTTCATAAGAAGTATATCACGTAGGCCTTGGTAAGACGTCGCTTGCGCTTCTGCGATATTATATTTGTAAATCGTGTTTGAAAGCAAGGAGTAACATCTATACTCTTGAAGACCTTATGTTGACGTTTACAACAAGGTAGCTATAAATTATTATTTCCTTAAAAATACCTTTCCTCACAACATGAGTTTTTAACTGCTGATAATCTTTCATTATGGCTGTAACTGATTTTAATACAAAGATATGTAAGCAAACGAAGCTGAAATCCAACACCTTCCATTTGATTAATACTCACGTATGAGAACGTTTTCAAGGCATGTAACGCTATAAAATGTTAAGTGCATATGAACTTGTTAACTAGTAACCGATGTCGATATGTTTATCATCATTTTCGCCATAAATTAGTTCATAAATACTGAAGTTTCGTATACAGATACACAGGGAACTTGCCCTTCAGGATAGGTGGCGCCTCTACCGACCTCCGCAGGAAACGGCATCAATAATTGACCATGCCTGGGCGAGGGGTTTCCAGACCTTCTCATATTCTAAGACCGTGGTTCAAGTCGTATTTCTATAAAATATATTATGCATTGTTTTGTTTATTGAGTGAGACTATCAAATTGCTATATTAAGTATTGTTGTACAATATTGCTTATTCATTGTTCGTTTTCCATAGTTGAACATACAACCGATCTCTTTGCTTTTCATCTTTTTCGTAGATGTAAACAACGAGTCCAAAAGTCACTCCGATGAAACTTATGGGTTAATATTTTCAATTTTAACCTAACCTAGATGGCATAAAATAAGAGAGATATCTGCTTCTTATGGTTTACTTATGGAAGAAAATGATAAGCACCTTTTCGCGCACTAAGGAACTTATGTTAGGCAAGGATATGATTTTAGGGAAGAACATTCAAAGAATAGAGTCAAATATTCCTTTAAAAACATAATTTGTTGATATTGGATGATCACCAAATTCGGTATAACTGCATACAACACATTCTATACTCCATAGAGCTCCGCCGGAAATAAATGTAAAGCCTAATAGTGACATTAATAGAGTATTTATAAGAGCTAAATAACTGATGATAGATTTTCCTGTGCATAGAAAATATTTTGACAACTTCAAGTGATTTGCTTCTGAAGATGATAACCATAGTATGCAAGCCTTTTCCTTGTGGTGGAGAGAAAAAGGTTACTATGGCATGAATCGACCTTATAATTGATTGATTGATTATAATTGAGATTGGGAGAAAGCCACGATATCCACTACACCACTACTCCATTTATTTGAGGGTACGCTATTATATGAGAATAATCCGGTCAGCCTCTTTCTTATTATTTCCGATGAAGCGTTCACGAGCATAAGAACCGAAACAACAGTATTCTCAGGCAATCCAACACATTTTTATGCTCAGAATAACAGCACTCCCACGATAAAACAATACGCTTGCAGGACAAAAGCTTCGTGGTTCATTCAAATGCAAACCCACTTTTAATCCCATCTATAAAACTATGTAGAAGGACAATACGAGTAAAACAACACACATGTTGTATGCCAAGCATTTGAAAAACAGTTAAACTATTTGGGATCAAAAATAAAACATAATGGTGGTATATAGCTGTAATTAAATCACGAGTCGTTCTCTCATCAACTCTTTCGCCTAGTCGCTAGAGCGGGTTCACTGTCGTCGCTAGCGAAATTCACTCATGGCGAATGTTTACATATGCTATATGCTCGCCGGACAGAACGAGATTAACTTTTTCGTCGCCAGAGGGATGAAGAGAAGCTTTTCTGGTGAAATAGCTAGCGAATGAAAACGAGAATACGAATTCAGTCACCGTTCGCATATTTGTGACAAATCGCGTTGGCTATCTCCAGAAAGAACCAGATTCATGCCCATGGTCATATAAAGTAAATTAAATATTATACGCCACTTTAGGTGTGCTACTATGGAATTTAAGCACGAATGCGTGTGACATTACGAGTTTAGCCAAATACGAGCATTTTCTGAAAGGTCAACAGGTGGTAAATGACCACCCAACTACCTGATGCTACCGTTTTCGCCGAAATAAAGGCCACACTGTAAAACGGTAGGCCGTAAAATACGCAAAGATTATCATCCACCAGAATTAGCGCGGAAAAGCAGCTACTTCACACCAAGATTGAAGAGAAAAAAATATGAAAACTGGCCGTGTATAATGCCCGAACATTTCGATTAATATTTCGAAAAATCTTTCTACACATGACTTTTAATAATGAGGAAAAAATTAATCATTTGTGAAGCACACACAACTGTCCATGACGCAGGTTTTAATTAATATTCACGGTTTAATAAGTAAGTTCGCATATAGAAGGTTAAATGATCTACATGAGGTACAATTTTAATATATGCAACATTTTCCCAGTATAAATCTTAAACTCCGCAAACCTCGCACACTTACTTCTGAGTAACTAGTCCCCAGTTCTCCATGGCTCCTCCGAAACCTGGCACGGCAACAATATCCATCTTCGGTAGAGAATATGCAATCCCAGTAATATTCTTCATGACCTCTAAAAGTGTTGGGCCAATTCTCAAGCTGTATTCGACATCATTAATATACTCTCTTCTGGCCCAAACCCGGAACTCATGGCCTTCTGCCTTCATATACGTGAAGTTTGAGACGATAAAAGCCACCAAATAAGTTGGCATTTTCGGCGTCTCCTCAAAGTGATCCCAGATATAATTATCAGGAAGTGTTGGGCTGAAATGATAAAATACAACAGAAAATTATAATTATTTTAGATATCATATCCTATAGGTACCATTGTTATTCCTTGATATTTTTATCGTAAAATAATGGAATTACTCTAGTTCAAAGTTGAAAATCACCTTAGTCCTAAAATAACCTTAATAAGTCCAGCCATGAAAATAGAAAAAAACTGAATAGGATAACACATACCTATTTTCAATGACTACAAGAACTCACTACTAGGGCAAAGAAAGAATATTGATGCTTGGAAACAAAAAAGCCAGAGAATAAAATTTCTAAAAGCAAGAAATGGGTCATACAAAAATGCTATCATCAGCGGAATTAGAAATTCATATAAAACCATGTGCTTAAATGAGCTTTACCTTGAGCGCATTAAAGGACAAATATGTTACAGAAAAGTCTATTACAAATTTTAAGTAGTAAATTCGATTTTAAATGTGATAAATGTTAAACCATATGTCGAATTAAGAATAGTAGTTATAACTGGAAACTTTATATTTTACTTCTTAAGTCTAATTCCGTTAAAAAGATTCAATAACGTAAATTATTTTTGTTACTCACTCAGCAGCTGGTAACCGTTTCAGATTCATGTTGCTCAATGTATTCATATTGCGTGGCCTTGCAACACTTATGGAGAAATTGGCTCTAAGGTGTGGTTCATCAAAACAAGGAAATGCCGTTCTGGCAAATACTCCCTGAAACTGAGTTGCAGCCAGCCATCTGCGACAAGAAATGTGATATCAAGGTAAGTGAGTAGGTTTATTGGTAAAATAACGGGTAATTAGGATTAATTAGACTCACCTTTAAAACCATGTGACAGTAAACATAAATATTGAAGCACTACAGGTGATCTCCAGTTACAGCAAATATAAAAAAATACGGTACACTGAATCGAAGTTAGTCTCTTTTCCAGCAAAATTGGAATAAAATATAAAAAACACCTCATACTATAAAGAAAATCTATGATTTTAATTCCATTTAACCATGACGCAAGGGCTCTTAGTCAATAAATACAATTATAGAGCTATTGAAATTGGAAATATACCACTTCTACTTTTGTTTTTAATTATTGTAGGCATTAAGTTGTCAGCCGATTTATAATATTCCGATGTGATCCACTCATACCTTTACGCGCTTTTCAAATGAAGACCCTTCTCTAGATTATACAAATTATTTATATTAGATGATTTAGTTATCTGGTAGGTACTACGTTCTAATTCATAATGGTAAAACAGCATAGATATTTTTTGATGCATCGATAATTTTTTAAATTTGCATCTACTTACTGCCGTCTCCCCATACTGTCTTCGTAGGAGCTTTTGAAAAACCCAACGTCGCTGTCACCGAGTTCACCTTCGAATTTCAAACGAAGAACGTATATTTTGTTCTCTACAAGAGTCATTTGTGATTCCACCACCAAAAAGTGTCTGTCTGGCTCCAGGCGGAAGTTCTGAACGGGGATCTCAGCATTCGGTGGGTCGAATTCAAAAATCCGAATATCAGACACGTTCAACTCACTAGAGTGCAACGTTAAGTTACTCGTGGCAGAGTCGATCAGCAGCTTGATCGTGACGTCTCCTTTGAACGTTTGGTTGTCTTCATCGAGGAAAGGAATCATTCGCAGCTCATAAGTCAGCGGAGTGATCCCTTTCGGGAGTCTGTAGTAATCTGGACCCCTGTTTTCATATGATCCGCTGGTTTCCTCTAATGCCCTTTGAGGGTCCTCAAACACCTTTTCCGTTAAACTCAGCCCTAATGCCCCCCATGCTATGGATACTGCCACAGCCAGGAAGATCTTATCCATATTCAGACCTCGTAATTGCTTTTACCTGCAAAAAAATATTATTTATTTTTAGATAAAGCTGAGAGGGCACAGCAGGTCAACGTTTGCATAGCACATTAGAGAGTTATTGTCACAACTGTTAGGTAATGAGGAAGAGAATTGCATTAACAACTTTAGAAATTAGTGGTTTGATCAATTGGAAGGAGATGATGAAGAGGACCATTATGTAAGCGCTAAGTAAAAGCTAGTGCAGAGTCTACTCCGGAATATAGCAGTTAGAAGTTGAAAATGAAGAGGTTACTCATACACCGCATTAATCAGTCACTAGCATAAACCAATACCGCAATGGTCATCACTCTTTTATCACGTAGATAATTTTCCCAATGAGTTTAAATGGTCGATTGATTTCAGTCTACACAGCCATATGGCCTCAAGATCTAAAAATTCTCTTTCGTGAGAAGGCCTTGCTTTCAAACGCATATGCGAAATTTGACAAGAATAATGAAAGAATTTATTGATTGATCGATCTATGTTTTGGAGATCTTTCCGTCTGTAAAATATTTATAATGGCTAAATGCATGTCTCCTCACCCCTAGGCTCCACTCTTATCGCGTTAGAAGGGGTTGCGAGTTCCTATGACTCCTTTAGTTGCTCTGGCGGGATGAATCCTAAATTATTCCCGGTAGGGCCACCCATGTCAAATAGGTCGAAGGATAGGAGCCAGACGAAAAGTAGTCCACGTGAAGGTGTCACATAAAAAACACTGCGAAATGGAAGTGGGAAACCCTACCAACTATCTCTTCTCTGTAAACATGGATTAAAACCAAATGAGTCTAAGATTCTCATCGAACAGGACCCGTTCACAAAGGGCGGGTGTCGTTCACGGCAAACAGGTGGCAAGGTCCTCGAGGTCGTCAACGTGCGAAATACTTGCGGAGACTTATCGTCATCATCAGCAGCAATAAAGAAAGAAGAAAAGAAGACCATGCAGTAGGAGAAGAAAAAGTCAGTTAAAAATGTAGAGACGTGGAATGTGGGGACAATGATGAGGGCGGGTAAGTTAGAAAATATCAAAAAGGAAATGAAGAAAGGGAGGATAGATAAGATAATATTTTATTATACATGGGAGGTCAATTCTTAATTTTTCCCTTGTTTTGTTGGAGCAAATTTTAAAATATGGGTATAGTTGGCAACTTCTATAGCTATCATCAACGCAGACTCTCCAAATTCGGCAATAATTTTCAGTTGGAATATTTGCCACGTAAGTATACGAAGTGAGGTGGAAGGATTGTGCGGACTATTGGAGAGATGGGTATATGGTTATGCATAGTGGTGAGGAGGAAAGTCAGGGAGGGGTAGCTTTAGTACTAAACGGGAAGATGGGTAAGCGTCTGGTAGGTATAGACCAGGTAAGCGAATTGAGGCGAGACCCACCAACCTCGTGGTGGTTCCAGTTTACATGCCCACTAGTAATCACAGGGAGGAAGAAGTAAAAGAGATGTATGAACAGCTATAGTAAATAATTAGAGACACCCCGGGTAAGAAAATCTGGTAGTGGTGGGGGACTGGAACGCCTCAGTCCGGGAAGGGAGGGATGGGCACGAAATAGGAGATTTTGGACTAGGAATTCGGAACGACAGGGGAGAGAAAGCAGCAGAATCCTGCAGGAGAAACAAATTAATCACAAACACGAAGTTCGATCATCATTAAGGGTGAAAGCACACATGGAAAATTCCAGGGGATTTGGGGAAATATCAGATAGACTACATTATGGTAAGACGTAAGTTTAGGAATAACGTGAAAAACTCGCGCAGCTCCCTGCAGCGGATGCGGATTCAGACCACAACCTAGTGGTCATGAAATGCAACGTAAGATTCAAAAGACTTATGAAAATAAGGATGGTGAGGAAACGGAGTGTTGGAGCGCTGAAGGGGACTATGGAGAGAGAATATCAGGATCTGGTGGACAACAGTATACAGGAGATTGGAATTGCACAGACTGGAGAGGAAGGATAGGATAATATTAAAACGGAATGATCAAAGGGTCAGAGAAGACAATTGGATATGTTGACAGGAGAAGGATAAAGAATCCAGCGAAAGAATCTTAATCGGTAGAATACTGTAAAAATAAAAATAAAATAATGGATGGAGTGGAGAAATTACTCCATACGGTTTCTTCGAAGAGGAAAGGGCAGACAAATAGTGACGTACATTGGTTGAACCCCTAACTATGAAGTTATGAATACTTCGCCCAGATAACTCTTACAGTAACCTTTCACCTGCCGCTCCAAAAATAAAATCTGATACTAAAAGGGACTCGGGAAAGTAACCCAATACGGAAAATGAATGTGATACGTTTTTCGGAGGGAAAATTTAGCTCTATTTAATTCAGCAAAGCCTCTGCAAACGTAAACGAATACTATAAGGTAATCTGAAAAGATCATCAAATGAAAAATATGCGGAGTGGGGAGGAGGAACAACCACGATTTTAAGCGCTGACATTACCTTTAACTCAACATGCAAGGGTTGATAAACTTCAATACTGAAATTTAATTTATACTTACGCGTATACCTAGTATTGGTATAAGGACTGAAGAAAGGACAGCTGGTCCTCAGTAAAGGCTGTTTTACACGGCCACGTACTTCGTTTGTGAATTCGTGCAGTTCCAAGCCATATTGAGAAAGAAATAAAGTTCTAACCTGCGCAGTTACATGTCCTGTGTAACCGACAAGGATGCTCAGTGGAATATTATGAAAATTCAATTTAAATAGAGCTGCTCTACGGATTTTCTAACGAACCATTTTGACTTGAGAACCGCATAGGATATGGTTCGTTTGCCCAGCAGCCCTTTTAAGAGCGACGCAAAGGGTACTGCGGAGCAAAAGACGGAGCCGCGCGGAGCGGATCTTTGACTTCCTTTGCACATTTCTTATGGGGAAACCAACGGAGTTGGATGAGGCCTTCGCCAAGGATAGCATATGTAACGGAGCGAAAATGTTTCGCTTCGACTCGGAAAGAGACGAAAATACGAATTTTAGATTTATTTTCGTTTCGCGCTAAATTAAAATCACCAAGGAGTCTAGTTTCGACCAGGGACGACACTTTATTCCCGGGAGCGAAATTAAATTTATCTGAACTCCGCCGCGCATGGTTAAGGTTCCATACCAAAAGTTGAATAAAGGGGGAAAATAGGAATAGTTTGGACCCATTTCATAACAGAATATGGAGAGGTTAAAACATTGAGATTAAAAATCGAATGGCCAGTTTGCGTTCACCGTTCTCCAGTTTGTGGTCAAAGTATGAGTGCCCCATGCATCTTACGGCGGTAGGCCGAACATCTACATCATTTAACCATACTTCATACTCGGTGGGTGGGTGAAAACTAAACTGTTCGAAGGTGAAGCACGTGGTCCCTCCGATGAGAAACATAATCTGTTTTTCGTTTCGTACCAGAGGTTCAGTTTTTTTTTCGAACCGAAGTATTTTTGACTCTAATTTCGTTTCAACCCTGTGTTTAGCTCCACAGGTTTATTTCTTTTTCGTTTCGTTTCTACATTTGACTCTCGGGAACGAAAGTATTGAAATTTTACTGGTTTTGACTCTCGTTTAGTTTCGATTGACATCCATATCTGATGTGAGCCTTTGTGAATCTCGGAGCGGAACGTTGAAGGCACGGTACCTAACTTTGGTTGCATTAATTCTTCTTCGTGCTTATCGCGTGAATATCGATAGCAAATACCTGTTAATGAAAAATGTTTATGACTCAATAATTCGTTCTATAGGGGCACTTTTTACATTTTGGGCCCAAGCACTGACTTTGTTGTAGGGAGGTATTAGAGAAATTCGTTGCGGGAGGCTATTTCGTGTGCGATGTCCTTCGTAAGGGCCCGGGATCGGGCAAAAAATGGTTAGGTTTCATAAAATTTCGCTGCATGGGGGTTTGCTTTATGGAGGTTTTTTCTGTAGATGTATTGATCATCAAATGAATGAAAAACATGAAGTAGGCATATGGTATGTTTGATTATAGTAGTTACCATCATCAACATATGCTAATACATCAATAATTTCACACCTACTGGAAAAAGTAAGGACTAAATTCATTCTGCAAATTATGACACTTACCAGGAAACTATTACGACTGAAAGTTATTTCCGAAATTGGAAATATTGCGTTGATGATAGATATGCAATTCGTGAACAATGCCGGGATTTTAAAATTTGCTGCAACAAAAAAGGGAAAAATTAGGAATTAATTTCCCATGTATAATATAATATTAAATTATCTATCCTCCCTTTATCCATTACCCTTTTGATATTTTCTAACTTCCCCGCCCTCATCATTGTCCTCACATTCCACGTCCCTACATTCATAGCCGACTTCTACGTCTCCAACTTCTTGGCCTTCTTTTCTTCTTTCTTCGTTGCTGCTGATGATTATGATAAGTCTCAGCAAGTCCCGTTCGATGAAAATCCGAGGCTCATTTGGTTGCACTCCAAGTTTACAGGGAAGAGATTCTTCCACTTCCATTTCAACAGTGTTTTTTACGTGACACCATCACGTGGACTACTTTTCGTCTGGCTCCTACCCTTCGACCTATCTGGCATACGAGGTCCTACCGGGAATAATTTAGGATTCATCCCGCCAGTGCAGCTTTAGAGGTCATAGGCACTCGCAAGCCTTTCCACCGCGACAAGGTTGTAGCCCATAGGAAAGAATGTATTTTATAATACCTTAAAATTGAAACATTTCGTTATTGATAAGTTTGCGTGTCGAAAATGCTTCAAGAAAGTCTGAGAAATTGAAAATCTAAAAATAATTTGGTAATAAAAAAAATTCGTTGATGACGGCGACTTTATTAAGTGAATAACTCTTGAAGCTATATATTTCGAAGAGTATGCGAGCATAGATAATAATGTCATTGTATATGCTCTAATATCACTCCCCTTGGTTAAGACAAAACGTTCTGCTAGTGTCGCAAAAGACGTGAAAAGGAGTGCGATCAGATTCTTTCAAGCGTTTCAATTCTCTTTGTTGTTTACTTAAGATATATTCAACTCGTGGGCTAAAGGCATTTCTTCCTTCAGTGTAGTAGTTTTAGATGGCTTTAATTTTAAAATGATAGGCATCTTCATAGGACTGAAACCTCGCAAATCTAGTTAAAAATTTCTTCTATTACGAGGGGTAAATTACAGGACTAACGGCGGCAAGGTGTGAATTCAAATATTACCTGGCGCTCTTTTTGGTTATTCTGCGTTTTGCCAAGAATAACGGATGTGCCTTAAGAATACCGATCGTGTCCAACAGTGAAGGCATTATGGATGCATTATCATCTGAGATAACAATTGTGACATCAACACATTACCGACTGCCAAGTTAATATTCATACTAATTAATTCGCATCACTTAACTTTCTTAGTCATTCATAGATATATCAAGTAATACACCAAGAATAGATACTTACTGGTACCTATTTCAATGGAATTCCAACAATTGGTTTTATTTCGGAAGCCTAAATGGAAATATGTGCTCTATAAAGAAAGATTTCAACCATGAAACGGGCAATTGAAATAGACTTAAATTATTTTTTCCCAAAAATAATATCGATAACATGCTCAGGAAAATTATGAAGCACTTTAAAAATACGTGATCCACAAGCATTATTTTGGCGTTCATTCGATTTCAGACCGTAACTAAACAATGCGATGAGGCGTAGAGCATATTGGACCAGTAACACAATAATTTCAATATAAAACTGGCAGAATGAAAATCAAGCTGTGTTAACCACGGTATTTCATGATAATTATAAAAAATTTGTATAATCACTACAGGAAAGGTTTTTGTTGTGTATGAATAAGCATTGAGAAATCAACTCAACTTTCATCGTAAAGCAGGCGGAAAACTTACAGAGTACCAGATGGTCGACACTTAGGGACACTTCACCAATGCGTTGCTGCCCGATGCTTCTCCTTACAAGCCTTCCTTCCACGCTAATACAACCTTCAGTCTTGGTGGCGTACACAGAGATTCATCACTAGGGTTGATTTTGCAAGGTGATGGTAGAGATCAACCCAGACTATGCCACAAATATTAAGTGCAAATGATCACAAAAATCCTGATTGTAAAACCATTAAAAACAAAAATTTTGGGAGGGTTCGAACCCTTGTGCCACTCATTCACTTGGTGATTCAATCCGGAGATAGATCTGTAAAGTTGATGTTAGAGCTCACCCCGCACCAAGCCACGGGCGAGTTTATATCACACGTTAGGGAAATGGGAGCCATCCGGTTTCAATATGCATCTCCCAACATTTCTGAGTGGGAGCCTGCGAAGGCTTCAACCTGGATATATATTCGGGAAATTTGGGTCAATAGGCTAGCGCTCTGCCCAATGCACCACCACAACCGCGAACAGTGGACAACTGACGTTCCTGCCCTGCGTGAATGAGGGGTAAGAAATGCAACGAAGGAAGACGCGTGCATAAGACGGAATGCACAACTTCGCGCCTTTGGCCAAAGCGGATAAATTTAACCACGAGCTGCACCATTCGACTCCGCGCGGAGCACAGAGCACATATCCGACCCTCCCCCGCCTTCTCGGCGCCAGCTCGGTCAAGGTAGGACAGGCGCCACTCTATAACTTTTTGCTCCTATTAGACGGAAAAACTAAAATAGATTCCAGGAATATGACGAGATAGACAGCAAGTAGAGAAAGCCATAAACATCCAGATGATGATAGTATTCCAAACTCTTACCAGCGAAAATTCAATAAAATCCTAGGAATATGGAGAAATTCAAAGTAAGCAGTGAAAGCCCTAAGCATAATTCCGCGAGTGATACAATTCCAAACGCTGCGTTTTGATAAAATATTTAGATCCCAAATTTTTGAAAAGCTTCGGCTTATACCTGAGATAATTGATTGAGAGGTAACCACCGGTGATAGGCACTAGTCAGGAAATGTGATCCATGAAATAAACTGGTATTCATTTCTCAAAATTTTAATATTCATAGTCTGAAGAGGACGAATTATACACCAGCTTTTTTTTGTTACTTCCGTGCGATGGCTATAGTGATCGTTAGAATGACGGGTAAATAAATCATCGTTTCACGCGATCATTATCCACGATGGCTCCAGGGATGCTAAGCTTCGTCCCACTTGGCCATCACTCAGGTCCTTTTTTCCATCAGCATACCATCTTTTGAACACTTACGAAGGTGGAAGGAATACGAGAGAGGAAAGGATTCATTCGAGATGTGAGTGTGGCGAAGAATGGAGAAGTTGAAGTGGACGTAGAGGAGGAGAAACGACGAAGTGCTGCACATGGTGGGTGAGGAAAGGAAACTTTTAGATGAGATACGGAGGAGACTGAAAGTTTGGATGGAGCGAGTACTTATCGAGAAGAGGTTGTTGAAAACAGTATTAAAGGGTAGAATGTAAGTTAAACGAGGGAGAGGAAGGAAACGAATACAGTTTTTAGGTAAAATGAAAGGGGTTGGCCTTATTGTGATTTGAAGAGGGAGGTTATTGCAGGAAGGGGAGGCCCCAGAATGCTTCTGAAGTACTCTATGGAAACCTACCTTTATGAGTAGAATACTTCAATAATATAATCATCTCAGAAACCGTCTTACGGCCAATCGGAACGGCCACTAACAGCAATTAAGACGCAATGAATTTTTACTGGAATGACAGCTGTAAATAGATAAAGCGACGGAAGAAGCAGTGGAATAAGGGAAAGTAGTATGATCGTGTAACTCAGAAAATAATATGGTGAATGATGACTTTTAAGGTTCCTTGAAAGCTATTCCTGGAACTATCTCTCTGAGACACGGAAAAAATAAGAGTGCGATTCAGGCCTAAGAATGATACTAGCGTTAAAAGGCAAATTTTCAGATTACTAGTTTTTAATGTATAATTGAGATATTGATACAAAATAAATCACCTATATTTACAATAACTAACATTTTGTGAGCAGTAAATAATACAGGAAAAAATTCTAATTTTCTATAAATTTAATGTAAGCATCGGTGAAAACAGATTAGATACGATCGTTATAATCATTCTCACTTGAGGCTGCATGATGAAGGTAAATAAAAAAAAACCTTTTCCATTTTTTAACGTGCAGCCGTTACTGAATAATGATTTTTTCACTCACCATCACTATCACTCACTCAAAAAAAGTTGAGGAAACACTGTTTGAAAATTCACAATAACTTACAAAGTTTAACAAATGAGAAGATGTATTAGAACTAATGAAATTGCAATTGCATTGCAGGTAAGTTGAAATGATCTTGAAGATGCCCTGTACTTATTACTCAGCCACGACTCGATTTCAGGTCCAAATTTATCGATCCATTCCAAATTTCTGGAAATAGTTTTCCGCGTTGAATCGGCAACTACAACCAATGGACCCTCTTCGATCTTGCTCAGAAATGCATTCATCTACGACAAAAATTAATAAGTTAGTACATTTACGTACAGGGTCATTCAATTTTAATTTAATGCGAAATCTGAATGCTATCAAAACCAACCGTCTCCGCTAACTTTCCAATTTGGCATATTTAGTGACCTTTTGAGTAAACTATGTTAATAATTTTATAAGATCACTAGTGCGTGTGATCATCAATATATCGTGATGCAGATCATGAAATTTTGTTGTTTTATGAGTAAGAATTAGTTACGATTAAATTTTAAATGATATCTGCCAAACGCATGGAAATTAATTCGAGCAATAAAATAAGTTATTTTTAAAAATTAAGGTTATATGTTCTGGGATATTCAAATCAATGTTAAAAACCATTATCTTTAGTTTGACAAAAATAAATAATGCCCTGCGTTTTGAGGCACTATTTCATTTTTCCAAATGTATGGTCAAATGCCGTATTAGTATGCAAGGGAGAAGCCCCGATAATAGCCATCGAAAAGAAAGAATTAAGTACCTCAACGTTCAAAATCATTTTAAACCCTGCGTTTCTTAATTCTGACGAAAAAGTTCATGAACGTGAGTGCACTTTTGGAATAAAGTATAATAAAAAGAGTTTAGGGGTATTTACCTTCTCTGCCAGGCTTTTGGATGTTATATGATTAGCAGCAAAAGAAATTAGTTTCTTCACTCTATCAGGTGTAATGCTGGAATGAATTTAGACATTATGCTCAGAAACAAGAAATGAAACATAAAAAATTTCTATTTCATTAAAAAAATATAATATTAAATCACAAAAATTTACTCTAAGGTTTTATTTTTTATTTTTATTTTTTTTACTATTTTTTGGAATTAATTTGAATACGCTGAAGAAATACATTATTAAGAGCCCAAGAAATGGCTTCTCCTATTTCTCCCTAAATTTGAAACTTCATTAACTTCAAGCGCTTTTAGAAGAAAAAAAAGGATTAATGTAATTAGCAAAATTGTACGGAAACTATACTATACTTATTGTTAATCATAATCTGACGAAGAAAAAATACGCAAGAGAAAAAAGATATTTCACCTCAACGAAATTGTAATAAAAATAAAAATTATAACTTAAAGGTTTCTAGTATTAGGACGTTCAATGGCGTAAAATGAAAGTCTCTCATGATAAATTACATTTTGGGCTGAAATGAAAATAAACCATCATGTACATCTTTGATGGCGGAGGTGCGCACGGCTATGGAAATTAGTATTCATTACACTATTTGACAGCTCAATTCATTACGATCCCGATTCATCCCGATAAAGCAAAATGATGGAAAACTATCAATTGTCAAGAAAGCGGAATCATAACTAGACGCAAGTAAGTAAGAGGCTAATCAACTGTAAGGGAAGGAAAAAATATTGTACTACGGTTAAATCGCAGACATTTTTCCACCAAATTGAACCCTTAATATTGTCTGTCTGGTAAACCTTGGGCTAAGGGTTGACGTACTCTCCGCAGATTCGGAAAGTTCGAGTTCTAGGTAGGTCGAAGTGAGCGTTAAGTGTCGAGAATAAGGGGAACATAGAACCAGTAGCTCACGTTGCCGCTTTCTCTGTCGCATATCGATCGGTTTTCAAAACTTTGCGGCGCTGAATGCAGAGAAATACATTTATTTTCAAAGACTATAATCAAATATTTACAATCAAGACGTATACCAATAAAATAGGAGCCATAACAACATATTATTTCTCCGTGACATTAGGATCATGTGAAGCAACGCGAGTGGAGACTATTATTTTAACCGCGGTAAGTGACCGCACATCTAGAGGGCCCTGAAGTAAAACATACGAAAAATTCTCTACAGAAATATTCTTATTCTAGAGATTTAAACCTCGAGTGATGTTTGAGAGATAGGGATCATCGGAATACCCATCCAAATGAACTGACATTAAACCTATTCCACAACTGTGTGCTCAAGTCAAGGTATACGATGCATCTATAACTGCCTTTCCGTACTTCGAGTTCGTTTGCGGGCGACTGTACACAACGTTAGCTAAGCCAACGATGCCTCTATATATACACTCTGATAGGAATAATCCCAGGCAGAGGAGAAGGATAACCCTCAGCGAAGGTTATTTGGATAATCCATATCCTGGGAGAAATGAGCATAATTTTTATTCTCCTCTCTTACATAGCATGCACCATCAGGCTTACGCTAAGCCAACTTGCTTTGTAAGATAATTTATTTAAATTTAGGTGCAAGGAAAAATGTAGTTAGACGCATAAAAGCAATTATTTCAATATTATTACATACATGTTCATCATTCTTTCAGCATTAGAGATCAAAAACGAAACAGCCACATCAATGCCTTCTGGTGTTTCCATAACCGACTGAAATACACCGGGTATGTCATGCTTGCGCATGCCCGATTGTCTTTCCAGACTCATCTCCAGGAATCTATATTGAAGTAAAAAGACAAAGTTTGATAAAAATATTAAAATAAGTTAACAACTTTTAAATCCGTCAAGTTAAAATGTTAATCATATCATGGGAATTGATATTTCAGTAAATTATTCGATGAGAACTGTTATCGTCGAGAGAAACAAGAAATTACCATAGGTTATTTCTATCTTAAAACTTGTTGGGTAAAAATTATGTACGAAAAATATTTACTCGCGAATTTTCGTTTTATTCCTGCTGCACGCCAACGATAGCCGCAAGCTATCTTGTTCAGTTGCGACCGATGATTTTCGGTAAGCATTCCAAACATAATTCCAGTCTTCATTGCCTCCTTCTTGGATTCCGAAGCAATAAACCACCCTTTTTAGGTCAGATGGAATGCTGAGTAGACAGATTACAAAAGGATCAAAGTTAGCAGAATCCAATTAATTCAATCATCATTGTGGAATTATAAGCAGCAATTAAATAGCATAAAAAAACTTTTTCTAGATAGCCTTTGCAAACTTATGTAAAAACTGATAAAAATTTGAAGAGCTCAAGGTAAAATTCTTTTTCCCCAAAAACCTATCAGCAGAACAGTGCGTGCTAAACTATAATATAAATATTATCTCAAAGTATCCCTCAGACCACTCTACATATGAAACTTACGAATGAATGATCTATGAATATGAAGCATTCAATACATACCTCTTTGTGCTGTTTTCTCTCCATTCTCTGAATAATTTAGTGGCCTTGGATATGCAGTTGCCGTAGTTGTATTTGCATACCCAAGGCAACAGAGAAGTTAGACTAAGTTTCATCAAATGGTCATCTACAGGCATCACTTCGAATATCCGTGTACCGTAATAACTTTTCAATGTGTTCCTCATGTGTACCTAAAGTAGATCATAAAAATTGAAGAATTTAATACTCATACAAAAGTTCAGTAAACGAACTTTGAGAGAATTCTCAACTCAGCTCTATGCATACATAGCGAAATGTCTTCAATTTTATTAGGTGCAACGAAGTAGTTCAGGTATTCACTTAAACCAAAGAAACAATTAGTCATATTTAAATGGAATAATGTACTTATAATCCTTAGAAATACTATTTATTGCTAAATTAAATATAATGACTTGTTTAAAAACTGAAAAATAAAAATTACCGAAGACAGAAACTTATATCCAAAAATTTTCCTAAAAATAATTTGATATTCCCAAATATTAAAAAGAGAATATATAATTAGCTTGACTATATATATTTTAATTTCGTTACTTTATAGATGGAACTGAATCCGTAGCAAGCGATGATTATGTCAAGTTTACAGTTGAATTACCTTGAAGTTACTCAGCTCATTGGATTCCGATAGCCTCGATTCCAAGAAGCTGAAACCTCGGTAAGCGGCATATAAAGGAATGTAGTCTGATTCTCGATGCAAATAAGACGTTAAATGTAGGGCTACACTATAGTTTATGTAACCAGCCCTGGCCAAATTGAAAGCATCGTCGATCAGCATTGCACGCTCAACGGGCGGAATATTGCGGTATTCATTTGAATTCAAGTAATCGCTCAGGAGCCTCCAGTTTCGATCGTCGTAGTTGACTCGGTAGAATCCTAAAAAAAATATTTTTCATAATCAGGAATATGGCGATACTCAAATACATACCACGCATGAAGTAATGGATTACGTGACCCAGGTAAAGATGACTTATTGCATGTTAATGTTATATTCAATTGCGCGTGAATAGTAAACTGTATGATATTACACCAACAGACCTTGAATATGTTCGATGCAAACCAAAACTAATATCAAACTGGAAGCCACGAAGAATGAACACTGGTGAGTAAATAAAATGTTAAATAATTTTTGTTTTTGTAGGCACCATTAAATTCTATCCTCGGATAGACATCATCAGACATCATGATATCCCCTCTGTGCAGATGAACATTTTAAAGAAGTATGATAAATGTAATTAAAAAGGTGGTGCAGTTATCCATCATAAACAACTTGGTTATTATGTTAATTTTTCAGAAAATTACAATGATGACTAAAGCCAAATTTTTATAGCACTTTCTGAATCATCCCTTTACCTTGGCTCATGAAATTTTACAATCTCTTCAGAAAAAAGTCATCTTCAACGATGGGACGAGATGTATTCACTACAGGTGGCAAATGAATTGGACATACCATCCGTTAACATGCATTTTAATAGCTAAATAAACTAAACAATGCTTTAAATAAACTATTCATGGCAATTTATATAAATGAAATCAATTACTGACCTATCTGATTAAGGTTGAAAAGAATCCATTCACTAGCAGCAGGAAGGCTTTCCGGCATAATAGAATCGGAGCGGTCTTTCATCCAGTGCATAACCTTGGTTTCATTGAATTTCCTAGCATTCTGCGACGCATATTTGATCGGAACCCACCATAATTCTGGTGTAGTCTCAATGGCCGACCGCTGGTGAGAAAATCTCTCCTAAATCATGAAAACCACGACACAAAAAAATTTTTGGTACAATAAGGAAAGGGGTTTATCAACCCTAAAAATTGGTTGCATGTTGTAAAACATGATCAAATTTCGATAAATTTCTAGCAGGCAAAAAATCATGAAAGCTCTTCTTTTAAAACAACGTGAAAATTAGAACAAATCATAAAATTTATCGTTTTGCAAACATAGTTATCCGGTGAAAAGGGTGGAATCCGTCCATCTTGAATGAAAAAATTCTTCAGGTTCACGTATCAGGCACATTAAGAATGTACGGGAATTTTAGGGAAGTTCAAGTTAATAAACATGACTGTTTTTATTTCATGGCATTCATCTATCAATTTTTACCATGTAAATTTGTATCATTCCACATAATAATTTGGAACATTAAGTTCGCATGCGTTTTTTTATGAAAACATATAATTATTTAAAATTTTAACTATTTTCGGCATTTTGAGTGAAATATATCGATATGGGTTTGTGCTCCATGAAATCTACATACCGACTTCTGCCTGAATGAAGCTCGCTGGCGTCTACGCCGACGTTCTGATTGCAAAAATTACTTTTAATGGTTAAAAATTGAGTTTCAATAGCTAAGAAGTGAAGAAATTATATTAAATACAGACTATGAGTATTCACCCCAGACAAAACTGAGTGTATTTTGGTTGATTTCATAACTTATCTCTTGAAAGAGTCGGTGCGGCCTCCACGGAGTGGCTTTTATCATAGTTAATATGAACCCAACGTAATTGTGAAAGAGGCTTTTCGTAGAGAGTGAGAGAGGGAATATATTTTGGAGGAGCGAGGTAGATTTCCAGTTCTCGCGAAAACTTGGACAGAAATTCGGTCATCAATCTGACTGAATGTAAGCTGCTTATTTGCGTAAGTAAGGATTTGACTTCGAAGAAACATGATCGTGAGGTGGTTACTATGAGCACAAGTATAACTTATCCTCTATTTATTCTCGATCCACTGGTTTTAAAATATTCGACCACGAAAAGCTACATTAAAATTAATTTCACAGTAAAACTTGAAAAGACGCGAGAGGAAGTTGTGTTTTGAGTGCTATGCTAAACGCATGGCAACCGTGAACACTGGAGAAAATAAAGAAATAAGACAGCTGGAGAAATCGAAATAGGTGTATTTTTTAGATATGAATAGAAAACTCGGGAAGACTTCATATAAAAGGCAGTATGACATCCCATAGATGATTAATATATGCCGCCAGTTCGCCTCTTTAAGATCAGTTTTCAAAACATCCGCAGAACTGCGATCAGCAAAGAGAGATCCATACATTGTCAATGTATCGAATAGAGTATTTGCGCTCTTGCCAAATAATATTGAAAGCATATTAATTAAATTTATTCTACAATATCGATCACGAAATCCTGTTAATGACTTTATTCTGCGAGGAATCTCTTTATCGGGCTTACAACAAGGTGAGGTTCATAATTTCCTAACGCGTCAATGAAATACCTACTTTTCCTTCGTCCACTCAACTGAATGATGAGCCCATACGACCGCGGAAAAGAATTTCATTGAACGCCTATGTCGGAAATCCTTGCGCAGTGGAGACGATAAAGATATATCGAATCATTCCACCAGGAAAATATCAAATCCTCATTGGCATATTTTGCATTTAATTCCTCATGAAATTTTGACCGCCAGGGTACCGAGCGGCGAATGTTATTAAACCACTTACATACACGGCGGAACACAACACATTCAATGCCAACATAATAAGTCTATACATTATTTTTTCCCGGAATTTTACAAAAGGGATATGATGAAAGAAAAATGGATCGGGCATTTCTTTCCGAAGGAATGGTATTTTAATGCAGTCAAAGTGGACGAAAAGAGGGCGAGAGTTGGGCGACAGAAGAAGATACCTAAATTTAGGGCAAAATGGAGATGGCTATGCTATCCGAAACTTCCCAAGTGAAGGTGGGCCACTCCATGATGATGGATAATATTTGATAAGGCATACATTGCCATTACCTGTTTCAAAGTTACTCTACCACTGAGATAATCTCTCTTCACGGTAATGACCGGGTGTCCAGCTTGAGTTGACCATGAACTCATGATTGTCTTGACCGAGAAATTTGCTGGTAGAGCTTGATCAATCAGTGCCTGAGTGTCCATTGCCTCAAAAAGGTGCGTATCTGTGGCTGAATTATATTTCCTGGAGGCGATAAAAGATGCGCATCAGCGATCAGTGAGGTGAAATTGACATTAGATAGTTTTTCTTCACTGAAAACAAACGATAACAATATTGGAAACATGGTGAAATATTCAGTTTATATATTAAGAAGTGGGTTCGGGGCTAAAGCAGTCATAATAAGTAGTATTCATCAACGCGCAACATTTAGTAGTATGAACACGCAAACTCTAATTATATCTGATGTTCTTGAATTCTCACGGAATAGTGGGATAAATGATGTATTTCATATTTATACTCTATGTTACATGTGTGAAAGAATTAAAATAACGTTTCAACAGATCAACATTTAATCGGGAAAAATAATTATTAGCTATCATCAAAATCAATTCGACAACAAAGTAAGATCGAAAGTTTTGAAATAAGTTAGATTGAGAGTTTTGAAGAAGATATCATTAAATAGAATCAAGTTCTTCTGTTGAATATTTAGCATTGTATATATTGAATGGATTTGTTCTTTGATAGACTCACCTTTCATTTAGATATGTTTCAAGGCCTCGAGAAGAAGTTGATTCGGACAGAATGTCTGACATCATCCTGATCACAGACCCAGCTATAAGTAATAGTTTTTACTTTAGAAACAAAGCTGTAAAAATATTTATATGAGCACGAGCAAACATTATCTTCTTTTAATTGATGTTTAACATGATTCAAAATTTAAAATTTTCTCAACATAAAATACAGAAAAGTATGCCAGTTACTTCCCTTAAGGAATTTAAGAAATGAAGAGAGATTAAAATAGTGTTGCCGAAAATATATATCAAACTCCAGAATAGGACTATTGCCGAAAATTGAAATGATTTTACAATGCATGGCATAGAAAACAGATCAATTCTAGTAAATTTATGCATTATTCCTGTATTCATAAGAATATAAACGCAGTAGGTTTTTTTTTTTTAATTCGTTCATAGAAAATTAATTGATACATTCATTGTTTTAGTATGCAAAAAATTAACCTCACGGAGAAGTCATTTTGTCGAAACACAGTATACACTGAACTATTTCCGTTTTCAATTTACAAATGAGATCAAAAGGAAATAATATATGATAGATTCTGTACTTTGGCCCGCGTACCTTTTTCGTAAGAAATGCCATCAAAAGCATCCTCCACGTCATATTGATGTTCGATCCTGTGGTTCATTGGTTGATCATAAAATGAGTCGGATATCAATGCAGGCTGCATGTCTTCAACAACAAATTGTTCCATCATTCTCCATGAGGGTTCAATCTGCAATAGAGCGTGCCCACGTGTGAAGCTGGTTAACAGGAGGTCGCCTCGCTTCCACCTGACCGTTCGTAATTTACTTTGATTTCCTGACGTACCAATTGGTTAAGAGCACGGATATCCTCAAGTCGACCTCTAAATTTGTAGTGACTCACAACGCTTTTAAATGGGTTTACGAAATTCGCCACATGCGTCGCTGATGGAAAAACTGATACGAGTTCAGGGGGTAAATAAGGTATATAAAAAATTCATAAATTTTCAAATGATATTCCTCGCAATTAAAAACATTGTACTGCAAAATTTTGGGAAAAGTGGATCGCATTGCACTCATTATCGCCTCGCGGACTTTTTTGAATAGCGATTAAAACACGACCGAAGTATCGGCAGAAATCAGATTACTGTGAGATGGAGTTGGGCCTCCTTTCTGCATTCCCCTTGGTTAAAGTATACAATTTCATTTTCAATGTGGTTTATTTTAGGCCTGCCGGCTGAATGGGGCTGAAGTTCAAATTTGCAGTCATGGTAAAAAAATCTCTTGAGTACGGACCATTGGGTTTCTACCAATTTATAATACCGCAAAGGGGATGGCTTGATAATAGGGTGAAAAGAACCTTCTCCGCCATTTTACATACTTAGGGCATACGAATTGGGATCAAATGGGACTATCCTCCGCACACTTCCAGTCCACTAGAGGCCCACCAGGGCCGGCTAGCTCGAATATTCTATTTTCGATTTATTAAATATATCTCGTACTAAAATGTGTATTTTTAAATGTGGATTTTGGAATTTGAAAGTTTTTTATTGAAACAGATTCCTAATTATTTTCAAGAACTTTCTGTGAGACAAAGAGAAATGGCGCCGATTTGAAAATTTCTAAGACGTATTTCCACAAATATTTTGAAGACGGCCACGAAGAAAAAATATTTTCCGTTAACGTATTTTAATACATTTCCACAAGTGCATTGTAAAAAAGTTTTAGGAGGATGAATATTGTGAAAAAAATTAAAATAGGCGATTTTGATCATTTTTTGCTGTTTTTTTTCACTCCTAACTCCAGTTTCATATCATCTTACATAAATTTCGCTCTCTCTCGAGCACCAACACTCATACTGATTGTAATCTCCATCACAGAGACATATTTATGTGGAAACCGGGAGCCGAAAATGGATCTCGGGCCCTTGAAAACGCCTGAGTAAGCTAATTTAGGTCGAAAACATTTTTCCCAGACACCCAACTCCCATCCGTCAGTCCTATTAAACCGTAGAATAGAAATTAATGGGAGACGTAACACGAGAATTTATTGTGTCCTCGATGACCTCCTTGTCTCATATTCCTAATCGAGATATTCATTTGGACCATCCAACATATGTCAAACCCTTGGGATTTCATCATAGGTTAATCATAGCTGTGCACTAAAATCAATAGAAATAATTTCAAGATTTTAACATTTCCCAATTGGCATGCAATTAGAAAAAATGTGGTGACCATTATCTGGTTGAGAGAAGGATTTTGGGTGAATTTTCGCAATACAATTTTATATTGACTCCAAGATATCATGAAAATGGATCTTAAATTATTTGTCGTCCTCTGAATGCATGATGCATGTTATTAAATTGTCCATCGAAAAAATTCTAGATAAAATTTCGGACGGTGTTGCAATTTTTCTTGGTTCCGCCCATTGCATAATTAATAAATTATTGCTGCTATATGAGTGCAACACCCTACTCTTCGATTTCTGCTACCACAATGGCTGCGATATCTCAACATACTGCCTCATACGATCCCATACGCAGTATATTCTAACTTTGTCCTTTTTTATGCCCAGAAGGAACTGAAACTCATAATATTATATCATTCTCTTTGCAATAACTAACTTCCAGCATTTATTTTCACCCAAAATTTCAGCAAGACATAGTGGGCTCTGCTTGATCTGGTACTTCCTAGTAAAAAAATATTATCAAGTCAGGTAAACTCAATTTTGGCGAGTTTAATATGTTAGTAACTGTCATCTCTTTAAACTCTGTTTTCCTCCGTTTCCAACTATTGTTTTCACCCCATGCTCTCAAAGTATTTTCAAAACATTCTCAACCTTTCGTTGCATTTTTCACCTTCTTCAGTGATTTCAACATCTAAATCAAGCCGTTTCCCAAATCCTTTATAGAGAAAAGAAACTATTCAGCATTATGTTCCCATTTTGGGTGACATTTAATTGTCCAACTTATCATCTTGCAACAGATATTTTTTCTTAATATTACCATGGTCGGCCTCCATATCCCATCATTTAGTCATGAATCTGGATCGATTCGATTCTTCAGTCGTTAATTGAACTCGCTTGCCTTTCAACGTTGGCATCAGCACGCTGAACTCTAGATCATCTTATAAATACCACACGAAATCCCGAAATCATCCTTTTAGAATCAAAATGTTACCTTTTTTCAAGAAATTTTCACTGCATGTGGCGATTAAATGATAGTTTTAAAGTAACGGAGTCATTTTTGTTCGTCAAAAAAGGTCCGCGCATATTAACCGCAATATTTTTGACATTAAAGGCTAGGTACATCGAGAATTCGTATGAAAAATACGACCGGATGAGCCGAAGTGATACGTCATCTTACAGGGCATGCACAAAATTGTGTAAAAATAATTTCCTTACCATTTCCATCGCGAGCTTGCCGTAGTACGTGGCGAAGCCTTCGTTCAACCAAGTCCAGGTCCACCACTCTGGGCTAACCAGGTTTCCAAACCACTGATGTACCAACTCATGCGCCACGATATATGAAATACGCTGCTTTCTTGCTACTGATGACGCCTCGTTGTTCAATAGTAACATTGACTCCCTGAAAGTATTGTAAACAGGATTTTTTTACACGTTATCCAGTGGTTATAGAGAGCTCAATAAAAAAACGAATTTTTTTCATTTTCACAAAAGACAATGTATGCTTTACTATTTGTAATGCATTGGCTTACGACAAAAAATCGATTTTCATGAATTATCTTCTTCTTCTCTTTCTATCTTCTAATACATAAAATTCTCGTTCTTTCCAAACTCCTCCGTAACGGCTGTACCAATTCCTATGAATTTTGGTGTGTGTGTTCAGTGGAATAATCTAAATAGGAATTAATTAACATAAGAAAAGGGAAAAACACTTGAGGAAGAATCTGTTAAATACCTTCAAAGGCTGTACGCCGTCATAAAACGCCCCTTTACGCGCGACCCACCTCGGCGAGGGTCTAAATAGAAAAGGGTAACGGTAGTTGCATTTCGCGAAAACAGTTTGTTTTTCTCTCTCTTTAGTATGCCAACTCAATCTTTTAACCCTACCTAAGTAATACCGGAAGCATATTTCTTATTCGTGGAATGGTTCCGACAAATATCCAATCCCAAGCATTTCCACGCGAGTAACGCGTTAAATGGTCAATTCGATCGATCCATAATCCTTGCTAATGTCATCAGTATAGTGTTTTAGGTCATTAATGACTAGGTTCTGTGCTTAAAATGACGATTTTCAAGAATAAAGTATCAAAAAACTTGAAACATCGACCTCGGTTACCGAGCCTCAGGGTCCCGCGGCGTGTAGCTCAGCCTTGATTCGCGATCGAAAAATCGCTCTCATTTCCTTCGTCGCAGACTTTTTTCCAAGATTTCTGCTTATAATTCTTGAAAAATCTCTACTTTACACCGTGATGTGAGTTTCCCGAGTTATATATTTCGTAAACGAAAGATAATGTCTACTTTATGTCAAATTTCACGTTAAAAACGGGTCCGCCATTTTGCGTTGTAAAACCAGCAAATGAGAACCAAAATCTTAAAAATTCATGGAAAGTATAGGCAAAGCATCAAGTCAAAGGAATATTGCGTTTTTTATTCCATAAAAATCATGCCAACGCAACACCACCTGCTTAAATTCAAAGTTTTCTGAAGAAAAACGAGACCGCGCGTGTTTTTAAAAAGTTGGTCATGTTTGGGCCACTGTATCTCAGTAACGGATCGTATTGATGTAAAATGGCACATACATCTATAGTTGGTAATCATAAGTATTTACGCCAAGTTTGAAATCTCTATCTCAAAAAACGTCATTTTGGACTTTTGTCCAGCTTTTTTCGATTTCAGCCCACTGTGCGATGGGCCGAAAAACACGAAAAGAATATCATCCAAATGATTTAGCGGAGAAAAGCATCTACTTCTAACCAAGAATGCAGAAAAAATATGAAAACGAGCCGTGTATATTTCTCGCACATTACGATTGAAATTTCAAAAAACCTTATAAAATATGACTTTTACGGAATAAAAAAATAATCTTTTGTTAAATAAATGTCGTCCCCGTAAGTGTTACTACCGTAATATTTGAGGAATAGTAAGTACGTTCGCATATAGAAGGTTAAATGAACTACATGAGGTCCAATTTCAATTAATTCGATATTTTTTCCAGTATAAATCTTAAACTCCGCAAACCTCGCACACTTACTTCTGAGTAACTAGTCCCCAGTTCTCCATGGCTCTTCTGGAATCAGGCATGGCCACCATATCCATCTTTGGCAGAGAATATTCAATTCCAGTAATATTCTTCATGACCTCTAAAATTTTTGGTCCAATTCTCAAGCTGTATTCGACATCATTAATATACTCTCTTCTGGTCCAAACCCGAAATTCATGACCTTCTGCTTTCACATATGAGAGGTTGGAGACGATAATAGCCACGGAATAAGTGGACATTTTCGGCGACTCCTCAAAGTGATCCCAGACATAATTATCTGGAAGACTTGGGCTTAAATGAAGAAATACAACAGAAAATTATAATAATTAAAAACATCATATCCTATGCCATTGCTGTTTCTTGATTTTTTAATTGTAAAACAATGGAATCACGCATGGTCAACGCTGACAATTACCTTTCAAGTCCAGGTTTGGAAAAAAACTGAATAGGATAAAACTTACCCATTTTAAATTACTACGAGAATTCACTTCTAAGAAATAGTAAGAACATTGATGCTTGTAAACAAAAAAGCAGTAAATGAAATTTCTATTAGTAAGAAATAGGATATGAAAAAATGCTATCATCAGCGGAGTTTGAAATTAATATTATACCATGAGCTTTGGCTTGAATGTATTACAGGAAAATATTTTGCAGAAAAGTCTATTACAATTTTTCAATTGTGATATATGTTAAACCATATGTCGAATTAAGAATAGTGGTTATAACTGGAAACTTTATATTTTACTTCTTAAGTCTAATTTCCGTTAAAAAGATTCACTAACGTAAGTTATTTTTGTTACTCACTCAGCAACTGGTAACCGTTTCAGATTCATGTTGCTCAATGTATTCATATTGCGTGGCCTTGCAACGCTTATGGAGAAGTTGGCTCTAAGGTGTGGTTCATCAAAACAAGGAAATGACATTCTGGCAAATGCTCCCTCAAACTGAGTTGCAGCCAGCCATCTGCGACAAGAAATGTGGTAATAAAGTAAGTGAGTAGGTTTATTGATAAAATAACGGGTATTTAGGATTAATTAGACTTGCCTTTATAACCATGTGACAGTAAACATTAATATTGAAGCGCTACGGGTGATCTCCCCAGTTAAAGAAAATTTTAAAAAATACGGTACACTAACTCGAAGTTAGTCTCTTTTCCCGCAAAATTGGAATAAAATGTAAAAAAGCACCTTGTACTAAAAAGAAAATTAATGATTTTAATGCCATTTAACAATGAGACAAGGGCTCCTAGTCAATAAATATAGCACCTCTACTTTCGTTTTTAATCATTTTAGGTAATAAGTAGCCAGCCGATATATTATATTCCGATATGATTTTTCATGCATGGTTACTTTTTTCAATTAGCATTTACTTACTGCCGTCTCCCAGTACTATCTACATATGAGCTCTTGTAAAAGCCAGCATTGTTTTCATCGAGTTCACCTTCGAATTTCAAACGAAGAATGTACATTTTGTTCTCCAAAAGAGTCATTTGCGATACCACCACTAAAAATTCCCTGTCTGGCACAAGGTAGAAGTTCTGAACCAAGATCTCAACTTTCGGTTGTTCAAATTCAAAAATTCGAATCTCAGATACGTTCAACTTCTTAGAGTGCAACGTTATGTTTCTCGTGACAGAGTTGATCAGCAGCTTGATCGTGACGTCTCCTTTGAACGTTTGGTTACCTTCATCGAGGAAAGGAATTATTCGCAGCTCGTAAGTCAGCGGAGTGACCCCTTTCGGGAGTCTGTAATAATCTGGACCCCTCTCCTCATCTGATCCACTGATTCCCTCTAATGCCGTTAGAGGGTCCCCAAACACTTTTTCCGCCAAACTCGTCCCGTACGCCGCCCACGTCAAGGACAATGTCATAGCCAGGAAGATCTTATCCATATTCAGACCTTGTATTTGCTGCTACCTGTAAAAAAATGTATTTTTAAGCATAAACTTGAGATAGTAGAGTAGTTGAAGCATTTCGACAGCGCATTTGAGAGAAACAGACACAGCAGTGAACAAATGAGGAAGAAAATGGCATTAGCAACGTTAGAAGTTAATGGTTTCATGAATTGGAAGGAGCTGATAAAAAGAATCAATATGTAAAAGTTAAGTAAAATCTAGTGAAGAGTGTGCTCTGAAAATTAGAGGTAAAAAGTTGAAAATGAAGAGGTTTATCACACATAAATTTATCACCAGCGTAATTCATTAGCACAAGATAATTTTTACAAGAAAATTTTTATCACTTAGTTAATTTTCCCAATGAGTTTAAATGGTTAATTTATTTCAGTGTAGAAAGCGGTGCGGCCTCTCGATGTAAAAATTAACTTTCGTGAGAAGGCCTTCCTTACAGATGCTCATGTATTGCGTAATTCGACAAGAATAATGAAATAATGTATCGATTTATCAATCGATGCTTTGGAGTTCTTTCCGTCGTTAAAATATTTAAAATGATGCATGTCTAATAAGGAAACACCTTTCTATGGTGGTATGGTCTGACCCATAGGTGCTTAAAAAATAGACAAGATTTTTAATGCGGTTATCATTACGTTTGCTATATTTAGTGTATTACGGATCCTAAATCATTTAATTTCATATAAATAACTTTAATATTAAAATAAAGATAATATGTTACACAGTAATTGTTGTATGTGGTTTTCTGAAATATGAGAAAACCGTTAACCTACCAGACCCTTGTGCCCCCTCAGGAAAAAAAATCCTGGATCCGCTCTCGGTCTGGCCACCATCCAAATTCGTGGAAAAATGATGAAGAACGCTACGAATGCCAGATAACATGTAAAAATCCAAAAAGATAAAGTCATAAACAATTTAAGCCACGAAAATCCAGGAAATCTTAATGAGCCATGGTTCACGACAAAAGTAACCAAAATAATACACGATATTAAGAACTAGCCTCATTCTAACGATGTTCGCATTACACATCTCTGTGGTTCGTACAAAGTACCTGATAGCTATTGCCAGTAAACTTTATTTTCTTCGCTAAGTAACACTCCGCAGGAAAGAAAATTAAAAGATATAGTTATATGGGTAAGGATTGTTGAAATGAGATAGTATCGTGATTCAGTCACACTTCTTACCTTTTGAAGTCTCACTGCTCTGAGGAATGGGATCGCTCTCACGTCGCTGAAATGCGAGGCATCTTACGGCGGGAATTTTATCCTTATCTCGACCACCGTTAAAGAATTGCTGCATTTGATAACAATGTTTGCAGTCAGGCAGTGGCAAGGATTTAATTTTGTTACCTCTAAATTGACTCAGTGAATTAAGAGATGGAGTCTCGCTCAAATGAAGCGATGTCGTAAAGAAAGTACTATTTCTCTTCCTTTTGCCCGACCCTTAAGAAGTTATTTTTTTCTCAGGAAGCATTGAATCTTTTGATGTTCATCTACACTTACTTTCAGCTTAAAAATCCAAATATATATGATGAATTGAAGTATTAATTAAGATACTTAATCCAATCGAGATGCAATTAAAAGTTTCAATAAATTTATTTTTCTTTGGTTCTACGAAGAAATTTGTTTGTATACCAGTGCTAATAAATTTTAAATGATACCTTATCACATGTTGACTGGAATGATTCAAGAATATGTGAGTTTCATTAGAGTCTTTACTTATGCAGAAGTGTTGAAAACCATATTTACCATAGAATTTATTGCTGTGATAAGCTTGGACATGCCGCGATTTAATTGAGAGGAATTCTATCAAAAAAGCCAAAAGCAGTAGAATAACTAAATTTTCTCTATTGCAATTTGGTTTCATATGAAACCAAACAAGGCAAGTGTGCATTGCCTAAAGGTTTGTATGGGGACCTTAAATGTACTATCTTATTCATTTTCAGCATAACACCACCTTCATTCCTGGAAATTGACGATATATTTTTGGACATGCAGTGTAGAAGTCCCGCGCGTCGAGATCATAAACACTATACACTCTTACCATGATGTAGTATGCATCTGTAGTTGAGCCCCACAAAAAATTCGTAACCGGAGGCCTAATGAGTGGCATTCATACCACGTTCCTCGAATAATTACTGCAGCTTAACTATTAGTGCTATCGAGCCTATTCACTCTGCACGTTCCCAATGATTTCACCTACTAACTTTCCAAACTAAATCTTGTTTTCAGCCCAAGTAAAACAGATAATTTAATATTATGTCAACAGGCTGACGACTAAAAAAGAATTACGAGTAAAAAAATAAAAATGAACCCACTAACATTAGCAGAATGTAACTGAAAGATATTCTAAGTTGTTCACTGGCCCAAAGACGTGAAGGGATCCCCATAAAAAGGCCTCCCTCAATGCTCCCTCAAATATTTGATACCTGTCGTCACAATTCTTTAAGCGATTTCGACAAAATGGATCAAAAGAAATACCTTCAACGCAGCATTCCCAGATATATAAAGAGAACATCGGTTACGGGTGTCCTACTGCATAGAAAGACAACTTCTGGAGGCCATGGGTATCTGGGGGCTTTATGGTGCACAGTGCTTCTCTGTAACTAGGGGTTGGGACTATTATAAATACATCGGGGTTGCACAACATGAATGAGAAGCATCAGTTTGAACAGATTAGAAATTGACTACTTATGGTGGATATGTGTGGACTAATGAATCGCTCATTATTATTGTGCTCACTTTGTTAATTTGATGGATACCCATGTTGTGATACAGGCTTCTGCCAGTTTAAATTTATCCTCTTTGTGTAAAAGCCAATGAGCGATGTCGCATGCATTTTATATGGGCATTCAGAGTAAATACATACTACGTGCGAGGATGGCGAGAAAGTGCGAAGTGTGTACTGGGAGAATACTGAAGAAAAGACGACTTACCGGGTACCAGACGATTGACGCTGAGGGACACTCCACCGTTGCGTTGCTGCCCCATACTTCTCCTTACAAGCCTTCTTTTCACGCTAATGCAACCTTCTGTCTTGGTGGCATACACAGAGGACACTCACTCACTCAGAGATTCATCACTTGGATTGATTTGGATTGGTAAGGATAGAGATCAACCCAGACTAAGCCACAAATATTAGGTGCAAGTAATCTCATAAATCCAGATTGTAAAACAGTTAACACCAAAATCTTTATTAAGGTTTAATCCCTTGAGCCACTCATTCACTTGGTGATTCAATCCGGAGATAGATCTGTATAGTAGGGCGGATCGCAAAAATCGATTTTTTTCAAATCCATCTGGCCCAATGAAAAAAAGTTGTGGGACCGATCAAAAATAAGGCCTGAAAAATTTGAGACCTCTACGTGAACCCCTGACCCTCGCTCAAATGCAATTAAGGGGGGGAAGGTCAAAATTCGAAAAATGTAAAATTTTATGGTCATTCCCTATAGATTTTGCCGAGTTACTGCCCTTCCAGGGCAAAAATTTCGTGCATTTTGACGTATCTGCCACCGTTTAGCCACAAAATGCCTAATTTGAGTCCGCGCCCGCGAAGAAAATATTACAACGCCCGCGCAGCGTCGCGGATACAAGAGCTGCTAGCCGATCCCGTCCCCTCCCCGCTCGGTTCTCCCCCTCCCATGCCTCAAATGCAGCAAAATGCATCCCGCGTGTGCTGCTAGGAGGGCGTTTATCTTTGATAATATAAATCGGAAGATGGTAGAAGGTAAAAAACGGTGCGTAGTGAGACGACTTGTCCCTTATTTGGCGCCTCGTCGGCGTTAATCAAATCGATGTTACCAACTTTTAGAGAAGTGATGAAATATTTTTAGATCTGCGAACGTAGGAAAGGAGCCTTCGGTGTATGAAGACGCCTCTCGAGTGGCTATGAAGGTGTGGGAACTTAGGATATACACTTCTATTCCGGTATTGTCCGACAGCTGTGTCTAAATGGATTTTGGGTGAAGGCCGCTCGCGTCCCCTCCCCGCTCGCCTCTTACACGCCCCAAATGCAAAAAAATTCACACCAAGTGCGCCTTTCTTCGTTAGTCTTACTAATATTTGATGTTTCAGCATCGTCCGGTGAGGAACAATCACGAAAGAATTAGTCAATTATCTGCTTTCCATTCTGTATTTCTTATATCAGTGTCATTCTTAGTCTTTCGCTGCTGTCAACAAAGTTTTGGTGAATAAATTCACGAATATCTCATCCGCATGTATAATAAAAAGAATATTTAACTTCAAATTTGAACGTTCACTGATAGATTTTTACTTTCCACAGCGCTAATCTCAGATATAGCCGAAGGAACCGGAGTCTCTCTGCAATATATCATCAGCGTGTAGTCCTTTACGTCGATATTAAAATCCAGCAATTAAAAAAATCTCGTATTTGTCGCAAAACGCATCCTTGCAGCAACGCAAATTGGATCCCCAGATTACCCTCCCAACTTTTTTGTCGCAAATCCAAGTCAGCATAGTGCAATTAGCAAATAGACCACTGTAAGGGATGAAATACGGATTTAATGCTTTCCCGACGAATGATATGGGTAAACTCTTTTCGGGAGTCAACAAAATGTATCCCTTAGGATGAGCCCCGAGTCGGAGATTGAAATGTTGGCCATTATGGAAAAATTAACCCGGTGGGAATCCCGAGATGAGTTTACCCACACTGCAAGGGATGTTGGAATTATGCTTATAGCAAAGGGATGATGCCTCCTTTTTTAATTTTGTGTATCTACTTTTCACTCCGAGAGGAATCGATAATCGCAGATTTTATAACTTTTGCTAATCCTCCGACGGGGGAGGAGGCAAACCTTCAAAAGTGGGACCCTGTTTCTTCAATTAACACCACACATTCCCCTCTAAACTTGTATTGATAAGTCCTCTTGCCTTTTTTTATCAAACAAGAGTATAGTCTTTCGTTTCAATAAAATGGAGGCCTTTGATGAAACCTCTCTTTTCTTATCCACAGTAGGCAGGGCTGGGCAAAATACAGGCCGAGGAGTATTTGACATACATAATACTACACAAAATGTATTTGAAATGCAAAATACCAAATACCTTGGACTTCGGTATTCGAAATACAAAATACAAAATAGTATTTTAAATACTTTTAAAAATACAAAATAAACTTGTAAGGAAACTAAGACATCTTTTAAAAAGTTCTAACACATAAATAAACATAAAAATTCTAACATACACATATACATTTGAGATTTTTCAATATAAAAATTATCAAATTTTGCTCTCTATGAATGAATTATTCCCCTTGAGGAATACAAGTCTTTCAAAACGTTTGTCTGACAGAGATCCCCTCACAGGGGAATGGAGAAACCCAGCAAGTGAAAATAGTCTTTCCACTGGTGAAGATGAGCATAGGCTTGTATTAAATCTGATGAACATTTTCTTAATATTCGGATAATTTTGTAAACTCGACAGCGATTTGTCAGTAGGTAGCATCTTTTTCTGGGTACGTTAGTGATTCTGGTACACTAGCTTTGATTTATCTTGCGAAGTTATGACTTTTGCGTCGGCTAAAGTTGCGGGAACGATCATTGCTGTTGCTTGGTTCTTGCATATACCTCTATCACAGTTGGCAGACGCATTTTCCCCGAAGAAGTTCCAATTTGAGTTTATAGTCCTAAATGTTTATTTTATGAGGAAAGTAGAGATGCAAATCGGCTAATTTCATTTTCTTCGAATGAATTGATGAAGAAAATTTTTGAATCTATTTTCCCGTACAAGAATTGACGATGTTGACTCATCGATCTCCGATTATTCCGATTTTTTCCTCAGTTGTCGAGTTTCTTTAGGATTCAATCCAGCAGCCATCATCTTTCTTTTCGTCAGCTTGTCTTTCAAAGTACTTCTTCATTGGGGGAAACTTATGCTCCTCCTTGCACTTACACGCAAAAATATCGCAAAATTAAAAATGTTCCTTTAAAATTGTTTGAGTTCTATACTTCAATAAAACCCTACTTTTGGCCTATTCTAATTTTCCGTAAGTTATAGTACTTCCTGTGGTACCGCTAAATCCATTTAGTCACATTCATAATGGAAGAGAAGCGCTTCACCATAGTTCGCAGTAGAGGTGGGTTAAACTGTTCATTTTTATGAACCGTTCACTTTGATCCTGTTCAGTAAAAAGAACAGTTCAAAATATCGGTTCATAGTGAACAGGTAGGGTCATTCGGTAGAAAATATTGTTTATCATGCGTTTAGAGTACATGAAAGCTTAGTGTGGTATCGTAAGGTTTGTGGAGAGTGTTATGGTAATTTCGAGCAAGAATCGCGTTTTAAACAATATTTTTGGAGATGCATCCACATTAAAAAATTTCATTGTAGGCGCCAAAAACTAAGTCCAAAGATCATCTTGGTAAAGGGGCCGAAAAAAATGTTCCACAATCATGAGTTCAATCGTTTCCTAAGTTCATGAATCGCGTTTTAAACAATATTTTTGGAGATGCATCCACATTAAAAAATTTCATCGTAGGCGCCAAAAACTAAGTCCAAAGATCATCTTGGTAAAGGGGCCGAAAAAAATGTTCCACAATCATGAGTTCAATCGTTTTCTAAGTTCATGAATCGCGTTTTAAACAATATTTTTGGAGATGCATCCACAAATCCACAAATGTTCAAAAAACGAAATCAAAATGAACGCGATATCCCAACTGAACGCCCCGAGGAAACTAATATTTAATCTAATATTTCGAACGGTTTGAAAGAACTGATATTTTAAATATCAGTTCAAATATTAGTTATGTCGAACGGTTCGAATGAACTGATATTTTAAATATCAGTTCAAATATTAGTTAGAACGAACGGTTCGAATGAACTGATATTTTAAATATCAGTTCAAATATTAGTTAGAACGAACTGTTCAGTGGCGAACTGTTCGTTTTCGTCGACGGAGGGGAATAGTAGAGAAAGAAGGGGAGGGGCTCGGTCGTCTACGACGCACTTCGGCGGCCTTGGATGGCCTCCGTCGTAACCGCCATCTGTTGTACCCACAACGCACTTGCTCGAGTAAGCTGCAGTTCAAAATGCCTCTTGATGATCATACCTACTGTACCGAGTATGCCGCATTTGTGCAGTGCCGACATGTGAACAGGGTGTTTTAGAGAACGGTTCATTTTCGAACCGGTTCATTTCAGTGAACAGTTCGTTTTGGCAGTTCGGTTCTTTTTGACCCATCTCTAGTTCGCAGACCTTTATAGCCACTCGAGAGGCCTCTTCGTAGACTGTAGGCTCCTTTCCTGCGTTCGCAGATCTAAAAATATTTCATCACTTCTCTAAAAGTTGGTAACATCGATTTGATTAACGCCGACGAGGCGCCAAATAAGGGACAAGTCGTCTCACTACGCACCGTTTTTTACCTTCTACCATCTTCCGATTTATATTATCAAAGATAAACGCCCTCCTAGCAGCACACGCGGGATGCATTTTGCTGCATTTGAGGCATGGGAGGGGGAGAACCGAGCGGGGAGGGGACGGGATCGGCTAGCAGCTCTTGTATCCGCGACGCTGCGCGGGCGTTGTAATATTTTCTTCGCGGGCGCGGACTCAAATTAGGCATTTTGTGGCTAAACGGTGGCAGATACGTCAAAATGCACGAAATTTTTGCCCTGGAAGGGCAGTAACTCGGCAAAATCTATAGGGAATGACCATAAAATTTTACATTTTTCGAATTTTGACCTTCCCCCCCTTAATTGCATTTGAGCGAGGGTCAGGGGTTCACGTAGAGGTCTCAAATTTTTCAGGCCTTATTTTTGATCGGTCCCACAACTTTTTTTCATTGGGCCAGATGGATTTGAAAAAAATCGATTTTTGCGATCCGCCCTACTGTATAGTTGAGGGTAGAGCTCACCCCGTACTAAACTACAGACAACTTTATCACACGTTAGGGAAATGAGAATCATCTCGTTTCAATATGCATCTTGCAAGATTTATGAGTGGGAGCCTCCGAAGGCTTCAACCTGGATATAAATTCGGGAAATTTGGGTCAGTAGGCTAGCACTTAGCCCAATACACCACCTCAACCGCGAACAGTGGACAACTGAATCCCAATTCTTACCCTGCGTGAACGAGATAGTGATGAGCGATATATCGCTGTGATTGAATCACCGTTGCACAAAAAAGTAGCTTTCACTGTCGGTGACTTAATAGTCGATTAACTATTCCCTCAAAAAAATATTTTTGCCTAGTTTTCCAATTTTCAATAGGTTTATTCGTTCCTTTTGCGGAGAGCTCATTCATTGGAATTGGACAAAGTAGCAGGACTAGCAGTGCCACAAATCACGGCTGACTTTTATGAGTGATTTTCCTCAGTGATCAAAGTTAAGAATGGCCGTTACTGATGAGTAGCAGTCACAGATAACGAAGTGATTGGAAAATCACAGTTCCGCTCATCACTAGAGATGAGGGGTAAGAAATGCAACGGAAGAGGATGGGAGCATAAGACGTAATGCTCAACTTCGCGCCTTTTGAAAATACGGATAAATTTAACCACGAGTTGCACCATTCGACTCGCCTCGGAGCACAGAGCACGTATCCGACCCTCCCCCGCCTTCTCTGCGCCAGCTCCGTCAAGTTAGGAAAGGCGCCACTCTATAACGCGTTGCTGCTATTATTCGGGGAAATTCAAACACATTCCAGGAATGTGACGAGATAGAGAGCAAGCAGAGAAAGCAATAAACATTATCCTGCTGGTGATAATATTCCTAACTCTTACCTGTGGAAATTCCATAACATCCTAGGAATATGAAGAAAATTAAAGTAGGCAGCGCAAGCCCTAAGCATAATTCCGCGGGTGATGCAATTCCAAACGCCACGTTTTGATAAAATATGTACATCCCAAATTTTTGCAAAAGCTTCGGTTTATACCGGAGATAATTGATTGAGAGGTAACCACCGGTGATAAGCACTAGTCAGGAAAGTTGATCCATTAAATAAACTGATCCTCATATCTCAAAATTTTATCATTTATAGTCCTAAGAGGACGAATTATACATACAAATACAATTATATTACAATATGCATACATAAATTAATACTTATTAAAACCTCTCGTTTGGTGGATGTTTTCATTTTCTGTTACGTAATAGGCGTTTAAATCATGCCTTATTTTGATATTTCCAGGTGTATGGAGTAGCTATTTTTAAGCTCTCAACCATGGGTGGTTTTGGGTGATTGGGAGCCCTCGGGTGGGGCTCAGGGCCAGTAAAGATTGGGGGAGTTCAGGGGTCCTCCACAGGAAATTTTAGGAAATTCCATGACCGAGAAGTGGATTATGACGATATTCTGAATCTTAAAAACTATATTTAAGTTAACTAGAAAATAGCAATTTTGAAGGAAAGATAATATGAGAAATAGGAAATTCAGAGCTTAAAAAATTAAATAATGTGTTTTAGTCTGCACACCGTAGGGTGGACCACAGACCCACCAGCTTCCTGAGTCGGTCCGCGCGCCGCGAGCGCCGGGGGAAGGAAAGGACCAGCCATAGAAGGTCATACAGGGTACCGACTCAGGTAGCTGGCGGGCCCTTGAGCGGCGGGTTGGGGGGCAACCATAAAAACACTATGGGACCGACTCAGGTTGCTGGCTGGCGGTCCGCGATCGCCGCGGGGAGGAAAGGACCTAACATAAAAACTATGGGACCAACTCAGGTAGCAGGGGGGCCCATGCGCCACCCTACGACATACACACTATACCTTTGTTTTATCTATTTATTGAATTCTTTACTAGGAAAAGCACAGAAATTTATTTTAAAAAACCTCTAAAATGGGATTTTAGAATTTCCCTTTCAAATAAGTATCAGGGTTCTCTTTTGTCTACTGACACCTTTATTTTAATTTTTTTAAGTTCGTTTTATTTGTCTTTTTTTTGAGTAAGTTGCAAATATAACAGCTAATGCAAACTTAGAATTTTGCTGTTGTAAACAAACTTTGGTTCCAGTATTATGATTATTTTTCATTTACATTTAATATACACTTCACGAAAGACGGGCCCTAGGCGATTGCCGACCAGCAGACCTTGCTAGACCGCGTCTGCACTCATCTGTATCTCAAATGTGAAAATTTTACGAATACGTACTGAGGTAAATTTTTCGATGTATATGGTGTTTTTGATGGGTCCACTTTATAAATCCAGAGAACTTGAAGTTGATTTCAAAGGATTTTTAAAATAATGCGTTAAGAAGATAGACCGGTCCAATGGTAATGACGCCTAATTGGCTGATTGATTAAGCTTTAATTATTCTATGAAATAATTAAGCCAGAATCACACAAGTTTTTTTTTCTTTCCTTCCGCGCAATGGCTATAGTCATCGTTACAATGATGACGAAGAAATCATCGTTTCACGCGATCATTATCCGCGATGGCTACAGGGATGTTAAGGTTCGTCCCATTTGGCCATCACTCAGGTCATTATTTCCATCAGTAAACCATCTTTTGAACACTTAGGAAGGAGGAAGAAATACGAGAGAGGAGAGGAATCATTCGAGATGTGGGTGTGGCGAAAAATGGAGAAGTTGAAGTGGACGTAGAGGAGGAGAAACGACGAAGTGCTGCACATGGTGGGTGAGGAAAGGACACTTTTAGATGAGATACGGAGGAGACAGAAGGTTTGGATGGAGCGAGTTCTTATCGGGAAGGGGTTGTTGAAAACAGTATTAAAGGGTAGAATGTAAGTTAAACGAGGGAGAGGAAGGAAAAGAATACGGTTTTTAGAGAAAAAGGAAGTGGGTAGGCCTTATTGTGATTTGAAGTGGGAAGTTATTGTAGGAAGGTGAGGTCCCCTGAATGCTTCTGAAGTATTCCATGGAAACCTACCTTTATGGGTTGAATACTTCAATAATAAAAGCATGACACAGACTTTTGGCCATTATGAAAGCACGGCCACTATCAGTAATTAAGATGCAATGATTGGCTTTTACTGTAATGGCAGTTGTAAATGCAGAAAGCGACGAAAGAAGCAATGGAATAAGGGACAGTAGCATGACCGTGTGTCTCAGAAAATAAGGAGACGAATGATGACATATTAGGTTCCTAAAAATAATAATTAAATCAGGCTTAAGACTGATACGCTAAAAGGCAAATTTTCAGGTTAAAGTTATCAATGCATAATCGAGATATTGATACAAAATAAATCACGTATATTTACATTAACTATCATTTTGTGAGCAGTAAATAATACAGGAAAAAATCTAATTTTATATGAATTTACATGTAATCATCGATGAAAACAGATTTGATGCTATCATTATCATTATTCGCACTTGAGGCTACCTTTAAGTAGCATGAATGATGAAGGTAAATTAAAATAAAATACCTTTTCCTATATTCACAATCAGTCATTGCTGAAAAATGTTTTTTTCACTCACGCACTCTATCTATCACTCAAAAAACAAATTGAGGAAACACTGTTTGAAAATTCACAATAACTTACTAAGTTTAACGAATGAGAAGATTGATTAGAACTAATGAAATTGCAACCACACTGCTCGTTAGTTGAAATGATCTTGAAGATGCCCTATACTTATTACTCAGCCACGACTCGATTTCTGGTCCAAATTTATCGATCCATTCCAAGTTTCTGGAAATAGTTTTCCTAGTCGAATCAGCAACTTCAGCCAACGGACCCTCTTCGATCTTGCTCAGAAATGCATTCATCTACGACAAAAAATGAAGATGTTAATTCATTCACGTACAAGGTCATTCAATGTTAATTTAATGCCAAGTCGAAATGCTATCAAAACCAACACCCACCCACCTATATATGATTAAGATAACTTTAAAAATCGGCATATTTAGTGACCTTTTGAGTAAACTATATTAATAATTCCAGAAGACCACTAGTACGTAAGATCGTCCATATATCGTGCTGCATGTCATGAAGTGTTGTTGGTGTATCGGAATGAATCAGTTGCGATTAAATTTTTAATTATATTTGCCGAACGCATGGAAATGCATTGCAGCAATAGAATATTATATTTTTTTAAATTAATGCTAAATGTTCTGGGATATTCAAGATCAAAGTTAATAGCCCTTATCTTTAGTTTGAAAAAAAAATAATGCCCAGCGTTTTAACAGCCATCAAAAAGTAAGAATTAAGTACCTCACCGTTAAAAATTCTTTTGAAATTTGTATATCTTAATGCTGTTTATGACAAAAAATGCATGAACGTGGATGGACTTTTATTTATAAAATATAATAAAAAGAGTTTAACGTTATTTACCTTCTCTGCCAGGCTTTTGGATGCCATATGACTAGCAGCAAAAGAAATTAGTTTCTTTACTCTATCAGGTGTAATGCTGGAATGAAAGCAGATATAATGCTAAGAAACAAGAAATGAAGCATAAAAATTTGCTGTTTTATTAAAAAATATAAGATTATATCACAAAAAATTACTCTAAGGTTTTATTTTTTTTGTTTTTTTTTTAAATTATTTTTCGGAATAAATTTGAATACACGAATAGAGAGAGCCAAAGCAAATGGTTTCCCCTCTTGCCTCCCTATTTGAAACTACATTATCTTCATGCGCTGTTAGCAAAAGAAGCCAGCTTAACGTAATTAGCATAATTGTCCCGAAACTCTACTTTAATCTCTCTCTGACGAAGAAAAAATGATGAAATTAAAAGGGGATGTCACACCACCACAAAAATAATAATTACAATGAAATTTCAATGAAAATTTTAACTTGAAAGTTTCTAGCATTACTAAGTTCAATGGTGGATAATAAAAATTTCGCAAGATAAATTACGCTCTGCGTTGAAATCAAAATTAACTGTGATTTACATCTTTGATAGCGCAGGTGCGCACTGCTTAAGAAATCACTATTCATAACTCAATTTGACACCTAAATTTATTACGATCCCGATTCATCCCCATAAATCAAATGATTGGTACCTATGAATAGGAGAGAAGGAATAATATTATACTACGGTTCCATCGCAGACCTTTTTGCCAGGCGTAAAATCTTGAGAAGGGAAATCATTCCCCCTTCACGTGAAAATGAACCAAAATGCCTGTTCCTGCTACAAAGTTTTCCACCGAAGTGAACCCCTAATATTATCTGCCAGGTAAACCTTGGGCTAAAGGTCGAAGTTCTCTGCGCAGATTCGTAAAGTTGGAGATCAAGATAGGTCGTAGTGAGCGGTGGGTGTCTAGAGTTAGGCGAATAAATGAAAGAGGAACGAGTCACTCACGTTGACGATTTGTCTCAGTCAAATTTCAATCGGTTTTCAAAACTTTGTGGCGCTGAATGCATTAAAATGCATTCGAATGCAGAGAAATCCATTTATTCGACTACTACCGTCAAATATTTACATTCATGACGTAGACCATGCAGCCATAGCAACATAGTATTTATCCGTGACATTAGGATGAAATTAGAAGTGCAAAAGCAATTATTTCAATATTATTACTTACATGTTCATCATTCTTTCAGCATTAGAGATCAAAAACGAAACAGCCACATCAATGCCTTCTGGTGTTTCAATAACCGACTGAAATACACCGGGTATGTCATGCTTGCGCATGCCCGATTGTCTATCCAAACTCATCTCCAGGAATCTATATTGAAGTAATAAGACAAAGTTTGATGAAAATATTCAAATTAATGAACAACTTTTAAATCCGTCAATTTAAATGTAAATAATTTCCCGAGAATTAAGAGATCAGTAAAGTATTCGCTGAGGGCTGAATCGTTGAGAGAAACAAGGATATTAGGTTAGGTAATTTCTATCTTAGAACTTATTCGCTAAAAATTAATACGAAGAATACTTACTCACGAATTTTCGTTTTATTCCTGCTGCACGCCAACGATAGCCGCAAGGTATCTTGTTCAGTTGCGACCGATGATTTTCTGTAAGCATTCCAAACATAATTCCAGTCTTCATTGCCTCCTTCTTGGATTCCGAAGCAATAAACCACCCTCTTTAGGTCAGATGGAATGCTGGGTAGACATATTACAAAAGGAACAAAGTTAGCAGAATCCACTAATTCAATCATCATTGTGGAATTATAAGAAACAATTGAATAGCATTAAAAAAAACCTTTTTTTTATAGCCTTTGCAAACTTACATAAACTATGATAAACTTTTAAATTACTCAGGATAAAATTCTTTTTACTCAAAAACCTATCGGCAGAAGAGTACATGCTAAACTATGGTATAAAAATCATCTCAGAGATTCCATAATAACCGTTTACATATGATACCTACGGTGAATGATGTATAAATGATAAATATTCAATTCATACCTCTTTGTGCTGTTTTCTCTCCATTCTCTGAATAATTTGGTAGCCCTGGTTATGCAATTGCCGTAGTTGTATTTGCATGCCCAAGGCAACAGATTAGTTCGACTAAGTTTCATCAAATGCTCATCTGCAGGCATCACTTCGAATATCCGTGCACCGTAATAACTTTTCAATATGTTCCTAATGTGTACCTAAAGTAGATCATAAAAATTGAAGAATTTAATACTCATACAAAAGTTCAGTAAACGAACTTTGAGAGAATTCTCAACTCAACTCTATGCATCCATAGCGAAATGTCTTGACTTTTATTAGGTGCAACGAAGTATATCATGATAAATGAACATTCGGTGTTCACTTAAAACCAATAAAGAATTAGCCATATTTAAATATGATGATTAACTTCAAATCCTTAGAAATGTTATTTATCGTTCAATAAAATAAAAATAACGATCAGAGTAGTTTAAAAACAGAAAAAAAATTATCGAAGACACACTTATATCCCAAGATTTTTTCCTCCAAAAGTTCCATATTCCCAAACATTAAAAAGAGAATATAAAATATCCATACTATATAAACTGGTAATTTATAAATGGAATTGAATCCATAGTCAGTAGGAATGAGGTCAAGTTTAAAGTTTACATACCTTGAAGTTACTCAGCTCATTGGATTCCGATAGCCTCGATTCCAAGAAGCTGAAACCTCGGTAAGCGGCATATAGAGGAATGTAGTCTGATTCTCGATGCAAATAAGACGTTAAATTTAGGGCTACACTATAGTTTATGTAACCAGCCCTGGCCAAATTGAGAGCATCGTCGATCAGCATTGCACGCTCAACGGGCGGAATGTTGTGGTATTCATTTGAATTCAAGTAATCGCTCAGGAGCCTCCAGTTGCGATCGTCGTAGTTGACCCGGTAGAATCCTAAAAGAAAATATTTTGCATAATCAGGCATATGGTTACACCCAAAAGAATACAACGCAGAAAGGAATGGATCACGTGGCCCTGTTAAAGGAGGCTTATTGCATGTTAATGTTATATTCAATTGCGCGTGACTACGAAATTGCATGATTTTACACCAACAGACATTGAATATGTATGATGCAAACCAAAACTAATATCAAACTGGAAGCCACGAAAAATTAACACTGGTGAGTAAATAAAATGTGAAATAATTTCTGTTTTTGTAGGCGCCATTAAAGTCTCTCCTCGGATAGACAATGACATCCCCTCTGTGCAGATGAAAATTTCAAAGAAGTATGATAAATGTAATTAAAAAGGTGGTGCAGTTATCTATCACAAACAACTTGGTTATTATGTTAATTTTTCAGAAAATTACAATGATGACTGAAGCCATATTTTTATACCACTTTCTGAATTATTCTTTTATCTTCAACGATGAGACGAGATTTATTCACTATAGGTGGCTGACAGATTCGACATCCCACTGTTTACATGTATTTTACAAGCTTAATAAACCAATAATGCTTTAACTAAACTATTCATGGCAATATATAAAAATGAAATCAATTACTGACCTATCTGATTAAGGTTGAAAAGAATCCATTCACCAGCAGCAGGAAGGCTTTCCAGCAAAATGGAATCCGAGCGGTCTTTCATCCAGTGCATAACCTTGGATTCATTGAATTTCCCAGCATTCTGCGACGTATATTTGATCGGAACCCACCATAGTTCTGTTGTAGTCTCACTGGCCGATCGATTGTGATAAAATCTCTCCTAAATCATGAAAACCACGACAAAAAATCTCATCAGGTAGGGGTTAATTAACCCGGAAACAATTTATTGCTAGTAATAAAACTTATCGTGCCTCTGATTGATTCTTAGACAGTAAGAAAAGTTTTAATTTCTGCTTTATAAACATCATGAAAATGAGAAAAAAATCAGCAAAATTATCGTTTTTTAGAGTTATCCGGTGAGATAGGGTGGAACCCGTTCATCTTGAACGATATATTCTGCTAAAAGCATCTTTCTCGGGCACCACTTATCAAATCATCACGCTTCGAATATTCCGATGTCTTTTCCGCTCCTAAAAACTGTATTTTATCAATGAAAGCACGTTGATACGCCTGGCGTATATGGGGGTGTGGTTTTTAAAGTGGAATTTGTCAAGTGTCATAGATTAGTGATATCATTTTCTACTTTTAATACAAACTCAATTAAAAAAATTCATAAAAGCTATTCAACATCAAATATGTACTTATTTTTTGTGGCTCTATTCCACGAAATAATTTGAAATGCCAAAGCTCATATGTACCTTAATGATGCCATTTATGAGTGAGTTTGAAATAATATGACAAATGACAGAAGATTCATGTAGTTACAAATCATTATCAATTTTTACCAAGTAAATTTGTATCTTTCTACACAATAATTCGGCAATTGAGTTTGCTTCCGTATTTTTATGACATTTAATTATTTGTAATTCTAACCTTTTTCGGCATTTTGAGTGAAGTGAATCGATATGGTTTTGTGCTCCATGAATTCTATATACATACTTCTGCCTGAATGAAGCGCTCTGACGTCAGCGCCGATGTTCTTATAGCAAAAATTACTTATAACTATTAACTATTGAGTTTCAAAATCAAAGAAGTGCAAAAGTCACAATGAAAACTGACTATTAGCAATTACCCCTCCAGTCCTGAAGGTTACTTAGTAGAGAGGGGGGAATATATTATGGAGAAGGGAGGTGGATTTCCAGTTCTCGCGAAAACTGGGAGAGAAATTCGGCCATCATTCTGTCCGAATAAAAGCAGCTTATTTGCGTAAGTAAGGATTTGACTTCGAAAAAACATGATCGTGAGGTGGTTACTATGAGCACAAGTATAACTTATCCTCTATTTATTCTTGTTCCAACGGTTTAAAAAAATTCGACCACGAAAAGCTGAATTAAAATTAATTTCTCAGTAAAACTTGGAAAGACGCGAGAGGAAGTCGTGTTTTGAGTGCTATGCTAAACGCATGACAACCATGAACACTGGAGAAAATAAAGACATAAGACAAAATAAAAGCTTCCAAGATGTGGGTGTGAAGACAGCGGGTGAAATCGAAATAGGTGTATTTTTTAGATATGACTAGAAAACTCGGGAAGACTTCACAAAGAAGTCGGCATGACATCCCATAGATGCTTAATGTATGCCGCCTCTTCGTCTCTTTACGATCAGTTTTCAAAATATCCGCAGAACTGCGATCAGTGAAGAGAGATCCATACATTTTCAATGTATCGAATAGAGTCTTTGCGCTCTCGCCAAATAATATTAAAAACTTATGAAAGAAATGTGTTCTACAATGTCAATCATGAATTCCTGGTAACGACCTCATTATGCGACGAATCCCTTTCTCAGGCTTACAACAGGGTCAGGTTCTGAAATTCTTCACGCTTCACTTTTCCGTCCGCAGAGCTGAGAGATGGAAGAGAATTCCTTTGAACGTCGAATTCGGAATACCCTGACGCACTCGGAAGCCCGAGAATGATAAATCACATCAGTTCACTGTATAAAAATATCAAATCCTTATTAGAATAATTAGAGTGTGATTCCTTATGAAATTCTGACCGTCTGGGTAGGGAGTGGCGATTCTAATTAAACCATTTATATCCACGGCAGGAGAAAACACATTTAATTTCAACAGAAAAAGTCTATGCATTATTTTTCCAGAAATTTTACGAAAGGTATTAAGAAAATTAAAAAAAATGGATTGGGCATTTAAACCATCGTGGCAACTCCCATCGTGGGAGTAGTGGACGAAAAGACTAAAAGAGTTGGGCGATAGAAGGAGAAATCCAAATTTAGGTCAAATTGGAGCCATGCTATCCGAAACTTCCGTTAAGGTGGACCACTGCAAGATGAATGATAATATTTGCAACGACATCCATTGTCATTACCTGTTTCAACGTTACTCTACCGCTGAGATAATCTCTCTTCACGGTAATGATCGGGTGTCCAGCTTGAGTAGACCATGATCTCATGATTGTCGTGATCGAGTAATTTGCTCGTAGAACTTGATCAATCATCACCTGGGCTTCCATGGCCTCAAAAAGGTCCATATCAGTGGCTGAATTATATTTCCTGGAGGCGATAAAAAGATACATATCATATAGATCACCAAGAAAAACTTGATTTTTGTATTTTACGTCATTAACCGAAAACAAAGCTATTTTAAGATCATACTGAGGCGTTTAAATGTATCCATTGAAAAGTGGATAAGAGGATAACGTATTTAAAATAAGAGTATTGAAAGTTTCGCGGGGGGAGTGCACAAGCACATGTGAAACAGTTACTTTTGTGTTTCCCCGCGTAACTTATATGTAAAAACATAAGGCGATCAAAGGCACACATTATCAAAATATAAATAGATGAAAGTAACTCTTTCAAAAATATTATTTAAAAAATATTATAATAAAAAATATTAATTAATATTCACACCTACAAGTATGATCACGAAAGCTCTAAAGATCTTCATAATAGAAGCTCTGGCTTAAAGCTAATGGTTCCTCACGGAGTGTTGAGTGTAATATCGCCATTCTTTTTTTTTAATACAAGGTATTCAAAGTAACAGAAATATATTTTAACATTTCAAAATTAAATCGTTGATATGAATGAAGAGAAATATTTAAATACATTCGACTACAAAGTTAGATTGAAATTTGTTCTGTGATAGACTCACCTTCGTTGGAAATAGGTTTCTAGGCCTCGAGAATAAGTGGATTCGGATAGAAAGTCTGACATCATCCTGATCACAGACCCAGCTGTAAATAAAGATTTCTACTTCACAATAATAGCTTTAAGGAGATTTTAGTGAGCGGAAGTAAACATTTTCTTCTTATAATTGACAATTAACATAATTCAAAATTTTGTGTAGTAAAATAACTAGCACACTTTTGTGTGTAGCACACAAAAGTGTGCTAGTTATTTTACTTTAAGCAAGTAAAAATTAAATTCTTATTAAAATAGGAGTGTGTGAACTGTGTTTTACTCTACAGTACTATTAATTTTGGCAGAGTAATTCACGATTCCTTTAATTTTAAGAATATCTAAGCAGGATGGTAACAAAAAATTGCATCCACTTAAGATTAATTGAAACATAAATTCTTTTAACAAAACAAAATCGCACCTCAAAGAATAGTCATATGCAATCTGATATAGTGTATCCATGAATTTTTTTGGCATTCGCTTTTGATAATGAGTTACAAAGAAAAATATGCTATACGTTCTGTGCTTTCGCCCGCTAACCTTTTTTGTAAGAAATATCATCAAAGGCCTCCGGAACATGCTGCGGTTTTGTGACCCTGTGGTTCATCGGTTGATCAGTAAAAGAGTCGGTAAGCAATGCGGGCTGAAGTTGATCAACAACAAATTGCTCCATAATTCTCCAAGAAGGTTCAATCTGCAACAGAATATGGCCATGAGTGATTCTCGTTAAAAGGAAGTCGCAACGTTTCCGCTTTAACTTTCGTAATTTTTCTTGATTTCCTGACGTGCGAATTGGCTAAAAAAGTTACAATTTCACCTTGAATGTGGAATATTTAAAGCCTGACGCACGAATTCAGATGAAATTCACGTAAATGTCTATTGAGAAAAATTCCCCTGAACCGGGAATCGAACCACAGACTGTCGGCTTTCCTCCAAATTATTATACCGCAAATTTGGTACTGGGAAACTCAATGCATGTAATTCTCGATCAGAGTGTCCTGTGAATACCCTGAAAATTTTCAAGATGAATGCGTAAGTTGATATGAAGAAATATTACGCGAACCAACCCAGCAATATGAGATATGAATAAGTGAGGGTAGAGGTGACCCCAGAAAAAGTCACAGCCCAAATTCAGGGTAAAAGAGCCAGTTTCTTTCCCTTAGCAGCCTTTTAATTCGAGAATTTTTAATTGCTGATGTCCGTTGGCTATATCGCAAAATTGTGTGATATTTGACATTCAGGACAAGGGACGTCGAGAAAGGTTGTGAAAAAGTTAAAGTATGATTTCTAAAACATGTTTTTTCTAAAAAAACAAATTACAATATGCACTAGTGATTAAGAAAAAAATAAGCTTTTCACCACTGGTAGAATAAAGTGGGGCTGATTCGATTTATAAGAAATGATTCTTGAGGAACCTGATCGGCGAGTAAGGATTGTCGCCCATGTGTTTTTGTGTTGTTTTTGTAAAAAAATTTTATTTAAAAATCTTTTTTATTTCATTATTCTTCGTTTTAGTTAAAATGTAAATGCGAATTTTAAATACTTTTTTATTCATTTTTCTTTTATTTTCATAAATTTAATTTTTTAAAAAGGAAGATATTTTCCCATACTGAGTGCTACATGGCTAAGATAAAAACGATGGAAGACGCGACAAGTAAAATTGTAAACAACCTGTAAAAATATAAGGAAAACAATCGACTGTTTCAGATTTCGATTGTGTAATGTTCTGGTCACAGTCAGATGCGTTAACCGCTAAACCAGATGCACCTGCTGAACTGATAAAGAATGAAATGATCAATACTTACCCAGAATCTGAGAAATTTATTTAATTGTTAACTAAAGAAAATAGTGGTTAATGCTGCCTCTGAAGACCTGAGGAAAGCGTAAAAATGTATTGTCGTCCGAAGAAAGATTTAGTGCTCCGCGAATGGACTGCGTTAAGAATTCTCGGGATCGCCACTGGGCCAGGAACTGCATTATTAACGCAGTTCTTCACTCGGTTGTGATCCCGAGAACTCTTTACGCTCAATATTGCCGTCTGGTTCTGATCAATATTGGAATTGCCAAAAATTAGTTACGTATTAATTTATTAGTTTCGATGGAAAAAGAACAAAACGGCCGTAAATGAAAAATTATGAAAACAAAAACTGAAAAAAAAGGAAAAAGCTGGTACGCTGTGCAAAAAATTGACCTTACGCTACAAACGAGGACTTTAAAACATATTTTTTACAGTAAAAAAAAAACACAAACAGGCCAGTAGCTGAATACACACAATTTGACTTTATTAATTGATTTAAAAAGACACAATGTCGAAAATTTCCTAAGTGTAAACGTAAAAATTAGAAATTTCATTTTTTTTAATCCACATATGCGTGCCCTGGTCCACCCTACTGAAAATGTTAAGTCGATCAGACAATGAGAAGTGGGTTAAAAATCAATTACATGATTCCATCGATGAAACAGAAAAAAAGACGAAGCTTATTATGAAGAAGAGCAAGGGGACTGCACAGAGGAGGCCCGATTTCATCCCAGAGAATTCTGATTTCTGTTGCCACGTCAGTCGCATTTTAATCAGTTTTCAAAAATGTCCGCGGCGTAGAGATGAGTGCAATGCGATCCACTTTTTTCCAATATTTTGCAGAATTAATTTTATTGTAGTGTGTGTAAAGTGATTGCAGAATTACCTAATTGTAATTGCGATTAATTGTATTTAAAAGTTATGAATTTGATGATTACATCATCAAGTCTATAAATTTCGGTTACCAACTATAATTATACCTTATGTCCCAGTGGAACTCGCATCACTTCGTCCGTCAGCGACGAGAGTGGCGACTTTTGAAAACCCATTTAAATGCGCGGAGGGTGACATTAGAGACCGAAGCACTGCAGGAACAAGTGACCTTGTGCGCAGTCAAGCGCACGGGTGCAAAGTTAAATACACCAAAGGATGAAGTTCGCCATGAAAAAATATTTGACTTCACCGGGATTCGAACCCGAATCTCCCGATTGCCGGTCAGGCGTGCTAACCAGTTACACCACCAAGCCATTTTCTCAGAGCAAATTTCGGTAAAACTCATCCCGAAGTTCACTCTGAGAAAATGGCTTGGTGGTGTAACTGATGTTCATATTTCTTGTTTATATTCACTTTCTTATGTTCATATCTCTTGTTCATATTTCTTTTGTTTGTCACCTTAAATTTTGTAATTAGTGTGTTATATCGAAGAGCGATTATTTATTATTATTTTTTTTGTCGAAAATATTGTATTGTTTCTTTCATGTACTAGGCGATATGCACTATTCACATTTGACTGCATATGTATATATATTTATTTACTTTTTCTTTTATTTATCTATCTCAATGTGAAATGTAGAAAGATGTACTTGTATTTTCTCATGGGCCCCAGTGCCTACGAAAATAAACGATATTATTATTATTATTATAACTGGTTAGCACGCCTGACCGGCAATCGGGAGATTCAGCTTCGAATCCCGGCTAAGTAAAATATTTTTCCATGGCAAATTCATCCTTTGGTGTATTTAATTAGAGACCGACTTGAGAACACTCTTTCGTAATATTCGTGAATAAACGCCTCAAATATACTACCGGTTGAGCCGAAGTGAGGCGTCATCTTTAAGGGCATGCACGCAATGGAAAAAAAAGACTTTCCGTACCGATTCGGTAAGAAAAAAGCCGTAGTACGACGCGAACCCTTCGTTCAACCAAGTCCACGTCCACCACTCTAGTGTCACCAGGTCTCCGAACCACTGATGTGCCAACTCATGCGCCACGATCGTTGCAGTCCGCTGCTTATTCGCTGCCGATGACGCCTCGTCGTTAAATAGTAACGCTGACTCCCTGAAAATATGAGAGAGAGGATTTTTACGAGTGATCCAGTTATTAACCCTTTCACTGCTGTTCAATCTCCGGAAACCTTCTCCTCACATGCGGCGAAAATGTTAAAATGCGTTTCCTGGCCCATGGAGCAGGTACTTCCAGGATGGGTGTGGTACACCCTCCGAAGGGTCGCTAATCCGCGGCCCTATCCTCGACGAACTCACCCTCGCAGGACCGTCTCATCGGCCCTACCAGCGGGGGCCCTACCTCCGGAAAAGTGACCGCTCTGACTAATATTTGAAAATCAATCAATCAATCCGATCGTCACAAAATGATTGTTTTCATCGCACACCTGCCAATCAAGCAATCAAGTACGTCTTTGAACCGTGTTTCTGCGATGAAAAATAACGATTTTGTTAACTTTGCAACAAAACGTGGCTGCAGACCACTGGAAAACTGCCATTATATCAAAGTTAACAAAATCGGTATTTTTCATCACAGAAACACGGTTCAAAGACGTACTTGATTGCTTGATTGGCAGGTGTGCGATGAAAACAATCATTTTGTGACGATCAGATTGACTGATTGATTTTCAAATTTTAGTCAGAGCGATCACTTTTCCGGAGGTAGGGCCCCCGCTGGTAGGGCCGATGAGACGGCCCTGCGTGGGTGATTTCGTCGAGGAAATGGTCCTGGATTAGTGGGTCCCTTCGAAGTGCTTCGGCGAAAGTGCTGACCGTATGGCAGGGAGGAAGAAAAAGTACGTCCACCGCAGTCTACCGTGCGGACGTACTAGGTACGTCCACAGCAGTGAAAGGGTTAACGGGAGCTCAATCAAAACAATGAAATGATTCAGTTTCCAATAAACGAAAAAAATTGCATCAATCGTCGTCATTCGTTTACTTTTGAAAAAATATTGACTTCCACGAATAATTTTTAGGAATTCGCTTTAAAAATATCAGAATATCTATACTAGTTTTAGAGGCTCAAATTATCGCAGCAGGTAAAAATAATTTTTATTAAGGCTTTAAACAATAAATCGTGGTGATATGGAAGATAGAAATGAGATAAATACTGTTTTACTTTACATAAATAATTATCATTATGGAACCACGGTGAAAAGAGTTCACAGGCCCGTCATGAAGTAACATTTGTACAATTATCGGTGATTGCAGTAAAATCAATGAAATAATATTAAAATGACTCGGATCACATACCTGAAAAGATACAAATTTAAAAATATGAGTATTCGATCCAACCGACCAAGAGCAGTCCATCTTCTCTGTTTCCTCATTTTGATTTTTGACACCAATTTATATCTTTTCTGTCAAAGTTTAAGTTTTTCTCGCCAAAATATATAAACAGCAATGGTCAATTCTAACGCCAGATCAATTTTTCCCGTTGAATGGTGCTATTTATATGCCACAAAAAAGAGTTAAAAGAGTCAAATACCACTCTGAATTCCATCTCTAATATTGCTGTTCTGCTTTCATAACCTCAATTTCCATACGTTCCTTCACCATGTTCCTCCAAAAAATTTTACCTCCCTTATTTTGCTCATTTAGAGGACGCGTACAGGCAGCCAATTAGAAAACGCTGAGAGAGCAGCCTCCCTTTCCACTGTAAATTGTACACGATTCTATGTACGAATAGAAAGACATGAAGGTTTGTATGGAAGTTCAATAGGTGACCGGCTACGGCGCGCGAGTAAAGACGCATGCTAAGGGCTCAATATCAAGAAAACGATTCATTTTAATGGCGTTGCCTTTTTTTTCCTTCAACAAGCAATGACTCATTGACGAATTCATTTAATGATTTAGCAGCTCCAAATGAGTTTATTTTCATTAATAAAATAAATTTATTAAAATATAATTAATAAAAATATAATATTAATAAAATTCAGAATAATCCCACCATTACGGTAAAAATAATTATTTTTAGCAGACAATTTCATCGCGTGATGCTTGGCTAGTAGCGCGACTGCTAGACTCCTTGGTGACCACTTTCACTGGGAAACGGTTGAATTGAATCAAATCGGGGTCAAATATAGACGGACAAGGCTGCAGAAGTGACTACGACAACTTAATCTGATATTGAAGGCTGGTGGTTGCAAGGTCTGGGTGGAAATAACCACCCAACCGCCTGATCCTACTGTTTTCGCCAAGCGAAAGGCCAACACAGTTTAATAGGATGGCCGAAAAATACGAAAAAAATAAAAATACAATGGAATCATCGCCGGAAAATTCTCCCTAATTAAAAAAAAACATATTGAATCCGGGCCACATATACAACTCGAACATATGGATTAAAATTTTGAAAATATTAAAAAATTACTTTTGACGGAATAAAACAAATTGATTTTTGTGTGTAGCACACGTTACTGTCGACCTCAATGGTGGTGGTAACGATAGCTCTGAGGATAAGCGAGTATATTCGCATGTAGGTTAAATGGGCTATGTGGGGGGAAATTGTAATTAATGAAATATTTTTACAATATAAATCGTAAAATTCGCTAAAACTCACACACTTATCAGTACGTAACAATGCCCGAAAGGCCAACACTGCATTAGGGTGGGCAGAAAAACACGCAAAAATCAGAATGTAATAAAAGTAGCGGAAAAGATGCTACTTTTTAACTTGGTTTAAAATAAAATAGTCTGAACTCGGGTTATAATATAAGCCGGGAATAAATATCATTCGCTCTCAAACCTCGATGGAAATTTCGAAAATTCTTTTAAGAAATACGATTTTTTAGGAATTAAAAAAAAATTGGTTACATTGATTTTTCGTACTCAAAGTCGTCGTTTCGTCTTTCACGATGACCCATTATCTAATAAAAATAATAGTAATTTTCTTCCCTTTTCATTAAGGAGGAAGAGATTTACTCAGAATTTGAATTTTGGAAAATCTTTAAAAAAATGACGTGTTGCGGAATTTATATAAATTAAGTTTCTGTATAGCACACATCTCAAAACTGTCGACCTAGCTGGTTTAGGTCCCGAGAAATCCGAAATTTAGTCAGTAGATTCGCGAATAGCTAGTTAAATGAGCTAGCTGGGAGCAACATTGTAATTAAAGCAATTTTTTTCGATATAAAATTTTTAAATCACTAAAGCTGAATCACTTACCGATAAGTAATAAGTCCCCAGTTCTCCATGCCCCCAGCATTAAAATCTGGCACGGAAACCATATCCATCTTCGGTAGAGAATATTCAATCCCCGTAATATTCTTCATGAGCTCTAAAAGTGTTGGGCCAATTCTCAAGCTATATGCGGCATCATTAATATACTCTCTTCTGGTCCAAACCCGGAACTCATGACCTTCTGCCTTCATATATGTGAAGTTGGAGACGATAAAAGCCACCAAATAAGTTGACATTTTTGGCGACTCCTCAAAGTGATCCCAGACATAATTATCTGGAAGGCTTGGGCTTCAATAATGAAACACAAAGAAAATTATGATTATTTTAAATTTCATATCCTAAGTTGTTGTTCATCGATACTTTTATGCTTCACAAATGTAATTACGCCTAGTCAACGAAGGCAACAGGGAAGAAGTATATCTTAAAAGTATAGCCATGGAAAAAGTAAATGAATAGTATAAAATACGTATCTTCAATGAGTACGGAAATTTTTTACAACTACATAGTGTGAACATAAACAATGATGCATGGCATGAAATTAGCCAAGAAACGAAATTTCTGTAAGCGAGGAATAAGTTTTGCAAAAAGTCCGCGGAATATGAAATCAATTAAATACCATTAGCTCTGGCTTAAATGCATTAAAGGACTTCAAAATTAAAGGAATTAAATTTTTATAGAAATTTCTAACATTATTTTTAACAGCATTTTAACACCACATTTGTTTTTAAATATGATACCGATTAAAACGCATGTGCTTTGAATTATCGTGTTATCATTTTTTAACTCGTTTTTATTGATTTTTAAGTAGAATTAGCGTAAAACAGTTTAACAAATTAATTTTATTACTCACTCAGCAACTGGCAGCCGTTTCAAATCCATGTTGCTCAATGTAATCATATTCCTAGGCCTCGCAATGCTTATGGAGAAATTGGCTTTAAGGTGTGGTTCATCAAAACAAGGAAACGCCATTCTGGCACTTAATCCTTCTAATTGAGTTGCAGCCAGCCATCTGTTACAAGAAATGTGATATAATAGTACGCGGGAAGGTTGGTTGATAATATAAGAGTTAATTAAGATTGATTAGACTCATGTTTATAACTAGTATTAAAATTAAAGTTTCCACATATTTCTGCAAGCAAATGAGAAAAATCCGCGAAGGAAATAAGTCACCTCAAATCTTAGTATCAGGATTTCTCTAGGATACTACCGCTATTAATGTAAGAGATTTGAAATATCTGCAACTTAATAATAAATAATCACATAGATGGCTAAGTTCTAACAACACGTATCTCAAAAATAGCAACTTTTCAGGAGAGCACAGGAGAGCATGACATAAAATTTTTTTTTACTTGTGTACTGAAATTAAAAACCAAAAGTTCATAAAACTGAAAAAGAAGCATTCATTTTCCAAAAAAGAGTTGTTTTTTGCTTATATTTTATTTTTTTAATGCTATTTCACTTTGTTTAAGATACCTGTATCAAACCGGCAAAATTTGACATACGTGTTATTAGAACTTTGTCATCGATATGACAGTCAACGCTAATATTGAAGCACTATAGGTTATCTCCACACTTACGATAATTTGAAAAGAAAATACTTTCCACTGATTCGGAGTGTATGTATTTTCCCGCTGAATTGGTATAAAAGTTTTAAAAATAGACATATATAAGGAACATTTATAATGATAGTACCATTAACTTCTGAGTCAAGGGCCCTTAACTAATAAATACAATGATAGACCTATTAACTTGTTCTTTCACATTTTGATATCCCTTTGTTTCAATTAGTATTTACTACTTACTGCCGTTTCCCAGTACCGTCTACATATGAGCTCTTGTAAAAGCCAGCGTTGTTTTCATCGAGTTCACCTTCGAACTTAAAACGAAAAATGTACATTTTGTTCTCCACAAGAGTCATCTGTGATTCCACCACCAAAAATTCCCTGTCCGGCACAAGGTAGAAGTTCTGAACCAAGATCTCAACTTTCGGTGGTTCGAATTCAAAAATTCGAATCTCAGAAACGTTCAACTTCTTAGAGTGCAACGTTATGTTTCTCGTGGCAGAGTTGATCATCAGCTTGATCGTGACGTCTCCTTTGAACGTTTGATTGCCTTCATTGAGGAAAGGAATCATTCGCAGCTCGTAAGTCAGCGGAGTGGCCCCTTTCGGGAGTCTGTAATAATCTGGACCCCTGTCCTCATCTGATCCACTGATTCCCTCTAATGCCGTTAGAGGGTCCCCGAACACCTTTTCCGCCAAACTCGTCCCGTACGCCGCCCACGTCAAGGACAATGTCACAGCCAGGAAGATTTTATCCATATCCAAACCTTGTATTTGCTGCTACCTGCAAAAAATGTTTTTTTTTAAGTATAAACTTGACATAGTAGAGTATTTCAAGTATTTGGACAGCACATTTGAGAGAAACGGACACAGCAGTGGGGAAATGAGGAAGAGAATTGCTATAGCAGAAAAGGCGTCGTGAATAGGAAGGACCCAATGAAAAGGATCGTTACATTAGAGCTTTAAAGAAAAGCAAGTGAAGATCGTGGTATAGAGTATAGCGCGTTACCGTAAAATCATTTTTACACCACATTAGAGAGTGACGGAGGCATTGGTCCCTCACCAAGGGTGTTAGGTAAATAATTGCATCAGCAATGGATGCATTTGTGATTGCAAAGTAGCTGTTGAAGAGGATCGTAACGTCAGAATTTCTTGTGAAGAGCCTGGTAAGGAGTGTGGCGATTGACGGGTCTGAAACGTGGAATCTGAGGAAGGAGGAAGAGAAGAGTCTAGGAGGCCTTCGATGTGTGGGTAAGGAGGAGAAATGAGAAGGCTAAGAACAGAAACGACGAAGTGCTGGACGTACAAGGGCGGGGAGAGATCTTTAGGGGAAAACGTAGGAGACAAAGATGTGTGAGGAGCAAGTGCTGATTGGAGAGAGGATGCTGAAAGCTTTGTTGCTGGGAATAATGTTAAGTAAGGGGAGGGAGGTGGAATAGATTGGGACATTTGGGATGAATAGAACCTTTTTGTGAGTTGAAGAGGGAAGTTCCATTAGGGAGAGGGTTACAGGAGGGATTGATTTGTATAGTACTCCATGTAAACCAACCTTAACTGGTATCATACCTTTTATTAATCAAACGGGCTACCGAGTGAATAAAAGTGGATTAACAAGTGTACAAATTCGCTATCTGAAGACTCGGAAAAATTTATAAATGAAGAGATTCAGTGAAATTTTTGGAAGATCTTGTAAAATTTTACTTGAGGGAGTACGTTAATGTCTCGCAACTCAACATTCAGTGATATTATCACCTGGATATAAAGTACAATTTGGAAGATATTCGACCAAAAACACCCTTCAGCACATGAATTTCTCTTTTTACAAGCTGTCCACGTAGTAAGTGAGTAAAATCTTGTCATGCGACGATCAAATACTTGGGTGACCTGTAGAAAACGGAAACATATGCTAAACTTTACCCTTCAAACTTTTATGGCTATAGCGGTACGACCTATGACCATATTGCAACTAAAATAACATGCCTGGAAATAAATTGTCTATTTTAGGATCCTGAAAATGCCAATTTACATTTTTTATGATGAAGTGTCACTTCCGCACAAACGGTCGCATTAAGTCTCTTTTTCGTGATGTGGTTGTCGTTTTAAACGAACGCTACTATCATCTTGAACATTTCTATGCAGACCGCTGTCAACAATTACCAGTATCTCACATATACTAATTTTACCCTCGCGAAAATTCTGGGCAAAATTTTTTATGCTAGGGAGACAGAAAAATGTTGACAAAGTCTATATTGTATACCCTGCAAATTCCAAGATGATACCACGAATGATGCGTCATGCTGGTCAAGTAGGAGTGATGCGGCCTCAATGAAAGTTCACACTCTTTCCAACAAAGATTTATTCGACTGAAGTATCAAAAACTCTTTCATCCGTGAGTCACTGTGTAGCAGTATTTGTGAGATAGGAAGCTAGTTGACGGCCTACAAAATAAAAACTGCCTCTATTGAGAGGAGTCAGAGGGGAGGGAGTGACCCTGGCTCATGACTATCGAATAGTCGTTTCGTTGGGGCAGTATGGGGACGAGTGTGTTCGACCAGAGAACGGGGCTGAAAGTCATGTCATCAAGAGGAATGAGAACATGCGCCGATCGACCAAAGGCAGCAACGACAAATGGGAGTTCTCTCTCTTCTAATCTTTTTTGGAATGCTGTCCATTGAATCCATTTTTGGGTTTAATAATTAATTTTTAACAAATAAAATGCCTTTCAGGCCGGATTACGAATCTGGTTAATCTCATATTTAGTGATAATTTTATTTTTAGCTTAGCCTATCTATTTATAATTTTCGGGAAAACGGAAAATTGAACACTAGGAGAAGTTAGAGATGAAACACGTGGTCAACGCCATCCGAAGCTGAAAAAAGGGTCGTGGGGACGCGATAATCCATACACATCCACACAAGACTTCATGACCTCACATGTGGGTACCCGATAAATATGCCGATGTTCAAGAATAGATATGAATCTCTTCAGGAAAAATATAGTATTTTTTTAAACACTTACGGATGAATAACTCAGGCCCAGATAATAAAGTTCGGGTAGAAATCCTATGAACAAAGGACGGGGTTTACTAGAGCCCCGTGACTTACGTTACAAAGCTTTATATTGGGAATTAGGGGAACAACACTTTCAATGGGAAATCAGTTTCATAAAATATTTTTTATTTTTTGATAATTTTAACAAGGTATTCCATGTAGCTGAAGGAGAGTAAGTATTCCTAAATAATTAGGCATAATATTGGAATTTAGTAGAGTATATTTGATCTTTTCATTCCCCTTATACCTTCCCGCGGACTTCTATTCTGAAATAAGACTCTGATCTGGAGAAAGCCGCCTCCAAAGCGACTACTACCTTTCTTTCCTTTCGCTCACAAAGACCAAATACAACTTAATTCACTTAATTCAAACGTGAAATTGGTAATAGACAATTAATTGGTAAAGACAATCATCCGGAAAGACGAGGGCATGCGCGACTCAACACATGGTAGGGACGACAACTAGGCGTTTTCTCTCTCTCTCCTACTCTTAATTAGGATACAGCCCATTTGATCCGTTTCTTGGGTTAGTAATTAATTTTCAACTAAAAAAAAATATATTGTCCAGTGGCGTAACTATGGGGGATGAGGGGATGTATCCCCCCAAAAGTCTCAGAGAAATAAAACACTTATTTTAAAATATTGTCTGGATTTGATGCATAATAACTGCATTTGGTTAAAGTTAAATTTTAAGTGCCAAAATGATGTAAAATGCATTTTCAGAGATGTCATTTTTCAAAAATTTTCCTTAACACCCCGTTTCCTGGGGGGGTTACCGCATCTACTTCCCCTAATCCCCTCAAAGCATATTCCTAGTTACGCCACTGATTTAACCTATGCATCACCATTCACAAAGCTATTGCCCTCTACATTGAGTTTCACCGCGTGCTGAAATGATTTGCCTGACAAGAAAACCACTTAAAACTTGATGACGATGGTGACAGCGGGGTAATGGGAAATTACTCGTTACATATGTACAAGGGGCACTCCAAAACTAATGCACACAAATTTCCTGACTACACAATTGTTACTGTAGGCAGTGGCGCAGCGAGGGGGGTTTTGAGGGATACCCCCCCCCCACAGAGCTCAGAGAAATTATAAGTTTAATCCACTTTACTTAATTGCATTGATATTACTAATAGAATAGTGAAAGGATTGATAAAATATCCCTCAGAAAGCCGTAAAATTCACCATTTTGAACCAAATATCCCAAAATTCCGCAATTTATTAATCTCTCACCTACCGCTTATCCTGGTTGGGTATTCAATACCCCCAACACCCCGGTATTAGTTAAACCTAAACCCCCCTAGCCTTAATTCCTTGCTGCGCCCCTGACTGTAGGCACTTACAATTAATAGAATGTATACACACATTCTTCTCGCTTCCATTCAAATTTCTTTGAACGCAATAACTATCATGGCGTGGTCGCAGCAGCCCTATAGGATTGCGAATGCACTTGATGTCGTTTAAAAGAAACGCGCTGTATTTGAGTTCCTTTGTTGTGATAATGAGAGAGTCGGAAACTTTCACGAAAGGTTGAAGAGGGTGAACGGAGATGATGATGTTGATCGTTGTACAGTTAGTGGGCACTATGAGTATCTGGTGAGAACGGGCACGCCAATATTGAAGGTCGTGGACGCAACGATAGACCACATACTGCATAAACACCTATCATCATTCACCGCGCCGAGTCAGAGTTTTGCCAAACAAGAATACACGCCTAAGTAGGGTAGTTTCCTTCGTCAAAGATAACGAAATGCTTTGATTACTATTCGTTACCCACCATTAGGGTTTTCATAATATACAAATTATTTGGTTTTAGAAATACCGGTTTAGCCTATGGTCAATTTTATCCTCATTTGAAAAAGGCCAGAACGGCGCCCATGCGATTCCACTCCACGTGACGTCACAGTGACCTAATTTCTACACGAGAGAATATGAGTTTTACATCGTCTGAGACTAGCAATGCATGCATGAGGTACAGAGCTCAGGGAAACATGTCTTAATAATCACCTATTACAATTGTCTAAGGTCGGAAAGTTTCCTTCGTTTGATAAGGTATTAATAATCCATATTTTAACCAAGTGCTACCTGCTAGCAGCCTGCGTTGTATCAGCGCTCAAGCCTCGCCTCAAGGTCACCTCGCAGGGCGGCATCGGGAACCAGAAATACGTCACACGGACTTTTCCCATCATTCCTACTTAGCCGTCGCGTTTTCGCGCGCTTGAAATTTTTCACTTTTCGTTTAATCGCGAAAAGTAGATATCGTCATTCGAAAATCTAAGAGCGTGAAATGCGAACCCCAAGAGTAATAATCTTTCGATTTAGGCAATAAAAAAATAATAGGAAACCACCCTGTTCCAAGGTGACGTAAGGCTATTGAAAAGGACGAAGATTCTGTTGAAAAGTGACATGGTGTTCCTAAAGATTGTGTTCATTCACTGTAAAACTTGGAAGTGCCTAGAATAATGGTTTTGGTGCCAGGAAATTTGAGCACATTAGTTATGGAGTGATCCTCGGATAAGTTTTCTTGGGTTATAGACCGGGTGAAGTAATCCGCAATTGCCTACGCATCGAGGCCCGTCATCATTTCCCGTCAACGGCGTGAATATGCGTATAATTTTTCAATAGGCGATAAATTAATATTTAATAACCACTTACCCTGATACAGAGCAACAAAGCCGGATTATAAGCCTGGAGATATATATACCTTTTAATCCGACCAGAAAACCGGGAAAGTTTGTTCAGTGACTGATAGAGCATGATATCTTTCATCACTGGATAACCTCCATTGTGACATCGAAGCGTTACGGATGGATAAGAAACTGTTGCGGTCGACCAAGGGTATATATAAAAGTAGGTATAATAATAAAATAGTAACTGCGAAAAAACCTATGAAGTGGGTGAAGGTCTGAAAAAGATTCTCCTTCTCCCAGTCATAGATCTTGGAGCTTCCTTAAAACTTGAGCAATATTATCACGGTCGTACGATAGTTATAGTATCGACTTTCCATCTCGTGTCTGCGTGGGTAGGGGCTCTAATTCAGGCGGTGGCCAATATTTTTAGGAGCAGCCTTATCTCGGTCTGAATCCCGTGTGGTGAGCACTTCTCAAGTTCAATACTCCGTTCAACGCATCGTCCGTCGGATGGTACGTCTAGCCCATGAACACCTCTTCCTCTTTTGTTTAGAGCAAGCTAATGCCGACGCTACGTTTCCTCTCAATATAGCTTCCCTAAACTGCCATTGCATCGCATATTTTTCAAGCTGTCCACTCAATCCTCGAAATAAAAGCATATCCAAGGTACTTACAATGAAGACACTCTGAAATCTGCAGTTTGTTGCGGCTTCACCTATTTCTTCCGAGGGAGTTGCCGTAGCATACAGCACCAGCCGTCTCTCGCAGAATCGCCTATTCTATCGAATATGAATTGAATTTTCTCCCTTACCGCTGCAGCTATTATAAAAGACTGGCAGATGCAATTATACTTCTAGTTAAATTAGTAAGGTATTTCAAGAGGAATATAGACACTCATTTCGGTGCAAGGACAGAGGTGGGATGAGGTCAGGGCCCCTAGGATCTCGTATCTTATGTTAGAGGGATCGACCAATAGCGCCTCTAAACATTCGGCTGGGTTTAGTGCAGAGCGTAACATCGGTGACGATAGGCGATGGCGCCTGCCAGGACACTTGAGGAGTATTCGCCAAATTACGTGAGTTATAAGTTATTGATGTTGTGGTGTACCCTTAGGATGGTTCCCCATTCACTGTCAGTGTGAGTTGGTGCCCCTGAAGGATTGATATTTCCGGTTGGCCCCGGAAGTATAGCGGGTAATGGTGACCACATTGTAACGGCGTCCGCATGAATGAAGTATCACGAGTATCCGTGAACATTGAGTTGTAATTTATATTAACCACCTGAAGGACCTGAAATTGACAAGATAAAACAACGCAATATCGGCCCTTTGGGTTAGCCTGTATTACGAGCTTTACCCGGCTTAATAGTGCTAAGTGATAACCTAAGATGATGGGTACATAATACTTAAGGGAATCAAGATGAATGTAAGGTTAGGTTAATGCAATTTAAATAAGGACAAAAAATTACAAGAAAGGGCATTCTAAATACTAGATGATATTTCAGATTAAAATAAATAGGAATTATTTCAGTCCGTGTCTTGGCATGCGGAGACCATGCCCTCGCGTACGACTCATTAAATGTATTCTTATGTTTTCTTTATTTTTCTGCTTTCAGGGGACGGCTCTGGCCTACCCCATCAAACACAATGCCAAGTTCTGACATGAGGAAATGAAGTGAGCACTGTAAATATTCTACATAATTGCACCTCAACGTCAACGCTTCTTTTAACTCGCCAAGAAATACGACCTCGGTCAGGTGTGAGGTTAAATTTATTTCTTTTGATGAAACTGCTACACTCATTAGTTATCACCCTGCATTGTAGTTTGAGCAGCAGTGGTGATTGAGGGCGCGTATGTTTGGGAGACTTGGGAGAATTATGATGCTGGGAGCACAGATATCGACAAAGTGAAGTGCAGAACAATAGCGGTGCTTGTACCGAGAGGGTGCGGGATCCATCCCCGGCGGGGGCTCTATGGAACAAACGCGCCGCGGATGGAGTCGTGCGCGTGTACTCTGTACGCGTGTCCGTGGCTGACATTGTTACCCTTTCCAATCTGCGTGCGCGGTCGGTCTTGGTGCACTATCTTAGGCTGAAGAACTTTCTCTCTTTCCACAAGACTGACGTCATCCACACACCCCATAAAATCTCAACGTTTAACAATATAAGACTTATAAAATGATATATAATAAATTATTTACACTAAAGACGAGGAGTGACGCGGACCTCGGAAACTTCACTCACCTAGGACACATCCTCCGTTTCCCAGCGACTGGAAAGGTGTGTCTCCCAGTGACTGAGCGGCCGAGGACGACGTGAAATTTCGGGTCTGACGAGAGACCGTCCACACAAGACACGTTCTGCCGAGAGCGAAGGCGATAGACTGACTGCTAAGGTACGTCTAGCACCGCTGACCACGCTCGCCGCGAGGCCTTCTTTCCCGAGGCTGCACATCCATCGTGGAGAGGCGCAGTCAAACGCGACCGCGCGGACCGACATACCTGATTGGCAGGGAGCCATTCCGAATGAAATGCCCTCATCGTCGCCATCGTCGGATCTCCGCCGCTAAGCCGCGTTCTTCCTCGGCGGCCGCGGAAGAACTTTCTCCCCCGACTCGCGGGAAATAGCAAGCCATGCGGTTGAGAGTCACCGCACGCGTCTCAGCTCAAGTTTTTGGCTGGCTCTGCGGACTGCATTAATTTTTCCTCGAGCTGCGTCATCAATTTAGTTCCGTCAACTCAAGGATGTAGGATTTTGAAAAGTTTTCTCTGGTTTCCATCGTGACTGACGTTTCGATGTTGTTTTTAACTTCGTCTTCCGGGCTTATGATAGAAACGTCGCGATTTCGCGGCAGTTATATCCCAAGAGCGGACCTTGGTGGAAAACCCAAGAGTACCACATACTTCCAGGTTCAAAAGATACGATATAACATGAAAGGTATTTTGGCCGACGCGACGGGCAAGTACGGGATTTAATTTTTCCTCCGAACATCAAAGGACTTAAATGAATGCTATGTTGAATTCAAACCCTCTAATCGCCCAAAAAAGTACATAATTTTTTGTGCTCTGGTGTAGGTTGACGGCTGGTACCATAGCACCTCCTGCCACACGCCTATTGAGGCGGCTTGCGGAGTTGTATATAAAGTTAAGCATTCGTCGACAAGACCTGAGTTGGGCTGTTAATTTTCTCATTGAGAATAATGAAAACTCTGACATTTTGAGAGGTTATCCACTGTTTGGTGAATTATTTGTCGGAATTAAGGCATGCCAAGTTGATTATTGTAAGAGAAAATAATAATCATTACCTTGTGGAAAATTTTTATTACCTGACAATGAAAAAATGCGGGGTTCCTTCCCACGAGTATCGAAAAAAATCCCGTGATATTGATGCCTAATACCAGAACCATATTTGGTTTGTAAATTTCTTTAAGTAGGTACCATGCATTTTATAAATTACGGCAAAGAAACTGATGGTTGGATGGGATAGGGCAGGGGTCTAGAGCCGTCCCAATAAGACACAAAAATTATAGCCTAGGGGAAATATTTATCGGGAAATGGCTCCAATGGCAAATCCGAAATGAGAGTTAAAAATCATTTTTAACGTGATTTTTTTCGAAGGAATCTATTGATTTGAAAAAATAGTCTTACATTTATTGCATTGAGAATTGGATGTAGAAAAAAGCAAAAGAAAACATCGATACTGGGGTTGGCACACCTGCGAATAAGGAGTTAAGGAACACCACGGATTATCCTTTTCGAGGGACGGTACATGTTTCTCGAAGGCCTAAAAACTCTGGAATTAGCATAACTCATGCAGTGACTGCGAATTCTTGCGAAATTATTATAGTTTGAAGTTTTTCAATGCGTTGGAGCCTTACAAAAATCAGAAATAACGCTACGAATACTAAATATCCTGTAGAAATTCAAAGAGTATGAAGACAAACCTTTTTATCGAAAAAAATCAAGGAGAAAAAAGGGCAATCGTTCACGATTGAAAGAACCCCGGCAATAACCCGATATTCCGAACTAGCCTCATTCTACTAATGGTCATATGACAACAATTAAGTGACTCATGCAATGGAAGAGGCATTGCTAGTGACTGTCATATTCTCCGCTGAGCAACGCTCTGCATGAAAGTTAATTAAATGGTACAACTACATGCGCAAGGATTGCTAAAAATAGATAATAACGTGCTTTTGTCGCGCTTCTTACCTTTTGCTGTCTCCCAGCTCCGAAGAATGGAATGGTACTAACGCCTTTGAAATGCAAGGCATCTAACAACGTCGGTAAACATGGGAATTTCGTCCTTATCTCGACCATCATTAAAGAATTGCTGTATTTGATAGCTATGTTTGCAGTGGGGCAGTGGCAAGGATTAAATCCCGTGCCCTACAAATTGACTCAGGGAATTTAGAGACGGTGTCTCACTCAAGTAAAGCGATGTCGTAAAGGCAATATTATTTCTCTTCCTTTGGCCCGAAATTTTAGATGGCATTATTTTCTCACGCAGTGTTTAATCGACTAAACGTATATTTCAGTTGCAATCAGCTGAAAAACAACACAAGGGACTAACAAAAGCCTTTGATTAAATAAAAATCGCAATGAAACGAAAATTTTCGATGAATGTCAGTTAAATCTTGAAAATTTCTCTTTACTGCTCGACGAAGATTTTGATTTTTAGACCAGAGACTCCAAAGCTAATAAATTTAAAACAGTATCTTTCAATAAGTGGCTTGGAATGATTCAAGAATGAGTGTGTTTCATGAGAGTATTTTCTTACACAGAAACGTTGAAAAACATGTATATAATGGAATTTATTGCAATGAATAACTTGGTCTTACCCCACTTCGATTGAAATGTATTCCGCCATATAAAAACGAGTTATCGAAGAACCACTAACCTTTAGGCCATGAAGTTTGATATTAAATTAGCCAAAACAAGTTTCAATGGCCGAAAATTTTCAATGGTGACCGTTGAGGAATTTTCTATTTCGTTTTCAGCTCATTATCAACATCACCGTTTGACCTTTATGAGATATTTTTGGGCATGAATTGGAGAAGTCCCGCGCGTCAAGATCACAGTAGCTAAACATCTGCAGTTGAGCCCCACTAATCGCATGACTGTAGACCTAATGAGTGGCATTCGTACGGTATTCCTTGAATAATTACGCCAGTTTATCTGTTAGTGCAATCAAGTCTATGATGGGCAAAATAGGTAGCGCCAAATTCATCTCAAAGGTATTTCTTTAGTCGGAGAAGCCTAGCTTTTCAGCTAATCGTTCTTCCCTCTGAAAGTAAAGAGCTTTAATTCCCATGAGGTCCAGTAAAACCAGAACACAGCTCACACCTTTATTCCTAAAATCATGAAATTCCCTCCAGGTAAACGGATGGTGTTCTTAAACCCTACGACGTACGACCGATTGCGGTAGCTTGCAGGGTGACATGCACGCTTACAAGCCATGGAAATGACTGAGATAATACAATTTGAGAATTAAAAAATGTAGAGGTATTTTTTGCACTGTTTGAAATGGCATTCCTTAAAACTTTCTTTTCTCTGAGATCGAAATTGGGTGCGTAATTATCTTAACACGATAACTTAGAGGAAACGACGAAAGATTAGACTCGACAGTGGCGTATCTATAGTGTAAATGGGGGGACGAGGGGGATAGATCCCCCCCAAAGCCTCAGATAAATAAAAAAATATTTAAAACTCCCGTCTAGTTTTGACGTATAACAACTTTATCTGCTCAAAGTTGAACTTTAAGTGCCGAAATGATTTTAAATGTATTTCCGGGCATGTAATTTTTTTTTAATTTCCCCGGACCACCCGTTGCTCGGGGAGGGGGGTTAAGGTCGCCCCCCAGGCCTTCCCATCCCCCCCCCCGCAAAGCATATTTCTAGTTATGTCACTGAGACCAGATATAATTCCGAAATATCGGTCCCGAAATTTTAATGCTCCACAAACTGCGCAGTCATTTCGACGGACCCACTTGCATACTGAACAGTGCCTCAAACCAGAGGCGTTTATCTCGATACAGATTAAAGCCGTGAATCATTTTATCGCCGTCAAACGGGTAGCTTACACATCAGCGGAGAAAAGTCCGTGGAGATTTAACGAGAGGGAAAGAGAGCAATTCATAGATAGCGGGATACCTTTTCGTCGTCAAAGAGATCACCATCAACAGCGTCGCCCTCGCAGCGAGGGGACGCCCAAGCGCTATGTTTACACTACCTCGCTCGTTTTCGGCATGTGCTGCCCTCATGTACGTTGCGACAGATTATGATGACCCCAAAAAAACAGGTGGTAAACATTTTGGTCGTGAGCTAGGCGAGGCCGTAAGTAAACTGCAAATATACTTCTTTCCATTCCATCGCTCAGGTGTTATACAATGACGTTCTTCCTATTTTTTCCCCCTTTGCCAATGAGTCAGCAACTCATTGCAAGCTTGAAAATTTTCGGGCCTAATGACTTACGATAAAGTTCAAGCAATTTTCGAAAAAGGTACCCGGTAGCAGCCATTAGAAAATGTATTCATATGTGTGAAACTTCGCAATTTTATTTCGCGTTTATCATGGGAATACTGTCAGGGGCGGGTTCAGCATAAAATTTAGCGGAGAGTCATGACCTAGGTCCGGGGAATATGGAATACCTATCCGCCGGTGGAGAGGGGCATTCTCCCGCGTATGTGTTTTTTTTAAATACGCATTTTTTTAAGCATTTAGGACCCTAATATTTCATTTTCATTCTTAAAAAAAGATGAAATTGAGCAATTTTAGACACCTAAGGATACAAAATCTATTAAACCCTAATAAATTAAATTGTTTTGATAAAATTTGGGGGGTTTTGACCCGTGTGATTCCTCCCTAAATCCTCCCCTCAGTGCTGTACCCTGTATGGTGGGATTTCGTGGAGCATTCGGCGAATCGCCCCGGCTTGCTTCCCCTCCAATTATGACCCCCCTTTCCAGAACAAAGCAGTGCGTACTCCTTACCATCAGGCGCGTAGTTAGCGTTTATGAGGCCGAAGTTTGGATTGGTCTCCATAGGCTTTTATTTCTTAAGTCCCCATGATTTTTTCAAGCAAATTTTAAATTTTGGGCCACTTGCGATATGGAGTGCGGTTCATTGCTTTCTGCAGCGCCCTGGAGGTATGCATCACCTCTCTGCGATAATTTCTCTTTCATATTCAGTTAGAGATTGACTTTTAAACATTCATCAATTATTTTAAAAACCGTTCGCTAAGTTGTGAAATAAAGACTTTCGTTAGAGAGCCACCCAACAGACTACTATTTTTTTAATATTTCCATAAATTACGGGGGAAGAGTACCACCCTCTCTCCCAAAGTCTGTCATTGCTTTGTGCTCCTCAATATCCTCTATAAACACACAGCAGAAACGAGACTCCAGGGCAGGCTCGCGGGGGTACGCTTCTGGGCCGAGGTCTGTAAGCGCAAGCTTTTCACCTCTGTACCACAGAAGGGGCAGGACAAGGTAGGAAAAAGGAGAGAAGCGCCGCCACAATAGGAGCCAGATGACGCCTCCTGGATAGGATAGGATTGGAAGGATAGGAAAGAGGAATCCTGCACCGTCACAGAGGCGGGCGGATCCTACTACTAGCAAAACCATAATTTAATGTTTCTGCAGAAAGGAAAAAATTCCCTATAAGGAAGGAGATTTCTATGAACACACATAGTAAAGACATAATCAGAATATGAGTGCCCATGGGCTAGTTGTCTCTATGTGGGAAGGGAGTGGCTATGGGGGCTTCAGCCTCCCCCAAAACTTTTTCCCTTGTGGCAACTACCCACAATACATCTTACCCCTAGGCCAGGGGAACCTACACAGGGGCAGATAATAATCTGTCCAGGTTAGCCTGGGCCTTATAGCATTGAAAAAACTAATGAACATAACTCAGTAAAATAGAGTTTAAATAGAGGGATTTAAGCTCAACATAAACAGAACCCTGGATGGGCCTCTGGTGATACACCAATACCTCCATTGCAAAAGCACTCAACAATTGCCCACGGTATAAAATCTGCTTGTCTAGTAGCCCAACAATACCAATGGGCACAGCTGGCTGTAGTCAGAGTGCAAACGCTCACCTCCAAGTCTCCAAGCTTCGGAGGAGGCTTGTGCTCTGGCTACTGCAAGCTGAGCGTTTGCATATTGTTGGGCTCCTAGATGAGCAGGTTTCATCCGGTGGCAATTGTTAAGCACTTGCACCGTGGAAGTATCAACACTCCTGGGGCCAAGATCATAAATCTGTGACTTTTATTCCTGGGCACTTAGGAGGAGAGAGAATGATGGGGAGGAAAACGGAAGGAGCTGTCACAGCAATTTGGAGCCCACCAACTCCAACAAAGATTGAGACAGGATAGGAAAGGAAAGGATGGGGAATCCTGATGCCGTCATTATGGCACTACCACCTGCAAAACCAAATTAATTGTTCCTGAATTAATGAGAGGTCCAGCTGAATGAATTACTATGGGAACATTTTGTTTTTGATATAGTTTAGACAAGTATCCGAACATAATAAGAGAGGTTAGATGGACAATCAAGGAGGGAAGCATTAGGAAGAAGTATAATTGAAGGCGGCTTGTTGTTAAATTTGATTTTTAAAGCAGATGTGAAGGAAATTGCAAGGAAAAAATAAAATAAATCAGACAGAGTCAATGAGGTAAGAAAATGAAGGCAGTCCTATTCGCTGACAATCAGGTAGATTCATGGGTGATTATTTTCAGGCAATTCCATATTTTTGTGATTTATGCTGCTTTGTAACATTTCGTTCCACCTTTTGGAAGCATCATCAGTAGAATGCAAATTTTATCCACTTTTTCCATGACCATATGTGTATGTATCATTAGGGCGACGTGGGCTACTACTACCAAAACTGAATTTACTTAGCCAAAGTATTGGCAACTTATGGTCAGAGGACCTAGTGTGGCCCACAAAAACTTTCAACCAATTCACACTTGAGGTGACAATCAAGGAAGGCAGAGCTGCTATTTGAAAATGTATGCATCCATGTGAAACTTTTCACTCACATTTTGCAATTATGATGAGAGTACTCTACCCTGTATGGTAAGATTTAAGATTTCTCGAAACATTCTGCCAATTACCATGGCCTGCTTCTCCTCCAATTATGACTCTCCTTTTCAATTCACTGCAGTGCCTAATCCCTATCATCAGGTGCCTAGTTATACACTGATGTACGTTACACCATCATTGTGCTGGAAAGCATTAACCAAGGGGGTGTTCTGGGAGCCAAGAGGCAGTGGCAGTAGCAGAATGCAATTTCCTTAGCTTTTTTTAGAAGTGAAATATTACTCTGTGTTTTTTATTGCAAGTAATTATTTACATTTTATTGCAGTTTTTTTGTTTCGGTTATGAATGTATGTATTAGAAATTTAGAAGCAACAAAATTGATAAAAGTGTTACTTGACAAATATGTGTCTTTTGTCAACCAGTGCCGGAACGCCGTTCCGGTGCATTCTGGCATTATGACACCATTGAAAGGCGAAGAACCCTGCACCAGCGTATGGTTTGCAGCCAATCACTGTCCCCCAAATGCATCTCTCACCCTCGCCTAGTCATACCACATTGTCACATGCATATGAAGCACTAAAACAAGCCCTTTCTTCGAATCACCAAAATAAAGAATTCTTCCCTTGGGTCCCTAACGCTTGTCATCCCTTCTGGCTCCTTTTTCCCCAGAACCCTTTCGTTTACAAGTGACATGGGCTTTCCCTATTTATACCAGGCAACCTTGCCCCCTACCCTTAACCCAGGAAAGGGCACTTGGGATGTAGATGACACCCCATGGTTCTTCTTCAACTTATTATATGTCCATTGTTGTATCTACAGCGCTGTTATTTCTCATACCTTCCAGTCTCATACATTATGACAAAATATTGCCATTAATAATTTTCATTTCGCTCAAGTTATAGTGTCCTGGATTGTCACCTACACCCCACATGCCCTTCCACATTCCTCTTCGGAGCCATTGGACTTCCCCCGAGCTTTTTCCTTACCTGAGAGCAAATTATTTTGTTTTCCTCTTTTAGCATGTAAAAAATTACATTCAGCATGTATACTAAGATATTACATGCCTTGAAACCCAAAGTAGTAAAGTTAACATAAAATATGTTGCCAAATAACCTTCATGGAAAACTTCAGTTGAATACTTGTCTCCCATTGTCAAATTCTTGGCTATGATTTAAAAGTAAATATTTGGTATCAGTTTAATTCTGTTGAACTATTATAAAAAGAACACAACATAACTATGCATGTCATTCGAATGAATTAAACAAAAAATATTTTCTTTGAGGTGTCGATGACACCCCTTCTAACGTTACATTTTGCTGCACACATTCTCCTGGGTTAACTATACCCTTCTGCCTATCATCGGACAGCTCTCAGCGACCAGACTGTACAATGGAAACAAGTAACCAGGGTGGGCTCGTGCGGTTACATTCCTAAGGGCCGGTTCTGCAAGTCCAAAACTACCCCTACACACCTCAGGAAGGGAAGAATGGAGGAAGGAAAAAGAATAGCAAGTGCCGCCATGAAGAGAGCCAGATGATGCCTCCAGGGAAAGGATAGGGATGGAAAGAGTAGGATAGGAAAATCCCACAGCCGGCAAGAGTTGTCTGATGACAGTTCAAAAGGAGGGGTGGCAGCAGTGGCGCCGACTCCATGGGGCCTGAGGGGGCCCGAGCCCCCTCAAAGATTCGTTTGGGGGGGCGGAGCCCCCTCAATATTTTAAGAAAATAATGAAGTTATATTATGCTTTTTGAAATCACAAAAATATATTGGTAATTTTTATTTCCCATGTTTGACGATAGTTACCTTTTAAAATAAATTCAACAATGTGTTAAAACCAAAAATTATAAGGTGAAGCAGGTTGACTGAATCAGGTGGTGTGAATCATGATAGTGTTCCGGTGCTGCGACACACTTTGAATTTAACCTCTTCCCGGGGCAAGACCTCGGATATGGGCCCCCCCAATATTTTTTATAAGTCGGCGCCCCTGGGTGGCAGGGATGTCATGGCAAAATTAGCAGTGCCGGAAAGCACTTTCCTTAATTATTTTTAGGAGTGAAATATTACTCTATGCATTTTGTTCATTACAAACTATTACTTTCATTTTATTACAATTTTTTTTCGTTTTGGTTACCAATGTAAATATGTACCAATGTTAGGGCGGTGTGGGCGATTAGTTTCAAAACTATGATTTGATTTTTCTACGGAAAGGAAAGATTTTTCTATTGAGAAGAAAAATCCTACGATTTCGGTAGATTGACAATACTACAGGTGACCTACTTACCATAAATTTCATCTCCATATGGATATGTACTCCACAACTTTCCCATCTCAACTTTTATATATGTATGAGTTTCCTGACATCAAATATTTCTTCTCCCTGGGATCCATCTACAGAGGATATAGTTTGAGACTAATTAAAATTTGGTTGCTTGGTCTGTTACCCTCATTTGCCAATGTTGTCCTTTGCTGACACGTAGAGGTTAGCTAGGAAAGAAGTTAGCTAGTATTAAAAGGTAAGTAGCACTTAAACCATGAAATGTCAGTTTTCTAAGCATCCTTAAATACTTCTTTTATTCCAGTATTGACAGATGTAGAAATTAGAAAACATTTTGCACACAACAAATTCTTCTTAACATCTTACATACCAAATTTTATTATAAACCTTTGCAGAACCCCATATTCAACAACAATTTCTTTTGCCAACACTTCGAGCTCTGGATATTTCAATATTTTAGCTATATTTCCAATGTGGCCATCATAAATGAAGTCAACAAATATAACATTGTTCATATAGTTAACTCTTCAACATTATAAGTTAGAGGATTTGCAAATTTCTTAAAGTAATTCACAGACAAATATGTGCATGGGAATTGGTGCACCTCTTTTTTTCACTCAGATTTGTTCTTTGCCGCACTCGTAAATGTTTTTCCATAATTGTCCATGTGTAAGCACTCAGGCAATAGAGGAAAATTCTAAACAATAAATTGTGCAATTGGACATGACCCCTTAAATGTCTCAGCTGTATGTGACCCAAAAGAAAACATTTGTCAAAACAATGACACTGATAGAAGTACGTGCTTCAAATGCAAATACATATTAATACATATCATTTAATAAATAGTATGATAAAAATGTACTTCAGTTTTGAAAAAAATGACAAACATATTAATTTATGCATAAGTTTCACATCAATGGAATTGAACACAATATTTCACCAAAAAACTGTATGCCAAGACATATAAAGCATTGGACTCACCAAACCTATAACATGATTACTAATGTGAAGCATACAGGGTACAGATTTCCAAATTCAAAAATTTTCAGTAGAAATATTGGTTTTAATTGTGATGATATATATATATTTATACTGCTCATAATGAAATGGTGATAATGGGGGTGAAAATATTTCAAATGATGTTTTTCGCATTTATTTATGAAGTCCATTATGTAAGTTTGGAATCTCAACCTTTCAGAAAACAGTAATCACTGAGCATTAGTTTTTAATTACCGTTTACCAGTATACACTAATTTTAGGTACCATATTACTTTATTGATATATGATAATAAATTGGTACCTACTTTCAGTGATACTTCTCCGTGTGTGCTCTAGAACACTTCAGCTCATATGCTTCATCTTTGGTGACCAAGTAATATATGTACTTACTATTGCCATTAATTATCCGTGCTTCTTCAATCAATTAATTATAGTTTATAAAACATTAGATTACGAGGCTCGTGTATGGAAGTACATGGCAGTTGTCTGGTTAATATGAGCAAAATCTCCTCCTTTGCAAGAGACTTTAAAGCAATGAATCTATCAAGTTAAGACTGATGGCTAAAGAGATAAGAGAAGCCATATAACTTACTAGGATATGATGTAAAAACAATTATTTCATCAGTTAGTAAACTATATGAAACATGACTGGAATAAATCAAGAAGAGAATTATAGGGAAGATAGGATGACATTCCCTCAAAAAATTACTTCCACAGATTTTGCAAAGGGTCCTTGGCACGTATTTTCAATTGAATTAAAAAAGTGAACAATCGTGTAGAAACACTTCAAAGTTAATCAAGGCATGTTTCTATATAGAAAATAATTGTTAAAACTAACCTTCCAAAAACACCCTGATCAATAGGAGGACATTGATAACCAATTAAAGAAGGATCTAAGTGATGTGAAGCCTTTATGGCAGCATTGATTTTCCTGCAGTCAATAAAACATCCAAAAGACTTATGTACCTATATATTTGTCCACTAATATGAACATTGAATGAATTGAACATGAATTGGGAAGAATTGAATGAAATTTAAAATTCATCTCCAAACTTAGAATACCATGATGCAATCACATTGCGAAGAATTAATAGCAATAGTAAGTTCACATATACGTATGTATTTTGCATATTATTCTGGTGTGGCATAAATCAGTGTTCATAAGGTGGTCAGAGCAGCATGGGTTTCAAATATGCGAAATTTAATGAGATAAATATTCCACATCGTGCAGAAGTGTTAGGTACCTATACATTCATTAAATTATTTTCATATAAATTCTTTCAGATAATTATTATCTCTTAAATGGCATGAGTGTATATGGGCAGGTACTTAAAAAAAGGAAGTAATCTTTTACCATTTAGCAAAAAATTACATTCTCATTCTTAGTTGTGAAATATAATCTGAATTTATGAATGAAAGGAATGTGAAGCATGTGTTAAACAAAACACTTTGCTGTTTTTTGTTTTGATGTCTGTGGCTGCAACTGTTAATGTGTAAGTTAATGTTTATAAATTAAAAATATCATGAAAGGCCTATCACAAAACTTTAAAAGTTTACGTAAACATGTGTTTGATTAAAGGCACCTATCAAAGTATAAAATTTTGAATATTTTTCTATAATGAACCAAATAAAGCTAACGGTACATAACATTTAAACAAATATTCTTTGGTGTCAGAGACTTTGAAGAATTTTCTCTTGATTTAGTATGATCCAAAGTTCTGTAGTGCAACTTCTTTCTCCTAGCTTACCAAATATTTGAGCCCAATTTTACACTGCTTAAGTTTGCATAATTGTAATCAATTCATCAATGCTTGAATAGCTTGTGATTGCACAGACTTGATGAGGTATTATGGCTCAGATACATTCAACTCAACTTTCATTTGCTTAAAAAGTGGTTCACTTAGCATTTGGTATTAGCTGTTCAGTGCATTTAAGTTCGTAGCATTAGATAACCACTCAATTATTGTTTGGTAGTGAGTTTTCATCCATTCAACATTAGCCTCTGCCTTTTCCATAGCTTGTTCAACAGCTCTAGTTGCTGTTCCCAAGTCTTTCCTGTGATCAGCAGCAAATTTTTTCAGCTGAAAGTAGAAGCAAAATGCATGCATGTATTTAAATGCACATATGTAAATATTTTATGAAAGTTAATTTTAGAAACCACCAATGAAACACCTTTAGAACATTAAGAAGAAAGTTTTTAAGATGCATGCTTTGATATTTTCTTATATTTTCAACAACTAGGGGCTAAATTAGGTGTCATATATCAATGGTGTAAAAGCTATTGTTGTATCACCACAGCCAGCAAATAATAATTTGACTAGAGCCTGTAGGAGTTATTCAGCTGTCCAATAATGATTAGTGCTTACAAAGCCTATGAAATTCACATATTTGAATTGGTGAGTATGAATGATATTATGCCATAGAGCAAATAACTCTGGCTAGCCACTATAGGTACATTATTACATAAATTTTTCTTCCATGAGGCAGGTCAGATCTGAGGTTAGGAATGCACATATAGATATGTATCTGATTATCTTATTATGTAACCCTTTTGCAGTCACGGCTATTTTCATTTTATCTCCTGAAATGCCGAAGCTCCATTCCAGAACATGTATGAAGTTCTTATATGTAACGCTCTACATAAAAAATTATTTTTTATATAGTACCTACTCTAAATTCTGTAGAAGAAATACCATAAACAGACTTTTTTCATGGGATTACAAGGGGCCAATATATTGGCATCTTGAGCGTCTAAGGGTTACGCAAAGGTATTATGAGGATTATCAAGAAAATAGAATATTATCAAGGAAATAGAATATTATGTATATATACACTGCTAATCTGAATACTTACATCAGCCAATTCAAATTCAGTATTCATTCGTTTTGTAGAACTGCGCACAATGTTGTTAATGGTAAATAATGATGACCCCAAGCTGAAAAAATTCACAGCATTAATAATGGAGCACAGTAAGTAAAAAATATAGCTCATTAACACATGAAAGCCAACTATCAAATGGGAATGCTAAAACACATGATGAATTTCTTTGCAAATGAAAACTAAGTCCTTAACACTGTTTGAATCTATGTACTTACTATTCCTTCACTTTATCCCATTTTTCCCTGAGAAAATTGAATGCCAGTGGTTGCCCCATTACATTGCTTGAAACAGCAGCAAACACCCTGGCTGCATCTTGCTTGCGTATACCAGAATTCTCAGTCACAGACCACTCAAGGTACCTGCAACAAAGAAATATTATCCCATTTAATTAATACGCATGCAAACCAACATTTAGCAATCAAATGATATTCTTACCTAATCAATATCCATGTTTCTCGGCTACACCCAAGAGCAGCCAAAAGTAGATCTTTTTCTGATCCAACGTTTGTAGCCCGATATCGCTCCCAAGCAAACTCCCACTCAGCCTGGCTACCATGCCGGATCGCAGTACAATAAATAACATTTTTCAAGTTTGGTGAAATCCTGTAAACAATTGAAATGTTTTGCATTGCAAGTTTTGCTTAATTTGTTTTTGCAATTATGGCAGAGCAAAATAATAGTATCATTTTCTGAGGAACTCACGTGTTGTTTTTATCAGGATTTGGTAGCCTGCGCCAATTATTGTATTGCTTAATACAATTTTGTACACAGTCTTCATGCCCTAGGGAGCAAGCCCATCCTAATACGCTGACTCTCTTATAAACAGTCAGCTGCTCATCCCTTGGTGAATCAGAGAATCCAGTTTGTTTGTATATATTATCGATTAGGCTTAGCATGTAGCTCTGAAATATTAATACTCCAATATAATTTGCTCACAAAAACTCAGAAATGATTAATATCCACAGAATTTTTTGCCATACATCCTACCTTACCTTGAACTTCTCAAATCCACCAGTTCTCACTAGCATTGAGTCTATATACCCCAATGCTGAAAATGCAGCTTTCCAAGGTAGGTATTCTGTTTCTTGAGAAAGATAGCGAGTGACGCTCAGGGCTGTACCATAATCCAGAAGTCCAGCTCGGGCCAAATTAAGAGCATCATCCAAAAGTTGAGCTCGATTAATGGAGTTAAGATCAGTAAAACGATCACTTTCCAGTTGAGCAATCAGCATTTTCCAGTTGGTTGGGTCATAATTAACACGGTAAAAACCTGAAGTGGTAAAAAAATTAGATTGTGTCTGGATGATAAAATGAATTAATTTGAGACGCAATTGAAATTGTTTTGTTTTTGTTCATATAATAATATGAGATGGATATAACCTGTGCTTACAGGCACAGCAACACTTGCTAAAACAAAATCCAGCGATCAAAACTTCAGGACATTTTGATCACTTCCAGGGTAAAATTTTATGATAATGGCTGAAACTTACACAAAATTATGAAAGTAGGTAGTCAGTCAGGAGGTACCTACTTCTTAATTTGCATAGACATATAGACTTATACTATCTTATGAAATACTAATAAATGTTGCATATGAGAAGTACTTTTGGAGAGATTTTTATCGATTAAAAATTACCTGTTTCCTGGATATTGAAAATGACCCAGTGGTATGCTGGCGGAAGGCCTGATGTCAGTGTTATAGAGCGCTCCATTTTCATCCAATATTGAGGATGAGTGGACCAAAAATTCATTGCATCTTGGGATGTGAAGGTTATTGGGATCCACCACAGATAATTATCATATTCCTTCTCACTGTCTTGGGCATCACTTTGATTCCTTCTTTTAACAGATTTACCCGTTCTTTTCTTGCGAAGCAGAAACCGTTCCTTAAAATTTTTTAACAATATTAAGATTTTGACCATTTCTTAAACATGCTTGATGTGATTTTATTAAAACATTGCATTACAGGGATCTCACAATCAATGAACTGATAACCTGCATACAATAAAATCACTGATTTATGTCAGGAAGGCATAAAATTCTTGATTTTATGACTTTTGCAAAAACAAAAATAATAATGCGGCAAATTATGACTCAAAGCACTGGACCACAGACCTAAGTACCGAAAATTAATATCCATGCAAATGAATTGAAAGAAAATTAATTCCCCAAGGCCGTACTCTTTGGTGGGCAGATGGGAGTGAGAAGTTATAGACCCCCTGTTAGCATTATTAACAATACTATTGTTAATAATGCTAACAGGGGGTCTATAACTTCTACATAACTCTAGTTGTGCCCTAAAACTTCATTTGCATGTTATAAGTGATTGAACGAACTATGGCCGTTAAACAGTTGAAAGAAAATTAATTCCCCAAGGCCGTACTCTTTTTAGCATTAGTCCCTTAGCAATGCTAAAAAGAGTACGGCCTTGGGGAATTAATTTTCTTTCAACTGTTTAACGGCCATAGTTCGTTCAATCACTTATAACATGCAAATGAAGTTTTAGGGCACAACTAGAGTTATGTACTTACAATGAAAATTTCTGGAAAGTCAAACTAAACTCTCATAGATATACTTAAGTTTCATCAACAGGCATACATGGATAGTATCCATTGACGAAAAGCAATGGAGCAGCATAGTATCCCCTTGGTCAATGGATACTATCTAGATACAAATTAGATACGGGGGGGTGCTGTGCTGTCTGGGTTGGATTCATGTGCATTGCAGAAGTATAATTAGAAATTTGTCTTTGAGAAAATGATGAAATGATAAAGGGTCTGCATTTTAAATTGCATAACTTTAATGATAATTGAAGCATGCCTATTTCTTTCATATTATAAGACTCTCGAATGAAAATTCAACTGAGAAACATTCATGTGAGTGTAAGGTATGTCTTCAATTGTCAGTATATTTATTTGTCATGTCACTTGGGTCAAACCAAACTTTTTGAATTCATATCTCAAAGAAATGAAAACTAATGAAGAGAAGTCTGTTAGATGGGAAGTGTTTTTGTGCTACTCACCTGCGTCAGTTTAGCTGTGGCCTTTTCATAGTCACGGATGACTGTTACTACTGGAAATCCCATCTGTAGGGTCCAGGTATCCATGATTTCCTTCACACTAACAGATCTCTCCAGAGCTCCATCTCTATGTGCTTGTGCTGTTAAAGCATCCCAAAGGTCATTTTGAGTTGCACTCTGGTACGCCCTGACTTGCCACAGTCAACCAAGAGTGGGATAGTGAGCAGCAAGTGAAGTGAAAAGAATGAAAACATGCTAATTTAGAGCAGAGACCTTGTCACTAAAAACAATTATACAATCAAAATTTAAGGTAAACACACGGTGTCCTTTCAACAAAATTATTTCAAGAATAATAGGATTAGCCCAGTGAGAAATGGGTGGTGGAATCCACGTGGAACCCACGTGGAGAATTAACGTGGATACCACGTGTTTTTGGTCGTGGAATCAACGTGGAACCCACATGGAAATTTGGTGGAAAAATTAAAACAGCAGTAGGTGCTGTCCTAAAACCATTAAAACCTCAACCACTCTATATCTAAACCTTCGATATATGTGTCTACGATTTTTCACGAGCTCTCATGGCTGCCTTTCCACGAATTATATAAAAATAGAATGTGCGATACATTGTCACATAACTAGCGTGGTTTCAGGATGATAAATGACGCAATGTCACCAGAGAGTTAAGTTCCACAAATTAGAAATTCTGTTTAACATTTTATGATAATCACCACAAATCCACTTGAAATCAACGTGGATTCCACGTGGGTCCAACCACTCAATATCCACCACCACCAAATATCCACCACTCAACGTGGATTCCACGTGGGCTCCACGTGGATTCCACCACCCATTTCTCACTGGGTAGAGCATCTACAAGACAATGGAAAGTGAAAATCAGGGCAATCTGAGGCTGAGAAAAACTGCCAGGGAAAAATATTCAACTACATATTATGATGTTTTGAGAAGACTGGAACTAATATATATATATATAAATAAATATATATATATATATGTATGTTTGCGCTTAAGGCGCCGTGTGAATGAATGAAGTAGTGTATCGGCCATATTGGCTTATTTCACTTGGGCTCTGCGTGCCCCGAAACGCATGTTCCTGTCTCTTTCCTACTATCGTGTGAGTGTGTTCCTTTCCTTTCATCCTTGTGTCCTCGTCCATTCCTTCCCTTGGTGAGTGGTGAGCTGCCCCAGTGCCATCTATTGGTTACTCTCGTGGGCCACAGCAAAGGGAGTTTTCTGTGGATAAACGCCCGCCGAAATCATGGTAAATCTAAGCGTCCTGGTAGCGCAACTGGTAGAGCACCTGGCCGGCAACCAGGAGGTTCTGGGTTCGAGTCCCAGTCAGGCCGCATTTTTACCCTCTGATTTCTGGTTTTTTTCCACCTACCACAGCACCGTTGTCCTCGTCCATTTTCTATTCCATGTTCCTATCCCTTTCTTTCCTTACCTCTGAATTTATATGTATGTTTGCGCTTAAGGCGCCGTGTGAATGAATGAAGTAGTATATATATATATATATATATATGAATCTGTAAACAATGAAGCATTTGATGCCCTATAGAAAGCATCACCTTTAACACTTTGAGAGCCGGCTGCTAAATTTAAAGCCCTACGGAAAAATCCAGCCATTTTTACAATATTCATACATTTTTTAAAACATTAGCATTGAAAATATATTTATATTGATGTGAATTTCAATAAAAATGGACTTTGCTCTTCTTTATGAATGAGTTGAATAACATTTATTGCTAATTTTTAAACACATAATTTAACAATTTAAACCTACTGTTTTTGAAAAAAAAAAAGTTGCAACATATGATGTACCGCCATAACATGCTAAATAATTTTTTAATATGCTCAATTTGAACTATTTTAAGCATGGAAATCATAAAAAAGCATTGTTCCAAGCAAAGCATTATAAATCCTGGATGACAAAAAGGGTCAATGCATCCTCAATGAATTGGCCCAAAGAATTTTCACGCTAAGTCGCCTAAGATGAGGATGCCGGTAGTTACAGAGGACTTTTCGTCCTCAAGACATAAAGTGAACTCTTTTTCCATCGAGCAGTTGATTTTTGAAAAAATGGAACCACTAAGCAGTAAACTAGAAAAGTACCACGGGCGAATATTACGGCTTCACGTATACAAAGCCAATTAAATGGAAAGACGTAATATTACGTCCATGGCAATCCTCAGACGGATTAGCAGGACGTTATATTACGTCCATGGCATGCAAAGTGTTAATGATCATACTAGGGGGAGGAGATGAAAAATGTATGAAAATTATACATGAACCAATATGCATGTTTCAGAATATTTTAAGAGGCACTGTTCATGATGGAAATGTACTCATACATAATATCCCGCACCTGCTTTTAAGGTAATTTGTCAGCCCCTTCTTGAAGACACTGGTAGTCAGGAAATGATCCATCATTCGTATGATAGATGCTCCTGTAATTTAAACAAAATAACAATTACAGACTTTTCTCCAATGCAGTTTTTTATCAGTGTAACTTTCATGTTTACCCATGCAATGATTTAAAAATCAAAGCCATGCTTGATATGTAGCCATCTATCAACATTTTTGCCTCAACAATCTTAAGTTACAGAGCAATGAACACATTCAGTGCACAGCACGTCAATTGACGTGTTTTTCCGGTCGGACCGGGAGCCCTTTCTCCGCCTCCATACGAGACTAATATCCATTTCAAGTCTTCCAATTGTGTATGTATATGGCCTTCAGGAAGCTTCCCTCTTTCTGCCGTGTGTGTTGCCCCATTTGTAAAAAGCAGTATTTGAACAGAAGTTATGGCACCGAAACCTCCCTCTATTTTTCTCTCTTATTTTAACAGCCTATTTTGACAACTTTAATGAAAATCGGACCCGCATTGAATGTGCTAACGCATATTCATGGCTTGCTTGTGCTTGGCAATGTGCTTGGCAAAAAAATGATCTATGAGGCAGAAGGTTGCTAACTATGCATACTTACACGTAATCAACAATGGTAATCATTATTTTTTATTGCTAAGTATTTATCACCATGAAACTTGTTGGTTTCTGTCTTTATATATTTTAGATTTTAACTATAGTCAATGATAAGCAAATGGTTCCTCTTAGGCTACAATTACTTAAGCTTCAGTTTCCAATGAAGTTTTAATTGAGGACAGATGCTTACCTTTTCCATATGATATCCTATCAAAGATTTCATTTATTTCATCAGGATGTCCAACCTCGATGGATATGGGATGAGATGACTCCAGAGCATCCAAGGCAAAAACATTTTGCAGCTCATCTACCACAAACTGTTCCGTTATTTTCCAGGAAGGCTCCACCTGTTGAAATTTTATTGAAAAAAAAGGTTGTTGTATTAAGAATAGCAAATAATTTTCATTTCATGTACCTATATAGTAATATATTTGCCCATTAAAAGTTTAGCATTTATATTATGCATTAACATCTGGTAGGAACTATTTACAATCTTCTTTGGCAACCATAAATTGGGTACCCAATAAAAAGTATAGTGAATGCTCTTGTTTAAGTTACATGATAGTCATAGCTACGGTAATCCTGGAAGTCCTGCCCCATTCCCTCCCCCCCACCCCCCCCCCCAGAAGGCTCGTGACCCCCATAAAAATGTGACAAATCAAAATTGGGGCAGCCATGGATCACACAGTGCTGGCAACCACTTTCAGTTTATCACAGGCAAAGGAATACCTGAGTTCTCACTGAACAGTTAAATAGAATAATGCAAAATGGAGAAATTTCTGAAGTCAAATACTATTCATTCCAAAACAGGAATATTTGCATGATAATATTCGAAAGGGCCCATGAAAGTTATCCTACACTGAAAATCCTTCATTCCTAACTGATATGAGAGAGCTGCCCAAAATGCAAACTCCAATTTGCCATTAAAAGAGAGCATCTACTCAAGGAATCCAAAATTATCACAACATGCATTCATTTTAAAAGTCAAGCATATTCCTGCCCCTCAATACTATTTCTTCTCAGGGTATTTGTGATAGCATGAAGCCAAATTATGTATTTTCTAGGTATTCATAGAGCTGGGCCCCCGTGGTTGAAAATGGCTACATATATAAAGCATCATTCAATTCCTCAGCATCATAAAAATTTGAGGTCTCATGATATTTCCCCATGTACTGCAACAGGTGAAATCATAGTTTGCCAAGAATGGGCTACAGGGAGGCTTTTGATAATCCAATTTAAACAATTGTGCTAATTTTCGCATGTTCTTGGTGCTGAGAGGAGAAGCATAAATGCACAAACCTAAAGACCGTATACCCAGGTATATAAACTAAATTTTTCTTCTAGAACTGGTTGAAGTTTCACAATGAACTTAAAAATTAACAATTGTTCCAAGCTGACACATAATTTTCCACCCTAAGTAAAATAACTGTGAACATCTTGAATTGAAATCAAGTTTCAATAGCATTACTGGAAGGAAAAATTGCAGCATGAACATCTTATTTGCTCATCACACAGTTTCACCATCATCATTTGGTCAGCAATCCTAAGATTTGCATCACATAGTTGCAGGTAGTGATGACCTTCAAGAGGTACTATGGGTCTGTATCTCAAGAGCGACTCTGTTAGTGGTGAACAGTCCATGAAAGGCTCACTAAAAATTACAGTTGCTTGCGGGACAACACTGCTCTAGATAGGTATTTTGGGTTCAATTGTCCTCAGGCAACATAGAGCCTTATTGACTGGTATCTTCCCCATTATTGTGGTGGAGGATTATACCACCCACCGAAGTACTCTACCAACACCCTCATAGTAAGGGATGGCTTACACAGTCTGCCACCTCATACTTGCCGCCACCCCACCTATTTCCTGAGCTAGCATAAACACAGGTTACTAAGTGGACAGCCTTCTAGAGATGAGGCTTAAACAGAAGACAAAAACAAAAATTAAACAGTTTTTAACTCACAGCTTCCACACCAAGGTATTCCACATAGCTGGCAAATCCTTCGTTCAGCCATAAATCTGTCCACCATGATGGGGTGACGAGATTTCCAAACCACTGGTGGGCAAGCTCATGGGATACAACTGTGGCCACCCTTTGCTTGTTACTATTAGTGGAGACTCCCCTCTGGTACAGCATGGCTGTTTCCCTGAGAATATTTACCATGATTATTAGTTCAGACAATGAGAATAACGAGTGAAAAAAAGGTTGATAAATAGCTGTATCATCAAACACACATACATATATCTGTAAAATGCAAAAATAATATGCACAAATGCCAGTGAGGAATAATAATTTGCCTTGACAGAGATTCTTGGATCCCTTGAATTGGTATAAGGTGCCCTACCATTTATGCTGTTGGGGAATCTTAACACATTGCGTACCGGGGTAAGCTAATGTTTAGAATATAACTTTACCCAATCAAACCTTATGATGCATCACTTCATTATGAATAACGAACAACAACTGAAAAAGTGCTAACGAATACGTATTGCATGCTTTAAAATTGTTTAGGTTGACACACCTGAATGACGGGAATCTTTGTCATCCGTCCGGAACGTTCGGGAAAAAAATGACGAGAATTCTTGCCATCTGTACGCAACGTGTTAAGCTCTATTCACAACAATGTAACTTGGCATAACTTGACTTATCATGGACCAGAACAATCAACCAGATAAATTCCTTCAATCGCAGTACAAATTTCATACCAATTTGAGGTGCACTCTCACAGACCAGGTGGTTGGTGTTAAGGATAATGTTGGATCACAGTATAATATGAAAATTAAATAGCATTAAATATGGCCTGGCATCAGAGGTGGTCCTGAGTGGTCATGAGTTTAGGGAAGAAAGGAGATGGAAGAGAAAATGGGTGCTTTTCTGCTGGTAAGGATGCTGTGGTGTTTACTTCTGGTGGGTCTAGGGCATAAATTGAAAGGAGAAAAATCAGCCCCTGAGCAGAGGCATGCCGCTTCTTACACACTTCAAAGAGACAGGACAGGCCCTTTTGACACTCGCCCTTATGGTTGACTCACGGGCTGGGTGGAACCAAGAGCAAGGTTCATCCTTCTCCATCACCCCCCACAGATATGCCCCATCAAAGAAGGAAGTGCAAGTGCCGTTAAAATTGCAAAATTCATTTCCGAGTACTTCGAGATAGCTTTGATGTCTCTCAATAGGCAAAGCTACCTTCCAGGCTGATGGTTAACTTCAGTTTGAATTTTCCTCAACTAATTATTATTCTAAGCCTGGTTACACCATTTGAAGCTGTACTGAACCAGCAAATATGTATTCTTTTGGAGTTTATAACTCCATAGTTATGCTAGGTTAAATCAACTCAAGTTATTGCGGACAAGGCTTAAATCTCTTGAAGAATTTTGTTTCCTAAATAGGACTCAGAGGAGCATACTAACAGATATAAAATGCAATAAGGCTGCGTGCTTAAGCCCACAGCATCAAAGTCCCAAGGAAAAGGCCAGAACATTGAAAGCTAGGGTAGGGATAGTTTATTTGCTGCTCTGTGCCTTGAATACTGCAAAAATTGGCAATACTTATACCAAAAATCAAACTATTCATAAAAATATTTTGGCTAAGCCAGGATGAAACCCTGATCTCAAGACTCTTGGTCAGGTAGGCTAACAGTAAAAAAAGCCCAAATCAATTGTTGCATACCTGACTGAAGACTGGAAGAGCTTCGTTAAAATCCTGAGTAAATTTTATAATTTTTCATTACAGGATAAGTCTTTTATTAGTGTATGATCTGGCAGATATGAGTGGCTTCATGTAAAGATTAGTTTCATGCAGAACTAAGCAAAAATGGACTTACCTGTACGTTATAAGTCCCCAGTTCTCCATTGCTCCAGCAGCAAAGTCAGGCAGGGCAATCATATCAACTTTAGGGAGAGGGTAAGTCACTCCAAAATAGTTTTCAAAATGCTTCAAAATAGCTGGACCAACGTGTAGACTGTATTGAGCCTGGTTGATGGCTTCTCGACGTGCCCACACAGAAAATGAACCGTTTGTTCGTCTTTCAAAATCACACACAACAAATGCAACTAGGTATGTTGACATTGGCACAGATTCCATGAAATGCTCCCAAACCCATCCAGGCATATCTACCCTGGAATATTAAAAGAACATAGCCATCAGGTCAAAGTTTGATCCAGGGCATTAGTTAAGATTACATCTCTGTGATAATTTATAATTTTCTGCCGTTATAGTTGTAGCCATTATACTTATTGTTGACTAGCACTACTACTTTCATGACATTTATCAGCGTCATATTACAAGCGTACGTTTTTGCATTAAAAATCCACCAGAAAAATCCACCAGGGGCAGATATGGGATGCATTGGAAATAACCTTTCACTAGCGCATTTTTATTTTTGGACTTGAACTTCCTACAAATAAACCACATAATTACTTTTTGATGTAAACAGTTTCTCAAAAAATTCCAGTATAATTATATTTCACATTAAAACCTCAATGAGACTCCTTTTCCAGACCACACTTAATTTTCCTCTCATCCACAAAACGTAATATAAGGTCAAATTAATGTTTATCTTGGCAGTATGTAAATAATTCATCATAATTTTGGGCAAGCAATTTCAAGTTTCGTTGACACTTCACAAATTTATTTCTTTTCTACCAAATTTTTACATTCAACCGTTTTAATTAATGTAATTTAAATGTTTTTAGGTAGCATTAAAAATATTTCTTCCACAGCTCTCATAATAAATTTGAACCCATGCAAAAGTTGGCATCAAAATGTTTTCCTCATAACCTATAATGAAGTACTCTGAGAAAGACAAGCATTACGAATAGCCTTATAAAACATAAATTCTAAATTGGAACTAACTTCAGGGGAGACAATAAATATTAAACTGAAAAATTGGAGGGGAAATATCTGACTCCCAGCGAAACTGAATCAATTAACAGTGTTAACTTTGAAAACGGAATATTGTTTATGCATCCTTCTGTAGCTTAGCACCATGAAAACCTTGAGAAAGGAAAAATTAATAATAGATCCAATTCTATTGGGCAAGGTAGGGTGGAATAGAAATTATCATAATAAACTTAATTTTACGCAGCCTTTGCTTCTATTTGATAAAAAAGAAAAAAAAACCTGTTTAAAAACTTGATTCGTCGCCATCAGTTCACGGTTATTATGCGTTAAATGTTGCAACACGAGTCGTTTAGATTAAAAAAAAATTTTCACGAAAAAATCGAAAAATTTTTCTTTCATCACAAAGAAATCCTCATAAGACGAAAACAATAGAACCTGCCGGAGCTCGGAAAGAAATGAAGGCCGCAGGGCGTTTCCTAGAGGGTGTGTGTATGCGACCCGCAGCGCACAAAGGTCGAGAGCGGCTGCAGCGTGTAAGGAAGGCAGGGGCAAAGGCGGAGGACAAAGGCCTCCCTCTCATTCACTAACACTGGTTCGGTGACTCCTTGAATGTGCGGCATGTTGGAGATGGCCGACATTCCGTGCGGCCTCGCGATGCTGATCTTGAACCTCGCCTTGAGCGCCGGCTCGTCAAAGCACGGGAAGGCTCGACGGGCGTCTGTGGGCTGAAACTGCGTCGTCGCGATCCACCTGAAATATTCCAGGAACGAATGAAGAACGTTCAGTACACCCATGAAAAAAACAGACGAACGCACAGCAAGAAATTAATACAATTGCGATCATAAATACATTTATATTCCAGTTAATTATTTAAATATATCGATTTTTTTCTATTTCTCTTGACCTCAATTTTTCACGTCGATTAATGTGTCGGAATGTGGGTATTTAAGAAGGAAATGCAAAATTTTTGGTATTTTTTTATGCTTTTCAAGTTTTTTTTTGCAATGGTTATCATTTTTTTATATTTTAAGAGGCCAATCAACGTTTCAATACAGCTCGATAATATGAGTTTTCTAATTGAAGCGTTGACATGGGAAAGGTAGTAGGACAGTGTCCTACTACCTTTCAAATGTAAATTTCATATTTAGTGTCATAAGGACACTAAATGTGAATTTTACAGGAAACGAAAGGAAGACATTGCCAACAATTGGCAATTGCCAACATTGCGAAGCTAATATTAGTGTGCAAACTTCGTCAATCATAGCAACTGACATATTCTGCCTTGACCTTAAAGTGACTATCTGCCTCGCCCATGCCATTGGCACGTGCATGTACTACCTTTTCCATGAATAAACGAAATTTCGCTTATATCTGTCTTACTACCGCTCCCATATCAACGCAAAAGTTTTCGAAATGACCAGCATCTTCTAAAATAATAAAATGAATTAATTTTTAATTATGAAGATGTCTTGACCTTTTTAACTACTAATAGTTATTATTATTTTTCTAGATCACAAGGGAGAAAAACCGTAAGATTATATCTAAGCTAAGGAAAATTACAACTTTCGCTTACAGTGAGCTTATGTTCAGGGCTTGAGAATTAGTAACTATTGGCACATGCTAATCAAACTATTCGAACACTGCAGAAAACAAATTTCATGCATTTTCCTTTGGAAATTCAAGTTAATCAAGAGCTAGGACATTAAGATACATAACTTTATGAATATAGTACGAAATTCTCGAGGCAAGAAGATGCGGAAAAGGATTGGTACATTTAATTAGTGAGCTTGTCGAAAAAATAGTCAATGATATATTTATTATTCATTGATATTGAAAATTCATATTATGAGAAATGCTTTACATATTTTGCGCATACTTTTCATGATTGGTAAGGATATTAGCTATGGATGCATAACCTTGTATTAGGATAAAACTCACTTAAATTCCCTATTGAATAATTTTCATTGTAGGTAGGACAATATTTATATAGATATTTATTTATTTTCAACTTCCCGTAAACGGCATATTAGGGCCTTTGCAACGGAGGATTAACAAAGCACAGCACAAACATACATGCCCTGGATAGGGACCAACTACCTAGGCGGGATTTGAACCCACGACCTACGGTTAGAGAGGCGAGGACTTATCCCCACCACCACGGACGCCGGCTCATAACCATAACATCATATCAATAATTAATTAATAATTTTGAAATCAAATTCGGGTAAGATAAAAAATTACAAGAACCATTGTCACGTTAAAAATAAACGAGAAGATATACGCACGTCAAAAACGTTCTGCTCAATTTAAATTACTCAACGCCAAAAACGATAGTTTTTTATTGCGGTAGGTAATTCTACGACAATAAATACATGTAATCAACAATCATCTCACGATAACGTGGCATCGAAATGCATGGTAATAAAACAAATCAATAACTATAAATACCTTGTGATTACGAAATCTACTGAATGACCAGACTAAAAATCAGTTTAAAGTAAACGACATTAAAGCTGCACATTATCTCTAAAATGCTTTCAAATTGTGCAAATATTTATCTAAAATATAAAGAAACATATACATATCGGGACTAGAGGTTTCTCGTAATGGGAGCACAACGCGAATCGAAACCTCATTTTTGTTATAAAATAACGTCGAATGCGCGGATTTCAAATGTACGGGAAAAAATTTTTCTACCATTTTAGTACCTCTTGTAATTCTCATGAGTTTTTGACATAATTTGGAGACTTTTCAAAAAGAATTTTGATACATCTTTCATTAAAATTATCATGTATTGTGAAGAGAAGGAGCCTTCAACAATACATCCTTTGAACAAATCTGCCTGGCAGCGGACAGGCATGGAATCCATACACACATTGTGAGATGGATCAGATACATGCTTGAGCAAAGATCTGTTACCGCCCGTCTTGGAGGGAGCTCGCTGACGGTGACTGTGACAAGAGGGTGTCCACAGGGTGGGGTGTTGTCCCCATTACTGTGGAATATGGTAGTCGACAGTCTGCTGTCAAACCTCCACAATACCGGTGTATTCACACAAGGATACGCTGATGATATCGTGATCTTGGTTTCAGGCAGATTCCTAGACACAGTATGTGAGCTTTTGCAGAAAGCCCTGGACAAAACAGCCCAGTGGTGTTCCGAAACAGGACTCTCTGTTAATCCAGAGAAGACCAATCTTGTTCTCTTCACTAAGAAAAGGAAGAGAGAGGGATTCACTTCCCCCTACCTCTTGGGAAAGAGACTAACACCGTCCTCATCGGTCAAATATCTTGGAGTCACTCTAGATTCCAAGCTCAACTGGAGAGAGCACATGGATAGCAAACTCAAAAAAGCATGTGCCTCATTATGGACATGTAGAAGAGCCCTTGGTAAATCATGGGGCCTTCAACCCAAAGCCATTAGTTGGCTATACAATGTAGTGGTGAAACCTAGTTTCCTCCACTGCTCAATTGTATGGTGGAAAAAGACCAAACAAATTACTGTTAGGAACAAGCTTAACCACCTACAAAGAATGGCCTGTATGGGCATTACAGGAGCAATGAGGACGACTCCAACCTTGGCGATGGAAACTCTGCTGAACCTTCCCCCACTTTATGTGGAAGTAGAGGTTCATGCAAGAGCCACGTTATACAGATTGAGAAATCTAGGTATGTGGTACGACAGAGGAAATTTCTCTGGACACAGACAACTGTGGACGGGACTGAGGGAGTCTAGCACCATTTTTGAGATGGGGTCGGATTCCATGATGGCGACGTTCAATTCTTCACCGCCTCTTTTTAAAACCCATTTCCCAAACAGGGAATGCTGGGCAAAAGAAGAGGGGAAAGCCCTTCATAATGGAGCCCAAGTGTGGTTCACCGATGGCTCCATGAAAGAAGGGAAAGCAGGGGCAGGCGTTTACAGCCAGTCCCCCCCTAGGAGCATACATGTTCCCCTAGGAAGATATGCCACAGTGTTTCAGGCAGAAATTTTTGCTATCCTAACCTGTGTGCACGCTATTGAGGAGACAGGTCTCTACAAGAGACCAATCCATATATGCACTGACAGTCAGGCTGCTCTAAAAGCCCTGAACTCACCTTGGTGCAGATCTAAACTATTGGCTGAATGCTACAAGGCTCTCAATATTCTGGGCAGCCGCTGCAAAATAGAACTTTTCTGGGTACCGGGACATTCAGGTATCACCGGAAACGAGAAGGCAGATGAACTGGCAAATGCCGGTGCTGAACAGAATCCAATTGGCCCAGAACCAATTGTGCCAGTTGCCTCATCAATTGGGATGGCTGCAATTAAAGGGTGGGGAGCAACCCAACACCTAAAGATCTGGCGGGAAACACCGGGTTTACGTCAGGCAAAAACCCTTATAGGAGAGATCTCTCCTAGACTCGAGAGAAGACTTCTTCTTATGAACAGAAGTCAAGTGCGGACGGTAGTAGGCCTGCTTACGGGTCACTATCACGTAATGAGACATATGCACCTGCTGGGGATAACAGACTCAGATAGGTGTAGATGGTGTGAGATGGAAGAAGAAACAACCACCCATCTAATATGCGAGTGCCCCGCAATCATGAGGACTCGATATAGACACCTGGGCTCACCTTTCATAGAGCCCAAGGAAGTAAGAGATCTTCCCATTGGGGACCTTTTGTCCTTCGTTAAGGACATTGGCCTCTATGGATGATCCATTATCGGTGGTTAGCACAATGGACCTATAGGTCTAAGTGCCCTGGGAGCTGATCCCCCACCGCATAAACTAATCTAATCTAATCTTCATTAAAATTATCATGTATTGTGACTACGAAACCAACGAGGTTATTTTAATGCTAGAGCCTCGAATACATTCAAATAATGGCCGAGAGATATCGAGGATATTTTACTTGTTACATCATGGCGGCCTTGAAATATTAGATAAATAAAAAATTGAAGTTCTTTGGAAATTGTTTTTATCATACCCGAGTTAAAAAAAGAGCGCTTCAAGAAGAGATCTCTGTTAAGATTACAAAAACTGACCTTGAAAGGATATGCAAGCCCTCAAGATCACACCACTACCGATGGAAGTGAAGCTTTAAATTCAATACAGGTCATACCTTACAGGATAAAACAAAAGCTTTCTTAAGAATAGAGAACTCTCTCAGGCCAATATTCGAGTGGATTGACATTTTTTTGAGAGCCACGGTATACTTAAAGTTTTTTGTCAAAAATACGAAGGACATTAAAACTCAAACTCTTCTCTGTATAACTTATGTGATACTTTGAGGCAGTTTTTTCCCTACAAAACCAAACATACTTGCTGCTAAACTGAATTTTTCTTGGAGACTTGGTGAAATGCCAAGAGGATAGGGTTACTAGAACAAACAGGAGAAAAATTTAATGGCTCTCATTCAACCATGTTTATCAACGTCTTTAATGATGAATAATGTAAAAAATTAAAATAAAAGATCATGTTAAAAATAAACGAGAAGAATTCTTTGAAATAGTGTAAAATTACATGTAGTACGATTTGATTTAACAGAAAAAGTTTAACGATTCGATATTTAAATGTTGGAAGTAATGAAAGCTACGCGTTTCGACCCCCACCTTGAATATGTGATTGCCACAGGCCTCCAGCTAAGCCTGAGGTGAGCTCTACCCACACCCATGCCAACCAACCTCAAGGATGAATCACTGAGTGATTAACGAGTGATATCACATACCCAAGGCTTAGGCTGGGGTGAGCTCTACCTTTATCCATCGTAACCAACCTTTGAAAGTAATTGCTTATCTATCCTGAACGTGTAAATTTCACAGGCCTTTGGCTTAGCCTCGAGTGACCTCTACCCTCACCCATGAGAACCAACCTTCGCGCTAAATCACTGAGTGAGTAACCCCCCCCCCCCTCTACCCTGAATGTGTGAATTTCAAATACCTGTGGATTAGCATGGGGTGAAATCTAGCCTAACATACACATAGTAACCTCCGGGTCAAATCATCGAGTGAATGAGAGAGGAACAGAAGAGGGATGGAAGGGGTCTGACCTGGTCTTGTTGTTCTCCGAGTATGAGCTCCGGTAGAATCCTTGAAGGAGGTCGTTGAGGATGCCTGAGAATTTCAAGTGCACCTCGTACTGCCGCCCGGCCTCCAGGTTCTCCTCCAGGTGCACCACGTGGAAGTTGCGCGCGGCGTCCGTCTCGTGTCTGGCCACGGGCACTCTCTTCATGCGCTCCCCCGGACGAGGCACGCGGTCCACCGCCGAGTACGCCTCGTCCACACGCATGTCGTCTCCCACGTGCAGAGTCACGTTCTTCGTCGCCTCCGTCACGTTCACCAGGATCCGCACCTTCGGTCACGGTCAAATGGAAGAGGTCGCGGGCAGGGTTACAAACATGAAATATTAGGACATAGCGAATAACAAGTAACCAGCACTTTTTCACAAATTGTTCGTCCTGAATAAAACTCAAAACTCTTCAGCTAATACGTTAACCATCGTTCACAACAACTCAACTTGGTGTAACTTGACCAATAAATGAGATATTCTGTTAATCGCAGCTTAATAACTTGGAAGCTGGAGTAAAAGTGGGAGGAATGACGTTCAAATCAGTGAGGATTGCGGATGATCAGGCGTTGATTAGCCAGCCAGCAATGGGGCTTTAGGCTCTAGTTAAGCAAGCGTTATGAGGAGTATAGGATGAGGATTTATCACAAGAAGACCAAGGTCATGCGATTTTGTAATGCATCGCGGGCGAGGAATGCGAGACTGAAGATATAAGTAGGTAGGGAAAAACTTGAGGAGGTAGAGCAATTTAACCATTTAGGCAGCACGTTAGAGGAAAACGGATACAGCAGTAAGGAAATAAAGAAGAGAATTGCATTAGCAAAGGAGGCGTTCATGAACAGGAAGGAGTTTATGAGAGGATCACTATATAAGGGTTTAAATAAAAGGTTAGTGAAGAGTCTGATCTGGGGCAGTATTCTGTAACTCCAAACCGATCGGTGCGGCACCGATTCGTCGGGTGCGACGTAACACCGACTCCCGGTAAGAAGTCGTGCGATTCTGTACGAACCCGATCGGTGCGGCACCGACGTGAGGGCGAGAGATCGTCGGTAGCCTTGCCGACAGCAAAAAGGTGTCGGTACGGCCACCGACTAGTGGGTTTCATCAACTCCCCGGTGCGCATTGTACGTTTTATTTTGTTTTTATCTCATCACCGAGTAAATAATGAGGTTTGCTGCAATGTTATCTTTTTCTGCCCCTTCGAATACGCCTCTATAATTCACTGTATCATCATATATATTGATTACCTTGACATAAATATAAGATATTGGTTAATAAACATGAGGTTTGCCACTATATAATGACTTTCTCTCATTTATGTTACCACTTTCACTCGCTTCCCAGACGGCACAGAACCCTCCGTATCTAATTCGTATGTACATAGTACCCATTGACTAAGGGGATACTGTGCCGCTCCGTCGCTTTTCGTCAATGGATACATACCATTCGCGGCCTGTCGACGAAGCGCGTACGCAGCATGTGAATGTCCGCTACTAAGCACGTACGATTGGATACATAGCGCGCAGGAACACGGCACTCAGGCTAATCTCAATCGATTAGGTCGAAATTAGTTATATCGTAACTCGCACGATCGAAAAATGTATCGAACGCAACACAATCGATAACTACCGACCGTAGCGAGAACCTTGATACGAATGAATTGTAAGTTCTCAATAGGTAAATAACACCATATCATGAATTCTAATTACCATGAAAGACTCACGACCGACAAAGTTTTTGTCGGTTGTGAGTTTTTCATGGTAATTAGAATTCATGATATAGTATTATTTACCCATTGAGAACTTACAAAACTTACTCGGCCACTTAAATAACTCTGCGAAAAATGAGATTCTCACGGCTAATTCACGCACCACCAGCATCCAGCATTGTTAAGTGGCTCGTACTTACTTGGAAACCTTGAGATGTTAATGAGAGTAAATTCTTATTAATTTTGACACAAAATAAGACATCACATAGCCCACGAGCATTAAAAAGCTTACCCTAAAGCCTGACGAAATAAGATTTTTAAATAAAAATTGCCGATGAAACAGGATTGCTGACACATCTGCTATTAGTATGATCGAATTCATCAAAATGCAAGCAAAAATTAACGTATAGTTCAGTCTCAGCTACTAAAACTTACCCATATCAGGCGCTAAAGTATTTGAAAAATTATTTGGTATGAGTAAAAGTCCCTAGGTAACTGCAGTAAATGTATCAACCTATTAAAAATATGAAAGTCCTGCCAAATCACCAGCATAAACACTTGTAAAATAAAACATGTTATCTCTTAGATCACACCTCCGATTTTATACTTACTTTGCATGAAGTCACCACCGCAAGAAATTTTAAAGAGGCAGGAAAGAAAAAACCCACAGAAATACAATACATATATTATGTATTTTCTATTGTCAACCACAATAATATTTCCAATTTTCTCTTCTATCCCACATCTAATTTAGCGAAACAATTACTCTTATTCTCTTTCGAATAGAAAATTATTTAAAAGAGGACTGGTCGATACATACAAACTATCGTCAATACTTTCTCCGATGAACGTCCACTATCACTGCACCAACTTGCACAAATCAAATCCACATCCACAAATATGTCACTTCTGCCACAATGTCTGTCTTCTTGGCGACAGGTAACAGTGAAGCAATGGTACCTTCCTCCAATCTGGGCACCTTCCATTCAGCAAGAATTTTCTCCTCGTCTTCTCGTCCAAGGCCACAGATTACTTTCTGATATCACAATGGTGCAATGTGAAGCTCACACACCTAAAATTAATAAATAATAAAATACCATGTAACTTATTAGGTCAAATCATTTCCAATTTTTGGTATTTCTGCATGAGAAATCAAATTACTAGGCTCGTAAATATAGTAAATATTTGTATGCCTGATATTTTTATTGTTTTAAACTATAGCATAAGATAATTTGAAATGATGAAAGCCGACGTGTAATACACCATAGGGCAAGCTAAGAAGCAATATTCGATCCTATAAACTTGGCAGCTTATTCCTAGTTTCTCCTTTAACCACACGTTTACCGAATGAATTAATACAAAAAAGACAACTAAAATGCAAGAATTTTCAAAAGAATTGCTGCTACAATATTTTGAATCACCATTTTTAGTACTGAATAGTTCGGGATGTTGATGCATCAACATCCCGAAGCCACTTCTGACTTAAAATTACATCCAAATAATTACAGCGAGAAAGAGTACATACCTCACAGTTTTTCGTAGGGGTGAAATGTTTTCTTCTTATCGCCCAAATGCACTTCTTCTTCAACTCAGGATCTTTTGGAGAGCTAAAAACTTGAACCATATGTCCCGGAGTTTCCATTACATCCCGACAATACACACACGAAAGGCATTTCTAACAAAAATATCTCACAAACACGTTTCTGAAGCCCAGTGAATGAAATTAAAGAATAAGGGAAACTTCACCATTACCAGACACTCTATTCTTCACTAACTTAACCACAAAAATCCCTGAAATGTAGTGAGACGTGACGTAAACGACGCGATCTCCAACGGCTTGTGAAGGCATGTGATCTTTCTAGGAGGATAGGGCACGATGGCACCAGATGGCACCACCCGCGAAAGAAAATAGTCCCAGACCGAATACAGTTTTATCGATGAGATACAATTTTATCGATGCATATGAATTTGCCAGTCCTCTTGCATCTTTTTTCGTCATTAAAGGAAATAAAGAAACAAAACCTTCTAAGTAACTTCCTAAGCGCGATTTTTGTATCTAGATTGTCCACCCTCGTATTTAGGTACGAAAACTTCCTGTGCCGTCTGGGTTGTAATAGGATTTCTTTCACTCTATCATCATTTATTTGCTCCTTTGACATAAAAAAGATATTTTTGATTAAATATGAGTTTTGCCGCAATGTTATCACTTCATCTCACTCTTAATAGGCAACTATTATTTCACTCGACCATCATTTGGCGTTTCTCTCGGCATAGAAATAAGATCTTTTTATTTAAGTATGAAGTTTGCCAAAACGGTATCAGTTTCTTTCATTTGTAACAGGCAACTATATTTCATTTTATCGTCAGCCATTGATTCCCTTGACGATAAAAGAAGATATTTGTTAATAAGTATGAGGTCTACCGCAATATTATCATTTTCTCTCACTTGGAATGCGCAACTTATACATATGTATTTCACCCAATCACAATTTATTTACTTCCTCGTCATTACACTTCTTTTAATTACACCCAGCTCCATATTTTTATAACAATTTCCTAACTTGTTCCTCTAATATGACATTTAAATTTGCATTTGAATCCTACGTTCACGTTCCATGGTATGTTATTTTCGTCTGCTACGGTGCCAATGGCATAACCTTCCGTTGATAACATTTAGACGGAACTTACTTAATGACAACTATATTACCAAATCATGAATAAATAGCATTATACGGAACCAATATTTAAAAAAAGAAACTACGATCTCAAGGATAGTTTCAATAATTCATTCCAGCAACAACAATCTCCATCACATACAAACTTTATTGTTATGTTGTAATATTGTTTCCTTCGATTCTGTAGGTACAGCATTACTACCACACATTATATAAGCATTGTTAACAACTTATCCAATATCAATTATCATAATCTAGCAATAAGTCGTAATTTCCGCAAATAAAAAGATTGAGAATGACGACAACAAACTGTGCCAATGAGTCTTCACTTGTTTTTACCCTTCTTTCATTGGTGGAGACACGTTTAACTTCGGATATATTCGGATTTTCCCTGTTTGGGAAGGAGAGGGAACCGTACCGACTGGTTTGATACCGACGACCATACTGAATCGCTGAATTTGCCGTCGTCGGTATGGAAACCGTCGTCGGTACGGAATGATGTGCTGTCGGTGGGCTGGGAAGGGAAACCGACCGGCGCGGTACCGACGAAATACAGAATACGGCCCCTGGAGGGTAGCGTTTTAAGGTGCGGAAGCGTGGGCAATATGGAAGGAGGACACGACAACGTTGACGGGAACAGAGGCCTTGACGAGTGCTCACCTCTCCGTGGAAGGTGAAGTTGACATTGGGCGACGCTCCCCTCGGCATGGCCAGCCCCAGGGGTACCAGCCGCAGGTCGTATCGGTGCGGGAGGACGCTCCGGGGCAGCCGCACGTCGAGGCGACGCGGCGCACGGCCCGCGCTGTGAGCGTCCCCAGCGTGTGGGCTGAGGCGTCCGCCGCCTGCCGCCCCACCGCCTACACCCAGGCCCTCGGCCGGGTAGTCGCCATCCTCGGCGGACGAGTCTGCGGCCAGAGCGCTGGCGCCCGCCTCGCCACGGGAGCACGGCGCCAGGTGGTAGACGAGGAGTCCGGTAGCGGCGAGGCAGAGCAGGGCGGCGAGCAGGAGGAAGAAGGCCGTGCAGCGGCTCACCAAGAAGCCCTTCTTCTTGCCGAACGTGGTGACGGAGGCGTTCATGGCGAGGGCCTCACGGGATTGGGACATGCCACCACCCGGAGGCCGGGGGGCGCGGAGGGGGGAGGGTGGAGAGGGGGTAGAAGGAGGTGTTGGAGGCGAGGGGCCCGGGTTCGGTCGCCGTCTTCTCGTCAGGTGCGACTCGCCGCTGCTTCCCGGATAGAGGCCTTCCTCTGCGGCGGACGAAGGGCTGCGGAAGACAAAGGAGGAGACGGGATTTGTAGATGGGTGGCTTCGTAAAAAAATATATATCCTAACTGAATTGCATGCGAAGCAAAGGCTGCATTGGGAAATAGTTAAGAGAAGTTGAGAACAGAATTTTTTTTAGACATGTACACATGAGAAAGGGTTTTCAGACGGCAGCTGCGAGTAAACATCTAATTAAATTTAATGTAAAGTTATGGTTGGAACGAAAATCAGTAAATACAAATTACTGTTAGGTACACAAGAGACAACATTCATCGATGATAGTGCCGTAAAAGAAATCAAAATTAAATTTAATATAAAGTTTGGCCTGCTTTGTTCATTCGTTAAGAGAAGATAACAGTTAAGAGCATGTAAGACAAGGTTTAGAGATGAAATTTGGTTGGTGATCGCATTCCATCCTCCTGATTATGGATGAACTTCAATAAATTTTATCTTAAGTTACTTTATTAAATTCCACAGCAAATTTATTTCCAAGAAGTATTTAAACACAGAAAAATTTATATCTCGGGAGAACAATGGTTGCAAGTCGATGACTAAAGTTGAATTTAGGTCGACTGTTAAGACGAAAAGTTGACCTCATAATTGTTGACAATTGGCTTCAATCATAATTGATTTCTCAACTACCCGTATACCCAGTGCCAATATATCCCTTCACTTCAATACATTGAGTTGCACAACGCATAATATCTATTTGTGGCATAAGCTCCAATTTTACATTTCTATGATTACAAGTAAAAAAAACAATCGTATGGTGTAGAAATATTTGACCAGCAAAAGCCGGTTTACATGGAGTACTAAACAAATAACCATCTATCTCCTATTTCAATAAACATCCCTGTAAGAATTATGATTACACAATTCGCTTTAACTCTTTGACTTATTGACAAACTTTTTCGGAGTAGCTCACCAGTATTACGACTGGTAATAGACATAGATTTTTCAGCGGAATAATGATTACATCATCGAAATGACTTGGCAGCTCAGATTAAAATATAAGTTATGAAATGATGATGATAGACGTAAATAAAAAAATAATATTATGAAATATGATGAGAAACATAAGTTGCTATTTGCGATAGATATTTATATTTATCGGATCAAATATTTATGAATAGAAAGCAATGAAATTATTGTATTTGAATAAACAGACATAATTGATATTCCTGTGAAGTAAGGAATCATATTGCAACAAGGATCAAACATGAGAAAAAGCTGCTACTGTTTATATTATATTGATTAATGCCATTCGTACTAACAGTTATACGACCACACAAAATGCAACAGGAGGGAAGAAAACCACAAAGAAAGTGAGATACTGCTGTATGGAAAATAAAACTTTAATTTTCATCCTAATAGTTTCACACGCAAAGGAAACTTAAACATTCTATAGCCCTTTGAAGAACTTTAAAAACTTAAAGAGCAGCTTCAACTACTCAATCTTCATGATGATATCATCATCTACCCTCCGTGGAGTTCTCCCCTCCTGGCAAGCAATTAGTATAAGTGGAACAAAGGGAAAATTCAAGTCATCAGAGATTAAGGCTCTCTCAATCTTCCAACATTCTGGTTTGCTTTCGGGAATGGAGTCGAAGTAAGATCAAGGGTTTCTTGAAATTGGACGGAGGCATATATTCCAAAAATTTGGGTTGGAGTAAACATATGGCGAAGAGGTTCATTAAAAAAAATATATCCTTTTCTATATATTTTCAAGGGTGCAATATGATTGTTGAATATAAATTCCAATTCCATCATATTACTATTCACCATATTCACTTGCACGAAGAGAGATGGCATAAAGTAATCGTGGAGCATTCAAAAAGCCTTCCAATGAGAAAGAAGTATTTTTTGATAATCTTCACTACCAAATGTACGTGGTGAATATACAAACATTGAAAGTTTCTTCTTTGATTGAATCAATAATTCTCAATGCGCCAGTGGCTCTAAAGCAGATCTTTTCTCTTGATTGATCGCACTGGTATTTGAAGATAATAAGGCGACAGCTAAGGTAATTTCCACCTAATGAGAAGGTAAGAAAATAACGAAGGAAACCCATCATCATGTCGGCGTAAGTATGTTCTACAGGAGAAAATGAACAATTTCTATTTTCACCCTATGGTAATCCACCTTAATAGCATTATTATATTCAGTGTTTAAGGAATATATTTAGTGTATTGATCAGTTTTATCATTGAATGAAGAGTTTCTATGAATAAAATTTATTCTCATTTATATCGGTACAGCAAACACTCCGCCAAGAATACGTTGTAAAAATAAATACTTGTTTTTATCTTTTCGCTTCTGCTTGCAAACGGAGTCCCCTCTCAAACATAACATGTTTTAATTTTGAAAAGAAAAATTAGGGCTTTGTAAAATGTGAACCACTCGTAAATACTCCTAAAAAGTATGATCCCATTGATTTATACTTAAATTAACGCCCCACCTACCTAAACAGTCATTTTTGAGCCATTTTTACCAGACGAACACATCATGATTTCAATTAAAGAATTTCTCTGCCAAAAATTTAAACAGCATAAAGTATGTTAATTGGCCTAGATTATATCCTCCTCTTGTACGTTTTTTAATGCATTTTACACTTATTTTAATGATTCTAATTTTAAATTCAAGATAATAAAGTCATAACATCATAATTATTGATATGTCTAAATGATTCTATATGTTGATCTTACTATTCGTAAAGATCTGCATTTCAATAAATTGAAAATTTAAAAAATATTTTTTTTTAAATAGTAAACATAACTGAACAAGAAGTCATGGATGCTATTTGGTGGAATAATTTCCTTAGTAAAAATCTCCATCTATATACTCACCCCACTAGTGAAATAAAATTTACGTTTCTGAAGGCCGCGCGTTTCACTTAAACGGAGCGGATCTTCAACCCTCGTTTCCTTGAGCTCCCCCAAGTCTTTAACGCAGGAAATTGATGCCCTAAAACATTCCGAAGATGAACACAGTTTTTGAGGATGGAGAGCGTTCGGGAAGTAAATGTTCCTTTACAGTGTGAGGGGGAGGGGATGAAAACATATATGTATGTATATAAAAGGCTAGGGTCGAGATGGTAGGGTGTGAAAGGGGGATGGGAAAGGGTTCCTTGGCGCCAGGGACCTGCCCCTTCACCCCACCCTACCCCCCCACCCCCATCGTCAACGACAAAGAGGGATCATACCATCTCGAGGGTCCACACTTCGGATCGAACTGAACGTCGCGTCGACTTGACGACACCCGGGCCAAGGGTCCCCTGGAGATACTCCCCGCACCCACCCGAAGAAGAGCATCGGCCTCTTTTCCTTTTTAACATTCGGACGACCCTTAAGAAAGCCGCCCGAGTTGGGATACGTCTCCGAGGAGCACTCTCCGGGCCGTCATCCAATCTTTCTTTCATGTTACACTGCTACGACGCGAAGAGTCGGCCAAGACGAAGACGACGAGAGATCTTCCGCGTAAAAAAATGCGGGAGTCTCTCTTTTTGGTACGTCTCATCGCAAGGCATGGCTGTAGGCAATCCTAGTTTCTCGTCACCATGGCCATGCATCATGTCATCATAGAAAATATTAATGAAAGGATCATGGCGAAACAAAACTCAGTACTATTCACAAACTTTTATTTTAACAGTCTACTAACTAGTTTCGACGTTTATACCGTAATTGGTTAGTCTTGATAATGACGGTATAAACGTCGAAAATAGTAGACTGTTAAAATAAAAGTTTGTGGAATAGTACTGAGTTTTGTTTCACCATGAACATTTCATCGTTCCACCAAGTAACGCCCGAATCAGTTGATTTTAATGAAAGGAGTAAATGCGACACATCGGGATAATAATGTCATGTTTTCCCCTTGCTTCCATAACGCAACGCCTTTAAAGTAAATATGACCTTGTCCTTCGTGAAATGTGTATCACAATGCCGTACACTATGGTAACCACACATGCGAGGAAGAATTACTGCCCTCTACCCTGGGTGATCGGTGGCATTATAGTTGGCGTTGTTATGAAATTGAAGGAATACGTAGATAAGGATAAGCTAATGGGAGACTTGAGTGGAGATCTGCGTCAAAAAATCTTACAATTAGGATTGTTGAGTATGAAACCATTGACCATGTATCAGGTAACTAAGTGTAATACAAATTGTTCGTTAAATTTTTCGCAAACACGCTTCGTTATAGTTTTAAAAAAATTTGGGACTAATCTCCGAGATGGGTAGCCCCAACTTTTCCTGACAGATTCCGGCCGCATCTTTAAAAGAGAATATTCACCAGATTCCCTTGAAAAAGCGACTTGTATCAGATAGAAAACGTTAGGGCCACCCAAAAAATGACAAGGAGAATGTCTCAAAAGTTTTTAACTATAATAAGTACCTATATGACATGTACCTAATACACAATAAAGCGAGTTGAAATAGTGAAATTCTTCTCGGAAGACCTAGGTGCGGGTATTCCTAGTTTTTTGACTAGAGGAATTATTAAATTTACTTTTATAATCCTATAATTTGAATAAAGAAACCCACGATCTGGATGTAACTGATGCCATGTGTCAAAATCTGGGTCCTCTATATAAATTGTGCTGTTTTGACAGAGAATTTCAGAAATCCTTTCTTAAGATAAGATATCACAAAGTAGCCAGGGATAGTGCTTCGTTATACTTTTTTATCGCTTGAGCCATTCATTAGGTCTAATTTAATGCTACTAATCCACTATGTAGCATGTGGAAATGATAAAATTGGTAAAAATTTGGTGCTCTTACACAATACGATAATATGCAGAATCTTAATCAGGTATTTCGACGCATTACCAAATGCTGCCGCAGCATCGAAATTAATGGCACCGAACAATTTTAAGTACTAAAGAAGCACTCAGGAATTTACATAGCAATTTTGATTTCCAAAATTTAGTATGACTTCCAAAAAATAAATCCTTTTACTTAAAAGTAAACATATGAAAAGTTCCTTATTACATTTATTTACGAAAAATCTTAGGTGTTAAAGCCGATAATGGTCTGCCATTATGATAAAATAACGATTTGGAGTTCAGATATTTCATACGCCACCTACATTAATATCAACTAACTTACAAATGGAGTGCTGCGTTGCTATTTCAGAGCAAAAAATTGAAGCTATTAGGTATTTTTGCATTTTGGAAACTTCTTTGGAGGATCTTCCCCTCCTCCTTCCAATCATCGTTGAGATTTTTGAGGACATTATCTAGTATCGCGGGTAACAAGGGCTTAAAGTTAATTAACAAGATTATCATAAAATATTTATAAGCTGAGTTTGAGAAAAGGAAAACTTCTCTGGAAATGATTCTAATATCACTGAATTTCCAAGAAATTATGATACGCTCTATAGAGAACTATTTTCTCATCTATTTATTCTCCAATATTACAGCGAATGTAGAAATTTTTAACGTACAGAGAAGAGGTCTTATTCCCTGCAGTTGTTCTTAAAGCCCACTGTTAAGGCAGGTTCAGATACAAGGGGATAAGGCAGCTCCGGAATGCCTCAGCATTTATTCCTACTCCAGCATATCAGATCACTCCGCGTTCTCATAGCAACCTCTTCATCTTCAACCGCTCACCTCAGACGTGCTCAATGTTTGCCTCGACCTCCATAGTGCCACTCATCGCACCGGCACGCTGATGAACGAAAATTAAGCACTCGAAGCGAGATATAGGCTCCCATACACGTACACCAGATTGCGGAGAATTTGCCTTCCCGGGCCACTTATCCGCTTCCACCAGGGAATGTGTACCTTTTTTCCATCTTTTTTATTTACCCGTAAATTCATCTTTCATCACTGTGAATTCTACTTCTACATAATCGTGCCCATATTCCTGGGAATGGCAGTGTGAAATGATCGCGCGTATTAAATAATGCGTTGTGTGAAAGTAACGTGAAATTCCTAATTACTGACAGGAGCAACAAAGGTTTACATTTTATCTGATATCTGTTTCTTAAGAAGAGGATAAGGTTTGAGGTCCACTTTAAATGAAACCAGTAGAATTTATGAATTGCTTTAAATTTTTAAATATTAATCTCTTTGTGAAGTTACGCCAAACTCAATTCAGGCTAATTGTAGCCACTGAAATCCTGTGACAGTAACATAGTCGTAACAACTTAGGGGGTAAGGCCACTTTTCAGTGGGATATGGGGATGAATATTATACTTAAAGGGTATCGTTACCTACTCATCACCGAGCCGGTTTACTCTGTCGCAATATGATTGACATAATACTTTGTAAACGAGCAGGGGAATGTGTTTCAATTGCAAAATTTTAATATGAAATCGCACAAGTGAACTTATCGCCAGATTAAATTAATGTATTGTCTATTTATCTCTGTAGGAAAACGATGGTCGCCGGTGGACTGCCTTTGTCGGATTTACACAAAAAAATAGATTCAACGCGAAAAAAATATTCGTAGGCAAGGAATAGAAGGCAGCAAATGTGTACATTTGTCTTGCATTTTGCCTTAGCAGAGGACAATTGTAAAATCCACATTATACTGAACTAGCAGAATAAAAAATCAGTTAAAAATAGAAATACACTTAAATGTTATAATAATTTTCCTTTTTTATCCTGGTGCATAAGATCTGTAGAAATGGTACACTGGCTTTAAAATTTGAAATTTTATACCCTACACTTATCATAAAACTATTTTTTAAATATATTTTCTCGTTTATGACAATAAGTTAAGGAAATATTGAGTTCTCTCTTAGCTAATGGAATTAAATTGTTAAATAATAAAAAAAATTTCAATTTGAAATTTATTTTAAAACTGCCAATCATTATAATAAGTAAGCAATTGTTAAAATAGAGCAGCATTGCTGGATTTTCCTTGCGGTGCAATCTAATCAGACAAATTCTGCGCACAAAGCATCGTTTTGCTTCATAACACGAACATCTACTGAAACTTCCGGGAGGAAAAAGACTGGAAGGGCAAAGGAATGAGAAGCTACGAGACAAAAAGAGGGAATTAAGCATTCAGGACGACGGGCGATCAACTTTCTCGGGTTTCCCTCACGCACTCTCTTGAAACAAATGACGAAGAATTCCGCGAGAAGAAGAGAGGAAAGATTGCCTCTGATGTCCTCGTCCGGAATTCTTATTTGACACCTTTTCCTCATGGTAGAGACAAAAGAAAGGTTGGAGTTCATCTTTGGAGACTTTTTGTATAAAGGATACCGCTCATTGTTACCTTGAAGACATTTTCCCCTTCCCATCCACATAAGTAACTTTATATGCATGTTTTTTTACATAGATTTCAGAAATGGGTTACAAAAAACTCGTTCGAAATATGGAGAGTTGGTCAGATAAAGACACCACTTGGCTTACTCAGCTTAAAAAGTTAATTTTTTCGCCAGAGTTTCACCATTTCATTCAAGTATCATCACGGCTTCAGTTTAGAAATTTTGTATCTTTCATTCATAATGCATGCCACGTACTACTGGCCATCAGTTTTAATTTTTTTGATCTTCACACTTACAAAATAGTATTTTTTGGCTCTTGGTAAGTTAATTTAATGTGCTGCTTTGAAACTGAAGATGATACTTTAATAGATCAAATTGATGGGCGAATATTAACAAGTGTTGTCATATATCTGACTAAAACTCCATGCCTCAATCTAGAAATGTTAGGAAAAAAGTGGTCAAGAACAGCTCAGCATAGCTATAAGAAGACTACTGTAATTAAAACATCTCATGTATAACTCTTGATGCATATTGACCACAAAACTATATACATTGCCACATTCATCGCATGCGCTGAAACAAATGCCACAACCGGAAAGACAAAGGTCCGTAGCTCGATTCCCGTCCAGGGAAACTTTTTCTCATGGCAATTCATGTATAGTATTGTGGTCTTATTGAGGAGCGTAAATTGAGTAAATCCCTCCCCCAACCCATTTCCCTCCATTACTTCGGAAGATAATTGATTTTGAAACACTTGCACTTAAAATTTTATTAACTTTGATTTAGAAACAAATATAAGCACATTTTATGCGACCAAATAAAATTATTTCGTATTCAAATGTAATATTTTCACTGATGTAATATTTTTTAAAAATTCAAATGTAATATTTCATAAAATTTTTCGATGATTATACCACCGCACACCTCGGAGGTTTACTGCCTTCAATTAAGATAACGATGCCCCCGTAAAAAAAACACGTTAAATCAGATAGAAAGGCAAAGTGATAATAAAAAAAACTATTTTAAAGGGTAAATTTGATAAATAATCGGAAAATGAAGATCCCGAATTCGCGCGATTACAAATGAATTCATTCTAAAAGTAAGCCATTCCTGGTTTGTTTTCCAGGGAGCCCACAAAAAAAACAGAGATATATTAAGGGAGCAGTTTCATAACCGAATTGGCCAGCGCCAATCATTTTTTCGACCGGGAGAGCATCATTTTTCCGTTAAATTCACATCATGCATACGTATCCAAATTGAAGGGGAATAAAAAAGTAAATCCGTCGGGGAGGATGAAAAATAATGCAGGGCTTATAGCAAGGACAGAGAAAATCCACGTTTCAGTTAATGCAAAGCAAACACAGAGGCAATCCGAAATAATACCCATCTCTCCGTTCGCTTACAAAATACAACATCGCATCCACATTTGCATTTTCGATCGTATTTAAATTTTTGTTACGTAAAACGTAAACCTCGGCAGAAAAAAAGGGAAACAAACGATGCAAATTTCACCGAGTGCTATTATTTAAACCGATGGCCTCAAATTTAAACAGCTTATGCCATCGTAAGGAAATCCTAAAGAATAGACAATTGTTGAAACCAGACTTGGCAATAGATTTTAAACGAAAGTTAAAACCAGTAAAATTTCAATAGTTTCGTTCCCGGGAGCGAAATGTAGAAACGAAACGAAATTCATTTTAACCTGGGGAGCCTAACTCAGGGTCGAAACGAAATCGGAGTCAAAACTACTCCGCGTCGAAACTAAACCAAAACTTTGGCACGAAACGAAACGTATTTCACCATCAAACGGTTTAGTTTCGACCCACACACAGAGTACGAAGTATGGTCGAATGAAGTAGAGGTTCGGCCTATCGCCATTAGTCGCATGGGGCACTCATATTTTTACCACTAACAGGAGAACGGTGAACACAAACTGGCCATTCGATTTTTAAGCTCAATGTTTTAACCTCTCCACACGTATGCCAAACGTAATCGGTTGAAACTATTCCGTCTTATCCCCCACCACTCAACATCTGGGAACGAAGCTTAACTATGAGCAGCGGAGATTCGATTAATTTAGTTTCGTTCCTGGGAGTAAGGTTTCGTCCCAGTTTGAAACTTAACTCCTTAGTGATTTTAATTTCGTGCACGATCGAAACTAAACCTAGTATCGTATCGTATTTTCGTTTCCCTCCTGGTTGAAACGGAACATTTTCGTTTCGTTTCACTTGCCATCCCTGATTAATAGTAAGAGCAGGCCTCTGCTCTGTCCGAAGAGTACAAGGCTATAGACAACGATTCGTGTTAGTGTGGGACATATAACATCATGAATCTATTCGCGTGGGTAGTCGTAAGCGATGAATCAGAAATATAGACGATTTGGTGAATAAACCAGAAACGCCCTGTATTTAATGGGAATTAAATATAAATTGATATATAAAACGTGAAAACAAACGCTACTGTACGAAACAGCCAATGAGCCGAAGCTATTCTGTGTTATCTCTATCCACTCAACTTCTGGGATCGAAACTTAACTATGAGCCGCGGAGTTTCGTTTAATTTAGTTTCTTTCCCAGGAGTAAAGTTTCGCCCGGGGTCGAAACTAAACATCGTGGTGATTTTAATTTGGTGCGGGAACAAAACTAAACCTAATCCTCGTTTTTTACGCTTCCCTCCGGGTCGAAAAAATATACTTTACCAATTTATCGTGAAATAAAAAGTCATACATGCTCGAATACTTGTACTAAAAGTTTTTGGTCCTCAGCATTTTGACGGGATTATATACGGTATTAGAAACATTTGTCATCAACGATGCTGGGAGAATGTAGTTTTAGGCTTATTTAGACATATTTTCTTCAACTCAAAGTCATATATTAAGCGGTATAGATGACGTTTTCATCTCAAATGCATGGAAATCAACACCAATAAATCTAAGAGACGTTCGGCACACACGAGATTAATTTTTATTTTTATGATGACGTCACGACATTGGAAATAACTTAGTTTTTTTCAGCCTTCAAAAAATGAACAACTTCATCAAGGATTACCTTTGTTTACGTAAAATAAGGTGTAGCAGTTAAAAATTCTTTGCTTTATGTTACAAGATGAATACTGTGGTCAGTGGCGGATCTATGGGGGAGGGGGCTAAGGGGCCATAGCCCCTTATCCAATCCCTTGGGCATACAAATAACACTAGATAGAATGGTAATTTTGTTCGGACACCTACTACTGCTGGGATCTTACCCCCTATTTATCCTGTATCCGCCACTGACTGTCGTTACTAAGTTTCTGCCAGAAGCCTGCTAAGTTTAAGTCTATCGAATGCAATGAAATCAAAGAACCAACATCTAGAAACATCAAACAAAAGGATTCACATAAATGGTATAGATATCTTCTTTATATACTTATCTTTTTCATATAGCATATTTTCCGATGGATTTAAAATTATATGAGTCGCAGATTATAATTTATATATTAATTTGACACACCAAAAATTCGAATTATCCAAAATAAAATACGAATTTTCCACGTTTTTTTTAGCATTGTTTGAATACAAAATGCTAGGGAACCAAAAAAATATTTGAATAAAAGAAGTTCGAATTATCCAGGTTCCACTGTAGCAGAAAAGTTAAGTTCACTGCAACATCACTATAGTTTCTGTGGTTTACTTGCCTAATTGAAACTCGAGGATGGCCAATTAGGAACGGTTTGAGCTCTAAAAGTTAATGATGTATATATTGGTTCAAAAAAGATAATCCGCATACCACACATGATTATCTCGATTCGAAGCGCTATGTAAGTCACGGCGAACAAATTAATTGATTCTCCCTCCCTATCGACCCGTAGGATTGGCCAGTTTTTCTTTCGAAGTTCTCCCTCGCACGAAGTTTTCTAACTTCTTTTTCCACGTCTGCGGAACTTCTGGAAAGGCTTTGAAATATCCCAAGGGATGAAGGACGAATGGATGATTTACGAGGAAAAGATTGGGCGAAACTGAAGTTGGACGATATTGAGCCCGGCAGCCTTTTATCGTTGGAAATACGATCAGAGCGGGTACGTCAAGCAATGAAACATTGAGATAGATTAGCGAGGTTCGTGAAGGATAATACTTATAATTTTTCAATTCCCAAGAAATTGACAGCCGAAATGAGGCACTATCGTGTAACTAATAAACACTTATTGCATTACTTCATTCCAAAATGACAGTGCGTTGGTACCACTGCGATATATTTGAAATCAGCCAAGGTTGTTTTATTTTCAGGTAGATCTACAGACAGGCTATTATATTACCTATACATACCGCATCTGTGCCTAGATTAACCTAGGACAATCACAGAAAATCTCTTTTCATTAGGGAATGAGTTCATTCAAGGTGTACTCAAGTTTTTCAACTAACAAAAAGATGCATTTCAGTGGGAATGGACGTACAATGTCAGCTAAAGACCAAATTGTCGCTAGGATTACTGAAGTATTTTGTAGTACTGGATTCATTCAAGCTGAATGACCCTTTTTGCGAGGAAAAAACATGACGGAAACTATTCTGTAAATTAATAAATATAAACTTGCGCAAATCCGGCAAAAAACTTAAATGATTAACGAATTAGATACATATTCCGTTCCCTATTTGGCAAAACATATTTATAAGCGAATATAAATACCGCAAATAAACACAGAGGCGTTTTGAAAGGCTGAAGCAAGCAGAAACGAAATGAATAATTTCAATGGGCTCAGGACTTTAGAAGTGGAACAATTATGGACGTACACAAATACCTATCGCCAGATATATAAATCATTGTCCAACAGCATGGAAATATAAATACGCAAACCAAATAGATGGGCTTAATCTGGTTGATACTGCACTTGAATACAAATAGCTGAGAAATATGATTGCTACACTTTTTTGTGACCTGTTTGTAAGAGATTGTTTTTTGAAAAATAGAGATATTTTGCATTTTGAAAAATAGCAACCACAAGTAACGGGTAACTTGATGGAAAATACATTCAACGGTAATATAGGCGGGACTTATCAATTACGCGGTGACTGGAGTAGATAGCGTATTATTGGGACGGCCAAAGAATTTCAATGGAATTGGTTTCAACTAGGCTTGATTGCCTGTCAATAAAGAATCTGTTATCTCCTTATACACAGGCCACCTGGGTCTCGTAATGTACCACTCGATGATCGTGGCTCTCAGAAAAGGTCCGTAAAGGAAGAAATGATGTACTGGGAAAGCGGTTGCGGATCAGAAAGGAAAGTTAAGAGGGGATAATAGGCTTTCCATGGGTTTCGTGCAGGAAAGAAAGGATGAAAGAAGTGAGGCAACTGAACCAAGAACCGAGGAAAGGCTTAGGATAAAGAGAGAAAATATAAAATATTAGAGGAATAAAGATGTAGGAAAAGAAGCCTGAGAAAAAAGATAAGATGGCAGTTAATTATGTTGATACCAGAGTGTTTATTATTCGGGATAAATAAAATAGGACAAGAAACTCGTGTAGATAAGTTGAAAAGTAACCCTCAACGACCATGGTTTTGAGATTAGGAGTTATCATGAGGGATTTCTTCAAGACTTTTAAAATGACTCCTACTTTGTCAAGATCTTTTGAAACAAATAATATGGCGAAACCACGACGGGTGAGAAGAGTGTGAAATTTACTTCTGACAACTGATGTTTATTTATCAAACCCTGATTCCCTAGTATTTAGTTATTTTTCTATTTATAATTTGTAGCACAGAAATTGCTATCTTATCCTACCTTATGCTACCTTATCATGACATTATCCTAAGGAAACTATAATGCGTTTCCCAAAAATAATCCATTCCTAATAATCACATAAATTCAAATCTCACCGATGCAAATTAAAAATTCCTATTCATCTTTCTCACCCATGAAGGTGGTGCAAATCAGTGCTTCTCCGCTGGAATTTCGTGAAATCTTAAGGGCTGTCTCTCATTAATTAGGGTTCGTTGGCTGCGTGAGCTAAAGGTGAGACTGCCTGCCAATGAATATTCAATGCCTCGTGATCGAGTTTCATGCCGTGAGAGGTTACACAGTCGACGACGAACGCTTGTTTACTTAAAATATCTTCCCGGGTCCTAACGCTCTCGGGCCTAGCACTCGAGGAACATTCAAAGTCGTATCTTCCGACCCTAAATCATGACATAGAACCATAAAGAGCGGAAAATGAGATATCGTAATTATTAATACATAGTGACACCTTGAGTCAATCCAAAACATCTACGCCATTACGTGGAAAATTTTTATGATAATAGGTTCTCCAAATCAGGCTCATAGCCAGAAATTTGCTTCGGGGATGCTTTGGAGGTATTCATGTTGCCCATTCTGGTAAGGCGTTATCACTTTACACGCATCGGAAAACCTTACATTTTATTGAAAATAAACGACCTTTGTAAATTTTCACAGAGTTTTTATTTGGTACGACGCGTTTAGACGCTAAGGCGTCATTCTCGAGTACAAATATTTTTACCGTACAACCCCGTTTAGGGCGAGTTGAAAGAGTAATGGAGGGTTAAGATTTGAAGGGAGTTGGAGGGTAGGTGGAAACCAGCAGAGTTTGGGTTGTGTGACTAAGTAAGGGGAGGGAGAAGCTGGCTGGGGGGGGGCTTGGTTTGGTGCGGCGTGAATTGCGGAGGGAAAGTGCGGTGGTAAGGAGAGGTGAATGTTTTTGAAACACACTGTCGTTGACTCTAAAAATCAGTGTCCCAGAGAAATTAATTTAAGAGATTTATTATTTAATTTTTTTAATCCGTGAATTTAAATCCGCGTGAACGCCTGTGCACGCCGAACGCCACAAAAAATACTCCCGGATGACTCTGACGTTGAATGAAATCATTCGCTCAGCCCAGGGATCGCATTTGATCAAAATAATTCGTAAGATGGAAGGCAATTATCAGTTAATGCGAATAAAAAATTCGGTCATTCGCTCCTAAGTTAAAAAAAGCGCGAAATTTATTGCTCACTTTAATGAGTAGGTGACGTCATTAGAGTTCTTGTTGGTAATAACGTACAGAGGGAATCACTCATTGCGTGAAGGAATCGCACAAGAGATCATAAGCAACAACGAACCACGCGAGTACGCTGCACGAGGAGAGGAGTATAAGATAAGCGGTAACCCGGTAGGTAATAGTCCGTGACGTCACCACCTACTCTGCAACAAGGGTTCATTATTTTATGTTGCGATCAATTTTCTGTACGATAAATTTTCGATGTCGCTGCACACGTTTAAATAGTACGGAAATATCATTTTTAGGCCACCATGATAGCGTTTAACTTTGGCGCTTAAACCCAGCTTTAATTACCTATGGAACCCAAAGTGCATATACGCAGTGGCTCATCTATGGGACGGGGGATTAAGGGATAGACCCCCCCCCCCCAAGGCCTCAATGAAATTACAAAAAATTAAAAACTGCGTATATGCACTTTGGATTACATAATTAAAACTGGGTTTAAGCGCCCTAGTTAAACGCTATGGTGGCCTAAAAATGATATTTCCGTACTATTTAAACCTGTGCAGCGACATCGAAAATTGATCGTACAGAAAATTGATCGCAACATAAAATAATGAACGCAGCCCTTGTTGTAGAGTAGGTGGTGACGTCACGGACTCTTGCCAACCGGGTCACCCCCCCCCCCCCCAAGGCCTCAATGGAATAAAAAAAATAAAAACTCTTGTATAGTTTGATATACGCGTAAGTAATAGCTTTATCCGCTTAAATTTAAATTTTTATTGCCAAAATGATGTAAAATGTATTTCCGGGCATGCCATTTTAAAAAATATTTCCGGACCCCGTTGCCTGGGGGGGGGATCGCCACCGCAGGCCATCTCATCCCCTCCCCCCCCCCAAAGCATATTCCTAGTTACGCCACTGCATATACGCATATCAACCTCACCGAGAGTGAACCTTCACTAATAGTATCCCGTGAGTGAGAAGGTAAACGAGTTGCAATGGCTGATAAGGGCGTTCCCCGCCTGCTCCTCTGTGCACAATGCATCGCACTGCAGATTGCGTTCTCTTGACCTGGATCCTGCGAGCAGACTCACACACACACACACACACATATATAAGACCATCTTATTGCACTCCCTCTCCGTGTGTGGCTCGTATCTAGGCCTCCTCCTCTGAGATGCTCAATTATTTCGCGCACATTCGTGGAACTCAATGTGCTCGGTAGAGGAGAAAGAAATATGGAGCACTATCAGGGTTACGAGAACCAGACTGTTGGGCTCACTGAGTTAGAATGCATTGAGCGAGTGAGCTGGCCAGGCAGATACGTCAAATCTCAGACGCCATTGGAACGTGACGCGACTTATCGGCTCTCTTGAAAATATATACGCCATAGTTTTTAGTAATAAATCCAAGGAGGGTAACTGCGAATAAGTTTTCTGGAAAAATCAAATAATATACTTTGATAAAATATCTAAAACAGTTTCAAAACTATCAAATACGAGTAAGTTTTCTGGAAAAACAAATAGTAAAGATAAAATACTATAAACATGTTTAAAAAATTCGTTTGAATTTCATCAAATCATTTATTGCTAAAAATTATCAATAAAGAAACCATTCTCATGGGGAAAAATCAACTTTTGTACCCAGAAATAATGAATGCCCGAACTGTCGGAAACGAGCATAAGCTAAAGATAGCGCCGCTCTTTGAAACGAGAGTTAGATCGAATTCCTGGAATATATTACAGGCATAAACACATTTCAATAATTTTGGTAAATACAAATGGGAACTCTAATTTCTGTACTCAATTCCTTAGCAAAATGTGTTTATTGAGGTTATAAAACTAAAGGAAGGCGCATATGTATTAAAGCAATTGATACTTACTTAAACATGGCTCGCTTCGAATAGGGTTCGTTAATTAGACTAAGAGGAATTCATTTAACTCCATGAAATCTACATTGTACAAAAATATAGACTAGATAATAGATGCACCAAGGAGGAATATTGCATTATATTTGGTACGTGATTCAATTATATTTGCGTCACTTTAATAATGATAAATATTCATAGATTTTGTTTTTAGCTCACTCGGTAATACATTTGTTAAAATTCTTACAACCATTGAGCATATAGAATTATCCTTTCATCAAAAATCAGCGAAAGAACTAATTTTTTTAAGAAGGAGTAGAATATTTTCATTTGTTGTCATTCTACAACGTGCTACGACTTCACATGGAAATTGGCAACTGCCCATGAAAAAATATAATTTCAAATTTCTTCAAGAGAGAAGAAAAATGAGTTGATCCTGAGCATTCCTCCTATCTATCCTAACTCATTTAGTTATTATAATTTTCTTGCAACGGGCTCGTAATTAGCTAAAAACATCGATTTGGAAACTTACTTTTCCTATTCGTCACAAACTTGACCCATTTAAGGACTTGATGTCCAGCTCAAATCTCCCAGTAAACCAAGGTCGTGGGTTCGAGTCCTGTCACTGTCACGCCGGTCATTGCGGAAACCGTTTGGTACTTTGGTAGGAGGAGCTACTCAAGGCTCGCCTATCACCTCTCGTAACGATGTGAGAGTGAGAATAGTAGCCTAGGGCAGTGACCAACATTAAATTAAATACTCATATGGTGATTTTCTGCTGCGAAGAATGCGATTGCGATTCAAAGGGCATTTTCGGAACCAGTATCAATACAATTCTGTCCCTGTGGTGAGCACTTTAATCGGTAGAATACTATAATAACTAAAGAGGGGTGTTATGGAGGGCCAGAGCATAGAGCCAAATGGCCAAAATCGCATATTTTCAATCGCATTTTTCGCGATGTTCCACCACCTAAAAGTTATATTTTCAATACGCCAGCCGAAAGGTATTAAAAAAACACCTCCAGAAAACGCTTTTTTCTTCTTGGCCCTCTCAAGAAAGTTTTATGAAAACATGCATTAGAAATGTTCAAATCGACGCTATATCTTCTTGCCCCACTCGAAGTTCTTGAAACAATTGGAAATATGTGCCATTAAATAAGGTATCAAATTCCGGAAACAGCATTAAAAAATATGCATTCTTGACCGAGATATTTAAAAAAGAGTGAAAATCATTTTTTCGATCTAGCCGGCCCTGGTGGGCATCTAGCGGGCTGGAAATATTGGGACGTTTGTCCTATTTGATCCCAAATCGCATACCCCAAGTACGGGAAAAATCCCGGAGGGGGGACTTTTCACCTTCTTATCCGGCTATGCCCTTTAGACATCCCTAATCACGTTATCATCCACCTCTCCCCATCCGACATTTCTTTCTCCGGTAAGATGGCTCATTGGCTGTTTCGGACGGTAACGTTAGTTCTCACGTTTTATATATCAAATTAAATATAATTTCCATTAAATACAGGGTGTTTTAGGCATAATCACCAAATCGTCTATATTTCTGACTCGTCGCTTACGACTACCCACACGAATAGACTCATGATGTTAGGTATATGTCCCACACTAACACGAATCGTCGTCTCTAGCCTTGTACTCTTCGGACCGAGCAGAGGCCTGCTCTTACTATTAATCAGGGATGGCAAGTGAAACGAAACGGAAATGTTTCGTTTCAACTCTGATGGAAACGATAATACGAGAACTAGGTTTAGTTTCGTTCCCGCACGAAATTAAAATCGTCAAGGAGTTATGTTTCGACCGGGTACGAAATTTTTCTCCCAGGAACGAAACTAAATTAATCGAAACTCCTCTGTTTATAGTTAAGTTTCGATCCCAGAAGTTGAGTGGATGGGGATAACACAGAATAGTTTCGATCCACTACGTTTGGCATTTTTGTAGAGTGGTTAAAACATCGAACTTAAATATGAATGGCCAGTTTGTGTTCACCGTTCTCCTGGTAGTGGCAAAAATATGAGAGTCCCATGCATCTAATGGCGGTAGGTCGAACCTTTACTTCATTCAACCATACTTTGTACTCCGTGTGTGGGTCGAAACTAAACCGTTTGATGGTGAAACATCCCTCCGGTCCCTCCCGTGCGACACAATATCGACGTTTCGTTTCGTCCCAGAGTTTTGGTTTAGTTTCGACGTGAAGTAGTTTCGACTCCGATTTCGTTTCGACCCTGAGTTTAAGGGCCGTATTCTTAGTCGACCCTGTAGGGCCAACCGACCCTGGATACGTCATCAGCCCCTACATAAACCGATCTCGCCCTACATACGCCACATCAAGCCCTACATATGGCCGTTTTTGGAACTAAACGGGCCTTACTTGATGTAGGGTAGCTGAACCAGTCCTACACCCTACAAAAACAATATGCTCGGCCATACATTTTCGGTCGTCTTTTCTTAGTTTCATAGTTAGTTCCATTACACCACCAGAGTGTAAAATTGGCGCTGCGCCGTCATCTACGTCATCTCAGAGAACTTGACGACGGAATTACCCCCCACCACTTATGTAGGGTCGACTGAGAAACGCATGTAGGGGCCTTTTGTTATGTAGGGACGGATGTGTAGGGTCCACTAAGAATACGGTCCTAACTCCCTGGGTTTAAATCCATTTCATTGCGTTTCTATTTTTCGTTCTCGGGGATGAAACTATCGAAAATTTACTGGTTTTGACTTTCGTTTAGTTTCTATTGCCATCCCTGCTATTAATGTAAATATAGAACGTGAGATAACTTTTCCCCTTAGCCCAGTGACTACCAAATTATTAACCTCATTCAAGGCTAGACATGTGCTAGAATTTCAAGATAACCTACCGTGCAGGAAACAAAGCTTTGGATGATTGTGTGCAATATTATGGCAACAATAACATTGGCACGGCAGTACCTACTTATCAAAGCGCTAGCAGCAGCGTTATCAGTGTATAAGCAATAGCGCTCAAAGTGGCTCCGCGATAACCAAAAGCTGGCCATGATGGCAGCCTCCACTTCAGTATAGTTTTAGGGAATAGAATAAGTCAGCAAAGAAATATTCAAAAATACATTCCATTAACATTATGGAAAATAAACAAATAAACTTTGTAAGGTTCACAAATATATTTTTAAAAAACCAGTTTGTGTTTTTAAACATATCGTTGAACCTTGCAAAGTTTATTACTTTATTTTCCGCAATGAAAAGGTTTCAAACAGTTAAGCCTGAAATTATGAGCTGCATTAAAATCATAATACATTTCCTTTTTCGTGAGCATAAAATTTGATGGAAATGATTGATAAAAATTTCCAATCGAAATAAACTACATTAAAAAAACATAAACAACGTGAAAACAAAAACGTAGAAAACATGAAAGTTAGCGTAAACAGTTAACAACTTAAAGTCGTCATATTCTTTCAGTCAGCTCTCTCAGATTTTGCCATTTCAATCTTACTTTCGTGGCCAGAAGCCGAAAATCGTTCTATTTCACATTCACTCCGAGGCGACAGAGGTGGACATCGTCCGCTGGAGTGTGGTGGCGAGAAAAGGGCGGGTATGGCGAGCGGAGTGAAATCGCGCCGATGCCCTTGGCACTACTTTCCGCGCGCCGACGACCTTCGCCGAGATAATCCACCTGCCGCCCCACCGCTGCCGGCCACCTACTTTCGCTTTCAACCCCTCGCAACTCGAGACTGCGGCGCCAACGCGCTCACTTTCGCCGTTCTTACTCTCCGCGGCAACTCCCATCCGTCGAAATTATTATCCTTTATTATTCTCCGGGGATTGCGAAGAAGGAAGATTCAGGACCGATCATGGACAACTTATCGACAAGAATATCAGGAACACACGGTCACCTAAAGGATATTTTAGCGTTCATTGCATAAAAAATAAACATTACACTGTTAATGCCATCTTAATTGGCTATAAGGCCACACCTAATTAACTCTTCATAGCGTGACATTAACAAGATTTTGTTCCTTTTATAAAAAAAAATACGAATAAAGTCACTTCTCATTTATCAACATGATTAGTCTTTGCCCAGATTATTACAGAAGAACAACTAAACCTACAATATATTCGATAGAGATTATTTTATGGGACTCACACGCTTGGACTTGATTTCATCTAAGTTTTGTGTACAAAAATCATAGCGCATAGATTCACGTCTTAAAATCAACGTTAGGGCTCTTGGTGATTTTTTGTGCCGTTCGTGCAAAAATTTCATTGAAAGCTTCCCTTGGAAGTATTTAATACTTTATTCCAATAAGTCACGTAAAGTAAGCGTTAAATAGCATTCCTCATGAAGAATCTAAAGAGAAACAAAGATTCATGTCATTCTTAGAAAAAAGTATAGAATCGTTTTATACTCGTAGGGATACTGGAATAAAGCTTTTTTACTATTTACAGCCATTGTTTCCTTCATTGTTTTTGAGATTCACTTAGTACTGTATATTATATAAACTCGGTATTTCATTTCTCGATGGGTAAACACCTTCAAGACAAGAAAATTTTGTCACCATTCATTACGCCTCTTTTAACATCCTTAAAGGTCATGCCATGATTGATCAGAGGTTGTCCTATTTCAAATTTAAATTCATCCAATTTCTTACAACTTCTTTGGCAATCGAAAAACTATTTCTCACAGTTTGAAATTATTTTAAGCCACGGAAGTTATATTTTTCGGTTCCATTACTATCAATGTAACTAAATTTTCAAGTATACTAAAAATATGATGTACTTACCAATAATAAGCAGCGAAATTTATCGGTCCAAAAATATTCTGAAGCCAGAATCACACAGCACTTGACCTTAAGCAAGTCCTTGGATGCTATATAGCCTATTTGGACTTTTATACGGTCAAGTATCACGTGATTCATGCTTAGCCTCATTTTTCCGATCCATATGCATGCATACTCTGCAAATTAGACATAATTACGTAAGCGCAGTCGAATTTTACTTATTAGTTACCTTTTCATTCAGAAGATCATTGCACATTCACTAACCGTGCGGTGGAATCTGATATTACGTTAGCGGGCCTGTCTTAGTAGCTGCATTATATTTTTTTCAACCCAATTAAGGTGGAATATCATTGGTCCGATTTTCTTCTTAGCTATTCAAAGGCCTAGCAACGGATAGGCTTTTTTAAATAAATCACTAGCATTGCTAGCAATGTTGGTGATTTATACACAATGCTAGCGCAGAAAAATTGATGAAATTCAAGTGGGTACCGAATCAGGCAAGATATACGCAAATATAAATTCATGAAGAGATAATCAAAGGGCAAGGTTACATGGTTATCTTGGATTAAAAAATATTTTGGGCTGGAATTCAGGAGGCTTGAGAAATTGCCTGACCCAATTCCATGTTTAAGGGGCCGTAAAATTCCTTTCCTCCCATCCACTCCGCTTGTCGATATTTGGAGGAATATGTTCCCAGAGATTTCTCTTGAATTACGGAATACCTGAACAAATTTTTTCTTCGCATACATTTTGCACAAGTCTTTGGATAAAAATGAGCCAGATGGAAATATTTATGTGGTATAAGTGAAACATGATTCAAATGTTAAGCAAAAATACATTAAATATAGAAACTTCACAACAAAAAATGAATTTAAATATGTAATCAGCACTAGCTCTCATTAAATACAAATTCCTCCAAGGCACCATTCCATTAGTCGCATGATACATATTTCCATTGCACTACAAGATTTTGAGGGAGTTAGGTTTACATTAAATTTGTTCAAATTCTAAAGGCTCTCCGTAACGACAAGATAATTTATTTAGTTACTGAGTAAATACAAATCAATGTTCATTGAGATCTATAGACACTCGAATAAAACATTCGAATGTAATTTACTCTTCTTCCATTGACCTGGGTAGTGATTGATCATCTACAATATAAGGTATAAGAATCTGAGATGGCTTAGTGGTGAAGTGGTAATTAGCACGTGTTTGAAATTATTGAAAGATCAGTCCTTCACCACTAATGGATACAAATTCCTTTAACTTCCAGTTTCCACAAATTACTGAGAGAATGTCTACCGCGAGGAAGTGAAGTTACGACATCTTTAATTCGTTTCAGTTTGAGTAAGCTGCCAATTCTAGAATAAATTTTGCTGCTATTTTTTACTGAGAAATTACTGAGGCATAACATTTTATTAATAACCAAAACTTGAAAAATTATGACATTTGGATTTGCAGCCGTTCTCAGCATTTAAATGAGGAAAATGGGTTGCCAAAATATCCGTTGATGATCCTGGGAGAATATTTCCAAAATGAGGAAAAGTATTGATAGATAAATACTAATAAGATATAGAACAAACCTATGCGATGCGGTAAAAATCTCTAAACATAAAAATAAATGTACGACCAAGCATTTTTTTATAGAAAGCAAAAAAAAAAATTGCTTAGAAATTTCCCACAAATCATGTTTCATCGCGGATGCTTTACCTATACGCACAAAATATAGCTGAAACAACTATCTAGTAAAATCTTCTTGTCGATTATATTTGCTATTCCCTTTTATTCCAATACCTCAACTGCATAAATGCTCGACAATCGCCCACCGAATCAAATCCGCCCATCTAGTTCTATAAGGGCCACCTAGATGAGCGGATTTGATTCGGTAGGCTATTGTTGAGCGTTAATGCAGTGGAGGTATCGATTTCTCCAGTAAATTATACTCAGGTTAGGTCCATGTCAAAATTCATGCAATGCATACACGGAGTTTGTGCGCAGCTACGGCAAGACGTCCTATCCAAATGTTTATATTTATTCAAAAATTTCGAGTCAATGCGCAAGAATTGTGTGGCCGAACCATAAATTAAACCGAAATAAATTGGAAATCAAAGTGAAGGACAGAATTTAGCATATAATTAAAATACGAATTAGACATTTTTTAACTCACAGCAAGATCACACATCTCACACGATAAACACGTCTACCAAGAGTGGCTAAAAGAATGTTCGTTTTCCATTTGGATTGGAACTCTTAATACACAGACTCAGCGCGGCTGACTGCAATTCGCTCAGCGTGAATGGAAATGAGGAGAGCATCTCAAGAGCATGTATACAAGAGCAAAAGTGAGCTCGTCAAATTTCAGGGGCAAGTAGGTACCCTTGAGTTGTCAAGTGCGAGAGCTGACCTGCATTCAGACTAACGAGATGGAGGCCATGGTAGCGTAAATAAATCTCAGTCTGAAACGACGTCGGAAATGAGAATCACACAAAAGAACATTTGCCGGTGAAAGTGGCAACGTTTAAATAATGCATATTCATCAGCGATATCACGACGTACTTGAACTCACAGGCATGTGAAAAGGGGTGATTAAATCATCACATAACTCCAGCTGAAATATTTAAAGACACTTCACATCAAGATGAAACTGAGAGCATTTTAGAATAAAATTTGATGCAAATTAGCGGTACTTTAAAGCAACACAGCTGTTCTAAGGGCGTATTCCACATACATCTAACCTTTTTCCGAATAACTTTTACAGTCAATTCAAGATATTTCTTCCTAAGATAACAATCACTACACGTGAGTGGGTTCAACCTAAACCACTCGTTACTGCTCAAGCGAATTTTTTTATTTTATGGCGTTATTATATATATATTATATATTATAATCCAAATTCTGGATTATGGCCGAAATTTCTTGCGCCTTTGGATCACAGCTGCCTTTTCCAGCATTAAAATGTAAATACATCAAGAAACCGCAAATAATCGAAGGGAAAAAGTTATACCGATTACAATAAAAATAATAAATTGATTTAACTAAAAAATGTGAAATGGCAACTTCAGTTTTGGAGGTATTTCGATTGATATAATATGGAAACATTGCTCTCGCAGTGCCATTAAGATATAAACAGAGAATAATTGGAGTTAAAAGTGCATAAGTAACTGAATTAATGAGAGGAATTATTGAGGAATTTTTATGAACGTTATTTATGAACGCTGCACAGTAACGAAAAGCCTGGGCAAACATTTAAATAGTTATAAATATATTTTACTAAAATATTGATGCTTCTCGTACATCGTGAGTTTTACGTATGATGTAAAATAAATTTTGAATCGGAATGGAGAACGAGTTAAAAGAAACGATATCGTCAGAATCAACCGATCAGACCCACCAGAGATCACGTGGTTAGAGATGTTACCATTTCAATCTTGGTCTTATGCGCAGAAGCAAAAAATAGCGTATGCACATAAACATTTCCTCTTTGATTGGATTAGCAATGGGAAACACCTCCTGAGAATAAAATTCGCTACTTTTATGAAAAGTAGTAAGAAAATCTTTAAACTAAGTCACAAAAAAATTGTAAAAATTGATATAAAGTTACCTTCTTCTGGATATTTTTGAAGTTCTCCCCGCCATGATCAAGGAAAGCGTTTGCCAAACTTTGCCGTATCTTAGGAAGCTGATAGTAAATTTCGACACGCACACGAAAACATCAAAAAAACGTACTTCACTTGAGAAGACAGAAGAAATTGAGAGACTAAAAACCTCTTATGAGTCAGAGATAGTGAAAAAAATGTTGCGTAAGTCAGGGAGGGGAGTGTGAAGGTTAAATGTGGCGGATAGAATGAGGGGAATCGACTGATATGAAGCAGCGGAAAGGAAATATATACTTCTACGGCGTACGAGGAGCTATCACGATGATGGTTTTAATTTTTTTATACTCTCTCATTGACGCCGTTTGAGACCCATTTAAAGCAGTTAATGAATTACAGATACGACACAGAGCAATGATCACGACTTCATTTTGCATATTGCCTAAAATATTACATCTTCAAGAGTTTACGCTTCCATTTTTTAAATTCTTCCAGTCAATTCCAGCCATGACTTTGCCCGTGGCTAAAATACATTTATCTATCTGTGTCAACACGGTAGATATTAGTCCATACAAATAATCATGTAGGTAGGTGCAATGCATTTACTTTCCATCACAGTAGAATTAATTTCTGTTTAAATCCACGCTATAATTTTTCAAACGTTTCGGGTTTCAAGAGAGTTTTTAGCCATCATCTAGGCATAGGTCTAGGTTAGTTTGAAAATTAAAAGTGAGGAGTTTATATTGGGTTTATTATATGATGAATGTAAGCAACTTTCTACGTATTAAAGCCTTAATTAATTTATGATATCCATTTCCTTTCGTAAAATAAATATGATAAATTCATTAATAACGAATCAATTATTAAATTTACAGAATAAATCAAAGAATGATGAATGAGAGGCATGTCAAATTCCATCATTAACGGAGATTAAGATTAAGAAGTGCTAGACATGGTGGGTGAGGAGAGGCAGCTTTTAGATGAGATACGGAGGAGACAGAAGGTATGGATGGAGCGAGTACTTAGCGGGGAGGGGATGCTGAAAACAGTGTTAGAGGGTAGAATGTTTGGTAAACGAGTGAGAGGAAGGAAAAGATAGGATGAAAGGGAGTAGGCCTTACTCTGAATTGAAGAGGGAAGTGCTTGAAGAAAGGGGATTTTCCCATAATGCTTCTCAAGTACTTCATGGAAACCTTCCTTAATCTGTAGAATACTATAATAAATAAATAACGACGATTAAGTTGCATAAAAATTTTATTCAATGATGGATGATTAAAATATTGAATTGATAATTCATTCAAAATAGCATGACATGATAGCATATGCCATACATTTCATAGTCGATAAAAACACTCCCATATATAAGAGTAATAAATCGTAACGATCAAAATATGATTGAAAAGCATGCACTCGAAGATTAAATTGAGGTTCCCAACCGTCTTATATAAGGTGGCTATAATTTATCCTTTGCCAATAATTTACAACAAAACTCCCGCCCGTCCATTGCACCGAAGTATGCTAATTGAGCCTGTAAATGACGCAATGCACTGCTCCTATTAATCAAGGGGCTCTCGCCGACTTTCACCTCCACATGACGAGTGACCAACCGGCGAATAACTATGCTGGTCCTCGACACTAGTGAACATGACAAGTGGAGACTTGCGACTGGCATCATGGAGTGACGGCATGAAGGCGTAGATTTAGAATTAGGCTCTCGCCCGCGGACCGAAGAATTGCGAGTAGCGAATGTAGGTACTTCTAACTTGAACTGAACTTGTTCTGTTATCATAGGTGCCAATTACATAACTGAACGCTTTTGTGTATCATTTCTGACTCAAAATTTGAGAATTTCAGACGTGTGTTAGATTGTATTTTAGGAGCGGAAGATATTTGCGGATTATTTGCATCCAGAACCATATCTTTCACTCTGATTCAGTAAGAATTATCTGTAATATACGAACATATTTGCATTAGGAATTCTAGGATGCAAGCAACAGAGGCCCGTTTATCTCAACAGAAGAGCCATAATTTCTGGTGATTTAGCTTCACCACGATGCCCACGCACAGCATTTTTAGCAAAATAAGTGTGCAGTACTTATACGCAATGTGCCATCAATATGGCATGTCTTCAAATCAAATTATGACGAACGGTCGCAGATTCCCTCAAAAATAACCAAAACTTTGGTTCTATGGTTGTTAAAATATTGATGAAAATTGACGATGGATAAAAATACACATTTAAAATTCAGCCGGTTAAAAAAATTAAATTCATTCTTGGCACGATGCGCTTATCGGCCGTCAGCTGACAACACGAAGTGAATCTTTCCACTAAATTGGCGCAGCAAAACCGCGGGAGGATTTGAATTACTCAATAAGGAAATTCCGCATAACGGTCTAAAGGATAATTATTTAAACATTTCATTCAAACAGAAAAATTCGGCATTTTGATTGGCCAAGGGTGGGCATTTACATAAGTGCGCTCGTATTTATTCGGTATGGAAAAATATCTGTTCGCCCTGTTACTGTGTTAAGACATCGTGTTTTAATGTAAAAAAATTCGTAGAAAAAGGCGAAGTGAAGGGCATTTAACTTTTTACTAATTTCCATATTATATTATTTATTTCATGGTGGGTATTTTTTTCATGCTGTTTTAGTTCAAAAATAGAAGAATCGCAAGAAAATGTGTCAGCCTGACAATTACCTATTTTGTTCGTGAATACGCAGTCTTGGAAACTACCAGTGGAACATTTATAATAACAGCCCGAAATATAACCTTCCTTGTACAAGCAATCCAGGAGGTAGATACAAGCGTTATCGAAGTATTTCAAGCCTCGAGAACACGATATTCTCAACTTAATATTCAACACTCATACGTCAGTTTAAACACTTCTTTCTCATAGCACCAGTAGACATGCAGGAAAATTGGTTGAAGAATTTGCTTACTTGAAATATGGATCAATGGGCCCATACACGAACCAACGCGTAAAATTTGAACTTGATCCAAAAAAAGGATTCCCACAGGAGCTAAATTCGAAAACGTCGTTGGCGAAAGGAAATTAAAAAAATAAAGACGGTAAGCGAGGCGAAAGCAAAGCCGTCAATTTCGTCAACGGGACGGGATTTTTTCCTCGTGGAACGGCAGGCGTATTTAGTTATCGCGACACAAAAATATACCTGCCACCGATTCGCATGAAAAATGTGACATTTTCACCAAAAATTGCCTGCAGTGCGGATCGTGGAGGGGAGAAATCGGGCACCCAGGTAACGCGATGGGAGACGGGGGCACAAATGACCTCGGGTTGTCCCAGCGCAGCATTGTGAACCTTTACAAATCAAGATCATAAAGAAGTCTCGATTGACGACGCTGAGAATATAAATGACTTCGTACCAGTTCGAATACTACTATTAACTACATATTTCACCATTGGCGGGTGAAATGTCATGAGAAAAATTGCCAGATGACTGTATTTCACCCTCATATTCAGCGAGGCAGTTAACGATTCCACTTCTAAGGTGTAAACAAGCTCCCGTTTTGCAGAATGATATCGTTATTTCACGAAAAATATGCAATATCACGCATTTAACGTATGCCGTTTCACTCACTGGGTCATTTGGTTTATTTAAGCTATGATGAACTAACTGTGAATTAGTGCTTCGAAATATTTATTTTAAATCAACCGGTGTTGGTCTCGTTATAGTAAAAAGACGATAAAACGAAAATGTTAGTTTGCTTATATTAACTTGAATGATGCATGCACCTCAAGGCTAACCCTATGTTCTGTGAATTCGTATCGCCCTCGAGTACCGCTTGGTTATACTTTCCTTTAAACCTAAAAAATATGCGTTTTACTATCTCCTTAATGTTACAAATGAGTTTTAAATACTTTTTCCTACTCGCCACACAAATGTATCATTTGTTTTGCAGCTATACGTGAATTTTAATTTTTCACTTAACTATAACATCATCCAGAGATGATGCCTTAAAAGTAGTCAATGCTGCATTTTAAATGAATTTCTTTTATACTCATATCCAATTGATCTACTGTTCAAAGCTCTACAGCTAGGATTTAAACTTAAATTTTATCTTGAGTCTGTTGCCACTCCCTATCTATAGGTAGCACTACTGAACACTCCAGATGACTCAAGATTAGGAAATAGGAAACTAGATAGCACACAAAACGGGGAAAAAGACTCGCGTATGTCACGATGGTGCGAAATTACTCGGCTAAATGAAAGGATTAGAATTGTAAGAATACTTCAAATACCCTGAATTTTGGGCAGGGACTGCAGTGGAAAAGCATTTTTTTCACGATTTTCAAGTTCTAGACCAAAAGACTCGCGGCTTAGCTTTAAGCCACCGAGTGCGTCCACCGGGTTGCGGATGGTGGGTCAACCTCTAGATATAGAGGTTAGCTGCGATATAAGCAAGTTTACTTGTCGAATAAGCAGTCGTGGACAAAAAGCGGCGGTTATCCGAGGTGGTATGGGCCTATCCCTGGGTGAGATAGGCCATCTAAATGATACACTAAACCTGTGAAGATACCGTGACTTGGCGATGAGAGGCCGCCAACAATTATGCCTCACATCATCCGGAGGAGAGGGCAGCAGCTCTTCATCATATGAGTGAAGGTGGAGATCACGATGGTCAGTACAGCGACACTCATTGCACTTCAGGCGTGGTAACATTTACTTTAACGGCTGTAGTACTGCGATGTGGAAGGCAAGGGGAAACCACCACATTATTATCCCGAGGAGGCGCAGCTACTCCAACTTTAAATTGTCTGACATGATGGAATTCTCTCAGGTAAAAAATTCCGGAGGTAAACTAGTCCCCCATTCGGATCTCCGGGCGGGGACTACCCGAGAGGGTACATCGGTCAATTGTGATAAAGTTATGAGGATAGGTACATGGAACGTGAGATCACTCAGGACTTACGGTAAGCTAGAAAACCTTAAAGTGGAAATGGAGAGATTGAATATCGACGTGCTAGGAATCAGCGAAATGAAATGGCCTGAGGAGGGAGACTTTTGGAGTGGAAGCTATAGGATTATACACACAGGATCCCTGAACGGTAATGCTGGGGTTGGGATAATGCTCAGAAAGAGCGCCGGAATGCGTGTGAAAAGCTTCCTACAGTACAATGAAAGGATAGTTATGGTGAAGATAGAGACTAAGCCGGTAGATACCGTAGTGGTTCAGGTCTACATGCCCACGACAGACTACGAGGATGAAGAAGTTGAAGACGTCTACGATGATATAAAGGAAGTAATCAAAAAGGTAAGGGGTGAAGAAAACCTAATTGTTTTAGGTGATTGGAACGCTGTCGTCGGCGAAGGCCAGGATGGAAGAATAACTGGAAAATATGGATTAGGAAATAGAAATGAAAGAGGAGAAAGGCTGTTAGAGTTCTGAACAGAACACAAATTAGTGGTTGCCAACACTCTATTTAAGAATCACATGCGAAGAAGATACACATGGAAAATGCCAGGAGACAAAAGAAGATTTCAACTAGACTATATGTTAGTGAAGCAGAGGTTTAGAAACCAGATAAAGGACTGTAAAAGCTACCCGGGGGCAGGTATTGACAGTGATCATAATCTAGTGATGATGAAATGCCATCTGAAATTCAAGAAATTGAAGAAATCAGCAGAGAACATCTGGCAATAAGAGAAACTTAAGGAGCCAAAAAATCAACAGGCCTTTCAAGAAGTAGTGGAGCGCAAGAGAGGACTAGATCAGTCTGAAAACTCAGTTGAGAATAACTGGACTACCATAAAAAGTGGATTCCAGGAGGCCGCTAGAGAAGTTCTAGGGATAAGAAAATGTGTTAAGAAAAAGCCATGGATCACGGATGAAATCCTATACCTCATTGAAGAAAGGAGAAAGTATAAGAATACGAATACTGAGGAAGGGCAGGCTTGCTACAAGAGAATAAGGAACGAGATTTGCCGCCAAGCGAGGAAAGCCAGAGAAGCGTGGATGAGGAACATATGTGAGGACGTAAAAAATAACCTCGTAAAAGGGAAAGTGGAAGCGGCCTATAGAATAGTGAGGAACCATTTCAAGGAACGAAACACAAAATGCAATAGCATAAGGGACAGGAATGGAAACATTCTAATTGAAAACGAAGATAAAGCCGAGAGATGGAAGGAATACCTGGAGGAATTATACAACGGGAGCAAACTTAGCTCAAAAGTTCTCGAAGAGGAAAGTGAAGTTGAAAAGGATGACATTGGAGCAAGCATCTTAAGATCGGAATTTGACGCTGCAGTAAGAGACCTGCGAAAGAATAAGGCCCCAGGAATAGATGACATTCCAGCAGAGTTAATAAAAAATGCAGGAGAAAAGGTCTTAACTCAACTGTATAAAACTATCTGCGATATGTACTCAACAGGAGATTTACATAGTGACTTCGAGAAGAACATCATCATTCCCATACCCAAAAAGAAGAGAGCTGAGAAGTGCGAAGAATTTAGGACCATAAGCCTGACGACACATGCGTCGAAGATTCTGACAAGAATCATTTACAGGAGAATTGAACGAAGAGCAGAAGAATTCCTGGATGAGGACCAATTCGGATTTAGGAAAAGCAGGGGCACAAGGGAAGCAATTTTTGCTCTTAGGATGATCATAGATAAGAGAATGGAGAAAAACAAACCAACCTTCATAGCATTTGTCGATTTAGAGAAGGCCTTTGATAACGTGGAATGGAAATCAATGCTTAGAATTTGGAAAGAAATCGGGGTACTCTACAATGATCTTAGAATTATTCATAGTTTGTATAAAAACCAAGTAGCTGTGATCAAATGTTGACCAAACGGTGCAGAAGCGAGAATAAGAAAAGGGGTGAGACAAGGTTGTGCGCTTTCCCCCTTATTTTTAATGTTTACATAGAGAAAGCCATCAACGAAATCAAGCAGAAAGCTTCGGATGTCAATATCCACGGAGAAAAAATTAGTATGCTGCGATTTGCTGACGACGTAGCAGTCATAGCCGAGACAGAGAAGGATTTGAAGAAGACGTTGACAAACATGGTAAGGACAATGGCCAGATATCAGCTGAAAATCAACAAAAATAAGACTAATTTATTAGTTTGCAGCAAAAGAGAGGAGGCTAAAACAAACATCAACCTAGGAAAGCATAAGCTTGAAGAGGTGAACGAGTTCTCTTACCTGGGAAGCCGAATTACCAGCGATGGACGGAGAAAGAAAGAAATACACAGTAGAATAGCGCAGGCGAAGAGGGCTTTCTACAAAAAGAAGAATCTTCTTACAGCTGAAAATACCAGCATAGAAATAAGGAAACATTTCATCAGATGCTACATATGGAGTATTTTTCTCTATGGAAGCGAGGCTTGGACGTTGACAGCAGCAGAGAAGTCAAGAGTGGAAGCATTCGAAATGTGGTGCTACCGAAGAATGATGAAGATAAAATGGATTGACCGTGTGAGTAACCAGGAAGTGCTAAGGAGAGTAGGAGAAAAGAGAAACCTCCTAAAACCCTTATGCAGAAGAAGGGACAACTTAGTTGGCCACATTTTGAGGCACGATGGTCTGATGAAGACAATCGTTGAAGGACAAGTGGAATGGAAAAAGGGCAAGGGACGGCCCCGAATGAGTTATATATATGACAGGTTATAAAGGATGTAAAAGAGAATAAATATGTAGCTATGAAGAGATTAGCGGATAGGAGAGAGAAATGGAGAGCTGCGTCAAACCAATCTTAGGTTTGTTGACTAATGATGATGATGAGATCAAAAGGCATACCAAAAGCGCCCACTATCAAGTCGAAGACTATTTCAAATATTTATGACCAATTTGAGATCTTAAAAGTAGGAAAAATGAAAAAACTATCATAAACATAGACGCAAAGAGCAGAGAATAGTCATTTGGAGCAGATTGGTTCTCGCATTTGACGATAACTCAATTTTTTTCTGTGAATAATAGTTACAATCAAAGAAAGGGATAACAGTAAAATCTGGTGCCGGATTTCGGAGATTGAATAAAATGACCGTAGTTGAAGAAAAAGTCGTTCACGCTGCCTTAATGGAACAGACAAAAAAATTATGCTTCCCGAGCCACTATTTTGAAGCAGTACCATTAATTACAAACACGAGACACTGTAAGAGTTCTCCGCTCTTACTCCCCGAAGACAGCTAGGTCTGATTGGTCGAAATGGTTACCATGGCTCCCTTTCCTCCCATAACGCGTTATGTAGTGCCTTGCGCTCACATGGCGTTATGCGGGTTTTTTTGTGGCCGTGGAAAAACGGCCTAAATCTTCTGCTCCCTCTTAGTAGAATTATAGGAATGGCCACCATTTTTACTTCCCGAACAAATATATGGACCACCTTCAATTCGTGCAAAGCGTTCAAACTCACGTGACCCCTTTGGCGCCATCCTCTTCCTTTTCCTCCATAGATTGATGACTGTTCGTTCAGTAAGGTGACAAATGATAGGAAAAACGTATCAAATGTGAGGTTTAAGAATAAGAGATAGTTGACTTAGAGTAAGAGAGGTACCAAGTGAGAGATATCATTGTGGGAGAGGAAGATGTGTACTTAACAGCGACCTAAAGAAAGAAATCGTCCTTTCCGAGATTCGATCCAGAGCCCGCGGAGATGGAGGTCAGTGCATATGTATAGTTAATTACGAGCTCACACTTTTTCCATGTGATGCAACATCGCATGCAAAATGCATTTATTTAAACTAAGATTCTGAATCTGAGACACTCATTTTAATTTTCTTCTCGTAGCCTTTAAAAAATAAATTTGAAATTGGTTATATTCTTATTATTATAAATAAATTCAAATATTTTTATTCTCATTACGCCATTTGGCGATTTCCATCGAAAAATAGAAATGCAAAATGCACAGGTACGTCAGAATCGAATAAAAATTGGTACATTCAGAAATATTGTATTATTAATGGTATCTTCTGTGGAAGGAACATTTAATTCCCCCTTAAGGTGGGAGTAAATATCACCGAGCAACAATTTTCTCACACAGCTCTAATAATTATATAGGATAGCAAAAGAAGCATTCCACCCTACCACCTTCTAGATTTTCACCGTAGCCTTCCAAATGAAAAACAACTAAACTAGCTCTAAACACCATTCAAATTCTCTAAAGTCCACGGGCACCGACTATCTTTCCCAATGTCATACATTTCTATCACTAAAACTCTTCATCAACTTGGAGGATACTTCCTCCTTGTTTTTCTCATTCTTCGATAGCTGTCTCTGTAGTTCAGAGCTAACACATAGCCACCATTCCGTCGATACCACATAAGACCACTCAGGCAACAAAAATACATATGCCAACAGAATGCAATAAATTTAGACCGAATAACGTAAATATTTCACCAAGACGGGTTTGTTTGTAAATTATAAGGGCTCGTGAAACTTTTATGCTTCTATCCGGACTGAGTGTGCGTTGAATGGTTCCCTTCTGGTGCGATATTTAACGGTTGATTTTCCCTACGCCACTTGCGTTGGTGGCGGGCTGGTAGGGCCGAACTGCCCCGGATAGAATAATGACAATAGTTGTATGTATATTCCATAGAAACGCACGACTTCTAAAGTTCAGAAATCTCAACTAAATGCCTGCGTCCATTGCATATGCGACGTGGTGAAATAGTGGTCACGTCGCCATTTTCCGCTAACAAACCACATTATTTTCTCCACATCACATCATCACTTTGATTTTATATTTCTAGAAAAACTCAAGTAATGTATCCAAAACGGCGAATATTGAAAAAATAAACCACAAAATTTCACGCACGCATACATCTATCCATTTGTTAAGCAGTTTATTTTCACGTCTTTTTCATTGCAGGAAGATATTAGATTTATTCCGTGCAAGGGATAGGAAAAAAAACAATATTACGCGAAGGAGAAGTCTAGGTTGCTCCAATATTAAAAGAATGATAAAATTTTACAGCGATGGTATCACATGAAAGAAGTCTTGAAGAGCAGACACATGCTACGCAGAATCGCAATCAGAAAATGTAATCATGCATCCACCACAGCGGGTAAGCAATCTGGAAAGCTCATGAATATCCTGTAAACTAAGACAAAAAATATGGGCTTAATAATACTAGGAGGGATACAGAAAATGATTAGTGATAAATGGATCGTTGAACAAGTGAAAAAATGTTGAACATAGGCTCAATGCGTTCCATAAAATCTTGAGAGAAGAAAAAAGTTAATCAACATGAATGCATGGCTGAGCAGCCGACTTCGCAGTGCAATATGTATGGATCGGGAGAACACTTATCATATAGTTTGAGAGAAGGGATTTTGTTAGCAAACTGAAGAATAGCATGCAGAAAATAACATAATCCCGAATGCTCCTGCCAATCACTCTTCGTATGCCAATGGTCCAGTGCCATTTCCCTTGCCAGCTGAAGTAGTCCATGAAGCAGTAGCAGCCAGAGAAACCAGCTTGCAACTCAGGTTTTTAAAAAAGGCTTCACAATATTTATATCCAAAGAGGTAAACAACCCAAACACAGTGACCACGACGGCTTATTAACTATAAATGAAAAACAATCGTGTAGAAGAGAAAAATCTGAGAATACAGTGTTCATACGAATAGATTTTACTAATCAGATAAGCGCAAATCTGAGGAGAAATCACGAAGAACCATGTTGAGCAAATACTTGTCTACAGTAGTTCAGTACCGTTCACTTAGCAGAGGAAGAGTATCAGTGCTGTAATTGTTTTTGGAAGAAGAGCCACGTGTAACAATATTAATCATAGTGATTGGAGTTGTCCATGATTGGAAATAATTGAATAATTCGCCGAAAGTCACTGTTTACTCGAGCAATTGGAAAATAACTTTAAAGTATGAAAGCCATCAGGAATAATAACTCGTCCTGTTCCATTTAATAGAAGTAAAATTATCAAAAGATATCAGCCCAGTTAATTAAAGCTCAAAAATTAAATATTAAACATAGTTAATGAATGAGAATCATTGAATGAACTGAGAAAGAAGAATAAGAACATTCGATCCGAATGAATAGGCTTATCAAAGGACGAGAAATGCATGTAAGATGGCATCGTTATTCATCCAGAAATAGTTTATCGGTATTAGGCTCTATTAGCCTTGAAGACATGCGACGAGAGGCATTTGGGGCTGCATGTCCCATTATTGCCCGATATGAATTGGGGAGTAAGTGGGAAAGGTCAAAGGATACGCGGATGTCCCTCAATGGGCGAGAAAATAGACCACTCGTATACTCTTCGACCTCATTTGTCATTTATCTTACAAATATAATTCTAATTTTCTTGAAAATGCATATAATTTGAAAAACTAAGAAATGAAAATATGTCTCATTGGATTGAAGATTGGTTTACATCACTAAATTGTACATGCAATGGAATCTTCCATTTCATTTTCAAAGACGAGGAATATTCAATTAATCTCCTTTTCAATAACAGGTTATTTAAATCCAAATTTGATACAGTAAAAACTACGTAATTAGCTCCAATTTTAGCATTGTGGCTTAGGCACTAATGGAGGTTAGAGAAAATTTCATTAATTTTTGATTAACTGAGATGCTATTCTAAATAATAGTCGCAACAACAAATGAATTTGCCACTACGGATTAAATGAAATGTATCGATTTTTGATGTGTGTCAATCAAAAACAATAGGTATATCCCATTTTCCAAAACGGGGAATATTCACTTTATCTACTTTTTAATACCAGGTTTCACAATCAGTTTAGGCAGCCCACATACCACCAAAGTTTCCACCCGAAGAAAATCTCCGACTACATGCCTGTTTTGGATAACTCCTAATTAATATGCCAGAGTAGCTTCCGAATTACGCGTAAGCAACACTTAACAGTTGCAAATTGATTAACCGCCGCACATACTTCCTAAACCAGCAGGCCCAATCGTGATTTAGTAAGAAAAGTCTGAGCGTATTTTTCGCACAGCTTCGCCATCGATTCGGCACGGGTATAAATACTTCTATCTCATTATATTTTTGCAGTGGCACATTTTAGAGACCTTGAAACAAAATTGTGGGGGGAGAGCTCTAATGTCGGGAAATAAGGGACACCCTAATGTCACAGAGAACGGAAATGGGTAGGGACTCATTATCTAGCTATATTCACAGCAGGGGCGAAAACTTTTAGCGTACATTAGGGAGTTTTCCCCAAACATCCGCAGCCACATGCAAAATGTGAAAACCGGGCTTTTACGCAGACAATATCGATAACGCTCCACCCCGGGTGCTGTTCCCACCGACGATTTATAACCATTTCGCTGTTCATGTACCAAGGGGGCGCACCTCCGGTTCTCCGGCTCTCTCCCACTTTACAGCGAACGTCCGTTCAGTTTTCCATTCATCACACGGACACCCATGAAAAGGCCAGCTCTATTTCTCTTCTCTTCTTGGGCGCTGGGATACTCACTCATCCCTTAGACCCCGACCATATGGCGTCATCCCGTGATCCAACATCATTGGCGGCGCGAGAGAAGAGTTAAAAGGGGTAATTAAAAAAAATGACGCACTTCCTCCCGAGACACGCTCCATTTCGCGCTTTTTTCACCCTTTCCATATCTCTTTCTCTCTCTCTCTCTCTCTACGCTCTTGCGTTTCCTTCGCGCGTTATGCTTTCGGATTTCGGTGGCGCCAATTCGGTGACGGCACGAACTAAAGGGGAAAAGCGGGAAAAAAGAGGAGGGAGAAGGAAAGAGGAAGGGAGGCGCGGAGCAGAGAAAAAGGCGGGAAGGGACCGAATGGCTGAATGAGCGCGAATAGCGGCGCGGAGAAGCCAGCTGCCGGACTCTAGTGCTTGGAAGGCTTAGCAATCTGGTGGCGGCGAACGGAGGATAGTTGCCGAAGCACAAGAGCCCGGCGAATCATCAAGAGTAATAGACTTCGTAATTACGGAGAGAGAGGAAGAAATAACTGAAAGTGTACTCTGGAGTGAATACGCGTCTCCATGCCTTGAATCACGGGTCTTGAGATGTAAACATTTTATCTCGACTCGACGGTTTCAAACTCTAATTTGGGTAATTTAATAACATGAATTTGAAAAAGAAAACCTGCGAAAAATTCCTCAACAATTTTACCACCGCACATAACCAAAATCACCGGTTCCTTCGATCAGTCGATTTCACAAGATTGCAGGTGTTTACGTTTGAGGAAACCGATCATTTGTTCCAATTCAGAGATTAAATTATAATATTATCTAATTTCGATGAAATTTCAATTAAAAGCTTTTTGAGACCTCTGCTCTGTCTTGACACACTTAAACAAGATGATTTAATGACATACGCATCAAAACATTATCGGAAATTGCAATGAATCAAGGAGCAGGATAAGTTGTGTGAGTGCGCAAATCAGTACCAGATGGTTCCGTAAATTTTACAACCCACACTGGCGCACACTTATGACACCTGTTTTTCAGAGCAACGCCGAGAATGTATAAGTGATTTCATGACACGTCCAGAGAGTATGTGAATGAAAATTCATGTATAAGATTTGCTGAACTATCTATAATGTTTACTAATACGTTAGTTTAAACAGGGACTTAGTTTTTTTAGCTAGAACCTGAGTTAACTGCAATGTTTGTAAAAACGAATATCAGTGAAGCCCATTTCGTCACCCTGGAACTACAGGCTAAACAACATTATGGCAAAATTCTCTTTACTTAGAAGAATATGAGAAGAGTTATTGACCCTTCGTTTCATGGGGCAAACATGCCATAAGTGTCATGAATATCAGAGCTACAAAAGCTCCCATTATATTCTAATGCAATAATGGAAATGAAATGAATTTTGCAGACAGAACTTGGTAATATCCATGGAAAAGATACGTGCGATTAATCGAAGGTTCACCTGGCTCACACAAACTAAAAGCAAATTAGTTGAGCACAGAAGCAACATACTAATCTCAGGCAGTTGGTACTTATTCCTCTGGTCCAGTTACAGGATCACCTAAAAACGCTATATCCTAACACCACAGAATTTAAAACATTCTCTGAATACTTCTGACGAAGTAGCATCCCGTTGATAGTTACCTAGAATACGGCAATAATAGTCTTTCCTAATTCAATCGGTTATGATATAAAGATATGCTTTGAAGGACGGAGGTACTATGGATTATAATTTATTTGGAAGCTATGTCTGAATCCTATTTAATAATAATTATTGCTCCTATTATTTTATCTGAAATTTGATTGTTCACATGACCGAGCTAAAAAATCGACATAATGGTTTTTTTGAAGAGGCTTTAGCTGTATTCTTAAAATAACGAAGATCAAAATGTTTCCAAAATACAAAATAAGAAATAACATTCTTAGTTTGGAGTAAATTTTAGGGAAATATCTGAACTAGCTTCAATTGAAGCCTTAATTTCGTTTTTATTAATCAACACTTAAATATAGAAGATTATTTTTCAATACCAAGGTTGAAGGACCGCGCCCAAACAGTGAATTTAGACTTTTATCGAGAAAACTATGCATCAGAAATTCTCTGGATAATATTCGTCCGAATAATCCCAGTTCTATTTATCCAAAAGTTTTCAGCGAAAGTTTTTTTTAATATTAAAAAAGGAGGAAAAAGAAAAATATGTCATTTACTTACTTTCTTAAGGGTGAGAGAAGCAGAGCGTCGAGCGTTTTTAATGGTGGTTTCAGAGCGAAGTAGAAAGGAGGTAGGGGAGGAAGAAAAATGAAAATAGATCTGGAAGTCGAGTTTGGTCACAATAGCAAACGTCACGCGCCAAACAAAAGGCGTGAGATCCAACGAAAGGTGATGAGGCGACAGGGAACGATCATTAAAGTTTCACAGACATGTCCCTTTTACAGCGCAGAGAATGAAACTATTTCGTCCACACAAAGAGATTCTAATTTTGAACGGGGTGTCCGTCGAGATGTAGGTCAAAACCTTCTTTCTGTTGCAAAGACTTGTCTTCAGGAACGCATCCATGTTGCTCAGTTGTTACGGAGACGTTTCTTTGCCAGTATCCTTTTCACTAGCTGCTCAAGGGAGAACAAAGCGGCGAAGTCTACATCATCAGACTTCCATGAAAAGATCTGATCATCATCAACGTCCGTAAGAATGCAAGTCAAATGCTTAGAAAAAATACTTAGCGAGGAATATCTCACGAAATGTATCGCAACATCGTGAACAAAAATTAAGTTCAAACGATACTAAACGTATCAACGTAACTCAAAGTTGTTTAAAAGGTCAGAAGAACATTAAACTTTACCATTTGTCCGTCCAAAGCATTACAAAAGCTAAATTCAAAAACCAAGATTTACGAGATAAAGGAAGAGGAAAGAAAAGTAACCCTAAATGTACGTAATAGTTCAAATTGGGATAATAACATCTGATAGCAAAAATAAATAGCGTGAAACCTCAAAATATTATAAATTATTATGTTCTGTGATGAATTTTGACGCAAATCAATCAATAAATTAGAATATAACGTTTTTCACTCCATTGAGGTACTTAAAAATATGCCAATAATTAATCATTAATTGCGAAATTATATAAAAAAAACTATAACGGAAGGCAGGTAATGGGAAATTACTCGTAATATCTCATTTCGTTCAGGGCAAGGATTCAAGTCTCTGTACGAGGATAATAAGTAAATTACTTCCTATAGATCCGCGATAAAAGCCGTAAACTGGTTCCAAACTCAAGTTTCCATATTCATAATATTCATCGCTTTACTGTTTAACCTTCCAACGCTTGAAATATGCCGATTTCAGACGAAACTAAACTAAGCAATCATCATACCGATGGTTTATACATGCCCCATTTAAACTGAATTAAAAGTATCATTATTCATCCGTTACTGATAATAATTGTTGAAGGTATCTCCAATGTATTTTGCAGGTTTAATATTAAATCATTTTCATTTCCTTTACAGATTTTATTGTATAAAAACTCATAAAAATGGACTTACGATGATTCCACTACGCCGAGAAAAATAATATAGACACAAATTCCAAAATAATGTACCATAACATTCACCCGAGCGTGTGAGACTTTGCGTTGGAACCTGAAATTTGGATGAAATTTTAGGGTGTATAAATGAATGCTTAATTATATCTTCATCTCATCCACAGAATTAATGATAAAATTCATAAATCGAATGACTGCAAAAACATGAATCGTAAGAAAAACAACAATATCTTCCTTATTTATTTTGTTATAACAAACCGACATGGAGAAAGAATTGTATGTACTTCCTCGAATGGAACTGAATTGAGTAACGTGAAGTGAAATACAGAGAAAATACAAGCATTACTTGCGTGCTTATTAAGGAACATACAAGGAGATCCTGATTCGTTAAAGCTCAGAGTACATGCATTAAGATTCAAATTGGGTGGGAATATATTATAGCATCCGTTTCTATTCACGGGAAATTTCTGCCTCCCTTTTTCTGTTTCCTGAATAATCTTCCCTCATTACAGTCTTAAGTATTCCTTCGTTCTCTAGACCACATTTTATTCACACCATCTAAGTAGCTGATTTGTGTTGTAATCAAATCTCCTCACTTACTTTGTAGAGCAATTTTTATTCCTGACTTTCTTCCATTCAAATTTACTTGTATAATGCCATATACGTCACATATTATAATCGACTGAAGCGAAATTTCCACTTTCAAATCTTATTTTCTCATAACTCTACATTTACGAAAATTACAAAAGATTCGCCAGTCATCAGGCTAATTACTGAGGGAGTAGAAGCGGAGTCATCCGATAGAGAGAAAGTTCATCTCATGTTTATTAAAAACTACCTTAGAATTTGTTGAAACAAATGATTAAAAATCAAACAAGAATATTTATTTTGACCTACCAGTTTTACGATCACCTCGAGTCACAGGAATTCCGATAGCTAGAATAACTTGGCAGAAAATCCATGATTCTTGATTAATCCTAAAATATTTCCCTTCATTCTTTATTCTCAGAAAAATAATTGGAGCAATAATTATTATTAAATAGGATTCAGACATGGTTTCCAATTAAATTAGAATCCGTAGTATCTCCGTCCTTCAAATCATATTTTTATATCATAACCGATTGAATTAGGAAAGACTATTATTGCCGTATTCTAGGTAACTATCAACGGGATGCTACTTCGTCAGAAGTATTCAGAGAATGTTTTAAATACTGTGGCGTTAGCATATAGCGTTTTTGGGTGATAATTTTTCATCATATAGTGCTTATACTCCAACGCAGCCCTATGGCTAATCATAATGCGGAGAGTAACTGGACCAGAGGACGAAGTACCAACTGCCTGAGATTAGTATATTGCTTCTATGCTCAACTAATTTGCTTCTAGTTTGTGTGAGCCAGGCGAACCTTCGATTAATCTGATATATCTTGTCCATGGATATTACCAAGTTCTGTCTGCAAATGAAAATTTATTTCATTTCCATTATTGCATTATAATGTAATGGGAGTTTTTGTAGCTCTGGGATTCATGACACTTAAGGCATGTTTGCTCCATGAAACGAAGAGTCGATAACTATTCTCATTTTCTTCTAAGGAAACAGAATTTTGCCATAATGAAGTTAAGCCTGTAGTTCCTGGGTGACGAAATGTGCTTCACTGATATTCGTTTTAACAAACATTACAGTTAACTCAGGTTTTAACAAAAAACTAAGTCCATGTTTTAACAAACATATTAGTAAATATTAAGAACTTCATTCCACTCCACGAAGATGAAAAACAGGTACAAGGAAACAGTGAAGAATTGTCGATTCAAGTCATAGGAAGCCACTGAATATAAAAACGCACGGGACCATTGGACATATATATCCTTTCCGCATTGTTGTTGGAGCCAGCACAGTGATCTACACTGAGCGGTCTGATCTGAAAATTACTATCACTCAGTATTAAATGCGAGACATACACATCTAGATGATCAAACGTTTAAAAAATCCATATCAGCCGTATTTTATCCAAAAATTAATTTAGATACAATTGGTACCTAATCATAAAGAAGAAGCAGGAGCAATTTCCACAATTTTAAGTTTATTGGTGCCATCGGCTTCTTCATTATGTTCCGTTTCCACTCCATCTCGCCTGAAACCTCAGATTATATTGGTACCTAATCATCAATCGCAGATCAATTTTTATCAAATACAAAAACGTAGATCTCAAACATTCTCTCACGGTAGTTTCTTCTCACTCAATAAAAGTATATTTTTACTACTATTTCTACCACAAATAGAGCTGCAGGTAGAAAAGCAAAAGATATAAATAACATATCAGATTCAGGGATAGCTAAAATATTCTAGAATGCCTAAATAAAATTATGGCACTGAAGATTGTATGAATTTCAACGTAGTACCTCTCCAACGTTTACCACTTTGAAAGGGGAATAACCGTGCTACGATATACTAGCGGAGTTATGCTGTAGTCAACAGAACGAGGGCGACAGAAATTTTCTTTTGTGTCTCGCTCTTCGCTTCCATAGTACGTGGTCGGAGCATACGCCCGGAACGTGGCGGATAATTGGGAAATTCTCTGGGAATATATAGATACGCGTTCTGGATGGCAAAAATACTCCTATCTCTGTCTCATTCCCTCAGTGCAGTTTTGCGGAATAAAATCTCAGTGTCCTGCGTCTCTCCGAGATAATATTTAGCAGAAAAATATACAAGAAGAGGGGTCCGGTGCACTGATATTCCACGGCAACGCGGAGAGTTACGCGTCGCTGGGCTCGGAACCCAAGTCTCCGTCCCTCTCTCCCTTTCATAATATTGCGCTCATACGTTCCTCTTTTGTTTCCCACATCATTCACTCCGTGCTATGCTTTGTGTGATTCTACACCAATCCTGCTATATTTTTTTTGTCCTCCCGATTTCAACGGTTTAAGTCTAATCCACGAAGTAACTCACGATGAAGAGCCATTTCATTTTTTTCTTGCTTTTCGGGCTCGGATAGAAAATTATTGCCGCTGCGGAGCTGGGAGTTATTATGTTTCGGCCGTATTTCCATTGTTCCGACGGTGCATTCGACGAAGAAAAAATTGCGTTTCGGCCAAAATTCGAGGCATGTAATGGCGTTGGTTTGATCCAAGGGCGTCGTTCGCCGAAAAAAAAGATTTCGGCCGCGTTCGGATTTTACGAGGTCGAGATGCCAAAGCAACGTTGTCCGTATCGCGTGAGAAAATCCAGTCAAAATATCACCTATGTTACGCGGCGTCGATGCAGGTGGATGCATTTAAAAATCAACGCTATCCGTCGATCGAGTCAGAGGTATCCGAGAATCGTATACTTTTATCAAATTCTAGGAAAATATTCTATCTACTATCAAATTCCAACTTCAACCTTCCACCCAAAAGTCATAGAATCTAAAATCGTGTGAAACCCTGTGAAAATTTTAATTTAATTAGAAATTGTAGAATCATTAAATTTTCGATCTTTTACAGTATTCCGAATGCCGCAATGTCTCTACTTTCTGAGGGTTCTTGGGTGCCAAAAAAATCGATGGCAATGAGTTATTTGAGGACCTTATTGAGAAGCCTTTTAATAACACCAAAGACACTTTGGCAGCCATTAGCCACACTTTGTACTTGTAGGAAAGCCGACGATTGTCCGAGCGATCGTCCTAACGATAGTTGGCAGAACTAGCTGTGTAAATGCATGACCAGACAATAATTCACGTAGTTCCTAACGTTGCCACTTTACGATGGTTAGGCGCTGGGATACCGGAAGAGGCAGAGTCCTCTAGATTGCTCTCTCAACACTACTCTCTCATCATGTCGTACTTAACTTCGTAGTTATTATATGGCAATATAGAGGACTCTGGGAAGAGGAAGCGACAAGAGAAAGACGAAAAGTTCGTGAAGCTCCCTTCGCTCTATTTTTTCATGGATATGTCCAAATAAGAATATGGTCGGAAGAAAAATTATTCGTTAATTATACGTCGAACAAAGTAGGCAATATCTTAACCCTGCACACCTCAACACCGTTGCTAACCTTCAATTTACCGTTCATTTTAGATGTCAGCACTAGAGGGCAGCACATGTTTTAACTATCGTTGTGTGAATGCAAGATAGCTCCAACGATTGCTGGAACAATCGTAACCTGAACGAGGCATAAGCTATCCCTCAGGAAGAAATGGCAGACACAAATTGTAAGAACTGGGGGAGTGACCAGGAAAGGCCGCAGGCCTGGGGCGGCTCTGGCCAGCGAGCGAGTAAACACCTATAGCAATGACCATTCATTTTTCTAATTTTGTATCTATGACCATTTTACGGATAATTGTAACCATGATACGGATATGCGGATAATCGTACGGATAAAAACATGAATTTATGCCGTAAATTATCACAAACTGTGCTTCCAAATTCGGTATTAATTATAGTACGATAAATGGAGGATATAAAAACATATATATATTTTTTAAATAAAAAAATTCACCCTCTTCCATGCACCCCAAGGCTAATGTATTTGTAAAATTAGGCAAATTAGGTGCGATATAGTTTTAGACGAAGACTTGACGAACTGTTCCCTTGTAGTATAGGAGTGCAGAGGAAAGATGAATCTCGGTAGGTGTCAGTGAGCATGACACTTAACCCAAATGAGCCATGCCGGGAGAAAAATCTGCTTTAAACTTCACACGGGAAGGGAAAGGGTTTGTCTCTCCTATCTGGGGAAAAGCAATCCACTTGCAGAACACTTCACGGCCTCCACCCCTCAAGTTGAGAAAGCTTTCAACTTACCCACCCCATATCTTCCACCCCTAAACATAACTCCCCCACCCTCCCTTTCAAGGAGCAGGATCACCCTCTCTCCCTCGCACACCACTTAACACACGGCGTGTTTATTTACCGGGCACCAAGGGCGACGGCAGCGCCTTTAACTTCCGTCGCTGCCGCTTTAAGGAGGAGGACGACGGCTGCGACTGCCCGAGTCAAAAGGGATATAATTTTCAGTTGGAGCGCGAAAAAAATCTGCTTTCACTGCTCTGGCATGCTTCAAGCCCTAATTATACGACCCCATGAAATGATTTACCTCAACCCTCGCATGGTATTCCTTAATCCAGAGTAATCCTTACTAGCTAACGATGACATTTTATTGCGTTCTAGGCGTTGCCCTCGCTCGTGAAAAACGGAAAAGAGATACTACTTGTGGACCATGATATTTTCTGAGAATGAGATGGGGACGTTTCTCTAACCTAACAAAGGGCGATATTCCGATCTGATTCATTCGACCCAGGATCCAATGGATTCATAAGGAGAAGTCCATCTATTTACGAGAACAAGGAGTTCCTTTTTTGTGAAAGACAAATACAAAGGTACTAATTTCACTTTGGCAAAATTAGTGAAAACACTTGTTGGCATAAATTAGAATTATTAATTATCAGTTAACTATTTCGATCAAAACAGATGCCGCTTCTCAAAGAGAAAACAAAAATAAGCGAGGTAGTTTTTAGAAGCGTAGTTGTAGTGAAGCCAAATGATCCCTGTTTTCCCGGAGACATAGGTCATTTAACGTTCCCGGATAGGGGTTAATGCCTATGAAACATTCAATTTGACGCCACTGGGTTTCCAGTTCAAAGGTTGGCTCGGAGTGACACGTTAAACTTTTCTCGAGTGCACGAAAAGGTACTAGGTTTGAAGAAAAAATGTAGAGAGTCGGATGTATTCGGAAAATATTTCCCTAGAGATATAAATATGACGTTTCAATTACATCATGAAAGGATTATCTAACTCACCACCATTCTGATCACTACCTTGAAACACGCTAAGGGCAGGTAAGCTGCTGGAATTCCGACTGCGAATCGTATTAACAATGGAAGACGAAAGAACAAAGGACGAGATAGAATTTCCATCGTCGTGAATTAGGCGCAAGGATAGTATACCATTAGAAAGCGAATTGATTTCCTAGTAGACTGACAGCAGCGGCACTAAATATGTTGAAATACCTTTTTCCCCAGACTTCAACGGGAGTCCTAGTTCGATGCCAAGACAGATCGATTAATTTTTTTCCCATGGGAATTATTTCTCTTCAGAGCACCCACGGTTAAATCTGTAAAAAGTCAGTGTTTAGGAGTTTCATCGCTGATGTATATGCGGTTTTTTCAACTAAATTTTGGCAAAAAAATGAACAAGTTATGGAAAAAAAGTGTAGTAACTTAGCAAGAAAAGGTTTTCCTTGATATCATGTTGCATTGTCTTCAGGCTGTTTCTGCAACGTGTGCCCAAGTGTCTCATTAAGGCACAGGATATTAAGCTCCATAACTCGAGCGCCCTTATTCTTTTTTGGCAACGTTTATTGATGGACTAAATTCTTCACGTCCATTGCAATTCTCACGAGACACGGATTAATTTAACAGTTTATTTAATAAAGTTAACATTTCTTGAGTGAAAGTGTAGCAATAAAGAGAATGATTCTTAAACGTTTAAATTTACTGTAAGAGGTAGCTTGAAATATTCACATCATAAAAGGCAAAATCATTTAAGGTAAAAAAACTCGTACATCAACCTGTATTCATTCCGATCCATTAAATTCACAGGCGACAGCCGATTAAATCTAATTCTGCAATAAAAGCTTTTAACTCAGTCCTATGGTGCCATACATTAAATCTCTTTTTGGGGCTCTGAAGTGAATTTCGAAACATTGGAGTCCTTAACACAACACCATTTCAGCACAACGCAGCATAATTCTTTGAAATGATTATATAACATCATGGATGGAATTCTCAATGAAAATAATCATTAGGTTCGGCCGACATTCGAATTCGGATCTCCCGTAACTAGTAGCATACTCGAACGGCAATCGGGGGATCTGAGTTCTATTTCCGGCTCAGTGAAATCATTTTTTTATTGAGTGGTTCATGCATGGTGCTAATTTGCACCCGTGCGCGTGACTGCTCACAAATTTAATGCTAAGTTGTAGGTAGTGTTATGGTAACTATATAGATCATGATATACCCATGACTTGAGTCCGAATCCCGGCAAAGCCAAACTATTTTTTCATGGTGAGTTTAATCCTTAGTGATAACTTGCACCTGTGCGCGTGACTGCGTAAAAAGTTAATGCAGTTTTATGATAATTATGCAAGGGATGAGCGAGTACTCGAAAATTCGAGTCGAGTCGAGTGGTTGGTACTCGACTCGAGTGTTTCGAGTAGTATTACGAATGTCCGGTCCAGTCGAGTAGTTTCTGTTTCAGAGCTGTAAAGGCCAGGAAGTAAGTGATTAATTTACGTATATAACCTTAATTACTATATATATTAATTAATTACTACGGGTTAATTCATATAAATTACTTTTCAACTGTTTAAAATACGTAATATCCATTCATCTCCTAAGACTGACACAATAACCATCAACGTTTCTCATTTTTATCCCTTTCACATCAGGGTAAGCATTCAGAATAAAAAATGTACTAGGGGATTGGAAAAATGAGAATGAATCAGAGCAAGTATTGTTGTATTGCAGGTTCAGAAATTACGATATTCGGCTCGACTCGATACTCGCGAGTTGTAGTCAACTCGACTCGAGATAATAAGGTACTACTCGCACATCCCTAAATTATACAGATCTTGATGTACCAAAGATTCGAGCTAAAATCCTGGCAAAGCCAAATCATGTTTTTCATGGCGTGGAATTCATCCTTGCTATTAAAATGCACCCTTGCGCGTGGTTGCGTGAAAAGTGTATGCATAATTATATGCAGTGCTATGATAACTATAAATACCTTGATATAGGTACCCAAGATTCAAGTTTAGATCCCGGCAAAGCCAAATTATTTTTCACCATGGCGAGGTTCACCCTTGGTGCTAATATTCATCCGTTCACGCGACTCCGGATAATTATAATTCATAGTTGTATGCAGTGCTATGATAGTTATATAGATCTTGACATACCCAAGATAGATAATATATAGGAAGGGAGAGAAGCATATGCAGAGGGAGAGAGAGAGAGAGAGAAATGGGGTTCGAGGAAGGCGTCTTCGCCGGGGCGAAGGAGTTGAGGGAAGCGTAGTCTTCCGTTTCACGCATCGACAGGCACTCATCTTGGGTGGAGAGAATGGCTGAAGCAGAAATCAACCCCTTTCTCCTCCCCCCCAGGGGTGGAAACCACACCCTTTCCCTTCAGGGCCTTCGAAAACCACCACCCTCCCTCCAGAGCTGCCAACCTTCCTGGTATTCATCCTCGCGGGGCAAAGAAAGAAAGAAATGAGCTGCGGAATTCGACACGCGATAGGCGAATTCTCACACGATTCCGAAAAATCTTCAGCCATCCCTTCGACGTCTTTCTCCACACGGCATTTCTTTTCACGCACGGCCCGAGCACGAAATGGTGAGGAGAATGCACGGAGAATGAGGCTATTTCGAAGGCTCTTATCCTTTCAGTCGTAAATTCCCTAATATGTATTTCCCTCTTATATAGGATAGATCCTGGGTATATTGGTACATGAAAATACAAGGAAAATAGTCCAAAAATCATATTTGCTGGAGTAAATATATAGCTTAGCGCTTATATGGCTTAGCGATGGGATGATAATGCACATAAGGAAAAATAGTTTCAAGCGTTGTATTGCGTTCCTCCATTATGAACATTGAAGTATTCCAATTTATGAATAGAATTTGAGTTGCATAACAATTTTCCACTTAGTTGTATCATCATCAGCCTCTGTACTTGAAGACGAGATCTTCACGTTGACATTATCATCGAAAGTAAAAATTCAGTTGATCGAAACTATCGAATTTCATTTTTTGCACCAAGTTATCAGCAAGAGTACCATTTTAGAAAGGTTCGCATTGCACGAATGTAATGGCAATCGTACATTTTTGGGAGAATACTTTAACTCTACCAAAGTTACTACTTTTATGTCCTGCTAAAATTGAATTATTATGTCATTCATAAAACGAATGTCCGCATTATATTCTACGCAATTTGCATTAAATCCTATGCGTCTAATTATTAATTACGGATACATGCAATTTTTCCTCGAAATATGTTTGAATACTTCCTCAAACATTCGCGTTTATGTGATTTAATTTTACCACTCGCTGATAATTTCCACTATTTAACAAAGAAAAATTAAATTCATTCAAAATATATGATACTTTTGTGATATATTAATAAATATGATGTAGATTCTGCTGCTTACTATTGGTTGCCGCTACAGAAAGCTAGAACATATCGCTGAAAATGCCGCCCCAAACATAGCGATTGAAATTTAACGTGGATTTCCAATGTTTCCCTCGGATAAATGCTGCCGTTTAGAAAAAAATATCTTCAAGATTTCAGGATTTGTATTTGAGAATTTTGAATGAAAACAAGGGCTCCACTTAGGTAGGACCCTCTGGACCATAGCTAAATGTTCTGCCCACCAAGTCGTGATGACCTACGGAGGCCTAAAATTACTATCATTCTTTTGAGAAGTAATCTACCGGTTAAGAGATGTTCTCATGGAATCCAGCACACTACTCAGAGGCCTAAGAGGGTATCACTTTATCTCTTCCTCACTTCTGAAGGAGCACAGACTAAAGAAATCTTCTCTCTTATACAACCGCTCATACAATAAACGGTATTTATTGACGATATCCTTCATTTAGCGAGAATGAAGCTTCCCAGACATCTATAAATCAGACTGTGAAAATCCAATAAAAAGTCCAATTTAATTCGATAACTTGTGAATAGGAGTACACACAAAGGAAAACTACTCTCACATACAGCCTCTCTTAAACAAAACGGCATAAATTAAAAAAGTCGTTACTTTCGACACGAACAAGCATCCCAGACATTTATAAATCACACAGTGAAAATCCAATAAATAGTCTAATTCAATTCGGCTATGATACCGTAATCATCTCTATACTATCGCTTCCTCATTGACGTCATTATCATGAATCTTTTCGCATGGACCAACAACTTCACCCAAGACTATACATTTACCAATTCATGCGTGGAAATTCCATCACTCGAATCCCTGAACGGAGAGCAAGTCGATCTTCCAAGTAGGTGTGCGCTGAGTAGACACAAGAATCAAAAGGTTCACTCCTTCGGAGGAGGGAGAGGGTGTTTGCTCAGCGGAATATATCGCCGCCCGGGCGGAGACTTACGGTGAGGCCAAACACAGCGGAAAGACGGCTGGCATGATGGAAGGAGCATAAAGGAGAAGGTGAACGCTTTGGGAGGGAATACGCGCGATTTGCCGGCGACGGAGAAAAGATGACGAATCGGATCTTGGAGGGTGATCTGCATAGCAAGCTCCACCAAGGGGCGGAGCAAACGAGACTAACTGATGAACGCGAGAGGCAGGGGGAGCAGGGAGATCCTTAATATTAATATTACGGAGAGGGTTCCTCAAGGCCAGAGAGAATCTCATGACCTGGAATTCATTCCGCGCAATTTTGTTTTCATTCGAAACACAATTCTATCAGTTATTCTTCCGTTGAATTCATGAGATTTCAAGGATAAATTTGTGGAAGTGAGCCTAAGGGTATTAAAAACGATGTATATGTTTTGGGATTTTGAATGCATAAAGTTGAAGCACGACAGAAGAGTGACTATTTTCACAGAGGATATTTAGGTATATGCATTAAAAAAATATATTCCAAATATAAATTTCATTCTACCCATTTTTACATTGTATAACGGCTTTATGCATCAGCAATCCTTGATGGAGGTGACTATAGTTTCGGAACTTCCGTTGAAGAACAATTTTTTTGCTCCACCAGAGAACTTAAATAAAAAAGCAATGAAAACGATTCCAGAAAATGCTTCTTTAAAAGAAATTCAAGGTGTACCCCACCTAGCGAAGACAAGTGAATACGCAAGAAAAAGGGTATCAGTTGAGCTATTTCAACTCCTTTGGTGCAAACTACATGACATTACACAAGGGAAAACCTTGTCTCGGACTCGACAACGGATCTGGCAAATAGGGCGCGCATTCTGGGAATCCAGGTACAGGATAGAGATCAGGGGAATTATTTTCTATCTCCAACGGATCACGCTAATAAAAGTTCAGATATTTTATGGCTAATAACCTGGAAGCAATATGGGCCCAGAAAAGTTTCATTCAATAACAAATGAAATCGACTTCCAATAGAAAAATATTGATGGGAATCATGATTTAAGACGTCTTATAAAAGTTTTTTTTTTAGCATTTTGTAGTAAAACTAAATCGCTGGATTTATTTTACTTGGCCAAGAACATATTTCTTTCCGAGTGACTATACCATTGACGCTCCCATTGCATAAAAAAACTATCCCTTCCGCGAGTCCATATCGCGAGTTTCTCGCACAACATTTATTTATCGAATAAGGCATCAACACTTTAATAAGATTGAAATATACGAGCATGAAGGAAATTTTGATTAGATAGCGGCAATATGAAAAGCTCATAGACAGACAGCTGACGATTCTTCGATATTGCGAAAGTTTATCATTGCCTTCCCCGTCACATTGTAATTTCACTGGCATATTTCTGTAAATTTCATGCTTGCGGCCAGCATTATTCGACATATTCTAGTTGAATCGCAAGCGGAGTACTCTCCAGTATTACTCCAGTCATTTTCTTGAAATTCCCACAGACTTTATGAATATTTCGTGATTGTTTGACAATAAACTCTTTTTACGTGATTTATTATTCGCGCTTACACCTACGTTACCGTCAAGGCATACTGTGAAGAACCAATCTGAAGAAGTACCTTAAAAAAGTATTGAACGCTCTTTTAAAAATGAAAAAAAAAAGATCACAAGAAAAAAAAAGTTATGGTAACTTAGTTTTTTTTTCTCTCGGATACATTAGTGCTTCTAAATACTTGATAGGGACAAATTTAAGCAAAGAATCAATTTATTAAGTAATACATGTTTATTTACAACGAAAATACCCAACCGACCCGTTCTCGTTCATCATGGCCAAGACGGGAAGGAGGAATCATACTAAGTTTTGCGCATACATTTGCCACGACTAGCACGAGGCAGAAATTTTAAGTATTAAAGAAACAGTATCAGGACAATCCATATAGCATTAATCATCGTTGCACGTTTTCAAACAAGCACACATCAAAATTCTAAAGGATCTTTGGGCTGGGAATTCCTACGATGTTTCATAAATTTCCTGGAAGATGTTGACCATAGACATAAAAAGATTCATCAAAGACATTCCTGGGGAAAGGGATCATGCAAATGTCATCAGTCACCGCGATGTGGAGGTGAGCGATTCTTCAAAGCTGAAGAATTAGTCACAATCATTATTCCCCTAGATGTGTACACACAGAAATTCCAAGGATTTCCCAGACATGCAATAAATGACCATATAATCCGAGATGTCGGTGGTTCAAAGCGTTACATAGCAAGGCTCCTATGGGATTGCGGCCACCTATGTGCTTTATTAAGCATCCGTTTATCCAGCTCTCCAGTCGGCGTCTTAAGGCTAAGAATTTATGGAAAGAAAAATCCGCGATGCCGCAACCCTGAAGATCTCTTGCCATGGAACAACTACGCCGCTTTAAACACAAAATAGACCAAAAAATGCATACACTCATGAGTAAATATACGATCGAGGAGCTGCACATTCCTTCAACTGCATGATGAAACCAACACCTAATTTAGTGAACCCACCACCGCGTGATTAGAATAGATGTTAGAGCAAATATCTCACATTTGGACACTCGCGAAACGGGTTGGCGGGAGTTCTTCGTGTTCCATACGACTTGAGGCGTAGGAGAAGTTGGAAGATTGGAAGAGGTGGAGGGAATGATAAAGGGAAGGGTGAAATGGCGGGAAAAGCTGCAACGGCGACCGATTTTAAGTGGACTTGGGTGGGAGCATCCTCACTAGAAGAAAGAAAATTAAACTCACTCACAAAATGAAATAAAAAACATACGTACGTCAGGAGAGGAATTCTGGGTTTTGGGAGTCACAGTAATTACGCTAGTTTGATGGGAAATTCTCACGAAAAAGTTTTATTCTGGGAGTTCTATTGTTGAAAGTCAATTTCTTGAAATAAGCAGAACTAACGATTTTCATGATCTAAATAATTGAAATAAAATGAAAAATTGAAGAATTGAAAAATATTTTACGGAAAGGTTACAAATACGGTTTCACTGAACGGGTATTTTTTTGCTTCGAGAGCGAAAAATATATTCTCTCTGAAGGTTAAGGCCATATTAGAGTAGTTTATGTTGTTTTGAGATAGAAATTATCTCCAGATTTCTGCGAAGAGACGTCCCCTGGATTATGTTTTACCCATTTCATCACCGACCCATCAAGAATCCTCTTGAAAGGCGTTTACTGTCAGAGTTTTCATCGCCTTTCTCCACTAATGGCAAGAAACGCAGATTTCCCTAAGAGAGACTTTTGGGAAGGCTTAAGAATATGCAGGGGGATTGAATTGCAGTCCAAAATTAGAGTGATTTTAAGCAATGAGAAATGAATTCACAATTCGCGCTATTAATAATAATATTTTCATTCCTAGAAATCAGATATGAAGTCTAGTTTAAACAATAATCGTTGAGACAAGCTATGTAAATTCACTTCAGCTTACAAAAAAACATTTTCTCCAATGCCTTAGTTTCTTGGGCATGGTGTGAAATAATGAAGGCGCATGGAAGAATAAAAGTCACGAAGTAGATACCCAAGTCAAAGAAATATTTGCAAATCAGCTTTTCGATGCAAATACACTCACTACTAGTAATTTTACGTCTAAGTCTAGCAGTAAAATCACAAATAGACTTATAAAGTAACAAGTGTAACTACAACAGAATTTAAAATATAAATTATACTTAAAGTAAATACTACTTAATATATATCTAAATTGCAAAAACGGAATTATTATATCAAAGGGGTTTAAACAAGAAAACTATGCTAAGTTGCATTACAATGAGTATTGCCTGCAAATTAAAAATTACTATGCGTATTTTTTCTTTATTTTCAATACGAACTATAAATCAAAACCCTAATTCAGATAAAATATTAGCGTAATATTTTTTAGAATTACAAATACGATTCGGAGACGTTTGTGACCGTCTTCTGACCAAGGGGACGTAAACAAGTCATTAGCACGCTCCTCCGTTCCCTTATCCCTCCAAAACCCAAAAGACCAATCAAGGAACGTCAATTCTTGACGTCATAACCAAGGCTCGGAATCGCTTTTTTTCATTCCATCGCCGATACGCATACTCTCGGGTCAAGTTTACGAGTGAAAATAAAGATAAAACTGCGAGTTAGAGGCAATTCGGTCAGGCTTTGCTCGTGCGTGTGAGAGAGAGAGAGAGAGAGGGAGAGAGAAATATAAGAATGCTGTGGACTTCTAGAAAAGGATAAGTCTGGTCATCTTCCAGTCAAGGAAAACTTGATGACACTTTGGATGCTTCCCAAAGTCCCAAGCAGGAAATGCGTCACGCTCGATTGGTAAATGAGACACGAAAGGAACGACTAGAAACAGTCCGCGCCTTTTTCCTTCTCCTTTCATCATTTTTAGGAAACGCGCTTTTTTCGGGAAACTTCTGGTGGGAAAATTAAGCACAATTTCTCAAGAAAAAGAGGCAACTATATGGACAAATATAGGCTCAGTCAAGGGTCGATAACGTGCGGACAGTGTGCGACTCCCAAGACAATTTCACTTATCTCGCACAACTACTTATAAAATTAATATGGGTAATGAAAATAGTTTAAAAGTGAGAATTCTTTACATTTTTTAAAAGTGTCTCTTTGAAATATAACTAGTACCACGTCATGGTAATGCTATAGTTAAGGGTTGGTAACGCGCGGACAGTGTGCGACTCCCAAGAAAATTTCATTTATCTCGCACAACTACTTCTAAAATTAATATGGGTAATGAAAATAGTTTAAAAGTGAGAATTCTTTACATATTTAAAAAAGTGTCTCTTTGAAATATAACTAATACCACGTCATGGTAATGCTGTAGTTAAGGGTTGGTAACGCGCGGACAGTGTACTACTTTCAAGATAATTTCATTTATCACGCACATCTACTTTAACAATTAATGCAGATAATTACAATAATATTTGAAAGTGAGCGTTCTTTGCATTTTAAAAATAATATCTGTCTGAAATGAAAGTAGTCCTGGCCTTTCGTGGATCATGTTAACTTGAAAATGTGGCGCGCACTCAAAAAAAGGTTTGCGGCGATTGACGTAAATAATAAACATCTCCGAGGCCCCATATTGAATAGCACCACGTACGTCGGTACGTCAGCGCATCTAGCGCAGGGAAAAGTTTCGTGAAAATACGTAATTTCAAAGTTGAAAATGTTTTCTTCCCCGGACGAAAAGAAACATTTATTTTATTTCACCCATCGTTGCTGAATGATGGAGTTGTTGGATGGAAAAGCTTCGTTTCCGCTCGACCAGCGAGCGGCGGATATTAACACAGCGGAAGCAAAATTGGAGCGAAAAAAATAAACGAAAAAAAATCGCTCACAGGGAACGAAATAGGTCATTCCTTGTTCATTTTTCTGTGTATTTCTCCGTCGGGTATTCTCAGGCAGGTTACGAGGGCAGGAGCGACGGGACCAGCGGCGAGATTTATCGCTGAAAAAATAATAATAAAAAGACTAGAAACCCCATCCAGATGAGGCGCTGAAAAGGCGGAATCTGCTGGACCGAGGTGTTTGTGGATTTTCTGGGCAGAGGAGTATCGGTGCATCTTGAAAAGGAAATTAAACGGAAAATATCTCCTCTCTTGCGAAATCATCGAGACAAGATTTACGTCTTTAAGTCCAGATATCTGAGTTAGGTTTACTATCGGTGGTAGTCCTGATCATTTCAAAGTTTGTTCGTGAAAATAGCCAAAAACGAGGTGCTGCTTTTGAAAGAAAGAGAGTAAAAAGTCATCAAACAATTTCAAATGTCAACGAGACGAAAAAAAAGTTACTGACGTAATAATAGAATAAATTAAAGAACTAAATCATTCCATTCGTCGGAAAAAATACGATACAGGGAAAGATATTTAAACGCACTCTGAACTAGCTCAATGAACTCGAAAAATGATTAAAGGTGACGAAAGCTTAGCGAAGAGAACATAGGGAAGAGAGAATATGAGAACATAGAACATAGGAAAGAGAACTGCGAAAAAAATCTGCGGCTTGTGCAAACGCATCACATTCATGAAAGTTGCGCACTGCAGCAATCGTTAATACATTCCTAGTGAAATTGCTATTTCACATTTCACTTGATTTTCGTTGTTTGATGCTTTGATGTTTTAAGATAACTATTCACTACTAAAATAGTCCCTGCCGTCAGTGAGGGTGAAAATTTTGAACTATCCTATGCCCCACAGCAACTCAATGTGAGCACCTCCCTCTGCTGTAGGAAAACTTTGACCCGAAATTCTATCAATTCCAAGCACTCAGTCAGGAAGCAAATCGCGATATACTTGTATTTAGGTGCAATTTAAATAACAGCTTTTTCGAAGCTTTATGCCGTAACTGTAAAAGATACCTCGCAAGATATTCGAAACATGTTATTAAATCATAAAGGTTTTTCACGAACGCATCATGAAACTGTTTTCTTAGATTTAAAAATGAATAAAGAGAACTTTATTGAATTGCACGCACATCCGAAATAGTAAATTTAGCTCCAAGTAAAATTCCAATCAGGAATAAAAGACAAGGTTCACGACCAGGGAAAATCTCATTATAGTTGCTTTAACAGCACTATGAATCTACCCGGATAGATTTGACAAGTAAACTCGGAATATAAATTCGTGAAAGTTTCATACGGTGGCAATATAATGAATGGATTTCTCGTATAAACAGAGCATTGCCTTAGAGCCACTCGCGAGAAGAGTACATGGCAGAGTTTAAGAAGTTTCAGCAATAAAAATCCGAAGGATATGGAAAAGCTGCGTAAGGACGATTACGTTTATTGACTTAGGGAAATGGTTTTGAAGTTCCCGGAGACCTTTCGTGAAACGAGATTATGTGCTTACTTTCCTGGGATGAAGGAAAGTCTTCTCTTTAGAAACTTGGCTCGGATTCAAACAGGGAACAAGGAGTCCCGATTGAGGTCTTGAAAAGGAACTCTTATCTTAGAGGCACTAATCGAGTAATAACAGATGACGAGGGACTTGGAACGACCCCGGAGCATTTTCCACATACATAAATGACAGAGGGCATGGATCAACATCAGGATATAAAATTCCCACGGAAACTAGCTAAATTTTTCCCGATCGCGGGGCATATGTTTTGAAATATTGTCTCCATGATATTTTGTTAAATATACATTTTTTATGCATAAATTTTTCTCCAAAACTTTTTTCATGCTCATCAAAGTTCACCGGACCTTATTTATTAAAAGAGACATAATAACGTTAAAATATATTTACGAATGCGTCTCAAAATGCTTCTTCTCTTGTAAACTAAACATAATAACTAATGAAACTGGTTGTTTCCGGTGAGATGTGGTTGAAACGATTCATCAAAAATGAGAAAGATCTTGCAAGCTCCACCAAAAGTGGAATTTCATTTATTTTAAGTAAATAATTCATTATGAAAACTTCATCAATATTCCACATAGAACAGTTTCCTATTGCAGTTAATTTCACTTTTTCATTTAAATTTATCCCTCGTAATGAATCTAAGAAAAAATTGGAAACAAAGATTTGCTACCCGTCGAATGGTACTATTACAACTAAATCCACTGTCTCATTCTTAACTGTGAGGTACTCCGGCGTCCGTTTTAAAATTCATCTCTTCCTCCATTAAGTAATCAGGTAGCAAAAATAGGATAAATACATCTTAATTTACGCCTGAAGATGATGATTACTCATGGAAACCTGGGTCGCGTTATGTAAAAAAGCAATGGTATAAGTAAAAGGGAACCATTAAAGAAATCTTATTACAGCTGATAAAATATCGACAGCGTAATAAAACACACATATTTTAAATTGTAAAAAAATTATCGAATGTTTCATCTAATTATCGTGAACATTCAATTTTATTTTAAACCAATGGCTAATAGAAACGCTGACAATTTATCCGGATACAAAATGTATAGTGATCAAACATGTTTTACTCAGTGGCGTAAGTATGAATATTTCTCCTAATGGCAACTTGACACTAAAAAGGAATTTCCAGCGTAGTTATAGTAGGGCTTAAATTGGAAATTTTTTACGAAGACGAATAAACATTTTTACATAATTTATAAAATAGCCATGTGAATTTAATTGTATTGCATTATCATTAATGTTCCATAAATTGGGGCATGCATGGATTTTTATCTGAATTACATAGTTGCTAAAACGGTGTATCTGACAACTCAACAACTTCTTATTATTTCATTTTGATTCTTTTGCTTTTTTAAATTCCAAATTCAGAGGTGCATTCGTGGAAAAAACGGAAAATATCTGACAAATCAAGCCGTAAAACATTATTTGCACTCCTCGTGCACTTTTTCTTAGGCGTTTATACACATTTCTCGCAAAAAAGAGCATTCCTTGAGCCTAATACCTGCGCACAATTTTAAACCTGGGCTCTTCAATTCGTTCCCGTCTTATGTGAGACCTCGCAATCACAGAAGAGGAAAGTTTAAATTATGCACGCAAAAAGTTTAAATCTGGAGCAAACTTTCATGAGGCGCAGTTACCCGCGATAAAAAAAGAGTGATGAATGTATCCGACTTGAAAGAAAAAAAATAGAAAACTTCTAGGTCTAATTAGACCCTTATAACTTCAAACAGTAAAAAAAAATGTTTAGCTCCGCTGAGAATAAGAAATGAGAAGGTAAAAAGAGTGCACTCAGCCGGCTCAATAAGAAATGCGACGGCCTTTTTTTAAGAGCGTCGGATGAATGCCGCCTTAATTCGGCCGCTCCTCATTCTCTAAAAGGCATTCCTTGAGCTCTACTCCCTCACCTCACGAGCGGATTAGTCTTCCCTTATCCCAGCCAAGATACGTACTGAGAAATAAAAAGTTTCCAAAACTTTATTTCCACTCCGAAGCTTAAAGCTTTGGCATACCGAAACAGTTTATTCAAGACGGAGAGACCGACAGTAGGTCTGCGATTCACTCGTCTCACGATCTGAAATCGTAGGAGTAACAGTCTGAAAGTTTGCCTTGGTATTGCGTGGAAACTCGCTATTTACACGTTTGCATTGAAAAAACTTAATCATTAGAAAGTGTTCAATCAATATATTTTATCCGAAATAATTAATCTGTAACAATAATTAACATACTGCACACTGCGGAGACATTTAAGAAATTACGTACCGAAAATTACGCCATCGTTTGCTTATCTTTTTTCAATAACTTTATTAAATGACAACCTTGAGAGGAGTTGGTGTAATCAACTGTAGTAGCAGACAGCTCTAATTAATTATTCTTCAATCTGGAATGATTTAGTAAAAGAAGGTTGGTATAAAAATAATATAATCCCTCTCTTTCATGCACATAGCTCATCGGTCTAACTAGGTAAATTGTCTTTTCCCATGTAAGATATGAAGAGAATGAAACAAGAATGTAAGGCCGTAGAGCCTTAAATTCTTGGCCTTACATTAGAGTTAGAGCCTTACATTCTTGTTTCATTGAATAATACAGAAGTCGATAAAACTAATATCCTGATGCTTTTATAATAACGAGAATCTTATTCGTCGGGTGCAAATTTATGAGGACAAATATTGCAGATCTATCACATCGATACTCTAGAACTTAAAAGTAGACTTGAGGCGAAGATCTGAAGGCTATACGGTACGGCAATAATTTGAAATTAAATCTTAAACACACCCTAAAGCAACTCCCTGATCAGACTCATGGCCTATAGCAAATTGTATCTCTAGAGGTATGAAGTTTCAAAAAAAAAAAAAAAAAACGCTTGAGCCGGATGCCGAAGCGGAAGGAATGAATCGGAAAATAGTGAATGAAGTACGATAGATATTTTTTCCAATCTCCGAGGCGAGCCTCTAATTGGCATTTTGAACACTAGTGAGAGGATCAGTACCGAGCGACTAACTGCAACGCTGCCGATAAATACAAAGCCGAGAGAGATAAATTTGAGCACCAATTTCGTATGCCTATCCATTTTTCAGGCTTCGAGAGGACTTGATGGAATGTCGCCTCCATTGACAGAAGCGGCTGTTAATGAAAATTGAACCTACCATCAGATTCAGAGGAGAGGTTTTTGATGTCAACTCCATTAGCAGCCGCTGCTGTCGATGAAGGTGACACTAGAAATCTGATGAAAGGTTCACTTTTCACAATAACTATAAGCATAATTAGCGAGAGGAGGACATTATTTCTAGCAGTAGTAACAACTCGCAACTCAATATGGTCATCATTAGCCCTAAATCGGTAGGTGAAAAAATAAACCTAGTATGAACCTATATGTGACTCAATGCTATTACATAGCTTTCATATAAACCTTAATAGCTCTACATTATTAATTAACCCTTAAATAAGCCTAACCTAACTCCAACGAGACGCCAGTTATAAATTTACTAAGAACTAGGATGGAGTACCTCGTAGAGGAGCTTAATTGACGAGGTTGCTCAATTATCACGAAGGGACATGAATTGGGACGGGTTAAATGAAAAGCCATGAAACATCCTCAATCGGAATGGGTTGTAGTCTTCGATTCATCACGATCAAGGCTAAACACTGAGGAAGGGAGGTCATGGTTACTCGCTGATGTTGGTAGCAAAGGCAATTACAACGTCAAAGGGTACTTGTGACGTATCTCTGACGTTGACGATTGGAGGGTAAAACTAAACCAATCAGTGATCCCTTGGTTGATGAAAGAAACGAAACGGAAGCCATTCTGAACTCACATTTTTTTTTTGAAAAGGAAACGAAATGAAAGACCAGGACACGATACTCGGCTTCTCAGTAGTTGGAACCTCCAAAGGAGCAGCTGACTGGCTGGAGAGGCAAAGAGGATATCTTTTTTCCACTCGTGGGTGGTAAAGGGGATAAAGGAAACATATTAGGAACATAATATGAGGAACCCTTTTTCCAGATACGAGGCAGTCTATTTTAGCAGCAAGGCAGGGAAGCGTGGGCGGAGACTGACGGTGGAGCCAGCGGCGAAAGCTGGGAAGGCGGGGGGGAGTCCTTTTAATCTGGTCAAGGACTCTCCTTCGCCGGGGACATGTGGCTGGGCGCCCGGGATCGGAGACTACGGAGGCCGGGGAAATTACTCGTTGGATTGTCGATGCCGCTCACCGCACCTACAGTTCTGCGAGATCGATGCTGTGACAGAAATCGGCCTCTGGGGCCTCTTCCATTTACTACGTGAGGTGATTTTGGAGATTTTTGGACCTCTCCCCACTTAGTGAGATATCGTGAAATATGGCTCGACCCTCTCCATCAAATCTCACGTGAGATTCTTCAAAATGCGTATTTTCCGTGTAAATACGTTAAGCTATGCTTCATCGCGTTGGATTTGTTAAAAAAACAATCTATTTGAATAATTTTAATGTAAGATTAGTTAATACTAGTATTTAATATTGCAAAGATCGTCGTCTAGAATCACATTTTATAAGTTTTTTGTCTGAAAATTTTCGTGTGTATTTTATTTATCTGGTAAGTTTATTTCGGGAAATTCTGCGTTGAAAATATTTTCGGCTATATTCACTCCTCCAACTGGGAGCGTTTTCAAGAGAATGAGGGGAAAACGTTATCGTCCCGATATTATACGAAAGGATGAGAAGCCATGGGTACAAGTGATTTTTTTTCAACAGAGTTTGGTTAAGTTAATTGTTAGAAGAAGTACACAAAAATTTGGTTGCCAAGGGATACGAGTGAGTTTCTATTCTGTGCCAACATCGAGTAGAAGATCAAATGCGATAATAAATATCTAATCCAACTCCTTTGTTTTCTTTACGTAATTTCTGCACATAACTCTGTACAAAAAAAAAGAATTCACTTGTACCCCTTGGATTCTCACCCACTCACATAGGATTCGTTATCCCATTGTTAGCACGATTTGAATTTCCCACGGAAAGCGATAGCCGTTGGTCATTAGATTGGGCCAGGGACCCTTTCCATATCCGGCTGAGGTTATATCCATCCTTTCCATTAAAAGTTTTGGCCTTTTCGCTATTTCAACGGCTTCGCGTATTAGGCGTGGATGGTAATCTTCCGTCTTCGCCAATACCCGTGGGTGGTTATGCATTATTTTTGCCCAGGGCTGGAAGCGTAATGTTCAGCGACCGCTGATGTGTCCCATTTATGAAGTTGCATAGCTCTTTAAGTCTTTAGGAGATTGCTATGTCCCACATAGCTTCTGACGAAGCAGCAGGGAATCTCATACAATGCCATAGGTTGAAGAGGAGGATGGCTATCTTTCAGTGAAGGTAAGACATTTTTAATTTTCTTCACCATGCAGAAGCGAGTCTTGATGTTGCCTTTCCGAAAAATTCTAGCGATTCTATATGTGACTCCGGAGATATATGGGAGTTAAGCCTATGATAATGGCTTTTTCTTAATGTGATCGTCATCTTTGGCGCCGACTTTTTTTATGAAGGAGTCCGTACTGCCGACGAAATCTTGAATGCCTCTTGACAGATATCGGGCCAATTTGTAGGTCGTGTTCAAAATAGCTCTCAGAGGTGTTCCTTCCCTATGGATTTTTGGTAGACCATAAAAGCATGGAGCTCTGGATGCGGAGGGCATTAATTTCCAATGATTTTTCTCGGAAATACCTTTTGATTAAATCTCTTACTTCGCATTTTATAGAGATCATGAAAGGCCTTCGAGAGATTGAAAAAGATATATTAGTCAGCTTTGATTCACCTCGCTGTTTACAAAAGTTCTTGTCCTGATTCGGTGGAAATTATAAATATTTAAACAGATGATGGAATTTCAAAGGACCCCAAAACTGGTTGAATTCTGCCTTCAAAACAAATATTTCCTTTACAACGGGGTTATATGTGAACAAAAAAAAGTGGCGGGGCAATGGGTTCTCCGCTTTCTCCCGTCATAGCCAATTTATGTATGGAGTTTTTTTGAGAAGAAGGGACTTGTCACGAGTGAAGATAAACCATGCTGGTTAAGATATGTAGAAGACACTTTTTTGATCTGGCCCATTGGAAAGACAAACTGTATGCTTTCCACAAAAATCTAAACACAATCCATCCAGACATCCTATTCACAAAAGAACTTAAAGATGAAGGTTGTCTCCCTTTCCTAGATGTCCTGGTTCAAAGAAAAATGGATGGAAGCCTAGGCAACTCAGTGCATAGAAAGAAGACCCACATCGACAGCTATTTAAATTCAACACCACCATCCACAACAGAAGGCCTGTGTCATAAAAACGCCAACCCATCGCGCCAAAATCGTATGCGATGCAGAGCATATCCAAAGTGAAATGCGACACCAAATGTGGGCTCTGAAAGGTAATGGCTACAGTGTCTCATTCATAAAAAGAGCGATAAAAGAAAGTCAGCCGCTTCGAGATGACGACCACAATGGGAAAAAGCCATTAGCATACGCTAAACTCCCATACATCTCTGGAGTCACATACACACGGGTATTGGCGAAGACGGAAGATTACCATCCACGCCTTAAACGTGAACGAGCCCGTGCTGGACCCCTTCTTAGGGCGGTGGACGGCTATGGCCAGAGGGTGTCAGTACTACGCAGGGGGAGGACTTCCAGAATGATTCAGGACGAATTATATTAATTTAAATTATTGTTTTGTTTATTAAAGGCATTATTCCGTTTATGGGATTCCGAATATTATCCCGTTAAATGGGACATGATTGAAATCAAGTTAACTCCTCAATGTTGACATTCGGACTGTAAAAGTTGTCAGTTTCGGAACAGGAGGTGGCCAAAGATTTCCAGGCTGTAGGACGCACCAGGATACGTCCCGGTGTCCCGGCGGTCCCGCACGGGCTTTTACGTGAAGCCGTTGAAATAGTGAAAAGGCAATAATTTCAATGGGAAGGATAGATATAACCTCAGCCGGATATGAATAGGGCTCCTGGCCCAATCTAATGCCCAACGGCTAACGCTTTCCGTGGGAAATTCAAATCGGGCCAACAATGGGATAACGAATCTTATATAAGATCAGGACGAGAACGTTTCCGTCTCATTCTCTTAAGAACGCTCCCAGTTGGAGCAAAAAAATAGATGAGACTAAAATGTTTCCATTGCAGCATTTCCCGGAAGGAACTTACCAGGTACACATTTTTTAATGTTTCTTTCGGAAAGAAATTTCGTGATACTTGCCCGGACCACTCCTATCCCCTACGTGAGATTGGGTTAGAATTGGCTTTACCCCCTCCCCCTTAAACGCCTCACATAAGTAATGGATGCCCCCTTCGAAGTTGCTCCTGGTCTCGTTTTCTTACCGTGGTACTTATACCTATGCAGTACTTCGCTCTGATAGGCCGCCAGCAATTCATTTAAGGGAAGAGTAGGTTGTGTGTTCTACAAGTTGTATCGATAGAGCCTTCACCTTTGAGCAAAGGAGGTGAATGAATCCACGGGCGGTCAAAATCAAATTTAGCCGGGTCATGACCCGGAGCCGGGGAGAATGGAACACCCTACGGAAGAGAGTGGCGTTTTTACAGTAACGAGTGCTACGCTCCATGATAAATACAACTCAAACTTTTCTCACATTTGGAACTCATAGCCATACATTTGCATATACACTGCCTTTACTCCTTTACAAGGATACGAAAACTATTAACCAAGAGAAAATAAAAATGTTTGATAAAGTTTTGGAGGGTCATGACGCTTGTTACACTCCCCCTAAATCCGCCCCTGAATGCATCCCGTCAGCGCTTAAGACCACAATCATGAGGAGACCCAAAATAATCGATATATACTGAACCTATACTGTAATAAGAAAGCTGTAATGACAATATCTTGCCATAAAGTGATGACAAGAAATGCGCAACTGATGATAGCTTTATGATAGTCTTCGTACTTCAGGTCATCTTTTAATATTCGTATAATATTTTTCCACGCAAAAAAGATCTGGCCTTTTTGCTACCTGCTTATTCTGTGTACGCAATTTAGTGATCATAATTCCAGTGTATAGAGTTCAGGGCTTGCATCAGATCAATGCCATGAACATTACAAGTAAACTGAATGTGTCGAGGGGAATAGGTTGGCGTGGTGGCTAGTGTGTTAGCTTCCCACCCAGCGGACTCCGGTTCAAATCTCGGCAGTAGCAGAGAACTTTCAGAGACTGCACGATCCCTGCTTGAATGTTGTGTGGTGGACATTTCAAGCGCAACAATCCGTCCGTCGGATGGGACGTTAAGTCGTGGCCCCCTTGGCGCCTTTCGTTAAGAGCAGGTGAATGCCGACGCCGGGTTTCTCTCCACCCTTCCTTCCATACCCTTCTCCAATGGCGCAAATGAGTTGTCGGTCGCCTCCCCAAAATACCATACCCATACCTGAATGTATCGAAAATAATTACTCAAAATAGGTTTTTCTATATGCAGAATACTTTTTATAAACGATATCCCTGATTTTTTTCGAGGAGGACGGCAATATTTAAATCACGAAAAATAGTTTAAAAACTTAAAAATAAATAGCTTCATAAACGTCATATGGTTGTGGTGTAAACATATGCTTTCTTGAGGAATTCTTTGTGATCTTCTCTTCACAACACGCAAATAGAGTGATGACGTCTCAGAGGATATCGTTCCCGTGGTGAACTCTTGATCCCGCCAAAATAAAATCCGAAAAATTACGAAATGTACCCGGGAGGCAAAAGAGAACTCGGAGAGGAATGTGAGAGCAAGAAAATTTAAAGGAACTGGAAAGAGCGGAGTGAGCTGAGAAAACAGACGCCCAAGGCAAGGCACACGAATCTTCAAAAGCCCCCTTCCCACCACCGTACCACCCTCTATCTGGAAGCACTTTGGTCGAATGAGGGCTGTGAAGAGATTTAAGAGCATTCGCATCTCACTTTGCGGGTTCTTCAGGATCTTCGTTTTTTTTCCTAAATTCCGATCGCCTCGAGGGAAACGAGAGCGATTCACGCCACAAAACACTGCGGCGTCGCCCCGGGGCACGCCAGTGAGGTTATCGCCCCGCGGAAGGCACTCGTCACTTGTTTCGTGTGAACGCGGGTCCCTTTCAAGGCGCAGCGCTGTCTGAACAACTAGCGTCTTGTTGGCCGAGGCGAAGGAGAAATCAAAATCACGCTCGCGTGGCGTACGTCATGACAATACACTATATTTAACTGTTCCCATTCCGCGAGAAACTGATCATACTATTGGCCTGTATGCTTTTTACTGAATATCAAAGAATTAAATTCTATTTTCAATGAATAATAAATACTTATCTAGAGCTAAATTTACATCATTTATTAACTTTTATCTGGGAAAATATGAAATGTGAAAGGGGAAAAGGATGAAAAAATTAGGAAAGGTATCTTTATTTCGAGGTACCACCCTAATTATGAATAAATACGCCCTAATAGCATATATCAGGATTTTTCGACAAATTAACATTTACACGAGCACGATCAACCATGCCATGGATAAGGGCAACCTATCCAGGCGTGACAAAACCCGCGACTTCTCTTTTAACAAGGGTGGACTTTACCCCGCCGCCACCGAGGCCAGCAAAAAATATCTCTCCGGAGGGGAATCGAACCCCGGAATACTTCCCTGAACCAAGAACTTTGTAAAAATTCCCAAATTAATTAGTATGGGTTTGTAAATGAATTGATCCAGTGTTCGCCACTGGGTAAGAAATGTAGAGGCAGCCGAATTTCCGGGTCCCGAATAGTTACTCCTTCTTATGCGGATATTAACAAAATCGTTTTAACTGGGATCATGAAAGCATTGTCCATTTATTTCAATCGAATCGAAATCCTCATAATTACCTAATAAATATTTGAACGGGCAGGGAACTCCACATTTTAAAATGTAATTCATAGTAATCGCCGGGAAAGTTTTTAATCTTACCCGCGTATTTTATAAATTGGCTTCATTCTCCATACACTGAAGACTGGGAAAAATCGACCGAAAACCGACTTAGGTGGTAGAGGACCTAATTGGATTCCCAAAATGGGGAATATGAATAAAACTATTCCTCACGTCATTGCTTAATAATCGATTGAGAATATCCATTCTGACCATTTCAAAGTGCATGCAAAATCATCCCTTATGCCTACCGCGAATATTATTATCTCCTTGAAAATGTTCCCTCCTGTGAATGGTGATACATAGGTTCATTATATTCAACGGTGCTACTAGAGGATTTTATATGATAGATTCATCAGTCACAACCCTAGCGTGGTCGTTTCGTGTGACCATAATTTCCTTAAACAAAGAAAATCTGAGACAAAAGCCGACCAAACTCTTAGCAAAGGTTTCTCATAAAAGCTTCAGTGTTCTAGCACTATGTTATCCAATTTAGTTAAACAACTCCTTTTTTTTTCTTAACCAATATCCTAGCACATCAATTTTGGGGAAAACGTACTTATGGAGGGGCAAAGTATATATCAGGTTTAAACACACGCTTCAGTGATTTGCAAAGAGTTAACGTAGATATGGTATCAAATCTCGGTAATTTTGCCTGTGTATCTCTTCCAGAAAATCAAAGAATTAAATTCTATTTTCAAAGAATAAAAAGTATAGCAGTGCTTGATAAACATATTTTTTTTTACTTTGCTCAGGAAAAATATGAAATGTGAGAGGGAAAAAGGATAGTAACATTTTTAAAGGTATTTTTCTTCGTGAACACTCAGAATATCTTGTTCTAAAATTAAAAATGCAGTAAATCTATTGTTATTTTTGGTGACAATGTTTCTTATTATGTAACTTGAGTATCCACGTGCATTATAACGGAAAGGGATTACACAATTGGCCTCGATGTGATGGCGAATTCGTGAATGATATCAATTATCAATTCAACTGGCTAATTTCTTCGACTCTTTGATACTTCTATTGATTTTTTAATTGGTATTTTTAATACAAAGCAAAGAATGAATGGAGATATATATATCGGCGACCTTTGGACTTGGGATGAACTCTTTTGCCCTCGTCTCTTCAATTTCGAAAACATAAGGAGACATATGCGTCCAACAGGAAAGGGAATGATGTGAGACGAACTTGTCACAATAAAATTACTCGGGTCAATGAGTTTTGTTGCCTATAAAAGCGGTCAGCATATTAATGAAGTTGAACCTATATTTGGAGAAAAATCTTGGTTTACGTAAAATAAACAATTGATTTCGGAAAGAATACCATGAGGCCAATGAAATAAAAATCAACTGGAAAAGGTAAAAGATGATGAAATTTGCAATTATGGCCATGGAAGAAGATATTTTAGGAAAATTACGTAGGTGTAATACATGAGATTACAAATAAGCCTAATGAGGATCCAAAAAACATGAAAAGATGTGGCATTTAAGCAGTTAGAACTGAAGGCTTATGATAAGGCCAATAGATTTTGCCATTATTACACTCTCTTTACATAAGGAAATAAGAAACTCAGCAGAAATGTGTACATCATAACTAAATCCCTCAAACTGTAATGTTTTAAAATACCAAGAAAAATCTCCCTCGAGCCATGCTGCGACCACCATAAACGCTGTTTAATAGTCATGTAAATATTCACCGCTGCGTTATATTCATCCAATCCTCGAGGACACATTTCACATGTAATACGGCGAGACGATGTCGAATCCGAACAAAAAAATGTCCGAAATGAAAACATTAACATTTTAACATAAATTTATTCATTTTCGTGATGAGAGAGGAACTTACACACAACTTACACAATATTCACTTCCATAAACAGTTCTTGTGGATGTTAATGAAAGCATATCCTATAATTATATATTTTAACGGCGTTGACCCGAAAGACTACACGGTCATGTAAATGCTTTCGTTCGCCAGGTCGACCACTTCTGGTTGGATAAAGAGAAGGAAAAGAGAGACCTTGGCATGGAAATAAAAAATGAAGATAATTAAAAATAACGTAACGTTTCGTCTCGACCAAATGCGAAGCGCAGCGCGAGGGCCTTTAATGATGACGATTGAAGAGAGCAGCGGACGGATGTGGAAGGTAAGGCACAACGAGGACGAGACAGGTTGTGCCCTCCCCCTAACCCACCGCTGCCCTAAATAAATTAATAACTACAATATTTAAAGGAGATATAAGTGCGCGTACATAGGACTTCTCATTAAAAGCAAAATTATCCCCAAATATACATTCGAGGATATTACATATACACATACATTCTAAGAAATTAGCAATTACAAAAATCAATTTTATAAAATTACACTTCCTATAAAAGCATCATTAATAAAATAATAATCAATATTGAAATTAACACAAATTTTTACGATTATAGAATTTATTCCGAGGTTTCTTGTATATTTCAATTTTACTTATACCACTAGTTTTTTACATAACGCGATCCGAGTTTCGATGAGTACTTATCATCTTCAGACGTAAATTATGATGTATTTATCTTATAATTTTTTCCTAGTTACCTAACGGAGGAAGAGATTAATTTTAAAACGGACGCCAGAATAGGGGAAAAGGATGGGTAAGGATATTCGTTTATCAGATTGCTGTCCTGACTATCAATAATTTTTAAAATTTCCAACTGCTCTCTAGATTCTAATTCAAATTTATTCCGACCTAATTTTTGATGTCACTACATCATATCCTGTAGTAAAATTGGAAACATAGGCCGGAATAAATTTTATAATCGTGGAAAATTGCATGTGTTTATTTCAATATGGAATATTTCAACTCCATAACGCTTGGATGTTAGGATTTTATTCACAAACAACAAAATAGTGAAGCGTATTTGACTAGCAGATAGAGCCTTTGGCAGCTCAAAAATAGAATCCCCGGATCATATCTTGGATGAAGCCTCCAGATCCTCCTCCAGTCTCCAAACAAAAATCCTGGAAGTACTATCTGACGAAGGTATAGAAACTAGACCACCTATTCTGGCTGTGTGATTTTCACACGTCCGTGGCTTATTCTGAGGGGAGCTTTATCCTCACCCACCGAAAACCACCTTTGCGTTGAATCACTAAATGCGTTAATCGATATAATATAAACTTCCATGCAAAAAATATCGCGCCTTATTATCACCGGAAATTGGAGGTTTCAAAAGTTGAATTTAAGAGTTTTGTAACACTTAATGGAAAACACAATGTGAAATTATTACTTTAGATATTAGTGTAATGTTTTTTTTAAATTTACCAAAAGGAAATTATTGATTGTATAATAATCCAATACATTTGATAAAGGACAAAACAAAATGTATTAACTTATTATGATTTGAAATGTATACTCTCGACCCAATACATCGGTTCGTGGCACTCAAAGGGTTAAGTTATAGCGAAAGTTTCCCTCTGCCTTCTCATCTTTCAGGTGCTAAAGGGAATGAGATAGATAGGACACGGAGGGAGAGGTAAGCTATGACGTGATCCGCCTTTCTACGCCATCATTCCACGGAGATTTTTCCGGGAGACTGGAAAAAAATTATATACATCCCTCTCATTTTTTTCACTTTATTCGTGGAAATGAAAACACACGGTTCACGTGCGGTAGGGGGAATGAAGCGACTCGCACACGTAGAGTACATTCGCGGTGTCCCAGGGGCAGCGGCGGCGGTCTTTCTCCCTCCATTTATTATCACTTCATCCCTCCGGGTAATGTGATTCTTTCCCTCTCGGTCATCTGGACCGCGTTACGTGTCCCCGGAGACTGGAGGCTGTGAATCCGGAACGACGCCAGTACACGTATCACGATGGCCCCAGAACGTCGGCTGTGTGAAGGTTAATGTTCCCTCGGATTTATGAAGATACGTTTTCGTTGGAAATATGAAAAGCGGAAATATATTGCCGCGTGATTATTGTGTATCTGTGAAGTGTTTTGATATTTCTTGAAATACGAGCATTAGATATATTTTACGGTGGAAATAGAATTACAATAGGTTGGCTACCTGAAGGTTAAATTTAGATGGGAATTATAAATTCCGTGACCGTTGGAAACATTAAAAACAACTAACTACGCAGAGAATTCATTTGAAGTATTTTGTTCGTGCATAACTGGATGCATTAGATTCGTATAACCGTGGATTGCTAGTCCTCAGTTATACGAAGGTTAATGTTTCATTAAGTTTATAAAATTTGTGGTCGGTGAAAATATGAAATAATACAGCATATGGCACTGAATAGGTGTATTTCTCCTCTCAAACTAGTACTACCGTTCAATGCGGGAGTTGGATACGTATAACGATATCTCCAGTACAACTTATACGTAGGATAGCACGAAGAATAACATTTATTTGGATCCATAAAACCTGGAAACGTATGAAATGAGGAAAAATCCAAAATTTAATTTATTTCTTTAGAACATACTCTTGAGCGTAACTTACTATTTGTATAATTTGAGTTATAGCAGTCCACTGGGTTTTAAAAAATATGTACCCACTAAATATACTTTATCGTGCTTCAGGTATAATTTTTAGTACTATGGTGTCTCCTGAACAGCAGTTGGAAATTTATGTGAAGGTAACTTCACGGGATTTATTTAACCAGGGACAACTGAATACATGAAAAATGACCCTGCATTGTATTTTTTGATGGATGGTGTTGGTCTTGTTGCAGAAATTTGCATCCACAAAAGCTCCACTCGGATTTGAATACCTTTTTACGAACTCGATTTATAAAACCTATAGGCATAATAAAGAGAATTAAAACTGAATATTTTTACCTTTATAACAATGGCGTATAATAGTGGCCCTACAGCTCTATTCGTAGGTTGTTTTAAGTTTGCATTTTTATTCAGTTTATGATATGTGGCAATGTTTCATATGAATAATTACCGCAAATTCTATCTTTTGAAATATGCGACTGAATCCAAAACAGTCGTTCTAATATTCAAAGACTGGCATTCCAATAGATTCATGAAATCTATTAAAGTTGGAAATAGGATGCCAGACAGTGTTTACAGATTAGGGATGCCCCATTATTGCTATTTGTATGTCTATATTAATATAAAAATTTCATTTTATTTAATACGTTGACGGACAAGGAAAAATTGACAAATTGCAATGAAGTGACACATTTGTGTGGAACCTGCACTATTATAGGCATGCCTATTCATGCGAAGGTCATAAAATTTCATTGCTTTCAAGAATTATTTGGTCATATTAAAATGAATGAGAATGGGCAATCTGGAATTTTTTTGGGTCACGGGCGCATTTATGCACACGATTAGTTTTACAGCCATTTGGCTTTAAATATGTTTTCAATTTGCTTTAAGGAGGATAAAACAGTATATTTTTAGCTGTTTTTACTGAGCTATTTATAGAAACTAATATCCATGGTATAAATCTACCAAAAATAAATAAAACCTACCTATTAATCTATTCATATAATCTATCTTGATTTTGCATGCAAGGAAAACGCTAGAGACATATGTTGCCGGATGACTTTAGTGATACATATATCTTCTGCTTCCTGCAGTGGCCTCTATCCAAATCTCTAAAAATCTTTCCAGCCATTCGCAATAGGCTTTGTTTACCTTAAAACGCGTTCAGGCACGCTAACAAGTGGTAAGGTGTCTTAAGGTCGTACACCTTGCAATTTTTTCTTCCCAGTAATTTAAGAGACACACCATTTTAAGTTCATCTAAGGTTACTACACTTTTTTCCTCAGCAGGAAATAGAGGGATTCACGAAAAAGGTTTCATTTAGCACCGCCTCAGCGTAATTTAAACATTGAAATACTACTACGCATTTTAGAGAGGCAATGTTGACGTAGACCAATAAATATAGATCTATACTTGAACTATTCGCAAAATTAAAACTATAATTTTAATATAGTCATAAGGCTAATGAAATGACCGAGAAGAAATATATATCGATGTATTTTCAAAAAGTGTAGAATAAATAAACCCGTATGAATTTTTAATATGCAAGAGTATTATAAAAAACATATTCGAGCAGCTTCGTGACCTGATTAGTTTGAGTAGTCCATCAAACACGAGAAAACGCCCTCATCCTCGAGGTAACGTTCGAAATCTCGCCGAAACTCTTGATAAGAAACTGGATTAGATATTAAAATTGATAAAAATTATTCAAGCAAGGGTGCTGACGAGTACACGAAGGCGTGTAAGACGTAAAATCGATGTTGGGATCAGAAAAAAATTGAGCATCATTAGCGCATTCCCTTGAGGATACCTTGCGTGGATGATACCCGGAAGAAAGGAGCACGCGAAATCCTCTTCCGCACCTAACGCCTCTTCCGGACAAAATGAAAACCACGAAGCAAATCCAACTGTACGGCTATCGCGGGGAAATATCTCCACACGACGTCCATCTACCGTCCACCGTGGACAGGGGTTACAAAACAGGGGTGATAGGGAGCCTGAGTGTTTCGTAAATGATTAAGGAAAAAAAATAATTTGCAACAACTCACATGACTCTTTTCTCATTCGTGTTTTCCCCGGAATAAAATGAAAAGACTTGAATTAATTGCGAAAGTGTGAGGCACGTTAATGTGTAGGTAATAATGTGAGATATAGGAGTGGTAGCGTTGTGGACTAGCAAGCGAGGGTGGCGAGGCCTGTCCTACTTCCCATGCCTTTTGTCTCAAAGCGACCTCTTCTAGCCCTCACCCCCACTACCAACATCGGAGTCCCCACATATTACACGGATCGTTACTAAGGTAACGCGCGCAATTAATTAAATTTGTCTGCAGGGATAAATTCCAACCCCACTCACCAGATACCATACATTCCTGTTTCTAGTCCCTCTACGAGAATGAACTAAGTTTTATCAAATTGTACAAACTATACCATTCAATTTTTAACAAACCATCCCGTTAACGGTAGATGGATATAAGCCGATAATTCACGTTTTTCATAGACTCGTCATGCATAATTTCATTTAAATTCACAGCATTACGTATGTGATAAGAATATCTCAAAGGTATGAAGTGGTACTACTTTTTATTTTTCCACATAAAACTTTATTACACGTTATCAAGACTATTAGTCTCGATAATACTGCTGTGCAGTGAAACATGCTGACTCAGGTGAAATAGTTTTTGTGGAAAAGAGCAAAGTAGTATCAATGAAGTTTTTTTACCATTCAATATCTCAAAGGGTCTCAATCTCAGTCTCAATCTCAGTCTCAATTTCAAAGGGTAGAGATACAGAAGTGTTTGAGCTAAATAATTTAGTGCATTACCTTAATAAATTAAAAGATTTTTAGATTATTTTTATATAATTTTCGCAATATTTTGCACATTTAAAAAATACATGAATGGATTTTACACATAATTTAAATCTGATTAAATCTTCGGTGAATTTAGCTTTAAGAAATTACCAATGATGTACAAGTTAAGAACGTTTGCCCAGAATTTTAAATTCTAAAATTTTCCTAGATAGTTCACATTGATTTCCTTTCACTAAAACATTACACTATTATCCTCGATAAAGATAATTTCAGTAAGAAGTTGAAACCGTACGAACTTTTAAGCCCATAGGGTAGCAAATTTATGACCCATGGTGGATATTTACTACAATGAGATGCTTGAATTGTACGTATAAATTAATGCCTAAAGCCTACGAAAAAAATACTGCTTACACTGTATGTACAGGAATGTGTGAAAAGCTAATCCCCAATAAAGCAGCAATCATCTTTGTGGAAGAGCGTAAAATATTGTTTCTTACCCATGAGAGAAAACAACCAAATTTAAGTACATTTGATCGTAAAATTCAGAAAAAATTGCAGCACAGAACATTACTCCAAGTAAAGAGCAAAATCTACAGCCGGGTTTCCTCAAGCCTCTGCAAATCACGAAAACCGGAAGGAGTTTTCAGCCCTTTTCCATCATAACGACAACGAAATAACCAAATTGCTTATTATTTTCACGGCCTGCATTAATCAAATTCCATTAAGGCAGAGAATAAAGGGACTGTGACTCGAGGGTGTATAATTTTCTCCACGAGAAGGAACTCTTTCCATTTACAGAATAGGAAACGCACGACTTCGGAAACATTCGACTTTGCCCCATTTTCCACTCACGCAGCCCCACGCGCCACATTAATACATTCTCGTTAAAATTTAATGCGCCATACGGCAGGCGGAACATCAAACTTCCGCACCAGAACTCCTATCCGACAACAATCTGTTACTATTTTTTTCCTCTTCTACAAGTTCTGCCCTCTTTAGCTAGGAAAGTACGACTATACTATCCTTCCGGTAAGAGTCAAATGGGGAGGTTTTTCTCATTACCCGTTAGAAGAGAGATCTTTTTACTCCGGTAAAGGAAATTGATGATGAGAAACATGGGACCTGCAATTATGACCTGCCTCATTTATGCATCCTTGTAAATCCTCGGCGTGAAGTTGTACCTTTTCCTACCAACCTGAGAGGGAGGATAAATCACACCCGTAGCACGCCGCTACGATGAGATTTAGACCCGATTCTGTGTCTGCAAAACTACTTTGAATATTATTCAAACGACCATGGCCATTAATTTCATCAGTGTGATTAATAAATTTTGACATAAATGTTTTCAGTGTTCACAAATTTCTCGATTGGAGACTCGGTTTTGTTATGTGAAATGATCTAGTCATTTTGCTTAATATTCTGCTCATATTAAGAAAAATTTTTACCATTGCAAGGATAAAAATCACCTGCCATTCGGGGCTACTTATTAGGTGCTTATTGCTCAAAATTGGAAGGAAGAAAATGAGGCAAGAATTAAGGCTATGGATGTGGAAAGAAACCGAGAAAACGAAATGCATGGAGAGAAAAAAAAGCGACACAATATGAGAAATGCTTCAGAGGACTGCCAGAGAAGATAAATAGGTGACAGACGATGTAAGTACATTAAGCGTATTAAGAGGAAATGCGGATACGAAAAATGATGGAAAAAGGACGTGTTGATTAATGGGCAGAGCGAGTGAGAGAATAAAGGTTTATGGATATTTTGCAAAGTAATTATCCTCATACTGAAATATAGAAGGACATGCGGCTTGGGGATTGGACCCAGTGGTTTAAAATATATATATAGGAGAGCCATCTTCCACGCAAACCTATCACTACCAGTATGTTATATTTGCATCCTAAATATATGTAAAATTAATTACAAAATTTATAATATAGGATGCAGATAATATTTGAAAGAAATAAAGAGTACCAATGGTGACAAAACTTATAAAAGATACATTATAAACGAAATGTGTTCATGCTGTAGAGTTACATTCTCCTGTTCATTAATTATTAAAACTATCATTTCAATATTTCATCCTATCATATTCAATTATCACTATCATTGTAGCTAAATATCACAAATATCGTATCACTGAGCAGAAGCTGAAACTAAAATAATAACGGAAGTTGAAATATGAGATCAAAATAATACGTATTTGCAAGGAATAAAGGGTGCCAATGGAGAAATATAAAATATCAGACGAAATAGAGATCTAATGAAAATATTTACTCGGTTTCCAGAACCACATTTTCATGTTCATAAATTATTAAATACTGTTTGCGTTAAAATTAGATATACGACTCCAATTTTGTCCAAACTCTCGAATATTGATGTCAGATCACACTGAAATACGCTCTAACGCTAAGCATCTCCGTGTGCTGGGACACCGGGGTGTGTCGTGTGTGAAGTAAAGTTTTCCAAATGGAGATGAGTAAATTATTAACTACGATTACGATCTAAAATGATACATGTGGTATTTCCAATTTGGTCAAATATTTACGAATATTGATGTCAATTCACGCTGAAATATACCGTACCCGTTATAGCTCCGCGTGCTAGGATATCGGGGTATGTCGTGAGCGAAGTTGAGTTTTCCGAAGGGAGATGAGGCGAAGGTGTGTAGAGGGTATTCCAATTAGCCCGATCCCCACCATCCCTCCCACGCTTTGACGAGACAGAGAGAGAGAGAAAATTACAAAGAGAGGGAGTGCGTTTAGACGGAAGCGAGGCGAGAAACGCGTCCATTCGAAATGCGAAAAAGGTGAAGAGCGAAAAGGCGCGCCGGGGTGTGTGGGTACGCCAATGCATTAAGTATCGACGGTTCCCTTTCTCTCTCTCTCCCTCTCTCCTCATTCCCTCCTCCAATCCCGCTGATTGCGTCCCTTTCGCTTTCCCCAGAGCGAACGGCTTCGGCGTGTCAACCTCGACCCCTGCGACGGGTGTTAGAATCTCGTGGGTGCACGCGGGTTCCAAGCATTCATCAAAACTGGTCGGATTCTCGTGTCCACGAATTTCACGGATTCTCGCAACTGCATGCGAACTCGTTCAAAAATATGTACATAAAATCTTAAGAGAACTCATCACTCTCAGTTGATATATCGTGGTTTCATTTGATTTTACTCCATATTGATTTTAAAGGGGGGCAGCCATTTTTTGGCTAACTATTGGTCTCTGATTACAAAAATAACCTCATTTGTTCTTTATCCCGCCAACTTTTTAAGCTATAGGATATATGTAATAGTGCTTATATAACAAACGAAACGAATTCCAAAACACTGTGTTTATAGTAAAACGCCGCACAAACATTATTAATATGATTCTAGCTATACAGATAAGTGAATGGACATTTCACTAATGCATTTTAATGGTGTCAGCATAAAACCAGTCAAATTGTAGTTTATAGTGCCGGAAGATGTTTGCACAGTTAGTGATCAACTTGAAGGGAAGTCTAGTGCGTGAATTTCAATCAAACGTCGAAAGTAAAAAAAAAAAGTGAAACAAAGCATTCCTCCGAGGCGGTCTTCCAGCATAAAACTACGGGTTATTCAACACTATTATGCCTTGCGGTACATACATTACTGCCCAATCAAAGGATTCAAAAAGAGGAAGAAAAAATACACTGTAATGTTTGTCTTACCCAGTATGAATCACAGACCTTTTTAATGGAATTGAAACAATATTAATGCAAATGAAAGTCAGTTAAGGTACCTTATTAATCAATATTCGACCGTCGAGTGTTAACCAGGGATTTAGCGCTTCTTTAACATTTAGAAACAAATTCTGCCGTCCTTTTTCCCACTCTTCTCCTCGATCCCAAATGATTAGCACTTTCAACCTACTAACTTGGAGAGGGGAAGTGCGAATTTGTCTCACGCTCCTTCCTTATCGACGCAGCACAACGTCGACGTCGGTATTCATAAGTTACGAGGCTCGAGACGACGGATGGAAAAAATATGGAATAATCCCGCGCCAGCCTCGTTTCTTGGCTAAGTGGACTCATTTGAACGCATTGAAGCGACGCGCATTCTGATGCTTTGAGCTTCCACTCCGATCGTTCAAGTGTGCGCGCGGGGGACTGGTTTAATCCACCAAGCGAATCTCCTTTCATGCATTGAATGAAAGCGAGAAGCCAAATTCTATACCATTTATTTTACGGCAATATACGTTTTTTTTAAAAGAAGTCAACCTATTGAGATGTTTGAATCATCACGCATGATGATCACGTTCGAATATTTTAAGGGACTGTTCGGCAGTGGCGGGGTAGGGAATTGTAAATAAGAAGGACTTTGAATTGAACAAGGGTGAAGTGTGTTTGGCCTAGCCTCCGGGATACTCAGTTGCTAAAGCCGGTAATGTCAACTTCTCGGATTTGATTGCGGTGATGACAAATATGACGCTACTTCCTCACGTCTGCTTTTATCAACATTGTTCCTCTTCATTTACTTTCCTTTCTTAAATTCGCAACATTTAGTATTCATTGCTTCCTATTTCTCTTACCTGTTGTTCACGCCGCACAAACATTATTAATATAATTCTAGCTATACAGATAAGTGAGTGGACATATCACTAATGCATTTTAATGGTGTCATGGTTGTAATAATAGAAAAATCCCCACAAATCAGGAACTTAACAATATTTCATTTGAACAGACTTCATTTTCCATACACCGACCGAGGTTACGACTGGAAGTCCATTTGAAATGACGTTGATTTAGTATGGCCAAATATCACTCAGTTTCTATTGTTACAATTGAAACGAATAATAGCTGCACTAAATACGCGTCCCACATCAACCGCATAATTTTAATCGAGAAAAAAATCCAACTTGAACGCACAGAGTTTGAATGCATTGATCAATATATTAACGCTCTTTCTTGCGGACAATACTGCACCTCAAATGATAATAAACTTAAAATACTTCATTGAAGAGTAAGATATATTTTGCTTGCTTATAATTGTATAATATTGTTTGCGTCATTGAACATGGGCATTGATCTAAATTCTAAATCACATAATGATTCTATCAAGCCTGTTTTATCAAATACTCCAGTGATCTCTAACAGTTATTCTCAGCTGCAGAAAACATTAATACAAACAAATAATAATTGATTAAAAGAATTTACGTGTTTGAGTCAAATAAATAAATTGATATAATAGCTCTAAAGAAAATTGAAACATCCTTGCTTACACTTGTTGGTCATAGTAGTAAGTTAGTAAAGGGACAAGCAGGGCATTTATAATCTAATCGAAAGCCGGATAAAATCGGACGAAAAGGGGTTCCCGAAAGTTTCAAATAATGGAGATCAAATTTAGACAAATGAAACCCATGATAAAGAATTACTGACAAGTACTTTCCATCACTGGCGTTAAACCAAACTGTACAAAATGATGGACTGCTAGCCTGGTTCAAGAGTTTAAAGTATAGCATGAAATGACGATTATTAATAAATAGAAAGCTATCCCACAAAAAAGCGAATTAATGTAAGGGTCATTGGCAGCACAGGGGTATAGATCCAGTTTTGCGAAGGAGGAAGGAACATAGATTCTCCATGCCAAGCGGGATACATATTTACGTATTTGATGACTCTCGGCTATACCGAAAACGGGATGAATAATATACAAGGCATATTTTGACACAAACTAACGAAACGTAAACATTCTTCGTGCTGAGGTTCCTATGGAATTTGAAAGATAAGCAAGAAAATTGTGGACGGAATACGAGAAACGCCCAATTTGTCCCCGTCGAAGGAATCAAACATTGACTCTGTTGCGGGTAGCAGCGACGCAGGCTCTCTTCTCCACCTCGGCCACCACCACTAGCATATTCACGAAGGACCGCTTCCCCTTTCTTCAAGCTTCCCGCATATCTTCCTTTTCTTCTTCCTCCCATAGCCCCCTGGTTTATAGCTCCCGTGAAAATTTTGGGTCCATAGGAAACTAGGCATGTAAATATAAACATCCCTTCCAAAGGTCCGCCATTAAATCGGTTGAAAAATAAAAGCTTCAGTTTTTCGTAAGATTTAGTCATCGATCTACATTATTTACAAATATTTTCTGCTAATATTGTTACTCATGAAAGCCAAAATCGTTTAAAATAGCTTAGAAAGTAGACAACCTGAGGTTAAATATGACTGTAATTGCATCACAACTGAGCTGATAGAAAATCTAATTATTTAGATAGCGTATCCAGAGAAAACAGCCCTGGCAGTATAGTTATAAGGAAAAGTAAATGGAACTATATGAAGTGAATTTAATTAGAAGGAGCTAATAAGAGGATAATTTATGAGATAACACTAAGACAACGCTCCCAAAAACTGCCAGTAATCTGAGGCGCAGTGCTGTACGTGAAATGTGGAAACCAAGGAAGGAATATGCTCACGCCGTTTGAGAAGTGGGCACGAAAGAGAATTAAGAAAGTGATGAGATCGGAGGGAAAAAGGACAGAATAGGGACTAAAGCAAAGCCACCTAGTGCCACCTATTCCTAGGTGGCACTGGCTAAAGACGATGGACGAAAATAAGCAAGAGCTGAATGACATAAGAAGGTAAAATGTGTGGATGGAGCGAGTGATGAGAAACAGAATGAAAGCTTTGACAGATTAAAGAATCAAAGAAAAACACAGACAGTGAAGAGGAGATCAAGATTTATGGATGAATCGGCGGCAGGTTGCATGCAGAGAAACAGAGAGCAATAACTTGTGAGGGATGGTCTAAAACAGGGACGGCAAGCGAAACAAAACGAAAATGTTTCGTTTCGACCCGGGGAGAAACGCTAGGTTTCCTTTCGTTCCCGCACGAAATTTAAATCACCAAGGAGTTAAGTTTCGACCAGGGACGAAACCTTACTCCCAGGAACGAAACTAAATTAATCGAAACTCCGCTGCTCCTAGTTAAGCTTCGTTCCCAGAAGTTGAGTGGAGGGGGATAAAACGAAATAGTTTCGACCCATTACGTTTGACATACGTGTAAAGAGATTAAAACATCGAGCTTAAAAATCGAATGGCCAGTTTGTGTTCACCGTTCTCCTGTTAGTGGTAGAAATATGAGTGTCCCATGCATCGAATGGCGGTGGGCCGAAACTCTACTTCATTCATCCATACTTCGTACTCGGTGTACGGGTCGAAACTAAACTCTTCGAAGGTGAAGCACGTGGTCCCCCTGGGGCGAAACATTATCTACGTTTCGTTTCGTCCCGGAGTCTTAACTGTAGTCTAGTTTCGACCCGAAGTAGTTTTGAATCCGATTTCGTTTCGACCCTGAGTTATCTCTCCGGGCTTATATCCATTTCGTATCGTTTCTACGTTTCGGTCGTGGGAACGAAACGATTGAAATATTACTGGTTTAGACTTTCGTTTAGTTTCTATTGCCATCCCTGGTCTAAAAGGGAGCTTAAATTACAACAAAAATAACAATGTTAAATAACAAGATTTACAAGAAATAAAAATAAATTAATTGTACCTATTCATAAAACAACCATGTACCAAAATTCATTTTATATTAATTCATGTCATGTATGGAATTCGATTCCTCAAGAGTTAAAAAATATCTCAACATTCAATAATTTCAAAAAGTCTTTGTTTTCTTTTTATTTTTATGATACCTGAATTTATATAAGCGTCTGCAACTTGCAATTTTTGGGTTTGTATGTTTTTTGTATGGTTTTTGATTTTGTTTCATGTCTTTGGAAATCTGTATACAGGTGGTTGTATGAGTTGGTTGGTTAAGTGTTTCATGATTTCTTCTTTTTTTTTATGTTAACCTTCTCAGCCTGAGTGTTTATGATTATGTATTAATTTAGGCTCCAAAGGAAAGGATTCCTAGAGCCAATAAAGTTTATTTATTTATTTATTTATTTAAATTAGGAATGGTACAAGCTTATTCATAATTTAATCTTAGGGATAAAATTCGAAGAATCAAGCGAGATGGAGTGGAATTGATTCATAATGAAACACTGACTTGCAATTTTCCACAAAAATAAAATTTAATTCGACTCGAGTTTCGATGTTACTACATCATTTTTTTCAGTCAGTTGTACCTTGAAAATGATGTAGTAACATCGAAACTCGAGTCGAATTAAATTTTATTTTTGTGGAAAATTGCAAGTCAGTGTTTCATTATTAATCTTAGGGGGTTAGCATTCCCCCAAAAATAACAATGCAGGAACAACTTATTAGCAGAGAGGGTGGTGTGAGGCGTAATAAAAGACCGTTATTTATAACTGAGTGTGCTGGAGAGGTTGCAAGGGAGGTGTAGGGATAGTTATAAGTCAGAGTAAAAGCAGACGGTAGACTATTTAAGTCATATCGGTTCATTGATAATCAAGCAACTTACTAACAAATACGTATTTGAAAAAACTGTTCATTGTAAGAATGAACTATCTAAAGAAAATAAATATGCTACTACAGATTACTTTTTAAAACTTAGTTTAAATAATATTCTCCAAAAACTTTAACAATACGAGAGTAAGCATATTGAGAATAAATAAATCGGAATACTTCCATGAATTATAACCAAAATATTTACTCTCGTCCAATCAGCTACAAATAACTGACAAATATATTATACGCAGCTAACTTTTAAAATGCTGAACCATATATTACTGACGAATATTTTTACTTAAATTTAAAAACCCTTAGGTGTTTCTTCAGCAAGATTTAATTTTCTGAAACAATGCAAATGAATGGGTGGATTCTACAGCCTCTTCTTTGGCTTACACAGCCGTCGAAACCTTAAAGGTCTTCGACATCACCCAATGCGCAGGGAATCTTGATGTGGTAAATACAGTTCTCTCACCCACGCCGCTTTGCCCTCGCTAATGAAGCGCCGAAATAATTAGATTGGACCCGCAGAGCAGGCGAGATGAACGGCGCAACTAGGGAGTGTCGCCGCACGGAGCCTACCAAGCCCTAGGATGGGGTGGGAAGGTTTTCACCCGACTAGTTAGAACCACTCACTCAAGTTCGAATTCCCTTCGTTTAAACCGAATCCCACTGTCCGACCCAATTAATTCCAGTGCGTGGACCTCCACAGAAAATGCCACGGGGTCAAATTCCACCTCCTTGGAGCTCAACTGTTTATCTTCAAAGAGTTGAACGCAAGATTTTTGTCACATTTAGCGCTGATAATCACAAACCGCTTCAAATATTGGCTCAGGAAATGAGAGTATTGTATAAATAATTTATGCTAGTTATCGTCAGAGATGGATAAACAAATTCAAGATGCTGTAATGGGTTTGAGCAAAATAAATTGATTAAATAACTGCTTCTTCAGGCAAAATTGTGAACCTTCACTCCGATACTCTGGGAGTTACGCCCTTGCTGGGAGTTTGGCTTTCCCATTATTTCTCCTTTCACCCCAATGTAATATTTACCCATTGTTGACGTAATTATTCCAGATTATTTCCTTTTACACATATACGCTTCACAAACAAATTAATTTAATTTTGAACCTTTGCACATGTGTTTATCAAGAAAATGATTGCAATATTGGTCCGCAAAGTTATAACGTGTTGACTTGGAAATAATAAATTGCATTAAATTAAAACCAGATATTATTTGAAGTTCAATAGTCACAAATAAACCATAACGCTGACGAGAATTTGTTGAGTTGAAGCTTGGCACGTCATGACATGTCCCCTAATTATAATATCTACTCTCAAAGATTTACCAGAAAAAATATGTTAAGTCCTTCAGTAGTTGAAGTAACAAGTGGAATTGCTCTTTAAATCAGTAATTTTTTGTTAGAGCTATGAAGCTGCGCAAAAATCAATGAGGAAATGACATCAGACTCCTATCTGCTTTGAGCAGAGGCAAAATCCCATATGAAAAAAAGTGTTATTTCGTAGATTTTTAACATTTTTTTAAATTTTCGTTCAAAAGTCAAGCCAAAAGAAAATACCAAGAAGTGGTGATGAGCAGTAAGAGGATATAAGAGGTATTTTATTTAACATAAGAGAGAAAAAATTGGGATGCTCTGTAAAAGAGTGGATGATTAGGAAGAGTATTATATCAAAAGGATCAAATAACGAGACGAAACACGAGTATTCCGTTTCAGTAACATCGAAATATGAATCCATTCTTTACATGAAACTGCTGAGTGGTTGTTAAAACCCCAATTTAAAGTAAAACACAGCACGGACGATGATTTTCATCACCGGATATACCTCACAGAGTCATAATATGGATACGATGATAGAATATAGTGACGAAATTACCTACAGTGCGCAAAAATGGTGGAGTACCATATATAAACTAAGAGAAAACAAAAAAAAAAACAAAATTCATCCGTCAGTTGTAAGGCTGATAGATCTATTTGAGAGAATATGTGATTTAATTTTCTGTCAAAAATGTAAAAGTTAATATAAAACAGAAAGTAACGAAAAGATAGTGCAATATTGTCTGAAAGCTCATATTAGATAGTATTCTGAAGAGAAGAGATTTTTCTGCATAAGAAAAAATTATTGAACACGACAAAATATAACATTAAAAGTCATTGAAATTACATGGCATGATTTCAAGTTTGCTAGCATGGTTTTGATGGAAAAGATAATTTTGACTCATTTAGTAGATCGCACCAAGGCATGTTGAATAATCTACGAAGAAGTAAACCTTAAGCATTATGCCAACGAAATAAATAGCTGATTTGAAGAAACGAACGATTTTCCGATACATGGATGCATAAGTTGTTGTTGGGGCTGCTCAAAAATTAGTGAAGCGGATGACGAAATGGCATCAGACAGAACGCAAAATGGTGGAGTACCATATTTAAACCAAGGGAAAACAAAAAAAAACAAAATCCATCCGTAAATTATAAGGCTGATAGATCTATTTGAGAGAATATGTGATTTGATTTTCTGTCAAAAATGTAAAAGTTAATATAAAACAGAAAGAAACGAAACCTGGGTTGGGTAGAGACAAAATTCCATTTGAACTAAAACAGGGTTTTTCGTAGTAGCTCCTCGAGTAAAAATAACTTAACTGTAAATGCGATGGTGGTTGGCGTGACATGGTGAAACTCCTTCATGATGCACAAAGGTTAAGAAAATACTTCGCTGTTTCACAAAATAAAATATATTTGCGACCGGTTTCGATACAGCGTATGATCAATATGATGATACGCTGTATCGAAACCGGTCGCAAATATATTTTATTTTGTGGAACAGCGAAGTCTTTTCTTAACCTTTATGCATCATAACTTAACTGCATTAAAGACAGAAAAAAATGGCCAAAAATAGGACGCAAATGCAGTTATGCAACAGTTTACGGAGCGAGAAATTTCAATCCGTTCAATGAGGACGCAGGGGTAGTGGAATGAACTTAGGGCGATGGGTGATGGCCCATAGGCGGCAATTTCGCCAAACTGTGATCTCCGCGGGGAAGCGAGCCTATTTCTGAAGGGTGACCCAGATCGGACTCCGGGAAATTCCATTTTTATCGGCCGATCGACGTCCACGCTCCGATCTAGGGATAGACCACCCTCGTCGCGGCGTCGGGAAAACTAGCGAATCGAAAACCGTATAACTCGTTCGTTGCTGACGAGCACCACGGGCAGCTGCGGAAGACGAGCGAGAAAAATAGCGCCATTCTGGGAGTGAAATCCTCCCTCGAAATGCGTCACTCCTAATCCTGGTCAATGAACGGAGAGATTTTCACGGGTAATTGGGAAACTTAGCGAAGCTCATCGACGTAATGCAGCTCACTCATCCACTTCCAGTCCCATCCGGGAGTAGTCATGGAAAAAATCAAATTATGCTGAAACTTTTTAGGCCCACATTAAGAATCCACTCAGCAATCTCCACTATAACTTACAAAAAAACCTTTCATGAGGAGCAATTGTTCCCGCGAATGTTATGAGTAATGATTATAATTATGTTCATAAGAATGCTGTGGGTACATGGTGTGGAAAATTAGTATTCAGACTGTTTTCTGTGAGTAAAATTTTACACTTAGTACACATCGCCGGTAAATGTGCTCTTATTACATGAAAACTTGTGTAGGTAATTGTCATTATAACAGCTATAAAACAACTTTTTTTCATTCTTTGGTTTGAATTCAACGTGCATTAACTCGATTCAGACAAGTGCCTTTTCTTATAATATCTTATTCATAATTTTAGGCAAAAATATTTCAGCGAATACAGCTTTCGGGGATCGTGAATAAATCGCGTAGCTATTATGTTTGTTTTGCCTTAACCCTTAGGTTCTTTGGCAAATGCAATAATAAATGTCCTTTAAAAATGCTAATAAAGCCTTATGAGCAAATTAAACTTCAGAATAATTATAGCTTCCGAGAGATTCTATAATACCTCAAAAGCATTCTTCAGCATATAAGGTGCTAAATGCATATAAATAAAAATTCAGCCTGTTGAAATGTTACCGCATTCAGTTTCAGAATACAAAAAAAAATAATTTTCTATCTTCACAAATAATTTTCGTAATTTTGCAAGAGCTCTTGAAAGTACACTGCATAAGGTTTTAAAAATAATGAAATTACCATAGAACGCAGTGCCCAATGAATGCAAATGTAATCACTCAGTTGAAGGGAAGGTTACATTAGAATGGGAAAGCTTTTGAATATTCCACGAAAATAGATCACCAGTAGTTTACATTATAAGCAGATAGATAAATTGAGGTCAAAAGGTGAGTCCGCTAGTAGGTTTCAGAGAAAAAATAAAACACATCAGTAGGTGGTAACATAAAAAAGTTATCTTCAAATTCACAATTTTGCAATAAAGATCTTTGTGGGGCTGGCAACAAGTGCTGTGCGTTGCTCATCAATGATAAAATGGCTGGAATACGTGATGTTGATGCCGTGGTAAAATAATGTTGAAAATCTTGTACGAGTTCAGGTCAAGGTTATTTTGCCACTGTATAATATTTTTCACACATAAATGACCATTAAGTCGTAGTCCACTGCTGACATCAAAGGAAAATTTTAGAACGCTGCAGCGCGGAAGGTGACAGTTGTAAGGAAAAACTTTTAGCTTGTATCCGAGCAGTGATGGGTCCTTCGTTTCTAACAGTCAGTACGGTGAGGATTTGTGCAAAAAAATGTACGTGGGTTTACCCTGCAGAGATGTTAGCTGGACGAATGAAATATATGCATCCATGACCCATTTTCTACAGTATTAGGCCGCCAACACAAAAGTAACCATTTTAACGGAAGAATTATTGTAATGTCTAGCAACAGTTTTCATTTTAATTCGTTCCGTTTTATTTTTTATTGTGCAGTCCAATAAATATAATGGCATCATTAAAAAAATTTCTCATGACGAGCCCGATGCAAATCAATACTTAACGGAAATCAAACTGCAGCTAGCTTTTCACATCTATATTAATTTATCGCCACGGAAATGGGTCATGTCCAGATCCAATCCTCAGGATAAAAACCTGAGCGATAGAGACAGTACGTGTTCACCTTTCGGAAATATTTCCAGGCAAAAAATCCGCATCTGCGACAAATTTTGCGATAGTATCATTTTACGGACTAAAAAATCTGTCAACCGTGAACTACATGATATCAACGCGGTTTTCTTACCGTTTACAAATATTTCACGCGGCTCATACAACCCACTGCGGGTAATTTTTAAATACCAAAGGCTCTCACATGAAATGAATGGAAACTCAGTCAACATAATGCGAGTCACATCATTTTGAAGTTATGAAGGCCACAAATATAAGAAATGACCAATGTATACGCAAGGAAGAAATGGTTGACTGGCAAATCGAATGGTCAACAATGGTCATCACAGCGCCGTGTACATTTTTGAAAGCTGATAAATATGCGACAGAAGTGGCAACAGAAATCAACCTTCCATGAGATGTTATAGGGCCTCCTCTATGCAGTCACTTTGGTTTAGCTAGCAATGTGTCACGAAAAAGCACCAAGAGCGATCAGTCTGGCGAGAGTGATTCATTCTCGTCGAAGATCGACCGAACAATGCAAGGAAACTGGAAAGGAGAACAGGGAGAGGAGAAAGGAAGGGAGGGAGACGGGAGGAGGAAACGGCTCAGATGGCGTCAGATGGGGGAGTCAAAAGGGGCGAGAGGATAAATGGGGGCGACAGCATCCGAGCATCAGGCGCTCAATTCCCCCCAATATAACAGACCCCTGAGGAAACTCTCCCGTCACCCTGGAGACCGCCACCTCCTCCTTCCCAGAATCCATTTCACGGGTGATTACGCCCGGTGATCTCGTCACCCGCTGGTCATCCGGCATCCAACCGGCCTCCACTCCCACACATTCGCACTTGGCGATACCTCGCCACGGACGGCTAACTCAATGGTCGGCTCAACCCATAGGTCACGGGTGTCTCTCTCTCTCTCAATATCTTCCGGGTTCTCGCAAAACCGTTGCCAGCATTCGTGAGCAATTTCCCGGAAAAAAGGAGTGTTGTGTTATCAACAATTGGATATCTCATATCGTCCAATCCGTCAAAGTATCCGAGATATTGCACAGGAATCAACACTAGAAGGGCGGAAACCCTTTATTTCGACGGGTAACCACCAAGATCTGGGTCATAATTCCATCAGTTTTCGCTCTACCGCTTCAATTTTTCCCGAGTTTGAATTATTTTTGACGGTGTCTTTTACGAATAAAAATTGATAACTTTGAACAAATAAAATTGAAATTTTAAGCACCGATATACCTCAAAATAGCAAGACCAGTAAACTGACGGGTACCTAGTGAGTGCTGCAGTAGGTGTTGCCGTCACTAGTTTTTTTTTTCCTTATTCACATAATGTCTCCCACATGTATAGCTCAACAGGCTTTCCAATGATTCTGAAAATGAAATGTAAAAATTAAGAACATAAGTACATGTGCATAAGTATAATCCTTACCAATAATAGATTCTACTGTAGTTTTGAAAAAAAGCTTTGCTCAATTGTACGCTTTTAGCACAAAAAAATCGTTGATATTTCATCATTTATAATTAAAAATGTATCTTAAAGTAATGATAAACGATTTTTATCGATGGGAATGATCAAAATATCGCCAATAATTAAAATAAATTTTTATCTTCAGAAAATGCCTACTTTTGTCCTTCGAGGTATGAGGTCAAACATGCAAATGCTAAGTCGCAATTCGTTCAAATCTGATTATTACGTCAATACTGGCGCCAAAGAAGGGCCTGCCAAAATTTTGACCCTCAACAATATCGGTCCGCTGAGCACAGTGATATCGCGCGGGATTTTTTTAATACGCGTGTGTTGAAAACTAGTACGCATTACGATTTATTGTCTTTTATTTAATTGACCAAATATCAACAGAGTTCTTTAAAATAGAGTGTCCTTGGAAACTAATAAGATTTGCTGAAACAGAAAACGATAGGTAAATTGCGATAATGACCTTATTTTTATTTAAACATTTTTTATTTACCACCTGATGAATCCACTTTTTTAAGAGACTGATAACGCATTTATTTTACGGGAAATAATAATTTAAAAACCTATTTTGAATATCACTTAGGCAATAGCAGTGAATATCAGAACTCTGGTAGTATTTTCCCAATTGCGGTTGAATACGCTCCATAAATATATTGAAATCACCTTGGAGAATATTGGGGAAATCTGAATGATAAGAGGGCCTCCGAACTACCTGGAAATAACTTAATATTACATTAATCGATAATACCGTTTCCCTCACTTCTTCAAAGTAATAATGATATTTTTATCTACAGTAAACTCGTTGATTGGAGGAAATGAATAAAATATTACGAAGCACACTATTTCATCTTAAGTCAACATTCAAGCCTCGAGTTTTATGCGTAGCCCAATTAACAAGATTTCTAACTTAATTGGCTAAAGAAAAATTGCGCGCAAAATAAAACGCGACCAATTCAGCTCTTCGCTGATCACCAGCCAGCCGCCACTCGAGTATCGGTCGACCCCGCTAATGACATCCTTGGGTGCGGGAGGGCGGATCGTCAGACGGGGCGAAGAGGGAGTTTTAATCCTTGTCGACGACTGACGAGGCACGTCGCAGACATTCGTGGAAATTAGCACCGGGGCTGAAGAAAAGTGGAATGGGATAAGAGAGAAAAACGCGAGGGAGACGCAACGCTAGTCGAAATAGGGGAGTTAAAAAAATACGAGATCTACTGACGTGAAATATCTTGCTCGGAGTCTTACTGTGTATAGACGGAAAAAATAACCAGTCTTTGGATGGACTCTAATTGGAGTGCATGGACGCGAAAAATTTTACACTCAATTCCTAGTTTTTTTGGCGTAATTATCGTAAATAGGCCATACACGTAAAATGTGAATTTTTATTTCACCACCTGGAGTAAAGAAAACGTAAGGATAAAAGAACGCGTAATATGTTTTTTTTGCGCGCCGTTATGAGTATAAAACTAGCTCCATCACCTTAAAAATTTTAAGATATATAACGTGAAGTATTGTTCACAATTTATTCATTTCACCTTAGTAATTTAACAGATTTAAATTTTAACATTTCGTATGCTTGAAAATACTGACAAAGGTCAGCTTATGTAGTTTGAAAATAATGAGATAACAGCCTAACCTTCGATAAAGTAATGCGTCACGAACAAAGACAAAATACCGCTAGCTGAGCGTAAGGTATGTCCTCTTGTAGGAAAAAACAACAGTGTAATCTTTAGAGAAAAAGCGTTACAACGTTTAAGCAATATAACAGAAGGTACGTCTTGAAACAGATAACGTGAAGGCCTATGAGTAGAATAGATTATATATTTATTCATGCTCTGGGTATACCCTTGGAGCAAAACACAATTTACAATAACTAGCTCATCAAGAGCACAAAGTTCATGAAAATATCAAGTAATAACAATAAAGTTGTTTGATACACAAATAAAATAGAAATGACACGTAAACAAAGGTTGAAATTTGACAACACACGGAATATGTTGGCTGTATTTTATGTAGGAGTTTATTTTCGCTCTCCCTATGAAGGACATGCGGCGAATTTTACACTTGATGCGTAACGGAATGAATTGTTCGGATGAAATGACGTGAATTTCGAATGACTCAACTATTCGCGTCACGGAGATCACAAAGAGTCCGTGGCTTGGGGTAGCTTTCCACCCTTTACAACCCGAGGGACACGGGAAACGGGGCAAAATGAACGGACGACGGACTGGGCGTTTGACTGACGCGCCCATTTCCGTCCAGCAATCACCAACTCCTTCCTTCCCATCCCATCACTCCTGCTCCACCATCACCGCAGCTGTTCCACGACTGCTCCGCGCCAAATGCCAATTCCATACACCCTTTCTCTACCACTCCCCATCAGTTCGTCAAAGCTTCACTACATTTGCTGGTCGAATTTCTTCAGGGGTTGCGGACAGCGTTGTTGCGTTGTTGTTCCCTTGACACATCAGCTGCAAAACTTGCGCCATAAAAGCTAAGTGACATTGCATCGACACCATTAGTGGTATATTCCTTCCTTCATATCTGTCGCAGTGAGGCCTTGTACAACTTGGTATATAGATAAAACGTTGACGTTACACAATCTCGGTCAAAAAAATGAACCATCACTAAGTCTCAAATTATCTTTTGTCATGCATTGCACGACAAAAAAGTAAAAAAAAAATTACAGCCATAATAAGACCTAACAATTTTGGATTAAGCGACCTAAAAAAAATATGATTAGGCTTATGGGTTTGATTTGAAATGTTAAATATTATTGAGTATTTTTTGCATAGTGATGGGTGAATTTTATTCATATTGTCTCCATTAAATTATATTGCTGCATGCTTCCAAGGGGTATCACATGCCACTGAGGTGGATTAGTTACCAAATGTATGAATTTATAGGAGAGAAGAATGATTAATCCATCTAATGAATTGTATTTATCATACCGAGCTTGGAGGGCCATTATTTCCAAGCGCCGAACGCATTCGGATGAGGGTTACAATATTATTTCTGTGCTGAGAATACATGTCTTCGCCCTTAGCAGCGATAGCATTCCATGATACGTTTCCTTCGGGGGATTTGTCTTACGATTCCATTTTACGAGCAAACATTTTTTTCCCCAGGCGCTTTGTTACCGCTCTGTTTCCACGAAGCTTTGAGTACGAGTGATACGATGAATGCCGAGGAATTTCCTAATTCGCGCAACAAAATAACCAAGAGTGAGGGATGAGGACATAAATTAACCTTTCGGTGTAAGAGTTAAATCCCACTTCCTAGTATCGGCAGGTCATAAACAGGAATCCAATACTGCGCCTTTGAATAATTGTTCAACAATTCATAATTGACACAAGCTAGGGTAAATTATAGAAAATATTATCTTACCTTACAAAAACAGGAGCTGCACATAAAATATGTTTAAATTCGCCTCCGAAGCAGTGATTTACCAATTATAAGATAAAATTTCGTGGTAGAGAAAAATCATCACGACACTCACTCTGAAATAATGCCTGCTTATATAAGAATCTACATCAAGAACTAATAAAATATAACAACTGGAAAACTTTACTTTAAAACTCACCGAAAAGGACAATCTTCTCGTTGCGATCCAGCTGTATCCCTCAACTTCTCTAAGGCCCTGCTAGCATATAGGAAGAATCTCTTGAATATCAGAGTCGAATATCCATTTTGGCAGTCGTGCTTTCTCAGCTTCTGAGCCTGCAAATAAGGATAGATTTACATTAAATCTTTTATTGACAATTTGTTTCCATGAGAATCATCTAATATGAGTGAACATTCAATACATCGATTAATTTTGACTGATGGACTGAATACAACGTGATAAAAAAATTAACTGAAATAGAGTCCGTCACGCAATGGAAATAGAAATGTAATTGTGTTTTGCAGTTTATCGCAAAAACTGCGTGCATTAAATTTCAGCAAGTTTGAACGAGTTCAGTACAACAGAATAATGAGAAGTGTTTTATGTATATGCTCTTTCATGAAACTGTAAATATATCTATGGGTACTTACGAACCACCGACTCACGACAATCAAAGACTCACGACAATAAACAAAGTTATTGCCAATTTTATTTCCAAAAATAAGTTTCGGAATATCTCCAGAATTCCTTCCTGAAAATGCCGCGACAATCACGCGAATATTATGGCAACGAGTTACCATTAAGAAATTATTCTCATAAGTGGTTTTTTCGAAACTTTTATAGAATTTATTAGTAAGAATATTCCCTTAATATTTACGCCAACGGTTTGTGGGTAAACGTACTTATACTTCACAGAATTAATCTACGTCAGTCGGCAGAGCAACGCTATTGGCTGTTGTTGATTCATACCAGTGTATGTCATTTAAAATTCACGACCATTCCGACTTACAACAAAGTATTCGGAACGTATTTCTGTTTGTGAGCGAAGATTATCTGTTTTTTGCAGTAGAAATGGAAGAGCAATAAAAAATATCGAACATAAACTAGTTCCTCCAAATACATACGATATTGAATACGAACGTAAACCCTTCAGGTTACAAACGTATCAAATTCACATTCACAAACGCCGCCTTCGGTGAATATTGAAATATAAATAGAAAGAGAGGTTGAAACAAAGAGTCAGGAACATAAACACATGACGATGAGACTACGGTGGCGGGTATCTGGAATAATGGCCGAAAACACATGAAAATTTTTCAAAATCAGATTTTAAACTCATTACAAAATTGTTGCAATTGTGAGGCGGTTACCCAACAGCATGCTATTCGCATTTAAACCGAAGGTATCCCCATGACTTCTTCAGCGTCCAAGGGAAATACGTATTACGTCGCCCGCATTTTGGTCAAGGGCATGTCATTTTGCGTCAGCGAGCCCAAAATGAACTCTAGGACTCTCAGTCAATGCGGGAACAGGTACATCAGGAGATTGTATATTATTAAAAAAATCTCAGGGGAAGCGAGGGGTTCACGTATTTATTGCACTGCAAGAATAAATATGGACGGAGGGCGTACCATAATAATGTTTACAGCGTGTGAATATTGATCAACGTATCTAGGTTTCCAATACAAGTGACTCGTCGGGATAGCTCTCAAAAACTCATCGCTGCGAAAACTGGTCCACGGAACTAGCCCTTCTGCACCCGGTAAATTGGATTAGTCTGAGGTGAGCTCTACCCTTAATGGTCCAAACTAACGCTTAAATCTTTAAATGGGTATTCAATAAATTATTATAGGCATAAAAACATGATTAAATAGTGACATACGGGTGTGTGCCGCGTGATACATCGGATTATCCCCGACTTTTCGCGATCGATTTCTGGTCACTTCTTCAAGGGAATGGTGGTGGTTTTTGGCGAGCCTGAATTTTTATTTCAAGTAGGAGAAATCAGCAGTGCCAAATAACAACACAATTCTCTTGAAGAATGGCCAGCAGTCGCACAGGAAACGTCAGGGCAAAACCCGATATAAGACGTTGTGTACACCCGTACGTCACTCTTGTATCATCATGAGTTGCGAAAGCTTTAATCAAGAAAATTCGATACAAAATTAGATTAATATCGACAGTTTCAATAAATAATACTAGCTCTCAATTTATCGACAAATGACGCGATGGCAGATACTTATGTATTAATGCATGTATTATAGTATGTATATAGCATGTATTAATATTTCGGACCGGCTTAAGTTAATTTACTTTCATTCTACCAGCACTACATCAGTCTTTTCCATCGGGTACTTGTCAAAAGCGTTTACGAGTGTTCATGCCTTGATGCCGTGAGGCAACCAACCCTTGCGGGCCTCGAACCCGCGACTTCTGGGTTGGCAGGCAAGGAATTTCCTCACCACCTCTGAGGACAGCACCAGTTCTTTTCCATCGGGTACTTGTCAAAAGCGTTTACGAGTATCCATGCCCTGAAGTGAGACAACCAACCTTTGCGGGCCTCGAACCCGCGACTTCTGGGTTGGCAGGCAAGGAATTTCGTCACCACCTCTGAGGACAGCACCAGATTACGGAGGACATGAAACATATGGGCAAGTTTTCAGTTTGTTCGAACCAAAGAAAAGTCCTCATATTTCGTAAAGAGCTGAGACACCTCGCTGCATCCACATACAACTATCTCATCCGATCAGGGACGGAACACCCCCTCGCCTCGTCTCGTCTTAAGAGCTGAGGCCAGGGAAAGACCGGAGGCGCGAAACATGGTCCCCAAGGCAAAGAGGTCACATAAATCTTTCAGACGCCTCGGGAGTCTTTCGCTTATTTTTTCTCTCTCTCTCTCTCTCTGGAGCGTATAAATACACCACGATAAAAAGGGAGGAGGGGGGACGACTTTGCCCAACTTGGACTGTATATCACCGCATGGACCGTATGACCCGACCAACGAATGGACTCCTACTCGCCTAGATTGGCACTTGTGGATTCCCTTTCGTGAAATATTCATCTCGCTGTAACCCCCTCCGGCGATGTTTCTCCACGGTTCCGATGATGAAATATGGGGGCTAGTTCATTCTGACCCTAAATCGCAATTTAATTCGAGCAAAAAAAGATGGATGGAAAAAAAATAGAATGAACGCAGGATAGATGGATGTATAAATTACTCCATATTAGTCAATCCATTTCTCCGAAAAAAATCCATTTCGTGTTGTCGTCCGATATACGAGAGAAAGCGAAGAAGCGGGATGCGGTGTGACGGCATTGGCGAGTGACGTCAATAACTCTCTACCTCTCTCGCGAAATTTGACACTTTAAATGGAAGCACCAGGAATTGCAATTTTCAAGCACATTAGAATAGAAATTAAGTTTAGAATTAGAACATACAATAAAAGAAATACAGATATTTTATTGCACAAAAAACTTAAGTAAAAGTATGTGAATAAGCGTGACTGCAGGCTTTTTTGGGTGACGTCGATGACTCTCACTCGTGAAACTTGAAAAATTTCATTACGAGAACTTAGATGTTTCACCGCCTTTAACTTTAAAAGTAAAATATGAATCACAAAACATTAAAGCACCAATACTTGTAATTTTCAAACACTATTTGAATACGCAGCAAAATAAATTGAGTATTTTTAGGAGAAAAACCTAAGTAAAACCCCGTTAAATGATGTAACTCAAAATTGCCATTTCAAGCAGAGGTGGTAATTGTTATCAACCTTATATGCACCAAAAGTGGAATCAATAAAATTGTTGTTCAGCTAATGATAGTCAGAAATTTCATGCGGAAATTTCTTAATGGTCATGGAAGGCTATTCAGATTTTTCACCATTTGATTGGTGCCATGGTAATCGATGTTTTGAAACTAGAGTTTCATCTTTGGGGCTGAAGTAAATGTCCGCAGCCACGATAGCAATCAATCAGAGGAAAACCAGAATAGAATTGGAAAAGCATCAGATTATGCTGAACGCAATAGTTTTAACAGATTCCATCTGCCCATGGGACAATAAAGACGACCCCAAATGAACCTTGGAATAGGCTTATTCTTATATAATGAATATCTTTTCAGCCTCACCTTTGGCGATATAGCTGGTTTCTACAATTACGCCTTAATGATTAAAAAATTGACAAAAACCATTTTTTTCCTCCCATCTCTGCCATTTAAACCCACTATCAAGGGAAATCATTGTCCTCTATCCAAGAGAGCGTAGGTTAAACATCAGACTATGATGATTTGACGTGTATCAAGCACAAAATTCATAAAATAGATAATATTAAAAAAAAATTATTCTTTACCATTTCAAAAGTGAAAAATATCTCTTTTTCGTTTTCTGGAAGGACTTCTTAAACGGATAGGGTCATGAATAAATGAGCAAAGATGCCTACATCCATATTCGAAAGGCAACCCAGCGGTGCACTTGGGGATTTGTGCGCGGAATAATGTTATCAAGGGCGTCCGTCATAAAATATTGCTGGATGTATCAGCTGCTCGTAAAGGCTTCAATGTACAGACTATCCCACATGTCGTGTGTCATTTTCAATGTTCAAGTTCAATTGCTCATTACGGTTTAGTTATTCTAAATTCTGTTGAATTGCAGTTAAGTAAAGAAATTGTATTTTTTTCTGATATGAGTAGAGTAAATGAGAAAGTGTCCCTCTAATATATAAAGAGGGGAATGAAATACAACTGCAACTTGATATTATAATGAGCTCATCACGATCGGGTCTTCAATAAAACCGCTCGTAGAAATCTGGTAAGCTTTTTCCCATCATGATGCAAGTTTATACACATGCCTCAGGCTTCGTACCATTTGTGTAAATTCCACATTAAAATACGACCCTTTAGCAAATAAGACAGAATGAAAGGCAGGAAACACGCAAGAAAACATTGATAGAAAAAGACAGAAATTACCTAAAATAATGGGAAAGTAATAAAAAAGAAATGGAATGGCCAGATGAATAAATCATGCAAAGTGAAAGAATCACTGGATGGAAAGAAAGGCTATGCTTCTAAACTAATTTCCAATATCAAACCATTCAATTTATATTTATGATGGTAGCATTGGTTTCTCTAGCATTAGTTAAACGGCTTCGTAACCTATTCAGGTGGCCAACCATGACATATTTATGTAACATGCATGCATTTGGGACGTAGATTCTCGTCATGGGTCTCTTTTTTCCTTAAAATTTAAACTTCCAAATAAATACAGTATGGCCGAGATTCACACATGAATTTCGACCTCTAAGAATCTCTTCTTCGAGCTTAGATATTCGTGTTTTGGGTCGACGACAAGGTTTAAGGATTTAGCCAATCCAAAATTATCCTTGCGATAATAATATTTTTAATCAGTATTAACAAATTCAAAAATGGGTGATCAATTTCAATATTAGCACAAATCGGTTATGAAATTATGGAGTCAACACGCGGTATACTTCGAGACAATGCAGTGAATACACTTCAGGCAATTGTAAAAGCTATTGCACTACATATTCATTTGTACCTTAAGACTTTATTACGGATCAATCACCAAAAATTATCTATCCTCTCTTAGAGAATTTAAATATTAATGAACTTTTACCGTAGTGGTGCCTAATGTCATTTCTTTTTCAACCCTTTTTTTTGCATTTGAATGGAAAAATAGCATTCAGTAAGTTGAAAACTGAAAAAAGGGCCGAGATTATTGACCGATGTTCCTGATACGAAGGAGAAGTATCGACATATTGAGTAACCACACATGAAAAATGGAGTCGTGAAGGTATAAAAATCATAGCTTGTGATTTGATGAGTAAATCAGGCTGATTGGAGTTGTTGATTGCGAAGGAAAGGTTCTTGAAAGCCGGCCGAAATTGATGAGGCTGCAATGCCCCCTGAGCTGTTCCTCCTCATCAAAACCCCACTTCATCTCATCTGTTGCAACTCGTGAGGAGTTCCAAAACTTGAAGGGCAGGGTACCGTGGGTAAGGGTCTGACAAGAGCCATCGGTTTCAATTTTTGACCCAGTAATAAACAGCTACCTACTTGGAAGGAAAATAAACCTCGGCTGCTCAGTAATGAAAATGAAATGCAATAATGATATCACGAAATATTATTGCGGTGAGCAAGAAGGTGAAGTTATCAAATTTCAGAAATTTAGCTCATGATTTTGTGGAAAACTAATGAAACGTAGAAAACGTATCTAATACGGTTTCATAAAATAAGTAGGTACACAGTGCGTGTAATTGATTGATGGTAAGGATCAAATCTCATTGTGAAAGGTTACACGGGATTTCCACTGGGTCAGGTTCTCCAACTCCATCTCGCCCATTGAAACGTTGGCCGAGATGGAGTTATAGAACCTGACCCGGTGGAATCCCGTGTAACCTTCCACAATTCTATACGCCGGGAAAGTCTACGATCATTCTTCATCAAATCTCATTATTTCAGAAACCATATCAATTGAAAAGGAAGCAAGGTTATCCTTCTCAAAGTGGTCAGAGTGGGGTACCTTGTCCTCTAAACAAAAATTAGCAAATTTTACTTTTTGATATATGAAACAAAACATTACAACAAAACGCTACATATATTAATCATAACACATTTGATTTTCATTAAAACACTCTATTAGTGCAACATTATCCTCTTTTTAAATCAATTAGGCAAAAACCTAGGGTGGTATGAAATATTTTCAGGCTTGACTTGGTGGAAATGCGATACATCCATGATAAAATATGAACAACGGATGGTAATTTAGAGTGATTTGAGTTTAAAACCCATAAGTATTCGTTTTTACAAAAACATGATATAGTTTAAGAACTATTACACTGCTATTCTCTTATGAGGCTAAAACTTTTCTAAAACTGGGAGCATTGGAGTTGAGTTAGATCTGACAACTTTTACCTCACCAACCAAACGAAATTCGAGAGACATTACTCAACAGGAAGGTGTTTACAAAAACATTACCTTTTAATTAGTCCATATTTTTACTTCAAACGCCTTAACGTTCTCATTAAATCAAAAATTTAAAAGTTGTGTGTAATATATACTAAATAATTCAGTTAAAGGGGGTAGAAAATATGTTTCTCTCGATAACTCATGTTAATTTCATCAAACCGAATGCAACAGATCTCGAGTGAACGCAAATTTATAGCAGAAAACCTTCATTAGCATGGTTTCATGATGAGAGATACCTACATTTGAAGAGGAAAGACAACGGATTAAGTAGGTTATCATTTGATGGCCTCGTTATTTTCAACATCCAAAATTGTGATAAAACCCAACCTCGCGGAGCGACCTCCACCTAGGGTTCTCTCTCCCAGGATACCAGCCCATCGAGGTATTGACATTATTCCTAATGACCCAGGAAGGCGGCGTGGGATAAAAGTGGAGAGAGGCCATCATTTCCAACGAAGAGGAAGCAATTTCAAGAGCACGGAGGAGGAAGGAAGGGTAACGAAGGAAATCGCAGTGGAAGGAGGGCAATAATCAAATTTCCGACGAAATACCTCGTGCTTCCGCGGCAACCGGGACGGCGTTTCCGCATCGATGCATAAATAATGGCCGAAAAAACATTTTTCCCTAGGATAAATTATACGGGAACCTCACATTATAGAGAGAGAGAGAGGGGGGGGAGAGAGATGTTGAATAGAAGGGGAAATAAAAATGTTGGGGAGCTTGGTGGTTTTTTTTAACAGAAGCGAACAGGACCTGAAAGGAATACCTATACTTTGAGGGTTGGTTGGGGATAGGAAAGACAAATAAAAAGCCTCGGGAGAGATGGGTGCAAACAAGATGGGTCGATGAGGAGACAAATAGAGGCGATGAGGACCCATTTTGGGGGAAAAAGCTCGAAGACAAAAGTCAAGCGACGAGAAGGAAAGACAAGGGCCTCTCTCGGAAAATGCGAAAAATCAAATTTTCATGGTGGCCCACGAGAGGGTGGGCGAGACTCATTCTTAAAGATTTTATGAGGATAGGATCATCTTTTTTTTTGCGAAGCGGCCTATCGTACCTCTAGGTCCCATCTTCAGTTCTCCTGACGACGAATAACGGTCGCGGGAGTTTAAATGTTAATTTAGGAGAGGAAGCACAGGAGATAGTCTCGAGCGAGAAACTAGAGTATTGCCATAAAACGTGTTCTTAGATCATCCAAAAAAAAATGGAGAGAAGGGAAAATTTATTCCCCGCATAAGTTTTTCCTTTCCTCCATATACATTCTTGCACCTTTCTCCATACTTTATTACATAGGATCTGCCCATCGTCAATCTAAATGAAATATAGAGAATTTTACGTGATAATTTATGCATGGTCTAAAGTAGTGTGGTTATCGATTATCGAGAGTGAAATGTTAACTAGAAGTTAATAGAGAATGGATGAAATAAGTAAGAATATCATGATGTTTTAAGACTCCACAATATTTAATATCTAACCGCCTCTTTATTAAGCTCTTTATAATAATTCCTCCGCCGTATATTTTTACATAAGTTTCGAGCATATTATAGATTTTTACCCGATGATATTTAGAAAATGAATGTCTACTCTTAATATAATATAGCGAAAGCACTGCATGAAACAAGTGAGTTTGTAAGCAGTCACGTGCAAGGTTGAAAAGTTAAATACACATAAGAGTGTAAGGCAAATATTTTTTCATGGTGAACTTCATCCTCGGTGTATTCAATTATACGGTGAATTGTTTAATTTAAAAATGATTTAGAACACACGCAAATCACAATTTATTTTGTTTTGGACTCAAAGATATAAGGATCCACAGCAAAAAGAAATCACGTGGGAGTTTTATGCACTTATTAATGCTAAAACTTCATTTTACGTGTTCGTTAAAACATAATTTTCAAGGGTTCAGAGTATTGAGCTAGAATTCATACGTTGGATGAGCTGGCTGTGAGATCACACCCGCCTGACATTATTGTACCGAATAATATGCGAGTAGGGACAGAAATAAATAAAAAATTTAATTGAAATGTAAACATTGGATATTCATAGACGATAGAACTTGGAAAATGAATGAAATTGCAGTAAAATGGTACAGCAATTTTGGGAGCTCATGTCATGCGATGAGAAAAAATATTAACAATTGAAAAATTAATTTTAAAAATATGTAAATCCCAGAAGTTGCACTGCTTAGCTCATTTCATATACCTTGAATACAGCACTTAGAATTTACACGATTTCGTTGGGAAAAGGTGAAATTTTTTACGCCATGGGCCTCATTCCGCTCTGTTATAACTGCTGTACTTCGTAGTCAAACCTTAAGCCCATTTTTCATTTTCGGGTTGGTTATGAAGCATTTCTAGAGGTGAAGAGAAAACTTGAGACGAGCTCTTAGCAGTTTACGAAGCTGAAATTAATGATTCCATGAGGCACGAACGCAATTAAATGCAGTCATAAAGAGTTAAGAGCAAAATATTATTAAAAAATACGAAACCCTGTTTTATTATCCCCAGATCATTTTAATTAGACTCAGTTATGAATTATCTTCAGAGATATTTCTTGCCCTAGTATTATTACGAGATGGGACTTCATATAATCGTAATGCATACAAATTTCTTTCAACAAAATATTTCATTCGTAATAGCGTAGGAAATCGTTTTATTACAATTTTCCTGTTCTATAGGTGTTAATTAGGTCATTTTTTTTATCTCATTTGCGTATGAATGCTCTGCTCTGTTTTGCAATAAATCCTTTTGATTAATAATAAAAATAATAAAATGAGTTTTCTGTGCTGTACGAGAGAGCCATAATGAAGATAAACAAGTTCAAAATAGGTTTCTGTGTATTTTAAAAGCTCATAAGATGAATAGCAAATGGCAATTTAATTTAGCTAGAATGAATGAAAAAATCCAAGAGTAATTGGAGAGCATCACAGGGAAAGAATATAAAAATGTAATAAGCACAGAGGAACCTACTGGCAAAAATCCTGACTACAAACATGTAAATACTAAGTTTAAGGGTAGAGGTAATAATTAGCAGATACTCTTCCCGTGATTTCTTATAAAAATAATGCCTTAGATGATAATGTCTACATCATCACAATAGTGTTGCCATTACTTTTTGAGAGTGAAATTCTATCATTGACAAAACAATGAATTAAATAAGGTAAGAATGTCATAGTATTTTAGGACTCTACAATATTTTATATTCAATAGCCTTACTTCATCTACAAATTAACTAGTAATACCAATCCAAAAATAACAATTCAGAAATAGTAATGAAAATAGTTATTTAAGGTTATTATTCTGCTATTTTACCTGTCAAGGGTACCCAATCCCCACCTACAGACAACTGCCAATCTTTGACGAAGTTTTTTCGCTCTATTCAACATGTATCGTTATGCATTATTTCCCGTCAGCAATACTAAGATATGCCTGAATAAGTTATCCACTCAACTATACTATTATCTAAACTTTTATTTTTTACGAATAACTATTCTCTTTTATATCCTTCATCACCTGTCTTTAATAATGCCACTCTTAACTTGCACATACACCTTAATGATTCTCTTCATCAAGCTTTCCCGTAATGTGGTCGGGTAACTATTCTTACTTAGAGTTAAATAAGAACTTAAACGTAAAAATACGCTAATTGGGATGGAATAACCGTTCACAACAATCGAGTAACCAAAGGAAATAGTTGTTTTACGTCAGTCGAAACTCCATCAAAAAGTAGACCTTGAAAATACCACAGTTTCACAAAAAGCCACACACGATTCGTAAAAAAATTTCCTTCTAAGATTAACTTCGTCTAAAAGTGATTTGTCGATGCATATCATTATATGAGCCGTAGCTTTTGGAAATAAAGGGTCTAAATTTTTTCATGACAATTTGCACCAACGCAGGGTCGTGAGATAAATTCCAAATGGTCTAAACAAAACTTAGCATATATTTTGAAGGGGCGATATGAGAATTTTCCTTAGTTTCTGGCAAAAAATTGTCGAAGCAGGCCCCCGCGGGATGACGGGCGAAAGATTATGGACGCAGTTTGGTCCCTTTTATCTCGAGCATAAAAGACCGAAGCTGGTTCCATTAAACGCTGTATCCTAGGGACGCATAATCTCAGGATCGGAATATGTGGGCTCGGTCCAGCTCTGCTCACCGCAAACAGATTATGATGTGGAAGCAGTCGGAGGCTAACTGCAACTCGACTCCCCTTAACTTCTTTTTTCGGTGGGAGTAAAGGGGAAAACAAAGGCTCGGAGTCGCCTCTATCGGCCTCGGGAAATCGTGAAGTTATTCCTTCACGTGCCTCGAAGCCCTTTTCTCTTAACGCCCGACCGCAAACTCCGCAGAGATTCCTGGGAGGTCGTCCAACCTCGTCGAGAAAACTAAAGACTCTTCCTTATCTTCCCGCGCGGAGGTATTTCCCAAAGCATTTCGGCTCCGAAAGGTGTTCGCAAGCGCTATATTTCCCTCCAGTGCTGAGACAAAGCCTCGCAAAGTTTTCGCAAGAGGCCTTCACCGGCATAAAGTCTCTATAATATGAGAAAATTATTCCTGGAATCAAGAAAGGAGGTAGGAAGTGCGACAAACTCTGGATGATGAAATACCTCTCTGGATTGACGATTAAATTTGCTGAAAGTTTACGCGAAAAAATGTGGCGTTATTCAAGCTAAATGATACCAAATAAGCAAATCGGTTAAAAGGATGTTCAGTTGGGAGTTTGAAGGAACGGTTATGGAAGTCGATGTGGGTTCATTTCACGAAAATGATGGAGAGTAAAATTTATTTGTTTTCACTTTGCCACATATTGAGCTCTTTTTTATAAACATCAGAATTTCACGTCACGAATCAGCCAATGTGAATGCCAAAAATAAATTCCTAAAAATTTAAAATAGGTATGCTGCCTCCATTTTTACACATAAAAGTACTGCAGGGTAAAAATAATCGTTTCGATATCTAAAATAGTTTACAAACGAGAAAAGGAAGTGGTGACTTAGAATTTACTACGAAACAGCATGGTTCATGGACTATTTTCCGGCGATGGATCTTGAATTTAATCAGCAACAAACACGTATTTTAAACTCATTAATACAGTGAACGATATTGAATATTGAATATCAACAATCCGAAACACCTCACTGAGAGAACACGATACTTCAGAGGGATTAATTTATCAATAGAGACCGCGAACAATTGCCACCGGGCACCAAAAGGCTCTCAAGGCTATGAAACCTCCTTCATATCATACAGAATTTTGAATCGATTAACCCCCTCTTATGAAGATATACTGAAAAAAGCCTTACAGCAAATATGGCTGTAAGAATAGACCGGCAACTATGAAGACACTCCAAAAAATTGATACGGGAATAATTTCACCGAGATAATGATATGAGTTCGGTACTGATTTACTTAGCGATTTTATCAGGTGGAATGCAAGCAAAGGAGGAGGAAAGTAATTAATATCCTTATATAATTTTAATACAGCTGTACTGTGTCGTTGTGTCTGCTACTTCAAAAGTAAGGTTTTTTCATCTACGCATGTACATGCTTACTTTAAGGCTGATGATAACAACGTGTATTCACAATAGGGTAGTTTCCTTCATCAAAGAAAACGAAAGGCATTGATTGCGATTCGTTACCCACCATTAGTGTATTCATAATATACAAATTATTTCATTTTAGAAATACCGGTTTAGACGAATGGCAATGGTCCATTTTTATCCTCATTTGAAAAAGGCCAGATTGGCGCCCACGCGATGCCACTCCACGTGACGTCACAGGGACCTAGTTTCTATACGAGTAGATAGGAGTTATACATCGTCTGAGATTACCAATGCATGCATGAGGCACAGAGCTCAGGGAAACATGTCTTAATAATCACTTATTAAAACTGGCTAAGGTCGGAAAGTTTTCTTCGTTTGATAAGGTGTTAATAATCCTTATTTAAGCCAAGCGCTATCAGCTAGCAGGGTACTCAGCTACCCGCTAGCAGCCTGCGTCGTATCTGCGCTCAAGCCTCCCTCAAGGTCACCTCACAGGGCGGCAGCGGGAACGAGAAATACGTCTCACGGAGAGACTTCCCGGCATTCATACTTACCCGTCGCGTTTTCGCGCGCTTGAAATTTTTCACTTTCCATTTAATCGCGAAAAATAGATATCGTCATTTAAAAATATAAATGCGTGAAATATGTACTCCAGGAGTAATAATCTTTTTATTTAGGCAATAAAACAATAATAAGAAACCACCCTATTGATGTTGAGGCACTCATAAACAGCAGTAAACAACAGTGGTAAAAAAATTAATTAAAAAATGGAAATATTTAGGTCTCTTTCAAGAGACCCAGTTATCCTCCGGCTAAGTACTGCGTGCCGATACGTATATCTACATGTTAAGTACGAGGGAATGAACATGAGAAAATGGGGAGTCATACTTATTGCACACTCCATTTATCTCTTACACCACACTATTCACTCTTTAAGCATAAGATCAGGAATAATGGCCATATATATATTCACATAATAATTCCCCGATAGCGGCAGTGTCCTAATACTTTATGGAAGAGATTTCCGTAACGCATTTTTCAGCGATACCACTCAATTTATGCCCAATATAAACGAACAAGTAGTATAAATCGTCATCGCTACTGTATTTTACGATGAACGTGGGCGCCGGAAGTGGAGTATCGTAAATTCTCACGCCATTATCGTCAAATCCCCTTTCAAAGCCATCCACATTATGTCTGTTGACACATTACGGTTAGGCACCCTTGATGTAATAACAGCGGCTGAAAACGATATGGCGTCGATATGAACCCTCGTCACCTTCGCCTATTTGGCTCACTTAGAGACTAGTTTCTTCACACACAACCCTCAGTGGAATACGAAATGTCTCCAATGACTGATGACATTTTCCTGATTCCACATAATAATTCAAAGTGTTATAGACGTTTTTTAATCAATATTCTCGGCATTTAAAAAAAACAGTTTAAAATGTGTCTATGCAAATTTAAAAATAATACTTTAGGTGAAGATGCTGTCAAGAACATGAAATTAACGGACTAGCGAGAGGAGAAATCAATATAAACATGTTCATTGTAGGTAAACATATCATTGATGCATAATAGCTATGGTCCCGTTTTTGTGAGAGAGCTAAAAATGGGATTTTAAACGGTAAAATCAAATTATTACTCCATAAAGAAATTGAAATTGAGTTTCCTCGCCATTTTTCCTTACCCGTACCTTATTTCCATTAAAATAATGGAAATAAGGTACGAATTACATATACAAACAGAAATTCCATATTTCTCCAAGTGGTACTCGTATTTTGAAGAAAAAAAGTAAGGCTTTCCTTCAATAAAATCTCCATGATGATTTTATGTATAAACTAGATGACCCGGTGAACTTCGTATCACCTTCGCATCTATCCATGTATACATAAATCAATTGCAGTTAGTTCTTCTCGCTTTAACTCTAAAACGGCTGATGGGATTTGCCTAATTTTGGTTATAAAATATCTGTGGAAGTCCAAACACTTGATGCTCGTTTCTTCTTTCAACCATGTTTATCTAATCAACGTATTACAGATAATTATGTTATTAAATATGTACCTGCCTAAAATATTTGTCGGTCAGTACCGTTTGTGGCTTATCACTATTAAATGCGGTTATTATGTAATATTTCCTTGCAATTCAAATGAATATAATATCTCCATTAAATACAACACAAATACAACACAGTTCATCAATTTAATGCTTTCTGATATGCTATATTTTTTTCTGTGTTTAAATATACAAATATGACGAAGTCATTTGAAGACTCATAAAACTATCATATTTTTTAATGTTTAATCAGTAATGGTGAAGCATCATTACCTATTCCAGGAACTAACGAATGTAATGGATCTGGTGGTGCCACCAATTGTGGGAATTTCACTTTTCCACATGCACAACATACTCTAGTACATTCATCGCTGTATATTTACGAATTATAGCATTGAGAAATTACTTTCGTTTCCCAAAATTCTATTGATTTATCGACACAATAGTCTACAACCAGATCGTAGTTGAATGCTACTCGTTCCAGGATCACAGAAGCACTGCGCCTTAATCGTTTAATTTCATTGTGTCGTGGTCGCTGTTTTTCTATTTGATGTTCACGAACTCGTTAAAATCTTCCTAACGCTTCATTTTCAGTCACTCTATAACGAAACTCTGACATACCCATACGACTATTATTTTATCTGTCTATCGCCGGTCATCAGTACGATTAGCGCGAAAGTTAGCTCGTAGGCTGTCGCACATTTGATTGAATTCAACGACCTAAGTTTGATCTTCATCTCCTTAGCATTGTAAATAATCAAAGAAAAGAAATGTTTTTACACTTAGCGGTAAATAGAGTCGAACGAATAACTGTCTTAGCATGAACAGTAAAATCGAAATAGTAATGAAATCAGCATTAAGTAAGTAAAGAATATATTTGTGCACTAAATTTGCAAATAGCTAATGGCAAATGAACATTTAATGACAAAAAAAAGGATTCACTTTGTGAATTAACTTAGAAAGAGATGTTAAGCCGCATTTACAATACTGACAGTCGTCAAGGGGACAGTCAGCCAAAAACGCTAAAATTTCAGAACTTTTAAGAATTGTTTTTTTTTTAATTTCACGGTAAATCTCGTGTAAAACGAAAATTGATAGCCGCAATAAGAATATGTATTTATTTTCCAATGGTATATGTTTCGACTATATCTGACAATTATCAATAATGTAAATGTGTAAAAGGATATGGGTCTGCAGGTATTAATTAGGAACTTAACATGTATTTCTGATGGAAATGAGTCAGGGCCCATTCCATGGCCCAATGGGACCTGCGGAATAAAATTCTCACCGTTCAAACCTTCCCTGAACATTCGCGAATATTTTAAAATCAAAATGAGCCAAATCGCTCCAGCCGTTCTCGAGGTTTAGCGAGACTATGGCACAGCAATTTATTTTTATTACATAGACAAAATCATTTGTCTATGCTTCACGATGCTAAAAATACTCCTTCTGCTAATGGTTGTGGTTTGCTAATTGGTTGCATACTCCCTTCCATTTTCTTCGTCCAAACTTTATCGCGCTGCAATTCCGAGAAAGGACATATACGTTGACACACCAATCTCAATCGCATTCGCCGCGAGGCACCAGCACAACGTGCATGCTAAGATGATGAATGCGGTCGGAAACTTCGCCCGGAATTAAGAGCCTATCCAATTATTTCCGTCGAAAACGCATGCCTACAAAACTTTTCCCCGTCCGGGATAGGATTTCCTTATCGGCTTTCACGGTTAACTTGGATTCTCCGCGTTGATTTCCGTGAAGGGAATGAGAGAATCGGTCGCTTTAATCCAAAGCACCTCCGTTCGATCGCTCAAGTCGCCTCCATCGCCGCCAATCGCAAAAAGGCGCTGCGTTCGCCTCGAAGCGGGATACTCTCGCTCGGAACGTGAGAAAGTTTTAATGAGAAAATACGCGGGAATCAATTCTCGTGCGGTGAGATAGAATTCGCGATGGGAATCCTGCATCTCTCCGCACCGGTGAGGGCAAAATGACTCGTCTATTGAGAAAGAAGATAAAAGTGATCTCCTGCCTCAACACCTGCCATCGCCTCTGGGGCCAGAACGAAACTATCGCAAAAAATTCTGAGGGACCCCAAATTCTAGATGTGGTCGCAACTCCTTCGGTTGATTTTCTGAATCTTACAAATAATTAGAATAGATTCGTACGATTTTTTACATGTCAAATAAATATAAGGGCACACTCGTTAGATACTTTAGACATTGAGATAAATATAAGGTACTTTCGTAGTCCGGCCCGAACAAAGGGTTGATTATTTAAACAAAACCAAAAGTATATACCTTTTATTTTTATAAAAAATAGAATTCACGTAGAAGCGTAAGAATTAACTAAAACTAAGTAAAAATTAAATTGCATTTGAGTAGGATATATGCCTGATATGGATTAAGATATGACCAACTGATTATCCTATCTGATACGTGTGTTAATAGAGGGCGAAGTTTTTTAACAAGAAAGGAAATATTGTGTAAACGATGAGATCAAATGATCTAATTCATAACGATCAGTATTTCATCATGCCACGAACTTGTCAAATTTTTTCATCACTCTAATACATGAAAAACATTAAATTTTTAGTACATATATTTAAATTGCCGACTTTTGAGCCTTTAAGTCGTGGTCTACTCCGCCCTGAACATAAGCAACCGCCGCTCACATAAGCATGTTCGTGCACAGATCGTTCAGCCAATAAACTGCACATATTTTCTATCAAAACTTCGAGCATCAGTATCAAAAGACTTTAGACCGTAGAAATTTAATATGACTTTAATATGAGAATATGCCTGTGTTCACAGAAATAAAAAACAAGCAATAAACGTGATTCTTACTCCTTTCCAGCGAGTTACGGCAGAGCGAAGGAAACGGTCCTTAACGACTGCGAAACTTTTGGTTCCCGCACGGAAATAAAAAAATCTACCTGCGGGCACGATATCGTACTCTCACCGTTGCGACCGTCGACAAAGTCAGATATGGGGCTGCAAAAATGAAGAAAAACTAAGTGTAAAGAAAATAGGCCACGGAAAGGACTCAAGATGCACGGGTGGAGACTCATGCCAAAAATTGGTACCGGCGGAAGGAAGTTTGAATCTGAAGCTATCGGCATAGCGGCCGGGCATGTAAGTACATCGATGGGAGAGGGGATATGAAGAAAAACGAGAAGGAATAGTGGTGGAACACGGAATGGGAGGATGCTAAAATGAAGAGAGGGGGTTTCACGTACGAGAAAAACGTCCTGAACGGGTCCTCAGCAGAGAAAGAGAGAAGTTCCGATCGCAAACGATCAAATACGAAAGCGCTCGGAGCTTCCGCTTGCGAAAGTAGGTACCTACTCTTCGCGATGAGTGGCTTCGGTGACCCCGTGTGTTTATCTAGACCTCCACGTAGTTGATCCCCGATTTTTGGACGGCCACGATCGGTGCACGATTCACAAAAAAAGAGCATGTGACCAGTTCCTTCTCAGTGAGCAGCAATCTTGGACGTCATTCAAATGAGGAAATGGGATCAGTTCTCCAAAACCCTTCCGTATCAAAGAGATAATGTTGATACACTCTAAGACAGTGGCGCAGCGAGCGGGGGTTTTGAAGGATAAACCCCCTCCCCCCCAGGCCTCAGTGAAATTTTTAAGTCACATCCATTTTACTTAATTGCATTAATATTACTTATAGAATAGTGTAAGGATTTATAAAATACCCCTCGGAAAGCCGTAAAACTCACTATTTATCTTAAAATTTTTCTGAGGAGGGCCCCCGCACCACCCGCTTACCCTGGCGGGTATTCCAAACCCCTAGACACCCCAGTAATAGTTGCGCTTAAAAACCCTCATAGCCTTGATTCCTAGCTGCGCCCCTGCTCTAAGATACTTGTTTTTTGGAAGGCAAATTATTTTTTTTTTTGGGAATCATAAATGATAGTGAACACTTCAAAAATTTCGTTAGGGCTTAACTTTGGAAACAATTGATAACATTAATTTGACACTTGAAGTAATACACCTACATATGCATGAACCTTATATTTTCTTGAAATAAAAATCCGAGGTGGTGACAGTTCTCAACTTGGACTCCATACGCGATCGCTGAAAGAATCATTCAAGCATAATTAGAACATAATATAAATTCATTCGAATGGTTATGCGAATTCACCGAATTTTCCGTCTTACACGGTGAATAATGATCATTCACCGTGTTAAACGACCTTAAAGATTTGAAAGTGAACCGTCCTCCCCTACTTTCCCCCCTCCCTTTCTGCAATGGGACAACAAGGTTGTTCGTAGATGTCTCCCATCTAGGTAAGCTCTACTTCCTCTATTTTCTGAGTTGGACCAGGCTCGTTGCAAAGTGGACCACTCAAAATTACCGAGGTACCAGCTTGGCTGCTGCTTGTACATATAATAACGCCGCATGTCTGGCAAGGCAGGAGAAGTGAAGTGCAGGATTATAGAGGGTGTACAGAACTCTTCTCGGCTGTAATAATTCAGATGAGGTTTCGACTCAAAGGACAAATTGTGGATCCCAAACAGCAGTTTCATCATCTAATGATGTATCCAGGGATCTCCAATTTACTTGGCCACGAGGGCCACATTCCAAGCTCCGAATCCCCCCGCGGGCCGGATTGCAAATTTGCCGATGACTGAAGTATTCCATACCAGCGTCTACTGAAGACTCCGGTGACGTATTTCTTATTTACGAACATTTGAAAGCGACTTTGACGATCAGTACAGCGCTGCAATGCTCCTAGCGGCGTCTCACAGAGTTAAACGAGCGAGAAACGAGTGCGCGGTTCGGATGAAAGCCCTCCGCGGGCCGGATCCGGCCCGCGAGCCGTATTTTGGAGACTCCTGATATATCAATCGTTCCTTTATTCACCAAGCATTCAATGGACTTTAGCGCATTTTCCCGTATAAAATACATGGGAGTCGGCCATTCTTGGAAGTACCGGGCGACTTTGGCCTCTTTTCAATAGCTCCCGTTCGAGTTGAAAAATGACATTTTTTAGCATCAAATTTGTCCTGTGCCGGAAAGTCACCAACTTGTGCCAGTGTCTCAGATCCAAAACGTTTTTCAAAATTGGATATTGTTTAGCACTGCCGCGCGAGCCCTTAAAAAGATTAACATTTTTCGGAAATTCAGGTTGATTTCGGAGGCAAACGCCTACGGAGAATAAATCACTTCATTCAAGCTCCTTTTAAAAATAAAAAAAGAAGAATATAATATTCATGATTATTTCAAGGTTATATTGGTGTTTTTTAAGTTCATGTCAAGAATTTTATGGTTTTAAGATGGGTGAGATTGGTCAACAAATGACGAATATATGCAATTTGCGTACATGCAATGCAATGTATCTGGATGTGTGGCTGGCCTTTAGAGTTAAATAATTCCCATAATGAAGCAAAACAATACCTAGTTAACCGCTAATTAAATGTAGATTTTGGCGTATAAATGCATATTTGAGAACTTATTCCGACTAAAACAAATATTTTTCTCATCAGCATACTTCAATGCGCAGGCCACAGCCACCAACACTCCAGTTCTGCTCGTTCAGGGGGCACAAAGTTTTTACCGGACTAGGTGCACTTAAATTTCCCCAGTTTTCGGAAGTGACGTCACTTCTTTCGACTCTGGGCGAACTTCATGACCAAAAAAAAAAAAAGACTTAGTACGGATGTTACAGCTGCAGGCATTCTACAGAACTGTGCCGGCTTTTCTGTAGAAACATGGCGGATCCGAATGTTACAATAACAAAGGATTTTCCAGTCTACCTCTGGATGTGTTTTCACCCACGGCGTTTTGAAATGGGTTTACTTAGAGCTCAGTGTGTTAACCACTTACGATTGACACGCAATGGACAATCAATTTAGCACTACTAACAGTCGACTGACCGATCGTGTGCCCGAAACAACACCTATGACGCAAACCCCTATCCTCTCTCCGCCAAAACAACCTGAAGCAGTGGGCAGGAGAAGGTAAGGAAGAGGGAAGTCCCAGCGAGGCGATTGCCGCCCACAACTTGTTGGGAGAAAAGGGTTTCCCTTGTGCTTCCTGATGATGAAAGTGGTTAGGGAAGGAGTTCGGAGAAATAAAAGGGAAGGAATTAGCAGAGGCGAGTGGTAAATAGAAGAAAATGCTCCGGTGGAATGGGAGGAGGGGGAGAGAAAGCTGAAGAGGACTGGCCGCGGTAATTAGGTTTCTGCGGAACGCCCACACGGATTGGATTACATCGGGCCGAAAACTCATGCATGAAAAATCTGCCGGTAGTAGGCAGCACGTGTAATGCCTCTTGTTAACGGAGTTATAGGTATGAAAGAGGTGTCAGCACACGGCGTGGGATTAAATGCGAAAAAGTAAAAACGAGAAAGTTTTGGAAGCAATAGAAATAAAGTGCTAACCTACGACTCACGAACTTCAAATGGATTAAGAAAGTCTAAAGCAAAAAAGATAAAGCCATAACAAGGGTATTAAATTATTATGGATTTATTATAATGTCTTGAGGAAATTATTTTCATGAGTTTATCATATTATACACAGATTCAAGGTCCAATCTCGGATGGATCAACTAACCTGCTAAACAATTCATGTAAACCTACCTCAGCCAATAGAATTAGTTACTGTTAATTATAATAACATGCTGGAATTAGTTTCTTCCACCAGTATCAGACGGCAAATATGCCACTCTATCACTCCCCTCCCGTTATATATATTGCTAACGTAAATATTGGTTTCAAGAGTATAAAATTGCTAAAAAGATACTTTCTCAAAAATAGAGTACAGCAGCCCTTAAAACAAAATTAATTAGAGATAAATGGTTTATAGTAGAAATACAGAAATTTTAATATTTGCAAAAAACTCCAGTTGATGGGAAATCATTATAATTGGCATTTCCAAATATATATTCTAAATAGAATGAAAGCGTTTCACTGAAAACACTCAGATTGGCATCAAATTTTCAATGCCAAAATCTTAAAATTTGGATCTCGTAAGTGTATAAAATTCATTAAAGATAGTTTCAAAATGCCAAACAGGCACTGTACTGTCACCAAACCTGAGATAGGCAAGATAATACTGTATTCCTTAGCAATGATTTTTATTCATACCTCAGTAGTCTTTAATTCGTCAGTTTCCATATTTTTGGAATTTACTCGTAATCGTAGATAGCAAAAATCACAGGCTAACAGTTGAGCTAACTATAACCTTAACTATGAAGTGGTATTCGGTATTACTATTGTATCCAATGAGTAGAAAAATCTATGTAGTGCTATGGTAAACAATCGTAAATTAAACGCATTACAAAAGCCTTTGCATTTTACCAAAGAAAAGACAACGGCAGTTTACAATGAATCTCATTCATTGCATTAATGAGGAACATCAATTCAACCAAATTTTATGTGACAGTCATGTGATCAAATCAATGTAAATTAATCGAATTGAAATGATCTGAACACTCGTTTCATTTTAATGAAACTCACTAATTACTTTCATTCATATGGTAATTACATTTTAGGCTCAATAAAAACGGTCCGCTTCGCAAAATGACAGTAGAAAGCACCAAGCTTTAATTTAATTTCTTTAATTATTGGCTAAAACTACCGGACATTTTATAAAAAGGAGCAAATTTTTATACAAATCACTGTATTTTGTTATGCCTAATGGCTGAGGATGGAGTACATCTGAAGCTATACGGTAGTTTCCATCATCAAAGAAAACGAAAGGTATCGATTGCGATTCGTTACCCACCATTGGCGTAATCATAATACACAAATTATTTGATTTTAAAAATCCCAGTTTAGACGAATCTCAATGGTCAATTTTAACCTCATTTAAAAAGACCAGATAGGTGGTCATGCGATGCTACTCCACGTGAATTAACAGGGGCCAAGATGCTACACGAGTAGTCAGGAGTTTTTCATCGTCTGGGATTACCAATGCATGAATGAGGCACAGAGCTCGGGGAACATCTCTTAATAATCATCTATTAAAATTACCTATGGCCGGAAAGTTCTTTTGCGGCGCTCATGGCCTCGCGCGAAGGTGGCCTCACACAGCAGCAGCCGGTACCAGAATTACGTCACAAGGGTTTTTCTCAGCATTCATACTTATCCGTCGCGTTTTTGCGCGCTTGAAAATTTTCACTTTTCATTTAATCACGAAAAATAGATATCGTCACTTAAAAATCTAACAGCGTGAAATACGTTCTCCAGGAGTAATAATCTCTCGATTTAGGCAATAAAAAAATAGGATACCACCCTATTACCACAAAATGTAGCTACCGCTTCTTCATATACATAATTTTTAATCGTGGATTTCCGTCCTTTTGAGGAAGGTGCCGATTAATCTGCGACCTTTTACAGGTAAATTTCATCTTGTTTATTTTTTCTTAAGAATTACGAGCAGTAGTTAAAGAAACAGAACGCACAGGTTGAGGGGACCACATTTTTATGGAGAAAAGATTACTTAGTAATAATAACCTACTTTGAGCAGAGAAACCGACAAAGATTTCAACATAAAGATATTCATTGCCAAAGACAAGTCAGCCATTGTATTAGTAAACTACTTACTCAAAGCTGTTATTTATGATATATAAACCATAACTTAATAATATTTCGCTGACTGTTGTATATTTAATCAATCTATTTGCATTTCTACCACATTCAACCCACATTTCACAAATTAAGAACGAATACCCGTTCTGTTCAGTGGCGCAGCGAGGGGGGGGGTTAACCCCCCCCCCCCCCCAGAGCTCAGAGATACATTTAAGTTAATCTATTTTACATAATTGAATTGATATTACTAATAGGTTAGTGTAAGGATAAATAAAATAGCCCTTAGAAGGCCGTAAAACTCACCATTTTGAACCGTTTATCTAAAAATTCCGCTTTTTATTAATCTCGCACCTACCGCTTATCCTGGTGGGTATTCCAAACCCCCACACACCCCAGTATTAGTTGAACCTAAATCCCACCCAGCCTTGATTCCTGGCTGCACCCCTGGTTCTGTTAACTTATAAAATAGTGTCTAAACTCTCAAGAACAATATATTTGAATAACTTGCAATCGAACTCAATCAGGAATCTTACAGAAACAAAATCGTCGTCAAGGAAACCATTTAACTAAATGTAAAAAAATGCGCCCATTTTCTCTTCATTTTAAACCACGCCAAGCGCAAAAAAGGAGGGTGGAAGAGCTGTAGGGGTGAATTGAGATCATGCGACCACAGAATCAAATGACGGTGAACGAATTAATCGCACAAAGAGTAAAAAAAAAGGATTCATCGTGATTTTGCGTTTGACGCATCGGCTCGAATAATTTTCCGATTGTCAAAGGCTTCCGATGTCACATGACTGGGACGTCACAATCAAGAGTTTTGAAGCGACGCTCCCACCTCCCCATCTCGAGTGCGGTGAGAATGGCGGCAATAAAGGGTATGCACCAGGGCAACCTCGCCTCAGAGTCCCAGAGCTAGAGGGCGTAGTCGAGGCACATCCTCCTGAAATTTAATATTTCCGCGATCAGATGAGACGAGCGGTATGAATTTCGGATTGACAAAACGATTCGATTAAATGACAGAACAGGAATCCCACTCTGCCGGCAGATAATCTCTTCAATGCCCGCACGAGTAATCGACGTGATTATACCGCGTACTATCTCCACGCACACTGAACAAATTGCGGAGTTCGTGGTCCGATCAATCGAAATGCACGGGATATATCATAAATGGGAAAACTAAAAATTAAAAATTGTATCTAATAGTTATAAGTATAATATTTTTAGGCATTAAAAACATAATAAATTCAGTAGGACTAAATTGAACCATCTTTAAAAATACGTTGCATCTACAATAATTTATTATGATTTAATCTTCTTCTTTTTTGTTACCCATTAAAATAATTTATTTAACTTTATTTTATTTTAAATAACTATAAGATTAGCATAATTTTGTCGTTTGTTTTTAATTATACTCAAATGAAATTAAGGAAAACAGTAAATTAAATTTCCGCCTATGACTAAACATAAACCTGAGTTTACTTAAAAATTCAGAAGAAAACATTTCAAGCTAAAACATAAAAATAATATTTTCTTCGAAATTTCCATGAAAAAGTAATATTTGAAAAACAAACTGGTATTTTCATGAATAATTTTTACTCATTTCAAGTAATTCAATTCAAATTTTGCAGTAAAAATTTCAAACATAAACCTATTTATATTGATAATTTTCAACGAGTAATTATCAAGCGGCTCCCTTCAATAAATTATCACCTAATACCCTAAACTCAGTACAAATATTCATTAAGCGTATTTTGGGATCAGAACCTGGGTTCTTAAGTTAATTAATTCATGCTTTTAGATGGAAAGGTGCGATAGAACCAAAATAAATATTTATATACATAAATTCAATGGAGTCTAGGTTAGAGCATTTCTGAATTTTTATTGTTCTGGACATTAAGTATATTTGGCAGCTCTCAGAACACGTAAAAATGATTTTACACTCGTAGTTCCAAATTTAGCTCGTAGATAGATTAAAAGATGGAAAACTAAACGCGCTTAGACGATGGTACCGAAGCTGCTGCAAACACAAAATGCTTCATAGAAATAATGAGCAAGGGTACTTATTTAATATAAATACAGCAAACTATGCAAAAAACCTTTACCTAAAATATCGATCACTGATTTACTGCAACACTGTTAGCACAACGTTTTTGCTTACATCACTACACTCACTACATTTTTGAACTCTAAAGCTATATTCTGACCCGAATTTTATTGCATTAGAGACTATTCTTAATTGAGATTTAAAATAATGCAATGTATACTGATTTCCTGGGAAAAGATAAATCTATCTCCTAGCCCAAATATTTCAACGAGTTCATAATTTACCCTTGTTTTTCCACTCTTTGCTTGACTAGTGCTAGGTGTGAATTACATACTCACACAAGAATCCTCTCTGGCACTTGCCTAAAATTTCACCAACGTCAAGAATGCCTCTGACTGAAAGAGTGGCGTTCGCAAGAGACGACTGAGAAAAGCATATCGATGAGGAGAAGACAGAGAGAAACTTAAGCCGAACGAGCAGCATGTGTTCGGCAAAGAGCCAAAATTTCCAAGGAGGGTGAAAACGGAAAGAGAAATATGGAAGGGAAAAGATAAAAATCAGAAGACGATGACAGGTTTGAAGAGCCGAAACGGAAGTTGGAAATATACGCGAAGAGTGAGAAAACACATAAAATGCTTTGAGAAGAAAGTATACCTTCGGAGTAATAGTGAGTGATGATTGGCAAAAGGAGTCTTGAAACGGAGAAAAATAATATTCAATAGCATTTTACGTGAGGAAATTTTTATCATTTCATATCGAGAAAGAGATGAAGTTTTGAGCACTTTACAAAGGCGGCCGAACTACAGCTCAACACTTTCCACCTAATGACGCCACGTGAAGCATGAGTGAAGCTGCAGCCAGTGTTCAGGACCTATCAATCTCACTTGAACGATCTTTTTCTCGCGACGTAGAGTTCGAAACTTGGGGTAAATATTCAAAATTTTCACAAGCAGAATTTTTACCATTTTATCGTTTGTCTGCATGCAGTAAATCATCATCTTGCGATACTTATACCTTAATATAATTCCAAATGTTAAAATTTCATTAAAAGCGTGTACTCCAGATACCTCAATAATATTAAGGTGATAGTTTAGTTTCAAAGAGGTAATTCGTCACGAAAAAAGTCAAAACACGTCCGGTTTAGCGGGATTGGTGTAACCTCTTAAAACCAACGCAGGAAAATTGGAAGATATTGATGTGTCGAATAACGATGGAGATAAAATGGATCGACCGAGAAAGTAATGAGAAATTGCTAATAAGAGTAAAAAAAAAGTCTTGCAAAAACATTAAGCAGAAAACGGGACAACTTAGTTGGACCGACATTATTATGAGGTATGATGGCCTGATGAAAACACTGTAGAAGAACAGGTGGAAGGGAAGGATGGTAAGGGACGCCCCGAATGAGATGCATAGGACAGGTTAAAAGGATGTGGGAGAGAAGAGATACGTCGCTAGGGTGAAAGACAAATGATGGAGGAAATATTAGGGGATTCTACAAAAAATATACTCATTGCTGAGAATACACATAGAATTAAGTAAGCAATAAATAAGGTGTTACATATGGAGCATGATTCTGAACAGGAGTGAGGTTTGAGCATTGGCAATAGCAAATAACTCGAGAGTGGTATCATTTGAAATACGGTGCCAAGGAAGAATGATGAAGAAAAAATGGATCGACCAAGCAGGTGATGAGGAAGTGTTGAGAAGAGTGGAAAAAAGAGAAGTCTTTAAAAAACACCCTAAGAAAAAGTGTGTCACTTCATGTTCAAAAACTTAGTTGGCAATGTCATGAGGTAAAACAGTCATCGAAGGATAGATGGTTCGTAGGAAGGACAAGGGGCAGCCCCAAATGAGTTGCATTGGACGGGTTATGAAGGATGTAAAAGAGAAGAAATACGTCTCTATGAAAAGACTAAGGGATATGAGAGCGGAATGGAGAGCTGCGTCAAACCAATCTTATAGGGTTGTTGACAGATGATGATGATTGTGAATTATATAGTCATTGATTGGAGTAATATCACCTCATTGGTGGAAATGCACAGTCTAATATATTTTATTGGGAGGAAATTATCTTTTATGCGTGACCTAGATAAGAATCGACTAAAAAATTATGACCTCAACTGCTCACCATGGTAAGTATTAATAAACGAGAGTAGTTGATTTACATCAGGCCAACCCCGAATTTGTAGATTGTTGGGTACAACTGCCGAGAGCATATCGCAACTGAGGCGCGGGTGCGGTGCGGTCGCTCCGCGCGTATTGATTGGATCCTGGGGCGACGGAAGGATGGACATTCCGTCCAGACGGACAATGGATACTCCAACTCAAGCATAAATAATTCATACCGCCGCCTGTCGAAACTAAAATGCTCGGTTTGCGCCCAGATAGGACCGGCGCAAAAGGTTACGTCGTCGAAATAATTGGACCATGTTCTGAGGCGACCGGCGGGCGCTCTGGAATCAACCCTCGATGTATATGCATGAACGATGTGTGCACAAAAGAGGGAAAAGGAGGGATATGGAAAAAAAGAGGTGATGAATCACTATTCTTCGCACAGAAAAAGTGGCTTTTGAAAGCGTATGACTAGTTTCAACCATTCAGTAAACACGAGGGTTGGAATATTTTATGTATAAGGGACATTCATCCCTTCAAAGATGCAGTTTCCGGCGTAATTTGGTGGAAACCTTTATAATTTAACATAAAGAAGGCACGTGCCTATTTATATCGCCTTCTTTCTTTGTACCACCCAAGATTTCGGCACATAATGCCATTTATAAGAAACCACTTTCATGATGGCATTAAGTATGTGCCGAAACCTGAGGCGGCACAAAGGAAAAAGTGTAGAAATAGACAAGTGCTTTCACCATTTTAAACATCCTTTCAAACCTTACGGCTCATAACCTCTAAAAACTTATTATTTAAATCGCCCTTACAAATTTAATGCATATATTAACTAGAGGCTATCATCTAATTATTTTATCCCAAATTTCGTGATGGAAGTTATTTTGGATCACCAAAACTTTCCATTCGTCTCCCTACGAAGGAAAAGAAACTGTAAAGGAAAATAACGAGTCGCGAGAGGATCACTATCAGCGTCCTTCGCACTCCACAATGAATTTTGTAAACTTAAAACACACCACAAATATGGAAATGGTCGAAATTTTTAAAAAGAAGAAAATATTTGTGTTGCATAATAAGTCGGAAATTATACATGGTTACCAGATCATCAGAGAAAGATTAATTCCATTCCTGTGAACTTGAAACCAGCGGAAAAATTATAATATTCAGGCATTTATTGACGCGCAACGAAGGGAAGAAGCGAAACCTCCGAAGACGTTTTGGGAAAAAAGGAATAAAAACGGCGGGAGGACAGATTTCCCTACGAATAAATACAAATGAAAAAAAAGACGCTAGTCCAGTTTACGACGGAACCATCACTGCGCAATAATATTCTAAGTACCTACGCCGCAATCCGGCCACAGCACTTACGATTACCCCATTACGATTTGATTCCTGCCTCCCTCATCATCAAGGCCAAGAAGTGACAAGAAGAGGAACGAAAACCCGGTCAGAGCGCACCTCGGACGGCAGTCAATCTCCGGGCAACGGACCTCGCATGAGGGGCGTGGGCGAGGAACAGTTGAAGGCGTGGGGGTGGTACGTATTTCGGTGAGTCGGGAGAGGAAAATCATCATCGGATCAGCTGGGTTGGAGGGAAGAAGCTGGGTCCATCGGAGCGAAGGTCGAAGCGTGGGAGTACCGACGAAAGAAAGCCCGGATGAAGGAAGGGTTCGGAGGGAGGATGTGATGGATAGAAATTGAAGAGGACATGCAGGCGGGAGTCAGTCAACACGCCAACAAACACACACACATTCACTCTTTACTCTGTAGTGCGGCCGCCTCCGTGGATGTCGGCGCACAATTTCCTTTCATCGGATGCGTCCATCCGTTCTCCCGGAAAGTGAGACTCTAATCCTTTGTCTTGGTGCGAAGAGCAGCCTAATAGATCCAGCCGCAAGCGGGGTTGTTCGTCTCACGAGACGAAGAAAGGCGAAACCAGCATGGAATCACAAATATGGATTGGAATGACGGCGCACATTTGGGGGATATTATTATTAAGCTGATGAACTCACTAACTCAGTAATGATGGCAATGAAAAATTGAAAAAACGTTGGTTAGTGAGGAAACTCAGAAGTAATCAAGGGATTTGAAGTTTTATGATAAATCATACGTTTTGTAAATAGAACCGACCTTGAGCTGAGCATGTACAATTTACCATAACACAAGAGATACTATTATTTAAATAGGTTATTTAAACATAATTAAATTATTTTAATGAAACTCTAAAAAGTAACAATTCAGCAGATTTAGTGGGCATTCGATTTCTTCACTATGCTACTTACGTCAAAATTAAATAAAATAAAATAGAAATAACTATTTGTGCTCACCTAAAATTTTCCTGCTCCCAATGATCCTCCAGTTCTACAGAGGTATATTTCCAATGTTACCGATGATACCAATGTTAAAATAATTTCACTATATAGAAATTAATACCAAAATATTGTGCATTCTGGCACCTAAAATAAGTAATTGTTGAAATTTCGATATCTTTAGGATATATGCTTGAGTCAAAGAAAAGATGAATAATGTTCCTATGAATATAGGATAGACAGGTTGAAATTAAATTTGTTGAATGGTATTGGTAAATGAAACTAGGAGTCAAAATTTGGGTGAAACTTGAATAGTGTATTTCATTTTCGTATTCGAGTAATTGTAAGTCCTCCATGATCATAATTATTGACAACAATTCTGACATTTCATAGATCACACCCAAAAATTTTTCACTGGTTCATTTCTGAAAGTATACACCATTCCATGCTTTAAGAGAAACCAAATCATACAACCAATTACGCGAATGCAAAGAAGATGATATGAGCAAATGCGATTCAAAGTGAGACCATTAGTGATAGTTTGAGGTTCGCACAACCATAAAGCATCAACGGCAACTACATTAAAGAAGCCACAAGGAACATCACAACAGTTTTTGCTTACAAATTCAGAGAATTTAGCATTTTCTAGAATGCCGTTTCCATACTGTTGTTTCTCTAGAACTTAAGGCAGATTTTCCAAGTATCGGGAACTCAATCTCGATGCTTTGTCATTAATAATTCATAGCTTTATGGAAACTATTAGCATTTAGCCAAAGGCATCTAAACTTTTAGGTACATAAAGTAAGTAAGCGTTTCATTTGACTACTGAGAAATTTGACATGGTCATATCACGCCGTAGTCATATACTCAAGATTTATGAGCATAATATACAAAATAAATTATTTAAAGTCAATGTAAATGCGTTGATAAACACTCGGCCAAAGGAAAAAATCACTTTCTTCACTAAATTAGTATTTAATGAGTGGGGGATCTGAAAATATTCCAATAACAACTAGCAATCATTCCGCTACTTCAAAGTGGCATTCGGGTTCCAATGAGTCAAAGTCCAGGAAATGAAAATTGAATAATAACCACGAATATGATACGCATTAGATATTACGTAAAGCGATTGAGAAATCTTAAATGACCTCATTCTGACAGAAGATAGGTTTGACTGGCGATTATGGACATGAAATCATTTTTAAAACATTTTTTACAGATACGCCTATTTTTTTGCATTATATCAGCAATCTTTTTGCCTCCATGGCCTCAACTTTTATACGATTAGATATATACTTTTCCCTTTTTAATGAGCTCCAAGAAAACGTACTTCTATAATCGAAATAAATAATTAGATATGCTACTCTATCGGAGTTTATGAAGTAATTATTGTGTTACTCAGTATGCTTCCTAAATTCTATGAATAAGATAAACAAAAAGTGAAAGAATTCTTCAATTAATCCAATACTTTTATTTTATTGAATATAAACTCTACTTAAATTAAAATCGTTTTACCACTTTTTATATTGGGAGCTGTTATCTTTTTATATAAAATTAATACTTTGCTGTCTGAATTTTTTATGGTCACACACCCCGCTCCTCTACCCTTTACTCAAGGGAATTAACTCGGTCGTAGTTGCAGTAATATTCTTGATGCACTATGACATCCAGGCCCTTTGGAATGTAAGTTATAAGCAATTAATTCTCCCTTCTAACGGAATAATTTTAATTTCTTGTATAATTTGACGAATGGTAAAATTGATGGGAAAGTCCCCAGAAGAAGACCAAGGAACGTGTACAGACAGGGGCGGATCCAGGATTTTTTTCTGGGAGGGGCACAAGCAAGGCCGTATCCAGGATTTTGTTCTGGGTGGGGCACAAGGATACCTCGTAATACAAAACGAATGCAATGATAATGGGACCGTATTAAAAATCTTGCATATTTTTGAGGGTCTGGGGAGGCACGTGCCCCCGTGCCCCCCCCCCCTGGATCCGCCTATGTGTACAGAGGACAGTTCAAGAAGGATACGGGGTATATTAGCCTCGGGGAGAAACTAAAGGAACCAGCTCGGGATGTGGAGAAATGGAGAGCTTCATTGCACCAATCTTAGGAATGCCTTGCTATGCATTGTAACCTCGTATCTTGACCAACGCCATTTTAATTTATTTCATTTAGCTTTATTCATTTAATTTCGTCCGTGATTATGATTTTTGATTGCATTAATTCATCTGCCAATGCACGTTTTACCATCAATAAGATGATGTTTGTTATTGTTTATTGATTGTTTAAAGTAACTTTGCTATGCGTAACTGATAAAACTAAGGGGATTGTTAAAAATAAAGAGAGAAAACGTGTAACGATGAGAAACAATTCCAAATTAAAATTTCAAGACATTTTATGTTATTAGCGGGATCCCTACGTCAGGGTGCCGACCTATGTAGGCAGGAATAGTTAAGATAAAACTGAAAAAAAAAACATTAAAATTGAACTCGTATCATGGAGAGGGGACCAAACAATCAAGTGCTAAGGTCTGGGCGTAGTCGGGATAATCAGCAATGGCTTTCAAAAACTTTAAGCCAGAGATTGGCAGAAGATAAATGCAGGTATGCCTCGTCTCAAGAGGCGGATTTTGACTATTGAGAGAGTGTGGAATAAGCCAACGGGGGCACCGCACTCGGAAGGGGCAGAGAGAGAGGGCTGTTGTATTGAGCTCGGCTAACGAGAGTGGCCGACTGGGACTTCGCGGGCCGTACAAAAAAAAAGAAAAAGGTTTCACCCACCGAAGCGATAAGGGCTCCTGCTCCGGATTCTGATAACACGATACGGCTGTGCGATATGCCGCGCAAGGCATCAGAAGAAGTGGATTTCTTGGAATCCCGAGATCCGGAAGGATACGTTGACGTGTATTCCTCGATGCGGCCTCGGTGGCGGCGGGGTTAAGTCCTAGCCTACCAAACCGAAAGTCGTGGGTTCGACTCCCGCCTGGCTAGGTTACCCCTACCCAAGGAATGGTTGTGTGTGAAAGTCGATGTTATATATTAATTCCCCCGATGTAAACATGCCTTAATGAGCTGATTTCGGGGAGATAAAAATAAATAAATATACCTTCACCGTTGAATTTTTTGTTCGATGAAAAATTTGAGAAACGGCACCATTTGTTCCATACAATGCTCTGATGGAATAGCATGATTGCTCCGAACGAAAGATAATTAAAAATTTAATTTTAGCCAATTATCCATAAAATATTGATGATAGGTGATTTTTACTCAAACACACCTTTTCCAGCTAAATTGCCTATTCGTAATATCTCCAACGAGCATTGTCCCGTTTCCCTTCAACTCATGGCCAAAAGCGCCGAAAACGTTCTGGAAGCCCTAGCTTATAGGCTCGTTTCGTTACATTTTAACTCATTATCTTTTCTCTAGAACCTCAAAAACTTTTACGGATAATTCGTACCTACGCTTCTCGATCGAAATTTTCTTTTGCCAATATTCAATTGACGAAACTACGATTGTGGGGCATTAGCCTCTTATTCACTCGATATGAAGACAATGTTCCCACCTTTGAGGATATAAAATTACGACTTCTTCAATATCATAGTGATGATACACTTCAATCATGCACACATTCTTTAACCGAAATCATAACGACAGGCATATATTTATTCCTAAAAGTCAACAAATATGGGATGCAAAAAATGTTAGACTCTTGCGGATTTATTTCGTAGAAAGTAAAACAATATACCAATGTAAATAAATAAAAATAATAAATAAAACTTAAATTTATACATTACATACCTACTATTAATTTATTTCCTTCATAATGATAGTACTGTCAAAACCACGGTCGGAAATTAACTATTAGAGCGAATTTTACTAAATGAACTTAATTAATTTGTCCTATTTTCTGAATTTTGCCTTATTCCCAGGAATTCAGGGAGAGTCAAGTGCATATTCAAAAATTACGGAACATCGCGATACGACAGGCTCCAACGCGTATCTCTCGTCTTTTGTCCGATCTATCGTCAGATCTAGAGAAGCTCATTCCCATCTATCAGGTCGCATAAAACGACAAGCGGAATATATGGTGGAAAGCGGTGGCCTTGTGAGCGTCAACGATCAGCTGAGGAGAGGATAAATGGAATTCGAAAGCCAATCTCCGAATCAGAGTTTGATGGAGGCACAATCCTTTTGGAACGATGACATGAAATCGAATCTTCGGAGCGCCTCAGTATTGAATATGACGCCTTAAAGCTCACAGATCGATCATCGAAAAATAAGGTTTGAGTTTGCCGATGCCTTCTCTCATAGAGAGATCAAACTCAGTCTTTAGAATGACATCGCAGACCTCCGTTACGAGATCATTCTCCCGAGAAAACGCCCTCAATTTGAATAAAGCGTCGTTATTGGAGATTTGAAGTGAATGCAGATTTGCATAACTATTGCTTTTGAAGCAGTTGTTTTTATGACTAATAAACAGGTGAGTATATGGAAATTTTCTAAACAGCTTGGAATATTGTTATCATTGATATATTTAACATTTGGTAGGCTTTTACATAGATTAAAATCGATCCAATCAACAAACAGTCAGATTTTAACGGCGTAATAAGTTTAATCCTATAAGAAATGCTCTATACGTTCATCTGTCTTTAAAGTAAACCGCGTATCATTAATGAGTGCACCAAATAAAATGTTCGCACATAATTATCAGAAGCGGGAAGATAAAAGGCCATAAATAATTCCAGCGCCAAAAACGTTTCATGCCTTGGTATGTCTCCAATACTACGATATTTTCGAATACCTGAGCCACAATGCATCCCTTTTAGAGACCTGAGTGAAAATATAAAATATTTATGACACACATATTTAAATTGATTGTGGTCCACCGAGAAGTTGCATATTCAATAACAAGATTATTTTTAGCTTGTTGAGGTTGAAAAATAATGGGAAAGAAATGTTTTATATGAGAAATCTTGAAAGATATCCTTGATTGATTCAACTATATTGGAGTCATCCTGAATTTAACTATACAATTTAGTTAGGTGTAGAACTAAAATATATCTCTCTAACAATCAAACCAAAAAATGTCTCTCTAATGAGTAAAAGAAATATTTTTTATTTATGCCTATAGAGAGCATTTAAAACTCTCGAACAGGGCTTACTTAAGGGTAAACATTAGTGATGGGTCGATTCCAAAATTTTATCGATTCCGATCCCGATTCCGATTCTGACATTTCGATTCCGATTCTACCGATACCGATTCCATCGATTCTGATGCCATAGGCTCCAAGAAAAATATCACTTAATTCCAGGCAACAAGAAAACCACTTTAAAAAATATTACTCTGTGAAAGAGTCAGTTGACAAAATCATCTTTCAAATAATCACTATGTAATTAAAATATAATAGCTTAATTTCAAAACAGAACATACCTGAGTACAGAAATTTTCATAGCTGTAATAAAGATTACATACTACGTATATGAATCATGTAATGTTTGGCCCTTTCAAATTCTCAAGCAGAAAAACCAATTATTCTACATGCTCAGCCAGCAGGTTTTGACGTCTCCATGTTACAGTATTACTGCCTGCAGAAAATTGCCTTATGCTACACATGTGTGTTATTGGGCAAGTACTTTCCCACCAAAATTGCAAGATTTCGGAGACTTTGGAATTTTTATTAAAAATTATATCAACGATTTTTTGGATCTTGAATCTTCATGGAATTCACGTGGTCGAAGCGAACAACTATAGAACTAAACTTTAGTTTTGTAGAGCCAAAAAAAATGCTGTACTTCTCACATCATTTAATCAACCTTAAAATCTCTTGCTTTTTTTAAGTTCAAGAAAGAAACTAAACGCTACAAATGAATATCACATCGGACGGTCGCAGTAATAAAAAAGGCTAAAAGAGCGTTGTGGTGTGAAAACTCCCCCTATCGCGCGACTCACCTCGGCGAAGGTGGAAAGGGAAAAAGGGTATAGGTTGTTGCCTCTCACGGAAATAGTTCTTTTTTCTCTCTCTTAAGCATGCTGACTTAATCTTTTCATTTTACTTCAATACCCGAGGCATATTTCTTATGCGTGGGATGGTTCCAAAAAATACCCAATCCTTAGTATTTTCACTCGAGTAATGCGCTAAATGGTCAAGTCGATCTATACATAATCCTTTTTAACATCCTCAGTTTAGTGTCAATGTCAATGAAGACGATTATCTATGCTTTAAATGACGATTTTAAAGACTAATGTTTTAAAAAACTTGAAAAATCGGCCTCAGTTACCGAGCCTTAAAGTTCCGCAGCGTGTAGCTCAGCCTTGACGCGCGATTGAAAAATCGCTCTTATTTCCTTCGTCGCAAACTTTTTTTTTCAAGATTTCTTATTAGTACTCTTTAGAAATCTCTACTTTATATTGTGGTTCAAATTTTCCGAGTTATATTTTTCGTAAACGAAAGATAATGTCTACTTTATGTCAAATTTCACGTGAAAAACGGGTCGGCCATTTTGCGTTGTGAAACCCGACAGATGAGAGCCAAAATCTTCGAAAGTCATTGAAAGTATAGGCAAAGCACTAGATCAAAGGAATATTGCGTTTTATATTCCATAAAAATCATACCAACGCAAAACCACCTGGATAAATTCAAAGATTTTTTGAGGAAAAACGATATCTCGCGTAGCATTGAAAAATTGGTCATGCTTGGGCCTCTGTATCTCACTAAAGGTTCGTATTTATGTGAAATGGCATATAAAGCAATATTTGGTAATGATATATGAGTATTTACGCTGAGTTTCAAGTCCCTATCCCCAAAAAGGTCATTTTGAACTTTATTCCAGCTTTTTCCGATTTCAGACTAGTGTGCGCCGGGTAGGAAGACCATCGGCCGCTGCGGCTGGCGTAGAGGTATTCGGCGCCCACGTCGACAACTATAGTGTATTCGGCAAGCTGAACCTAACAGGCCAAGGCATTAGAATGACTTATCGGCTTTAAAAACTGCATTATTACATGAGTTTCATGATAGCGCTTCCTGTCGGCAGATTGCTGGACCTACTAGCCTCGAAAGCACTGTAACCTTAACTACTCGACTCGACATTCGTAATGCGACTCGAAACGCTCGAGTCGAGTACCAACTACTCGATCGACTTGAATTTTCGAGTACTCGCACATCCCAAGAAGATATGTGTTTTGTTATTACGATTACGTGGCGCGAAAATTCAAATGACTGTTGGAAACGCGGTCGTTTATTTTGTTGTTTGAAGTACTACTGGAATCGGAATCGATTTTTCGCCTTGGCAAGTACTCGTTTTCGATTCCGGTTCTTGGCCGAGAATCGAGGAATCGAAGAATCGAGGAATCGAACCGACCCATCACTAGTAAACATATTTGTCATTACTCATAGTGTCGGTTTAACCCTTTATTTTGGTAGTATTTGCGGCTAGAATAGTCACTCGAGACTTGAGTAACTGTCTCAAATGCCATATTAATTTGAATAGCAATCCAAAATGTAGCAAAATGTCCTAGTTATATGTTTATGGCGTTGCAATATGACACCAAAATGTGTTCGTATTCATGTGATTGATCATTCACGTAGTTGATATGTCAGGAGATGAGTAGGCCTATTTCATCGAGATGTCATCATTATGACGAGCCATATGGTATGCAATAGTAACTATTTTTTCTCCTTCATCGATATCTTCATCTCCAAATCAAAACGGAAGTCAATTCCAAAATCATAACTGAATATTTCATTATCAGCGCAATAAAAGCCAGGGATAGCGACTGGTTCACCACCACGACGAAAATGTAACGAGACAACAGAATCTTTGCACATTTTTTTCATAAAAATGAACACTTTAACGACTCAAATGAGGAAATCCTTACCTCTATACAGCCATGCTGTTGAATTAAAGCATTTCGTGCTTGGGAGGGTAAAATCTCAAGGTTTTGCACTGCAGGCGCGAGCTCACGCCTTGTTAATTGCAGGGCTCCCACAACCACACATACTCTGAAAAAATAAAATAAGGGAAACGAGGGAGGAGGAGAAATTTTATTTCTAAAATTTTCGCGAGCTTGAATGGGAAATCCACGGACGTCTGCACCCGACCGCGCGCTCAAAAAAGCCTTGGGACTTGATGGGGAGAACGATGAGAAACATTTTCGCCGTCTAGCGTGCACTACCACTTGCAAGGGGCCAAGATCTTCGAGATGTAGAGAGACAGAAAGACAGAGACAGCCACTATAAAATTGATGCGCTTTAAATTTTAAAAAGGGAAGGCAAGAAAGCTCTCTATGCCAAGATAGGTCGAAAAGCTTCTCCCGTTGGCTGTTTAATAAGCTGCGGAAGCATGTCCCTGCCTGTCTTGAACGAATGGAAGTGGGCTTGTGACATGTGTAGGAAGTTGGAAGGATTAAAAAAATATGGCCAAGTTTTTATTGATACAACAAATTATTCAATATAAGATTTATTCCGTAAGATAAAGGCAGTTTCTAAAATTTGAGTAAAGTTAATTTGATTCGAAGATTTTATCACACATTTTCAATATTTATTCCTCATTGCAGGCTTTACCTGCTTCACTCACATCTTTCACTATTGCTTTAATCACACGCTTATAAATATTCTCCTTCCTTCCATCTATAAACTGTGGTTATTGTGTAATTTTGGAATAGATGAGCAATAAATATGAGTTAACCTAATAGTAGTGAGTTCGTTCTTTCCCAGTGAGGTAGAATTATCATCAATACAATAATTTTACACCTTTCTATTTGCCATCTTTACTCTGTACTGATTTTAGTTAGGACGCTGGTCTCGTTGGAAGTAAGGTGACGTGGATAGAAGGGATTACTACAAAGGCACCCTGGTACATAAAATACCTAAACAATCAAATACTTCGTTTAGCATTTCTTTCCTAGCACGTTTTCAGCACTCGCATACATCCCTATTTCCAATCTCCAATCGAAAACATTTAAGGGGGATGGTCGTTTCCTAAAAGAATATGTCTCCTTAAGACTAATGACATCCACTTGCTGAGATGCTGAAATCGTAAAAAAAACTTGAGGGAAGTTAAGGATTCCCGAGAGTTGTACATATCAGTAATCGTTTAATTTCTTAACACTTTCCATCTCATCACAATTAATAAAGGGTAAAAAGAATACAGAGAAAAAGTAGGTAGGCATAAGAAATTGAAATTGATTTTTGAGAGAAGAAAATGCATCAAAAAATTTAAATTACAAAAGTTAATACATCTTAAAACCCTGAGAAACACTCTTATAACTCAATATAAAAAAATAAAATATGTAGGAATTAGTTTATTCCGAATTTTATCCCTTTGCAGACGTATAGGGTGAGTAAACGGAGGAGACCTTGGCTCGTAAGAGAACAATTCACGGGCGACCACGGAGTCATACGCAAACACTACAGAGAACTTTGAAGAGGGTTAGATGGTACGTAATACATTGCATATTATATGAATAGTGGCTATGAAGATCCTTAGAGCTTTTAACTACGAAGCCAAACGGAATAACAAATTCCCAACAAAAAAATATAATCACACGGACATCTCACGCGGAATAAAAGCCTCAAGACACACCATGGAATTTTTTCTCAAACTCGATCTCCTGTAACATCTAAGTTTCAGACTGAGCCCCAGAGAGAAGCCAGCGTACCTCATATTTTTCATTTTACCGCAAGGTATACGCCTGAGATAGGGATGATTTTGTGAGGATCTTTTTCCAATATCCATTCTCACTCATTCGTAAAATTATTCCGAGAGCGTCAAGGAGTTGTTTATCCTAACTTCAGAGGACCCTGATGGAATATTTCTCAAGGATCTGCTGACTCAAGAATTTAATTACATGACGTCATTTAAATTGGCCCCAGTTGGTGGCTTACCTCGTGGAAACGCTTCAACTTTTCGTTGCAAAATCGTTTAATTTTTAAGTCGTTTAAATAAATGATACGAGAAAGAATATATTTCCTTTCCACCAAAAAAATAAGATTCAGCCTCCCAACAGGATTATTAGAAATGATTGCACGTTCTGAAAAACAATACAGCCGGGTAGGAGAGAGCAAAATAACCTTGACTCGTGGATTACGTCCGAGTAACTATGAAGAGAGACTAAACTCAACATTTCATTTCAATTTGTCATTTCAATATATGGAAGGTAATCAATCGATTGGTTGAATCATCTTTAACATTAAAGCACGCATGTAATACAATCTATGATTTCGGGACATAATCAGAATTCAGCGGCCAATTCCATTGATGAAAATCTGAGGATGTGGAATAGACAGACTCAGGGTAATTATATGAGAGCAGCGTCTTTTTCAAAAAGCTTTCCACGTCTTTTTCCATTAAATGGTATTACTTAAATGCTTCGCAGAAGATATTCGGCAAAATATTTATGCATGAGGCGGCAAAAAATCAAAACATGATAAATCTAAAGGATTTCTCTCTGTTTCTCAACAAGGATTGGCAATTTAAACAGTTAATGAACAAGCACGTTACAAGTGTACTATAGAATTATATTTTATTTGGAGTGGGGACCCTCTCCCCCAGGTAACTGGGATTCCGAGAAAATTTTTGAAAAATGACATCCCTGGAAATACATTTTACATCTTTTGGGCACTAAAAATTTAACTTTACGCATAAGCAGTCATTCTATGTTTAAAACTAGATAATAGATTTAAATATCTTTTTCATTTCTATGAGGCTTTGGGGGGGACCCTTAGTAACGCCACTGGGAAGAAGGTAAAGAAATGCAATAGGAAACTGGAAGAAGACAGATCGGTACACGAGAAAGACCCCGGACGAGTGATACGACGTGGCAGGATGAGTTTTCGGAGAAGGGAGCCTCGTGTAACTCTGAGCTACTTAAGCTCTTTGATGATTTTTTGAAAAATGTAAGAGGCCGTGAAATATGGAAGGCGGGGAGTGATGGAGCCAAGGTTAGGGAGGACGACGAAAGTGGAAAAAAATTGACGAGGAAAATATAAATCGGATATAAAACAGGTAAGTGCGTATATATTCAATATATTCCACCTGTTCCTGGGGACGATTTTGATGCGGAAGAAGAGATAGCGAGCCAGGTGAAGAGGAAAGGAAGGAAATTGGGGATGTTAACGTGGAGAGAGAGGGAATCGAAGGGACGAATGGCAGACTCCAAGTCGGAAATGTGGACTTTCCTCAGGCGAAATACAAAGAAACAAGTACGCTCCAGATGGGTGCTCAATAATCAAGAACATATCTCAATGTTCTGTGCCCTAACTTCATTACTGTAAAGACAAATTAAAAAGGATAGCATGTGAAAGCATGAAAAACTCTTCAATGTGGTCCTCATACTTCACATTAGCAAAGATTTCAAAACCAAATGGCTATAAAATTCTCAATTGACAATAAAGAATGTGTACACAAAAGCTGCTGTCGAAATCAGTCACTTTGAATCGGATGATTTCAGAATTCGTCATTCCAGCCGTTTGGATGCAGAAAAGCCGAAAATCGCTCTCTTTTAGACTTACTCTCGAGAGATCCACGATGGGCATCTGACAGTCGTGAACACCCATATGTTGTAACAGGTGGGACTAAGTGAATTTTTAATATTTGGATCTCAATGCGTGAACAAGTTGGTATAATGGGTTGAACGAAATAATTCATTTCAGGCAATATTAGGAGCATTAGCCTTTTACAAATGTTAAAACTTAATGGATTTTTATTGCTGGCAATTTTTTCCACGGGGTATCCTATTCGTGTTTCGGCACTATCTGATCATGATCCATCCACAAGGCATTGAGATAGTGGCGTTGTTGTACGGACGCCGCTAGCTGAGCCTGAGCTGAGAAAGTGGTGTCCTGAGTCTAGGCCCAAGAAGTTAATTTGTTTGAATAGAATTCATCTGCTATTATCCATTATTTACATTTTCATATATTAGAATCAATTGAAACCGGAGTACATTCGGGCCGAGGTCCAAAATAAGGTTATTACATCGGGCACGAAGCAAGGGAAGGGGGCTTCAGTCACACGAAATATTTCCTTTTTCCCAACTGCCCCCGATATGTCGAGTCAAGACAGGACAAACCTAGGAAACTTATTCTCCGACCAATAAATCAACAACCTTGTTTTAACCGCAATGAAATAAATACATATCAGTTGAACCAAGCGTAGTTTGAATTTCAAAAGAAACAATTTATTTTTAATTCTATTAAGATTTTTCGAGCAGAAGATACATTAAAATTACCTTTAATTCGTATGCGAGGGTGTCATTAATTGAACAATTCACAAGGTTTTTTTAATCGAATAGTGTTAACGAAGTCCACTAAAGCCAGAAAGCATATAAGTTTCCATAAGACGGGTGGATTTCAGAAGAAAATTTCTATGAAGACCAAACCATTTTAATTTCAGCCATCTCAGCCGCAAAAATGATGAATTTTGATTCCAGAATGATACAAACAAAATTCATTACTTATTTAATGAAATAATGGCTTTAATGTGCGTGCAAGTTCAGTGAAAAATACTTGCACGGACAACCCGTGTACGACTCAACTCCACCCCCGAAGCAAATCTCTGGCTATGTGCCTATGCTACATGCAGTATGGAGAAAAATTGTGTCACGAAGTTTTAGCCGTGGATGGCTGATGCCAGTTGATACCAAAATTACCTATGATATTTAAGTCCAAAACGCACCCTTTTTAAACCACAAAAACTTAAAGCAAGGCGCCCCAGTTGCACATGTTGAAAACGATGTACATTTTTCGAAATAAACGTAAAACAATTTGAAGTAGTAGTCTGAAGAACAGATAAACTGTTGCAAGTCGTAATGAATTCTATTATTGTCGCTTTTAAAGCGATAAGCCTACAACAGCCTACAATTTCAAGAGAAGTTTTATATTCCGGTCATGATTATTCGCACGTTTAATAAAATTTGGGTGCTTATGGAATTCCGTTAACAACCAGCACTGATAAATTATATATTTCGGTGTATAGTAAACCGTCTGCAATCTTAACTTGAGGAAATGTTTTTGTTTACTCCTCGAGCATAGTTGCCAAGTCTGTTTCAATATGGCGGCTGTAAAAGAAGTGAGACTCATCATCGTTTTTCAATCATAAATATCTGCATTAAATGGTCGATAAGGTAACGTGAAAAAAATTAACAGTGTTCTTTGATTATTTGACCGCCATATATTTGTTTTTGAGGTAGCCTTATCGGGGAAAATCTTGATAAATAACATGTTGAAATGATGGACGTCTGCATTCCTTCATAAGAGTAATGTCATTTTAAGCTGAATATCACGATTTTCAAATCCAGTTATTAGCGCTAAATGGTCGATGAACCCCAATTATTCTTTCACAGATCGACTGAGCCATCATTTCTCTTCAATGTATGAAAATATCAGGGTTTTCGAAGGTCCTTGTAGTAGAGGTTCTACCTTAAATGTATCGCGATCTTCAGCAGGTAAAACATTCGAGATCATCAGTTGTCTAGAGCATCCGGCAACAGGGCAAACTCGCGGCGGGTACGTAACTTCTTGCATTCAGTCACCCGAGTACATTGGGAGGATAATTGAAGGACAAGCTATTACTGTAAGGGATTGGTATATGGGGTGGTGAAAATTGTGTCAACAAATTTAAACCCTGTATAGCTGATGCCAGTAGAAATCAAAATCACCCATGACGCTTAGGTCGAAACGCAGCATTTATAAACCACAAAAACTTAAAGCATAGCGCTCCGTTTGGCCGCGAGTTTACCCTGCTGCCGAATGCCTTTAATGCATCGCGATCTCCAGCGGGCAAAACATTCGAGATCATCAGATGTCCAGAGCGTCGGAAACAGGGAAAACTCGCGGCCAATTGGAGCGTTTGGCTTTAATTTTCTGCACTTTATAAATGCTACGTTTCGACCTAAACTTCATGGGTGATTTTGATTTCTACTGGCATCAGCCATCCAGGGATAAAATTTGGTGACACAATTTTTCACTACCCCGCCCCATGTACCAATCCCTTACAGTACTAGCCTGTCTTTCAATTATCCTCCCAATTTACTTGGGTGACTGAATGCAAGAAGCTAAGACACGTAGAAAAGCTTTAGCCAAAGTGAGCAAATATAAACCAATTTCTCAGGTGTTTGGTATCAATTTCACCAAAAATTACAATAAAAGTTCAAATTTTAGATGCTTTTGCATTGTAGCCGATGAAATTATTGCACCAAATTATCCGAATTTCCATTAATCCATCTCTTAGTGGATGGGTAAATTTCGTCACACAATTTTTCTCCAATCTTTAATATCATTTAAGTACAAATGCCCTATCCAACAGTCTCGAGACGGTCAAATTTTCGCAGAATAACTTAACCATGGAGGTAGAGCCTTTTTCAGGCTGCCTCGAACCCCGAATCGGGGTGATGGTGGTTGACATCAACTCTGCGAAAAAGATCACCTTTACCACCCCATTTTCTCCCTCCGACCTCCGAAAAAACCTCCACCCTCCCGTCCCTTTTTTTCAACAAGTCCCCGAGTCCGAGAGGACGAGGACGGGGACTAGGGGGGGAGAGAGGGGTAGTCGCATTAAGGCCCTCATTATATGTTTATGAAGGAGAGGCGTTTCATTTAAAGGAAGCGAACGGTTAGAGAAGTCGAACGAGGAGAAAGAAAGAAGAAGGCGGACGATACAAGTGGAGACGAGTCACGGAGGGAAAGAAAGGGATTTGGAAGAACCCGAATAAAATGATGGACTTTCTACTTGGAGCACCAAAATAAAAGCCTAGAATCCTTGGTCCACGAACGATGAAAATTAATGAGAAACATAATATTTTTGCGGGGAAAATCGGAGGCACAGAGTCGCATTAAAAATTTGGTGGAAAAAGAGTGGGAGGGGTATTAATAAAAGAGAGGCCAAAGGTCGGTTCATGCTCGGCGAAAAACAACGGGGGCGATTGTTTATTTTTTTAATTAATGGCACGAACGTCGGACCGCATCGTGTACGCGTTAACTGAGGGAAAGCAATGGGTTTTTAGAGGTCATCAGCGGATGGGAAAGGTGAGGAAAATGAGCATGTGAGTGCAAAGAGGCATAATGGATTTCACGGAATGGTACGGCTAAAAAGTAGCAATGTTGATGTTACCCTTGATTTCTACAGGGATTCAAAATACGAAACACCCACTTAAATTGAAGAAAAGAAAACATCAAAGGAAATTATACACTTTCATGGAAAATGAAGTAATAAAAATTGTAAGGTTCACCAATAAATTTAAAAAGCACAAACCGGGTTTCATAAAATGGTAAAATGGTCAGCTGTATTTGGTATTATGAAATCCGAGTTGTGCTTTTCAAATATATTATTGGACCTTAAAAAATGTTATTATATCATTTTTCATCACGGAAATGTTCCACAGATTTTAGCCTGAAATTGTCAGTTGTCAATAGTTTTAAATTGAGATACAATAGATTACAACTAAAAGCTATCCGTTGGCTTAAACCACGAGGAATCGAATTAATTGGTCATTTTATCTCTGTAGAATGAACCCGGATGAAGTCTGCTGACACGCCAAAATCACAGTCCACGAAATGCAAGGCGCAAGCCTAGGGAATGAAAACTGTTCTCAACCCTGAATGTGTGAAATTCACTTGCCAGTAGCGTAGTCTTGGCAAAGATCTAGTCTCACGGACTCACTGGAAAAATCTTCGGGTAGTATCACTGAGTTAGTGAGAATAATATTACTGTAAAGCATTAATCATACGATCTTTTTTCTGTCCTTCAGAATGATAGCCCCAGCGATAGCTATTCAGGGACCAAAGGAGTTAACGCTCGACCCATTATTTTATGAGTCACTCGGTCATTCTCACCGTCCACTCTTACATCGCATATTCCCTCACTTTCCGTACTTACAACTTTTAATTGTAAGCCTAACGTGATGTTATAATCGCTTTTCTGCCGTGCTGTGCGTTCTGATTGCCTGAATGATGGTACCAGTTACTTGCTACTTGCCAAGTACTTGCAACGTTATGCAACATCAAGTTTAGATTTTGGGCATCATTAATGGGTGAGAAACAACTTATTTATTTTAAGTTAATTGTAAACTATATTTTATGCGATAAAAATAATGGATTATTTCAATAATGGAAAAAATATCAGGTTGAAAACAGAACTTAATGGTAAAAAGGGGCGAGCCGAGATGTGGAAAAAGGTACGAAAATCCCATCCCTCGATTCATCGCGGAAAATTATCGCAAAAAATGGTTTTTTTTTCCGCCATCTCTGGAGGTGTCCCTCCTAAGGGGCGGAAAGAATGATCTTGTGATTCAAGCTTCTTCTACAAAATAACTTATTGGTCACAATTTACCTCCATCCCACGCAGTTTTGAGAAATACTAAAGAGGAATATGAGAAAATAGATCATATTTCATAAAATTTTACCCAGCAACCTCAACTGCTCAGTTAAATTTTCCATTCGTAAAGTAGGCAATTCTAAGATAAGGGAGCAGCCTTTCAGAAATTCCATAAAGCTACCAACATCTACTGACAAGTTGGGAATCGTAAATTTCAATAGCGTTACTTGAAACTTCTGTATATTTTGTAACTGCTACGGCAACATCCGCCACGCCCATTTGTAATTCAAAATCCACTCAGCCTCTCAACCTTTTCTGATGCATATCTCTTTCGGGGGACCCCAGAGAAAGGAATGAACCTTAAGAAGCATGGTCTAGATTAAATTTTGCACGGCTACTGTCAACCAGGGAAAGATGAGTTCATTAAGACCTCACGGGATCCCAAGATTCGAAATGAATTCCCTCCCGAGGGTCAATAAACCTCAAAGAAGTCCTGGACTTGAACGCAGATTCCTAGCCAATATACGTAAGCAAAAAACCTTAAGAGAAAGGGCAGGGGAGCTGAAGTCTTTATACATTTTCTGAATATCTCAGCAGTGCTTGGGCGAGGACGGGCTAGTCAATTTGATGATTGCCAAGGAGAAACTTCAATGATTCCAAGATGAGGGAAACTCGGGAGGCGAAGAATCTAATATCTTGCGGAACGGCGGACGAGAGAGACTTAATCTCCATATCAGTCCCATGATAGCATTCGAAACTTCTATCAGGGCCTCAATAAATATTTAGTTAAGCATTCCGTCGGATTGAAGCTCTTAAGAACGTTGAATTGAAAGACGTAGCCAATACTGAATACTAGGTAAGTGGCTGATAATTTTTGCTGGCAACGCATGTCTGAATTTGTTGGCTATCCGTATACCTCAGAATGTATTGCAGTACACAATCAGCCTAGGTGGGCTTTTTATTTTTAAGCGAAGAAAATATCTACTTGGAGCTATTCTTTTTAAGATTTTCAGGGAGAGCTTTCCTAATTATTCTCGGGAAATGATAAAAAATACATGAGACAAACTCAGATGGCATATCGCACAAAGGACAATTTTTACGTTACTCAATTTCAGGTACAACTGCCTACCAGGAATCATTCCTTGTTACGAGATTTAAATTTCGTAACGCTCTCCCTGAGGGTTTAAAAAAGAAGGGTTCCATCCATGTACTCAAATATAAATTGTAATTAGCTCTATTCAATGCTGAGCAAAATTAAACTCTGCTTATTAAAATACAGCTAACATTATTACGTATGTGGTTACATTTATACATACTTATTTTTTTACCTCGTTATTATTTACTATGTATCATTGTTATATTTTTATCACTACTCTTTGAGTTCCATGCACTAAATGAACTTTTTGATGAGCCAATCACTGTAAAGTGTGTTTTAATAATGAATAGATTTCTTTATTCGAGCGAGGTTGAGACTACGAAGTCCCCTCTTCCACCTACCCCTCGATAGCGTCAATGCAAACATATATAAAAACGATAGATAAACGTTAACAATACAAAATATATACAATATACACTATTTTGAAATTACGAAAAAGATAGACAAGTATATGTGGAAATTTTGTGTAAAAAAAGATTTCTGTTTGTGGGATAAACATGAGGATAAGAGTGTAGTATCCTTCAGCGAAAATACCCACAGCAGGAAAACGCCCACACGCCTACTGCAAAGGTGATGCTCAAGGCATAAATAAAATATACATTCTTTCCTATAGCTCACCTCCGATAAAACCAGAACCAATCAATTTTCAAATTTTTTGAATGAAATAAATTGCTAAAATCACTCTATTTGAGCCTGAGCGTAAACCGGGGTTATTCTTTGCACGTCTTGCTCTGAGACTGGAAGATGCTGAATATTATTTGATGATATAAAGGATAAAATTGGAGTTTATTTTAAAAAATTGAGGTAAAAGATACAGTCTTAGGGAAAAAAGTATCCAATTGAACATGACAAAGAATCAGAGTCACAAAAGATATTGTGAGTCTGGTCAGCTCTATTCTTATTCTGTTTCAAAACGCAATGCTATTTATTGAAAAAGAACTTTTTTACGTTTTGATAAGTTAAAATAATCCTTTATTTATTATCTTTTCAAAATTTCAGCGATTTGGATGAGGGATTGGTTCCCAAGTTTTCATGAGATTGCTACAATTAACAGAAAGGTTTCACGCGCAATTCACTTTCAAAAAAAGAAATATTCTAAGGCTATCAAAGTAATCACTATTATCACACGCTCCAGCTATAGCCACATTTACCCTTTTATTGTCAGTATATTTTTCCCGGTATGCTGAAGAATGCCAGGGCTTTTTGGTGAATTTGCAGGTTTGCGCTTAAAAATTTGCATGAAGCCTTACATGGATTTTCAGAAACTTGTTTTTTAATATGTTCCCAAAACTTACGGGTTTGCTAAAGCATGATAGATACTAAAATTAGTTACCAAAGCTACATGAAACACAAATAAAAGGTGTGAATGTAAAAAAAGCCCTTGGCACTCTTCGCACATACCCCCCTGGCCGATGGGTCGGCCCACTGGCTCTATAAGGATTAAGAACTATATCTCAGCATGATGTCCAACTTTGAGGTATATTTTCAGATAAGTGCAACACCCATCTCTTTGAATGGTCCCAAATTTTTCTGAACTATAACTTCATATTTCTACCCAATAATGGTGACCAAGACGACTAAAATACCGCCATCATTGAAGATTTCATTGGATTTCATGGCTCCTGCTTATTTTGAAAGTTTTTTCTTGTAAAGTATTTCACCTTAAAACGGGAGAAGGAGATTTTTCCGAAGAAAAGTTGGAAGAATAAACTCCAGCCCGACTGTGAACACTAAAATATTATGACAGTGTCACCGTTAAAGTTCAAGATCCAACGTTGACTGCGGAAGGTAAAACAAGCATCTTGAGAAGGCGGTAAGGTGTTCACACTTAAGGATAAAAAAGTAGCGTCTCCAAATGGCTGGCATGAATGAAAAATGAGAATGCGTGTTCTGAATGCGTGGCTATTGAATAATCCAAAGCCTTACGTCATAGCTCATCCAGCGGCAACCTTGAGGGCATAATGTATCACACCTCCGCCCCGTCATTTGTCATGGGAAGTATTTCTCCAAGGATTCTCCTCGTAGGAAATACCTCAGCTACAGACTTTTTCATTCATTCGAGAATTTGAAGGAATGAGTGAATGATATTTTAGGTACAAAGAAATTGAGAGGAAAGATACTGAAATATGCCAAATAAGAAAGGTACTACCTTGAAAATGTTGCTGCCCATTTGGCTGTGGGTATTTAATTTTTAATGCAAAGATAAGATATTATTTCAAATCAATTTTTGTGAAAAATGATGAACCCCTTGTTGAAATCTGTTGAAGAGAAAATTTACAAGGATATGAAAAGCCATGAAAAGCAATTCTCCGCTCATTGCATCCCTCGTGTGAATTGTACCCGCGCGCGTAACTGCGTACAAAGTTACATGATACATGCAGTGATTTGATTTGGGGGTACTTTAGTCACTTGAACCGCCGATTGGTGTGGCCATGGGTTGAAAGACAAACAAATACCTATGTCATAATAGTCAACGCAAACGGAGAGCATCTAAATTTCATTGGCATTAGGAAACGACCGATTCGAGTAATAATTCGATGTGTAAACAAATTATATTGTTTCTAAAGACAACACGAGGAAAGTTAATAATATAAAAGCCAATATGACAAGAGCATTTACTGCAATTATTTTCCATTCTAAAATTAAGTCAATTAATCTAAGGACAGTTATAGACCTGAAGCCAAATAATGGTGTAGTTAAAACACAATGAAATATTATAATGCAAATTGCAATTATATAATAAAATTGGGAGACGTCTGGAAATGAGTCCAACAAAGCATTTTATATTATGGGGCCTATTGCCTTTCTCCATCAACCAACTCTTATGAGTTGTGGAGGTTCCCAAACTGCGAGTCCAGTTTCCCAATTCTTTGAATCTTTATTCTTATTTCCTCACCCAATAATCGTCATGAGCAATAAAACATGAACAGATTAATTGAATGTATCCTGATAATGAGAATATGGGGCCAATTCCCATTTACGGGGCTGACTGTTCCGTAATAACGTTTCTACGAAGCCGGTGGGCCATCCATCCCTCATACGGTAACAGTTGCTGTGGGGGTCAGAGATGGGAGGCGGCCAGAATGATATATGAACGAGGGAAAAATTCGCTTCCCATAAAATGGATCGCAATGATGGTTCGTGAGTCTTTTCTTCAAATTGGAATACGAAGCTAACATAATACCTAAGAGTATGCAAAAGAATACGAAATCCTGAACGCATACGATAGTCTCCTTTAAAAAGGTAGATGTCTGCTAAAACAAATTGAAACTTCTCTATGCTAATGAGTTTAATGTAAAAATATAAAAAACCATGCAGTTTCAAAAAAAGTATACAATTATCAACCAAGTAATATTCTCTCAGACTTATGGAAATATGCATGCAATAAATAGCGTTCAAGATATTGTAAATAGAGAACGCGAAATAACTTGTTGGGTATCGGATTACAGAGTTTAGCAGTCGTGAAATAAAACACTCATAGGTAGTAGCAGGTGTGCGAACAAGTGCGCACGAATGCGCGGCCTTCATAGGATTGCTGTTGATTATAGATGAAACGACTTCAGCAAAATAATCTGTAGAAATTTAGAGAACCAACGTGCATTAATTATAGCAATGCCACAGTTCAACTACGAAAAATATTAACTCTAATAAATATATGCTGCATAAAAAATATACGAACCATAACTTTTGATTTTAACCATAACTTGATGATTTTAAGCCAAAACATCGATAAATACTTGCTCGTTAGGTGACTCTGTTCTCGAAACTATCCAATGAATTCTTATAGCTGCCTTTACAAGCAAACGTGTCCGCATAAACCATGAACTACTCAAAGGGCTCCCATACATAGAGCATAATAAATCTATTGTATGATGCAAAAACAACACATTCTCTGAATAACAAATTGGTAAGTCAAAACAACAGTTGTACCATTTCTATAACGAACATTACCCATATTTCATTATTCCAAATACTCGGCCATTTGACTGATCGAGTGTCCCATCCCCAGGAAAATAAAATATAAAAATGAATGAGACCAGCTCGCATCCTCGTGAATCCACGCCGTAGCACACACGCTGGGGAATGAGCTGCGCGGCGGTTGAGGTAGATAACGAACCAGTCCCCGGAATTCGCACGCATAAATCTTTGAAATCGCCCGGGAGAGCGGGAGGAAAAAAATCCAACATATATAACAGGGGCAGAAGAGGAGGAGGGGGAGCCCTGATGAACAGAATGGAAAAGGACCATTAACGCCAGGCAACGTGGGGGTGGGCAACGCATAGTGCGTGGGGGTGGGCGACAAATTCGCCTTCTACCCCTCGCATAGGGGTGAAGGGAGGGAGGGGATGTTCTGGAGGGATGAGGGGAGAGGTAAAAGGTGAAGGGCAGGGAGTGTGCGTATTTACGGAGCGTTGGAGCGATTGATGGCAGGTGGGAGATTCGGAGAAATTCGCGTCGAGATGAGAATCAGCGGAGGGGAGAAAGATATTATTGCGTCGACGAAAAACGGGAGAGGTCGACGCGGATCGCTCTTGTTTCCCCATGATATGTATCCCGGTGCGCGCGTGGTCCTCGAGAGTTTTTCATCTCGATGTATTCCCCGACATATCATGACACTGTACATGATAGGCTCGTTTGCACAAATTTAAAATTCTGGTTCACTTCACTCAGTGCATGAACTATGAGATTGATTTGGAGAGATAAATGTAGAGTTATCAGATATTCTGGTAAAAAAATTATAGGATATGAGATGATGCTAGTATGAGTACCATATCAGATGAAAAAGTCTTCGTTCATATTTAGTTTAAAATTTCTATAACCGTTCGCTGAAATAAAAATATCATTCTTAAAATAATTCGGTTTGACTCAAGCAAATGTATTTTTTATTAGCAATACAGGAGTTGGCCCCTAATTTTCAAATGAAAATATTATTTCTTTTTTTCGCAATTACTGGTAGAACAAGGCGTAAATGAATATTTACTTTTTTGCATAGAAATGCTTAATGTATTGTAATCCGATTTCTCAAAAACATTGATGGAAGAAAGTATTTTTTTACAGAAGGACGTTTTAAAATGTCGGAAAAAAATACGTAAATTGGATTTTTTCCTTTGCTGAGTTTTATTTTTACATGGAAAGGCATGTTATTAATTGGCTATATTTCTCTTGAGCTCTACCGATTGCTATATACTCTTTTCCGAGGATAATTTTTCAAATGAAAATATGTAGCGGCATTACTTCATTCAATGATGAATATAACATTAGTAAAATTTCTAGACAACACTCACTATTAGTGGTCTCAAACTTGTAAATCTCGAGGACTCATTTCATTCAAGGAATAATTAAAGGCTTGAAAGAATGTAGCAATTTCGCAAGGTATTACAGTGTCTCAAGTTCCAGTTATAAGAAATGTTTTAACTTCCAATTTTTTAGATTGGTCGATATTTTTTAGTATATTCAATTATATACCAAAGACTTAACCTTTTATCGACGAATAATATGGGACCATTCGGTTTCTGCATCGTCAGAACGAAGATTTGTTTAAAAAAAATACGCTATTCTCCTAGAAGATTTATTTAATTTAAAAATTATCAAATTAATACTAACCTCAATGCTATGTTTTTGTGGGGATGGTGCTGTTTCCCGCTTGCTACTGGGGTTCTTTTCGTTTGAATAATTGCAAGTTGGAATTAACAAGAATGCGTTACGTTACTCTTATATAGCATTAAGTTTTCGATTTTAATTGTTCTGATGAGAGGTAAAATGGAAAACAGTTATCGATTTACTACTGGGTGTTTCGCTGTGTGCCAAGATTTAGTTAATATTTAAACCTGTTGTTTCAAAACTATCCACTCTTTTTTAACACACCTATAAGTAGGTACTACAAGTTTTCATCGAAACACATGAAAATGTTTATGGCTCCAAACGCGATAGGTCAAAGGTAAGAATACCAGCCTGTAATGCTTCACCCTTTAAATTTGGGAAAACAGAATTTTCTTAGGTCTGGCTCATCGCTTTTTTTGGATTCAGAGTATCTTACAAAATCATTTAATTCTTGAATACAAAATTCTTTATTTTTTATCTGTGTTCACCGTGACACTTGTAATAGAAAGAATACAAGTGCCGAGGAACCCACCCACCATGCAGTCTTGAAGCAGAGCACTGAGTTAGGTGAATACGAGGTGCCAAACAAATATGTGAATGTGAAACAATAAATATGCAACAATAAGAAATGGCGGTTTCTATTGACCTACATTGAGCCAATATCCGAAATTACGGTGTCCTTCTAGCCAAAACACTTTATTAACCTAATCACTGGTCGATTAAAATCTCCATAAAGTCATGTCCATTTTAATGGACATAATGACTGAAAGGATGAGCGCACCTTGATTACTAAAGTAACGTTGCTCACTTCAAGCAAGCAATTTAGCGTCTAAGTACCCAACTGAACTTCCCTTACTACGTTATACTGAGCCTACCACGTATACCTACACTATTTTTTCTTTGGAATCGAATTAAATATCTATATAACATGAAGCCCCTTAACGACCACTCATTCATTCATTCACGTATACAAATGTTTGGGGTGAACGAGACGAGATACGGCAAAAAGTCTAATGAAGACCCCCTCTAAAATTGTCTGAAACCCCAGGAAAAATTATGAAAACACTAAATTTACAATTATTTATCCGTCTATTCAATTAAAAGTGAGTATAGGGATTAGTTCAAAAAATGGCCACCAAATTCCAATGGCGGCGCGGCAGTCATACAAACGGACAATCATGGCAACATATTTGTTTATGCAAACAAGAGGAGATAAATTGGGAAAGAAGATAAAGGAAATGAAACGAAAAACTGATAAATATATGGAAGGAAATAAGGAAAATAATATTTGAAGTGCCTATTTCTTTGCGTCTTCTTTCCTCAAAAACAAACATCTGTTTAAATCAAAGCGCATTCAAATCAAAAGCGGAGAAATATAAGGTAGGAAATTAGTTGTTGTTTTTGGTATATTACATCGAAAGTGTGGTGGTTATTAATTTCAAAGTTAACAAGTGCACCAAATGCCATTTTAGAAATATGATTCGTGCTGTTGACTATAGTTCGTATCTTGTTGGCGATACACGATTGTAGTAGAAAGGCTTTTAAACAAGTGTTACATAATATAGGTAGGTAAAAATATAATTTCATTTTTTGTGATGGTGATAACTTTTTATTTTTTTTACGTTCTTTTTTCCGTTAATGTCCTTTTTAATGTACAATGTTATCCGTGAGCTGCAGGAGTGAATAGGCAGTGAATAATACAATATGGAAGATTAGTGCAAATAAAGGTATTTCTTATTCAATTATTTGTCTTGCGAAAATTACGTTTCCTTGAGTGACTAAGTTATTCAACCGTGAAAATTATCGAAATCTTGACATTCACAATGTCTTGTACACCAAATGCTGTGATCCGTTACTCACCAGATTTATTACGCATTGCGTTGGATATTAAAGCTGAGATATTTGTGTACCCCGATTCATTAAAACTTTAAATAGAGGTATTTCTGAAGTGAAATCATTCGCGATCAGGAAAATTATATTTCGATAAAATTCGTCATACTAGCCCTTATTCATGCTAAGGCGCATTTGTTCCAGATATTGATATTCAGTCCCTACGTAATTCGATTACGAAGGGGAACAGCTGTTATATCCTATTCGTATATCAAGAATTTGGTTGAGTTTTGTGGAAAATAATTAATAAACGTGTTTTTCATTGTAATTCGTAAGGTCGTTGTGTTATGATATTACGTTTGCATTGGGTGTTACAGTGGAACGTGGTCTCAACGTTTTTTGTATTCGAATTGAATAAGTTAGAGATACTCGAAGAAATTTATTTTACTTTTTTAGCCCCTCAGAAAAACGTTTCTCTTTATAAATATTTGCATTCATATTGTAGCCTACGTACCATGCACTCGTTTTACGTGAAAGTGGAAATATTGCTTATACCTAAGCTTGCCAGCTTAAAAGTAAACGATCCTTAAGTAACAAGTAGCAAACGAAAAGTGTAAGACCTCCCACAGTGAGCATAACAGGCCGTAGGCCTTTTTCGGGGGGGCCTAGGGGGGGCAGAGCCCCCCCAGCGAGCTAAGCGAGTCATATAAATATATGCTCTCCTTTTTTGATAATATGTACCTAATAATCATTCATTAATCTCTGGTTAGAAGATTCTAAACTCCAATAAAAATGTTCTAACTGCTGTTTTCTTCATATTTGGTTGTTTCCACCACCGACGCGAAGTCATCTATGTACTACATCACTCTTTACGCTAATTTTATTTTGGTCGCACGCTCCAAGGGGTGCTTTGCGGGGAACGTGAGAAGTTGAGGGAGGGCGTGTCGCAGACGCGTATTACCTTCGGCTAGAGAGAGACTATGATTAAGCGGCATTTTCTCTCGGCAAACGTCGACTGGGAAGCAGGTGAGAAATGATTCACGACGTGGTGAGGTGCACGGGCCGCACGCATTTTCTCCGGGCTGTTGGCAGAGGAAATGAAATTCGCAAGGGTTGAAATTCAGAGTGGCAAGCTTCTCAAAAGGATGACGGTTGAAAGGAAGAAAAGTGGTAAGATTAATTGGTAACAAGAGAAGGGGAATGGAACCATTAATTAATACAACACAAATCTTTCCAATGATTCAATATGGAGTGACACCACACCCGATGTTCATTTTTTTTCCCAAATGGAAAGAATAAACATATTTTGATTTCCATGCGTATATAAATGAAAATGACTCATAAATATTGCAAATACATAGAAAAATACTCGAATAATTTTTTTTTTCGAAATCGATGCATTTCTGTTGAGCGAAAGACCGACGCAAGGATTATCACTTCTTTATCTATTTTCAAATTTTACTTTCCCTAGAAAAATCGATTACTCAAGAGCTTTAACGAAAGGATGACAGTCTTCTGTTTACCAATTATTTAACATGCCGTAAATCGACCTTTTATCATCAAGTTTTTTATCCTCTTTTAATATTCCTTTCATTTCCCAACAGACATTGACCATTTTATCGATAACGTAGAGCAGAGAAAAAGCCAATATGTGGTTCCGGGAGCATGTCGATGGGAAGTCAAGGATGAGGATAGGAAGATGGACGGTGGTTGGACTCTGTTAAAAGTAACGATAGATGGATAGGTTTTCTGTTGAAGTATCATACAGTCTCCACAAATAACATGTTTTGAATTCGAAACAGTCAAGCATAAAATTTCCTGAACCCGTTTGATCTACTTCGTAGACTATATTTTGTGCTTGCGAGATGCATTTCCGAATTTATATGGCTAAAAGAGACTTCACCGGGACTCCGAGCTTATTTAAAAAAATTAATGAGATGCTTTAATACATAATTAGATATTACACAGCATAAAGTCTACAGGCTCTTTGCTCAAGTACTCCTTTTACCTAAGGTGCCTAAGTAGTAGACTAAAATAGTGGAGCTAGTATATTTTCATACAGGGAACATAATAAAGATACACTTTTTTATGTTCCACAGAAGTTTTAATAACCGACCCAGGTTTCGACAGTACACTATGTCATTATAAAGGAATGACATAGTGTACTGTCGAATGTCGATGTCATTATCAAGGAATGACATAGTGTACTGTGAAACCTGGGTCAGTTATTAAAACTTCTGTGGAACATAAAAAAGTGTATCTTCATTATGTTCCCTGTCACCAAGTTCCACTAAGTATTGCCTTCCAGCCTTAAGTTGATATTTTCATACTGTTCATTTAGCTCTATAGTGTTTATAATTTCGAGGAATAGCGTTGAAAAGTAATGAATTTGATAGATCACATCATCACGTGTCTAAATTTCTGCTAACGCCCCTAATTATAGCTCATTTCCCCGTGAAACTCAGGGCCCTGGGGAGGAAGGGGCCGGATTGTGGCCTCACCTGGGCCTTGTAAAATAAACAGCAAAGTCAAGTCAAGTCAATGTGTCCGTCAACGACAAGAGTGGCGACTTTTGTGCACCCATTTAAATGCGCCGTGAGTGGCAACATATTTAGAGGCCGATTTGAGCATTTTCTTTTTTAATAGTCGTGACTTGGGCTTTAAATGAATACAAATTCACCAAAACACCAGCGAAAAAACACGACTGGTCGAGGGGGGAACGATGCGCCCCCTTAAAACTCGAGCAGAGTGAAAACACTCACGACGAAACCACCTGATCTACTACCGCAATGAGTGTATAGGTATGGTATAGAACCATTCGGCAGATACGTATCTCAAGACGCGGGCCGACAAAACGGCACGAGCGAGCGACGAAGATGACAGTCGGAGCGCAATGCGGCGCGGGGTCCTCTAGTGGCGAGACCCATTTCTCTCTCGAGCGGAGGAGCAAGGCGTGACGGGTCGAGGGCGGAGCAGAGCCGCGTGCACACAAGGTCACGGCCACACACACCATCGAATGCAAGCAAAACGGACGCCCATTGTGAGCCATGCGCCAACTCCCCTCCGACCAACCCATCCCCACTACCCGCTGTGAAACGCCCCCCACTCCATCGGAACACGTCGAGGAGTTCCTCCCCAGAAACTTAAATATAGAAAAATATGCAGGGGATGTAGCCCAGCGGAGGGACCTCTCCAGCGCCGGGCGAAGTGTTGGATTGGGGGGAGGGGGCAAGTGGGTACTTTGAGAGAAGGGAGGAGGGATGTTTATATGTACGAGGGGATGAGGGGAGGATAGTGGGGAGGGAACAAGAGTGAGGGACGAGAAGGATTAAGGAACTAAGTTCACTGAAATTTACAAAAACATACCTTGGCTTACTGTGACTGATTGCCAGAAAGATAAGTGAAATCTTCCACCAAGAACAGCATAGACAACTTATCAAAATACTACTTCGAGGTTCTGATTACGTCACGAACTTAGCTAGTGGGCGTAGAATGTCTCAAAAATTAATTTTTAATCAATATTAAGCGGATCAATGTATTCATTTATCGAATTAGTCCATCCAAATGGAGTTGGAGCTAATGAATCCATCCTTTGCTCGCGCAAACAGTACCATATCATCACAGTTTTCACCTCCTAATGTATAAACAAGATGGGTGATGTTGCGTTGGGAAAGAGGATGTTTTGATGGTGGGGAGAGATATGTACACTTTTGTGCTAACTAGTGGGCAAGGGAGGGAGGGAACAAGGGTACGAGAAGAATATGGCTATTTTAACTAGAAGCACCTTTTACACAACTCCGCTTACCATGACTTAGAGGGAAAATTGAAGTCACCAATATTAAATTATAGGGTTCTCCAAACGACCTCCAGATGTATTAACACCCACTGCGCATTTAAATATATTTATAAAAGTCAATACTCCCACTGCTAGCGGGAGATAAATCCTAATTTCACGGGAAATAAGCTAAAATTTGGACTATTAACAGATTTTAATATTCGCGATGATGTGCTACATCAAATATAAGACTTTTTAATACCACAGCTGTAGAATGTATACACTCAATTACAAACATTGAGAATAAATTGAAGGTTTATCACTCATTGCATAGATTGGGGCATTTTTTTAAATGCCCCGTGGCAACAATGATCCAGGGGCGGGGGCGGGGGCCTCGAGCCTTTTTTTTTCTAATATCCACAAGTGAAATATTCCATCATAGCATAGATTGGAAATAAAATTTAAAATTGACGCTGAACTCTAAATAATGGGTTGCTGATTCTCTCCCATAATGAAAGCCGTAACATAACGTATCTGGGGAAAGCTACATTGAGAACGATCTCGAGAACAGCGCTCAATTTAAATAAATGGAAAATCACTCAAATTAGAATTTTAGGATCGAAAGTTTAGGCAATTAAAAAACACCATAAAAATTGGGAAAGGAATTGGGCCTATACATTCCAACTTTGCACATTTTTCCATTTAAAATATATGTTAGTCGCCCATGTTGAGAGGTACCACAATGGCTTCAGCCTGGCTTCAACTGATTCCATCAGGGTGCAGAGGGAGAAGAATTTCATAGTTTGGAATTTAATGCCGAGGACTTTCCATATTTTGTAAGACTGACGATTTACAAAGTTATCTCCGTTGCCATGTGCTATGATTAAGTGTTTCTCATGTCAAGTGGCCGCGTCGGGAAAGGTTATGTCGCTCAAAGTTGTGAATAACTAGAAAAGGCTGTTCTGTCAACTTAGATCTATCTCAATTGCTGTGAACAGGGCTTAGTTGTCTAAAATGACCAAAATTTGGAGGAATGGCAATGTCTCTCGCATTTCGCAACTATTTGCCACAAGTATGAATCACTTCTTCAGTGTCTTACACTACGAAATTTTTCAGAGATTGAGCGCCAGATTTTTTTTTATTTTGGGAGAAATTTTGATTGTTGTTTTGTTTAAAGCATGTTAAAAACAATTATATTTTATATATGTTACGCAAGGACGAATTAAAAGGTAAAAACTAAGTTCGGAGTTAAAAAAATGTAGAGGCAATAGTTTCTTCTGAAGTTACATATTAGTGATTTTTTGAAATGCGTATTTTAAGCAAACTTATTGAATGATGCAGTCACATAGACCCTTAAGTCCTTTTTACACGATACATTAACGCGTACGAGTTAATGTCTGTTTGCATGAATGATTTTTCTGGACCGGAACGGAACATGTATGAATACATGAACCAAATTAGAACAGGTTCTATCCTCTATGCATGCATTCGCACAAGTTGGGTGGTTACTCGGTGCATTTTGGCGTTCATTCTCGCGTTCGTACATTTAGACATTAACCCATACGTGTTAATGTACCGTGTAAACAGACCTTTAAAGCCTGTTACTATCTTGAAGTAAAAAATATATTCCATTCCAAAATTAGAACCTCCTACTGTTCTTCTACTAACTATTATCACAACAGAAGACACACACAGGACATTACACGGTAGGATTTGAGTACATTATTAAAGATGCCTGTTTGAAGCACAAGTTATAGAAAAAGAAATTTACGTACACATTAGATATTTACATCGATTTTTGAAACTAAAATATATTATACAACACGTTATATAAGATGAAGTAGGACATATAAATATTGTGCCAAAATATTTCCCAAAATAGTCACTAAATATTTTGTTTTGGTCTTATTTACAAATTAACCATTGGTCACTTTGATCCCTGCTAGGGATTGAAGGATCAGTCATATATACTGCGCAGATGTTGTTTATTATGGAATACGGAGTCCTCAAGAGGAAGCGAGGGACAGTATTTCGAATTGGGACACACAGGACATTACACGGTAGGATTTGAGTACGTTCTTGAAGATGCCACTTTGAAGTACAAGTCATACAAAAATAAATTTACGTACACATTAGATATTTACATTGATTTTTGAAACTAAAATATGTTATATAACACGTTATATAAGATGAAGCAAGACATATAAATATTGTCCCAATAGTCCCTAAATGTTTTGTTTTGGACTTATTTACAAAACCATTGGTCAGTTTGATCCCTGTTAGCGATTGAAGGATCACTCATATATATTGCACAGATGTTGTTTATTATGGAATACGGAGTCCTCAAGAGGAAGCGAGGGACAGTATTTCGAATTGGGACCCATGCACAAGAGATAGGGGAGCAAAGCAGCCGCAAAGACGCCCAACGCCATATTACCCTTAATGCATAGTTTATTGGGGCCGAAAAGAAGGGAAGATGCTTTTGTCCCTCCGTGCAGATCGTACACGATGAAGAAAAAATGAGATAGTGGGAGGGTGGGGGGTTCTAGCAAGGGCAGGGGGTTAGGGGGAGGGGTGAGGATTGATTGGCCCTGGGAGCTTCCCGCTGCTATGCGCCTTCTCCGTCTTCTCCATGATACGATCGCGGATTAGATAGGCACGTACTAAATTGTCTCCGAGAAAAGCCTTGCACGGAAGTCCCCGTCAGTCCGGTTTCAAGAAATTTAAACCGAATTTCGCGCATGAGCTCAAAGCCGTCTACTTAGGATGAGTTCATTTTTTTAACCATGACAAATAAGGATGGAGAGGATCATAAACATTCAACCAGAGAGTTTAATTTCCCAGAGGGAAAAGGTTACATCTCCTTGGACTAGGATGAAGAACTTAAATGTTTCATAGCTCCCTTGAACCCCTATATTACAAATGAAATTTCTTTCTGGCAGTTCGAAGAAAAACTTATGGACGGGAAAATGAAATTTTCGTTGAATATTACATTCTTCAATGGAGATAATTATTTACCCGAGAGAAAAAGTCATATGGTTCAAGGAATAAAAACTGAGAAAATAAAAACTGCGGCCGTAACTTCGACGCTATCGTAAAAGATTTAATAAAAATACAATTAAATTCTTCTTATGTACAGTTTCAATGAAATTCAAAACATTATTTCAATTTATAAGGGACTGAATATACACAGTTCATTATTCATGCTTCTTTTAAGGCAAAAAATAAACATTGAATTCATTTACTCTAGCCCCGCAAGTTGGTTTTGCAAATACATCTCCCCTATTTCTTGTCATCTGTTATTTTTTTCAAATAACAATGGGACATGAAGACTAATTACCAAGTCAATGTTCACGTTTCTAAATTCCACCACCTCTGTGCCGGAGTTTAATCTCATCTCAGTCAAAATTCAAGAGTTTATAAAACGCGCATGGAGTACGGCAGAATTTGTGTTTGTTGAAAACTCGCTGCCTTCCCTAGAAGTGGCTTCCGTGTCCGTCGATAAAGTTCTGTTCAATTACGCTCCCGAAGTCTGCGTGAGTGACGGCTGGAGTCCGGGAGTAACCACTTAAAACACTTACGATTCGCCGGCTAAGGCCTTGAATATATGAATCTTTACGAATGCATAAATTTCGTGAGGATGAGATGGTGACAAGGGACGGAAAACGCTCGCTTCGGTGATGTTTCGTCGTCGGGTGTTTCTCAATTATTTTTGTGCCAAAAAAAATCTTACGTTACGTCACCGCTACTTGGCTTCTCTCCCGTAGAAGTATTCAGACGGGAAGTGCCCTCCAAGAACTTCGCCGAGGAAATCGATATCTTCTCCGATAGTAGTCTGAAAAGGATTCCACGTGCATGGAAAGTAACCTGCTTTAGAAAGATAACAAGGTACCTAACCCAAATGCTGAGCATAGAATGGAGATTGAATACTGTCTTTTCCAAGGCTACCAAGGTACATGCGAGTAAACTTAAAACATAAATATTCATACACTCAGTTTCCATTGTAAATACGTCTAAAATAATGATTTTTCTGAGTAACTTTAACATAAATAATTTTCAAAATGTGTATATTGTAGGCATATGTTATGAACATAACATATGCTGATGCTTCCTTACTTCATACTCCTCGGATATTGATTGCATCAACATGTTATTTTTGAGGAATTCATACTTCAGACATTTTAAAAATGAAGTTTTATATTTCAGTTTGTTTTTTGCACAGATAAGCGCTGGGACGCGACACTGGGATGGGACGCAAAGCCTTGGTGCCTTCTCTTAAGAGCAGGCTAATGCCGACGCCGGGTTTCTCTCCACCCTTCCTTGCTATCCCTTCCCTCATAGCGCAAATGACCTAAGCTATCGGACGCCTCTAAATACCTCCTCCAAATGCCACACCATGTCGGTAGTAGAAATTCCCTCATCCCAACGTCATAAGAAATAATGGCTTAAAGGAAAGGAATCAAAAGAAAGAGTTAAGAAAAAATTGTTTGCTCCAATCAATAGAGCGGTTGGTTCATTTGTTCTTTATCCCGCCAGTAGGAGCTAAGACGGTCTTCCACGTGGCTCCAGATCAAATAATCATCTTAAACACAATCAAACCGCATGAAAACGATACCACAAGGTCGAAAAAATTGACCGACATAGTAGCGGGTAGATAGCCTGAGATGCATTTCCGATATCCCTGAGAACTGAACCTTACATCATCCGAGACGCTACTGGTGGAAAACAAAATTTTTTCAGCCACAAAACGGGTTAAGTGATGCAAAGCCTTTGTGTTCGCCTTTTTAACTTACTCTATTTAACTAGAAACACTCTACTTCCAGTTGCTAACAGTTTAAGCTAATGTCACTTTGAAAACAGTTTTATTTCACCGATCTTAAATTTAGTCTTTTGAACCTCCGTTCCTCTCTGATCCATTTGGTTCGCCCTAAAGAGGATAAAACTTCACTAATGACTTTGGAGAAAAGTGTCGTCGTCACCTGGTTTTCCACCAAATCCATCAGCAATCAAATAGCCCCCCATCGACATCGACATCAACTACCCCCTTAATTTGCCCTACAAAAGATAAAACTCTGCTAACAACTTCGGAGAAAACTTTTCTCGCCTACTGGTTTTCCACTAAATCCAACAGTATTCAAATTGTCCTCAATCGAGAACCGAGAATTGAGAGAAGATATGAGATTTGAACAAAAAACTTACGTACATTGCGTGACATTCGCATATTATGCTCACAATGGTAACTGCATGCATCCAATAACGTCACCAGAATAAAAGATAAAATGACGTTGACGTAATATTCCAAATGATTTTATTTAATTTGGCCACGGGATCACGGTCGTTTACAACACAAAGAAAGCCTCAAAGAACTGTCATTAATTCCACCGCGAATCAAAAATTTTAGTTTAAAAGTAACCGACAGTAGAAATGCTCGTCGAATAGAAGAAGGTTTTGGAAGGATTCCTGTTTTATGGCGCAAATCGAGGGTCAAAGAGTCATTTCAGCTCGCATTGGAAGTGAATTTTTCAGAAAAATTTGCTTCCTGCGGGAGTCAAATTTTTCTCGAAACTTTTAGACCTTTTATCTCCAACAAAGGAAATCTCCTGATGCTCTCAGCCATTTCTGTGGAGCAAGGAAAAAAATAAGTCTGAGAAATCTGTTTAACTTTCCCAAAAGCTTTTGGAGAGAAGGGAACCCTTGGATAGCAAAATAAATAATAATAAAATTTCTTAGAAAGCCTTTAAGTCTCCGTCAGCAGCCTGAAGAGATCTACCGCTTATTTTCCAAGACTGAAGTAGATCGCTTGAACCCGTTTGCCAACAAATTGTTCCGTGGGGGAAGTAACCCTTGTAAAAGCAAGCCATTTCATCAATTATTTAAAATGTCATGTAACTCTGTCAACGTTGTGAACAGTCTCCTTCCACAGAGCAAACGGATCGCACTTAAGGGGAGCTGACGTATATTAAAAAAGAAACGAAATAACTTATACATAGACGTAGATATTTCAATTCACAGTATATCAATAAAAATGAAATTTGTACAGTAATTTAGTATCTGTATTATAAATTAAATCACATAAAGAGAAAATGACCTTGCCCAAAATATTCGTGTCCCCGAGAATCCTGAATAAATTTCATGAATTTATCACGTTGACAATATCTCTATACGCAATACACATGTATTCATATTAACGTTTCAATAAAATACAGAGAAAATAGAAATGGCTAATTTATCATAGTTCTTCTGCAGAAGACCGACGTCGTTACATAACTTGCTTCTACAATTATATACCAACGCACGACAGTAACACTATTTTTTGACGCGATGTTCAAATTTCGCTTGAGATTATTCACAAAACTCTATGATAATGTGCTTCAACAAAGAGGTAATTTTATGCGAAGAAACCCGTCCATTTAAGCCAAAGGAAATCATATTGCCGAGCACTCCAGCTAACACAATCCTGCAAATATCTGCGGAAAGAGTGAACGGGCCCATTTATTTTTATGTTCCAAAAAGCTTTTTGTTTCTCTTAGCAGCAAGCGTCGGTTTACAAAGAATCAGACGTATATTTTCGGAAATATTGACTTTAGTCATGCTGAGATTCCTTTTCTCATGAATTTCATGGAAAAGCTCAACGCATCACTGTGTTTTTTTAGGATTTATTGCAACAGGGAGAAGCAGCCTCATGAAAAGGAGCTTCTTCTAGCAGTTATTTCAGAAAAACAAGTCCGAGCAAATATTGCTTAAAATGTTTTCATTCCTAGATGGGAAATTTTTCATTGCGTTGTATTATAAGATATTTAAATATGAGCTGAAACACTCAACGAAATAACCTATAAATTGCTTTAAACCGATAGTTTAGTTACCGCGAGTTCATTCTTATTGATTCATTCTTTTGTGATGGGATAATAGGGACTGTACGTTTCTTTCTATTCCGAGTTTTATGTGAACAGAGGTAACATTTCTATAGTCAAAACACACTACATAATTGCAATTTTCTTTGAAAATATGCATTTTATGGCGTGGACATACAAACTTTATTATTTCCTCAAAGAAAATGGTGCGGCTAGCAATGACAAAAATATACTTTAGGATATATGGTTTATTTTTCGCTCTAACGTCAGGACTCCATAATTCTATGTGAAAACATCTTCAAGGACATTTTTATTGATCAATAATTCTCGAAAACTAGGCCAGAAGGATAAAGAACTGAAGTTTCATTGGAAGACCCGATAACTTATGACGCGTACTCTGGAAGTATTTTTTACTCATTATTGATTCAGCCCAAATGTGAAGAGAGAAACAACACAGGCAAAAGAGACTATTTTCCATTGAAATACCTACCGTTCGGAGTTTCAGCGTTTAACATACGATCACGTTACACCTAGGAATTAGCAAAGCACTTCAAAATAAATAAATATTTCCTTGATTTCACCATCTCAAAACTATGTATTGAGTAAGTCACCACGATTCTATGAAATATAAAAAATAATTGAGAACTCCTCGATTTTTGCTTTGCTATAAAGATAATTCAATTTAAGTCACGACTTCACACGATTATCATATGCTTCCACGACGCCAGGATAGCCCACTTCTTTCCTTAATATTCGCACATTCTCTCCTGAGGAGACAAAATGTCGTTTACAACTTGAGTGGGCTTCCAGCTTAGGCGAAAACAGCAAACAACTTTCGCAGTCCTGCGCCCCACGTTTGAGCCGGATTGCCAATGACATAGGGGAGGAAAACACGATCAACTGCTTCTGCTCCAACCAAGTGAACACATATAAATAAATGCACTTATCAAGATCCAAAAGAAGTTCAACAATGTTTTCAAACAACAGGTCCCTTTTTAGCGAATGTTGAATCAACATTCGCTAAAAAGGGATTCAACATTCGCTAAATGTAATTTTATATTCCAATTCAGGGATTTACATTCGCAAAAATGTTGATTCAACATTCGCTAAAAAGGGACCTGGCATATGAAGCTTTTTCTAAGAAACGTCATTTATGTATTTAATGATAAAATTTGAATAAGAGAGCGATTTACTTCCCGTGAAAGAGTTAACTACAGAAAAAGTCAAGAAAAAAGTAATGCCAATATGTAGTAAACTAATGCACTTTCGTTAATAAAATTTGCATAAAAAAGTATATTCTTGGGGATCTTCAACCACTTTCCGTCAATGCTGACGAAAATAAATGCTTATGAACAATCATAGAGGCAAAATTTATTCTGCCCATTATTCCCCTAATTTTCGAGGAAAATATCTGCTTAACAATTGAATTGGCAAAAATGTAATAACAACAACTAAGACGTATATTTTTCTCCATACCACCACGCCATCTAGGCAGTAGTCAGAGACCTGAACTGTTTGTGCCTGAGGCTCTCATAGCACATCTCATCGCCGCATGAATACCAATCCGGCAAATTTCCCTATTACAAAATTTAACGTTTAATTTAGTAAAATAAAGACTGAATGTTTAATGCAACCATTATATATGTCCAGATCATATGTTAACCTACAAATAAATGAACGCAACATGAACTCGTTAATGATACAATTTTACTCTCCAAGTATTCCTCTACTATTATTTAATATGAATAAAATAATGTGTAATAATATGTAATTGATGAAGGTCCACGAATGAAATGTAAGGAACTATGCCCCATAACAGAATTAGGGAGGGTTATCCAATGCCGGAGCAGCTATAGGCCGGAATTTTACAAACTGTAAACTGTTTCACCTAAACGTATTTTAACACGTAACAAGTAAAAAAAATACTGAATTTTACTACAATACCATGAGATAAACTAACGCTATATAAAGTCGGCAATGATATAATTTTACCCTCCAAGTTTCCACTTCAACTATAATTGAATATGAATTAAATTGTTTGCGGTTCACGAATAAAATGTAAAGAATTATGTCTCATAATAGAATTAGGGAGACATATCCAATGCCGGCCGGGATTTAACAAACCGTTAACTTTTTCACGTAAACTAAACTCGCAGAATGCCAATGACTATGATTTCTCTTCTGTACCCATAGAGTTATCATTACGGTTCTTCAAGGATCCACAATTCCGCAATGCTTCCCCAAGGCATGATTACCACTCTTACCCCCAACCGTCCTCTCTTTGCATCCTTACCCTGTAGCATCACCCTCCGTGGTACTCCAGCTGCACGGCTCCCTCCGTTCACCCTGCACGACACTCCTCCCCTGGAGGAGGGCGGCAACCCACGGCGCGGCGCCCGGCTAAGGTCAAGAGAAGCTGAATAAAAAATGCGGCGCTAGGGCTGAGGGTCAGTCGCCACAAAGAACAACTCGAGGCATCCTTCCTTTCTCTCCACCCCCTAACCATCATGTACACTCCCCTCCCCCACCCTCACGCCGAATTCACACGAGAGAGCGGGGGTCCGCGAGTACAAAAAGGACCCCCTTCATTCGCACACCCTGGAATTAATTAGCGCTCGAGAAAAGAGTACGAAATTTATCTCCAACCACCGCCGAGCAGGCAGAGGTGTTGATTGCAGCTTACGACACAGACTTAATTAACCAAGGTTGTTGTTCTCATAAAATCGTTACGATACCGTGTTCGTCTCGTTTAATATTTTGCTAGAATTTAGAGGTTTTAATTCTGAGATAAAGACAAAAGGTCAGGTAAACACTTGGTTATTTTTAATGTAGACCGAGACCTGAGATATAATATAAATGGTGAAGAAAGAACTCAGATGTCACTATTGGTTTCCGTTATGAAAGACTGTTCATCGACGGTCTTGGGTCTAAAATAGCGTGAAGTCTAATTTAGACTCTCCCAACCTCCAAATGAAAATTTTCGAACTCTATTGCTTAACAAAAATAGGTTATAGATGGCAAGAGATCCAAGGAATAAACCCCTCATAGGTTGAATGAGTTATTTTTGCACGCCAATGTTACAGAACTGGATGACTTCTATACTAAATATAATATCAACGGTTGAATAAATCGATGACTGGTACATATATTTTACATCTTAGTTAGGATTAAATAGGAAAGAGAGGGACACAGGATAAAAGAGCTCCGTAGTACATGATTAAATTTTCATTTTATGGAACAAGAAAATAGTAGACTCAAATATCATATGGAATTCTTCCCTTCGGAAATATTCGATAGTAATTCGACAGATTCGTTATCGCAGTAACTCATTAAAGGATAACAGCACGAAGCCTTCCAAATAATATTCTTATAAAACAGTAAACAAATTAAACAAAACGTTTTCAATCCGTGATTGAAGCAGCAAACTTAAGATTATAATCAAAATTTAAGCCGTGTTATGGAAATTGAAAGAGCCGCGTGGAGGCTGAGCGAAATTAAGAGATGACGGGGCCATTGAAAATGAATAAAATACACTAAAGCATGAGTTAAAATAATACTGAGAATTTAAAGGTGCGTACACAATGTTTTACATGTTACTTTTTCAATAAGTTTCCAGTCATTCCATATTAAGGCAGATATTCCTAATGCGTTAAATATTTTTCAATAGCTCTACCTACTATCATTTTCATCATCATTTCTAGTCTTAAATCTTTTCTAAAAGCACTTCAACGCCTTTACCTAGCCAATTCTAGCATAGAGCACTTTGCTAAATTAGACCATACTGCTTCTATCTGACCACATATCTATAGGAAAACACCGGTTTCTAATTTCATCAGCATCCTTCATGTCATCCCTCTGCCTCATACTTCTATTTGAGGTACGAACTTTAATAAAACGATCGTCAATAGCAGTTAAATCATTCCAAAACATCTCTACAACCGCTGAAGTACAAAGGGCATCCATTATGTGTTTTACGTGCATCATGCCCTACTTTCCAAGGTAAGTTTGTTTCTAGCACCTGGGCAGGCAAGTGTTTCTTCCTCTAACGCATCTCAAGGGCATCGTTTATTCCGACGGATAACCCGTCACTTTAATAGTTCCCTTTCTGCAGAAATGCTTATATTTAGATAGCCGGACTTCACCTACGTTTCTGAACGCATAAGGCGCTTTTGCCAATTTATCATCCTGGGTGATATGCCTCTCCCAACTCACCTATGCAATGCATGGTGATATTTGAGATTAAGTTGCTTCGCCGAGATCCCCATGCCATTAAAAGAAGTTTTGAGCTGCCGCAAATACCATTATGAATTACCGGAAAAGTACTTTCGTTACGAGCATGGGAGTAATGATACTCATTTTTATTGATCGGAATATATGGTTTGTTTCGTCGAGGTGAAATAAATTTCATGATTCTTTGTCTTTAGAAACCTTCACGATTGGCGTATTGGGTGCAAATACTACCGTACAAAAGGCATGCCGCCATTTTTAGCACTTCGATTCGTTTTCCAATAAATTCCGCGTATTCTGAGACGGAAACATGAGGTTGATAAACGTACCGTGATGCACGCTGTCTTTATCGCATTCTAGCATGGCTGAGAAAAATAATTGGCAATTTCTCTTCCTCAAATTAATGAATAAATGCATTCATAGTTTAAAACTTTTCTCTAAACGTGATGCAAGTCTCAATGCCTCGAGGTAGGTATACACATAAGAATGCACATTATAATGTGTACGGTATTAAAAGGCCTAGACTGAGAAAATCTCACGGTGAAATTAAGCGAAGTAATGGGCAGTGTTTTTAAGTTGGAGCGAAGGTTTCTGCGGTGATAGTTTAATCTATGTAATTTTTCTCGGGTTTTCTTCCATGAAAGTTGGCTTGTGGACATTATTCTCGATGAATATCCTATTTTAGGAGACTTGTCCTTCTCAGCGCCAGGAAAACTCATCCGATAGACTACCAAATGTAGAGAAGCACCCAGCAAGCCTATACAAGTGAGGCAGAAACCACAAACCGACACCGTCGACCTACAGAAGCTGGCAGGATAGCAAACCAAAATGTTGCACACAAGCCGACTGTCGCGGGAGTAACTGCTGCAAGCGAAATGCCGAGAAAATTCAGACATCAACCAATCTCCCAGGAAACTTTCTTCAAACTTAAAAAAAACTGCCACTTCACCTGATTTCGCCGTCAAATTTTCTCAGCTTAGGCCTTTTAGATTTAGGCATTAAGATGTGTATTCTTTTGCGAGTGCGTGTCACTGGGCATTGAGAACTGCACCATGTTTGGTGAAATATTTTAACTACACATGCATTTATTTATGAAAGTGAGGTAGAGAAATTTCCATTAATTTTTTTCTCAACTCATTTCTCACCAAATAAGTTTTTTTAGCCAGAAATCTGTTGGTTTGCTCGGCACTGATGTCCCAGTTGTTGGTAAATATTTGCCAAATTATTTTTCTCAGACATGATATGTTAAATACAACTGACTGCGTGTATTGTTTTGTTTTATACTGATTGTTGAATTCGAATGAATAGTAAGCAAAATTAAAATAACGAGGTTTAATGTTGGTGGGTATGCCACCCTTGGATTTTTGCGTGCACCCTTCACTTTTCACGCTCGCTCCATTGCGAGTCGGCATACGTATTCGCCGGTGGGCCCTTTGCGTCTCTCTTCATATCCCAGACGGCCGGACCTCCCACGAAACGTATCCGACCCTCCGTCACGTACAGCACCTCCACTTCCCTCTCCACTACAGGGAGAGGGCAAAATGGAGAGGCCACGAACCCAGCCTCCCCGTTCAACTCTCAAACGGACCACTACTATTTATGCCCCACCCCCATCCTCCTCCCTCTCCCCTCCTATCTTCCCCTACCTTCCACGCGGACGAGGAGGAAAAGCCATCGAGCCACGAGGGCTAGAACGGCACTCGGCCTCTAAATATGTTCACTAGTATGTTTCATCGTGAGGGCTTAAGCAGATTACTATTAAACAATTATAACTAAAGGTAAAGTACCAGCTAGGGGTGTACATGGGAAATTTCGCTAATGGGGTAGTTTCCCTCATCTTCGAGAAAACGAAAGGCATTGATTGCGATTCGTTAACCAATATTAGTGTGGTCATAACATATTAAATATTTGGTTTTAGATATTCCAGTTTAGACGAATGTTAATGATCAATTTTAACTTCATTTGGAAAAGGCCAGATTGGCAACCATGCGATGCCACTGCACATGACGTCACAGGGGCCTAGATCCTATACGAGAAGATAGGAGTTTTACATCGTCTGAGATTACCAATGCATGCATGAGACACAGAGCTAAGGAAAACATTTCTTAATAATCACCTATTAAAATTGCCTACGGTAGGAAAGTTTCCTTCATTTGATAAGGTATTAATAATTCTTCTTTAAGTCAAGCGCTACCTGCTAGCAGGGTACTCTATCTACCACTATGCTCGGCAGCAAGCAGCCTTGCACCCAGGTGGCCTCACACAGCAGCAGCCAGACGTCAAACGGGCTTTTCCAAGCATTCATACTTAGCCGTCACGTTTTCGCGCGCTTGAAAATGTTCACTTTTCATGTAATCGCAAAAAATAGATATCATCATTTAAAAATGTAAAATCGTGAAATATGTACTCCAGGAGTAATAATCTTTCGATTTAGGCAATAAAAAAATAACAGGAAACCACTCTATTATCTCAACCTGTAGAGCTATATTATTTGAGTTACTATTACTTCCTTACTACAGTTTGGCGCACTTACTATAACTTTTCACTTTCATGGCATTCTACAGCATATGCCGTTTTTTAACCTGCGGATTTTTCGAAGATTTCATGCATGGTGCGATCTCAAGTGCAAATTTTAATAAATCGCAATTGTAAATCATAGAAACACGATTGCAAATTACCCCAATAAAAAGTTTTTCATCTTATTTTGTAAAACACTTCACAATAAAATGTTTAGTTTTGCATACAAAAATTACAGGAAAATTTAAAAATCTTATTGATGAATAATATACGCAAAGCAGCATGAAATTACCAAAAACACCTGTTTATTATTTAAAAGACGACATGTGCTATCTATAATGACTGCCTTTATCATCTTATAAAATAAGACCCACGAAAATGAAGATATCACTATGATCAAAACGAGTTGTAAGGTTTTTTGAGACCAAAGAGCGTTTGTTTTTTGAATTCAAGACCAAGATATATACTCATAAGAATCTTTAGACACAGACGAACATGCATCCAAAGCTTGCTCTCAAAATTTTGTCACAATAATGATACTTGGAAATTCGCTTGTGAATCAAGCGCCAATAAGAAATTCATAACTATGATAAAATGCTATCAAATTAAATGTACTGGAGTCCTTCTAAAAAATTTGAAGCTCGAAGTTAATAGTTTCAGCAAAAGATATTAGTGAAAATGACGAGTATTTTTCATAATGGGTAGTCATTTAAACATAAATACCTAAATAACAGATAAACTATGGAATGATAACCAGTTATTTTTTAAAAATTTTAATCTATCAAAAAAATTAAAAGTCCATCTTAAAGTAAGAAATTTAAAAAAGGATGGATCAAATAAAAAATTAAGTCATCTTCAATAGCTTCACTAAGACGCGATAATATAACCCCTTTCCTGATGGTGACACAGGGCTTTTGAAATGTTTTGGTCGATGTAATACCTCGACACCACCGCGTAAAGATTGCGGAAATCAATCATCGCGTTGAAATAATGACGATCACTCTCCATAGGTCAGTGTCCCGAGACTCCGGAGGCTTTTCTTCACCCTTTCACCCGCCTTATCCCGAGAGGATGCAGCGTACGGAAGGTAAGAATGTCTGCGAACACGTACTTTTCCCCAACAACCCACGTACGTTCACCCTCGACGCCCTCTCGCATTCACCCATACGTTCCGTTCCCGCGTCCCCCGCCCACTCCCCAAAGGCCTCCACGCACGCACCGCTGGGAAAAATATACCTACCTGCCTGCCTTCTGAGAGAAAGTAGGAAAAAGATATCTTCATTTTTTATAACGTTTTTATAGACTGGTATTGTTGTTTGTCAAATCTTGCAAATCAATTTTAACCCACTTTCGGTTGAGCTTTCAAGCTGAAATTTTCAGAATAACTCAGAACCACTGGACAATGTAATATTGTAACACTTTTATAGTGATTTTAACTTTATCTCGATTTTATTCATAATTTAAAATTAAATATGGACATCATATAAACAACTGGTGATATAACAACATAATGAAACTACGAAATACATTTAAATTGAGTTAACTACATTTTAATTGACGTATAAAGTATAAATTGACGTATTGAAGTATAAATTCAGTGTTATAGTGGAACATGCGCCCTATATTTTTCGTTATATATGAAATAATTTATCCGGATGCTCTGTCAGGCTCATAGAAACTTTATTTTTTCCACTCTCTGGATGACAATGCAATATTCTAACACTTTTATTGTGATTTTAATGCCTTATCGCGATTTTTATACTCAGAATTTCAGATGAAATATAAAACGTTAATTTTAAAAAAATTGGTGAAATAACAACATATTGAAGCTACGAAATACAGTGAAATACAATTACATTTTTATTGACATTAAGTATAACTTGAGTGTTATAGTGGAATATTCGCCCAACATTTTTCATTATATAAGAGATAATTTACTTAGAGGCTCTGTAAGGCTCATAGGGACTTTATTTTCTTCACTCCCCCCTACACTATCTCTTCCACTCTTTTCTTCTGGAATATAATGAAGTAGTCCCTCCGCTTCCCGTCCAGGGATCCACGTTTTGCTTCTGCGGCCATACGGGGGGAGGTGAAGGGTTTTAAAGGGTTATGCCCGCTTTTGCTGAGCTCAAGTGCGTGTGTATGTGTGTGTGCGATATAGGGTAAGGGATGAGAGGTCAAAGAAGGGAGGTTCACCTGGCTTCAGACCGCCACACACGTCCATGCAATCTCCCACCATTCCTCATCCTCCCAATTCCATCTGTACGCTTCCATTTCACCCTCATCACTTTCCCTACGCAGCTTAAGCCCATGGCCTGGCCCTTTCCCTACTTCTGCTCCGCACGCCCGTATCAACAAGCGAGACAGTCCACTTAAGGATGTGCCACAGTGGAGCGAAGGAAATGTCATTTCACGAAAAACTCTCAACATCTTTATGCATTTCATCGACTTTCTTCCGAATACGGAGTTCACGAGTCTTAGCCAGAGAAAAATGTGCGTAAAAATCTAAAAATATATGTAAGATCTCAAGAAAATACTCAACTAGAATTGAAAATTATAGAAGGAAAAAAATGCATTTAAGGCAAAAAATGAACCCTTAACATTTTTATGCATTTCATCAAATTTCTTCCAAATACGGAGTCTACGTGCTTTACTCAGGAAAAAATAATGTAAAAATCCGCAAACGTACGCTAGATCTCAAGAAAATACTCAACTAGAATTGCAGATAGTAATAGGACAATATTTTTTAAGCAGAAACTGATGAATTGCGCTCGATATTAATTTTTAGGAAAACCAACTTTTGATATTTCATGATATGAGCAACACTTAAGATCCCTATTTTGGTGTATTTAAGTTAAATCCTTGAGTGATGGCATTCCGCTTTCCGTCAAAAATATACCACTGTCTTTCCTGAGCTTTCAAACTGACATGAATGAGGAAAGGAATCACAAAAATCATTTGATGCAATAATTTGATAAATTACATAATACTGCATTAATTTTATCAAATAGTCTCTTAATATTTAGTAAAAAATTCACTTCCTTAACTTCCCCAGTAAAATTTAATAATAACCAGGAGCCATGCAAGTAACGGTATCATTACCGGGAGTACTAGTAACAAAATAGCCAAAGCCAGCTAAAATGTTTTCCGTTATCCCGAGTCTTTTAGATACTTACATTTAAAATCCCACACAAAGAATTGGATATGTTTGCGCACTGAGCCTTTGAAAAAATTCTTTTAAAAATTTAATGGGAAATTTCGAGGTATTACCCTCGAATGCAAGCTTTTTAAAGCAGTACAAATGTAGCAATGTCACGGGAAACAGCGTGCGCAGATGAGGCAAATGGTCGCAAAAATCTATATAGAGAATTCATCGCTCGTAATGGAAGCTCGCATCATTTGTTTTCGGTTCGACAAGCGTTAATTCCCTTCCTATAAATTTGGCAGAGAATACGGTTTCCGTCGTTCCTCTTCTCTTTATTTTTTTAACATCTCGTCGGTGCCTGTCAAACACTGAAAAGCTTTCCCTCGGTGCAAGAGAACATTGAGGTGGTAACCTACAAATCCCAGTGTGAAGATTTATTTTTCTCCTTTTTTTACTTTTTATTTATATATATCTACGTATACATCAGACGCGATTGCTGCTCGCAGGCTTTGATGCCGAATGTGAGGCACGTGAAAGAATGATCTATCGACGGCGCTTTTTCCTTCTTTTTTTTTGTTCTTGCCTCATGTCGGCTGAGAGGAAACAAGAGTTTGTGGACGTGAATATGTGGGCGTGGCTGTATTGTAGCGTGTGTTTTTAAGAGAGAGACCGAGATAAAGGTTGGGGGAAAGAGAAATATGTGAAGGTGAATGGGGGAAGGGGTTGGTTGAGAGGGTCCCATTTGACCCAGCAGCCGTTAACACAATACGACCACCGGGAAGAGATTAAACGATACCATACAGACGCGGTAGGCTATGGCGGGATGGAAATGCCTGTGGAGACTGTGATACAAATTCCACATGCATGCATACATAAATTAAAGACGAGAGCGGGACATTGCCCGCTTGTACGGCGGTGAAGTCTTTATTTGACATGTCACATTTTTCGCTACCTTCGTAAAATGATTTTTTATAATTGCATTACACATTTTTTACCTATCTCGTAACATGGTTCTCACGATAAAATCAACCTCCATTTTCGAGGTGGTAGAATTTTAAATGGAGCGATTATTGCTTATATTAAAATCAGGAAACTTTTTTTTATCTCCCTCTAAAATCTTCTTCAAAGTTGATCATAGCTCAGCTTTGGTTTAATTTGTATACGCATGAATCTTTTCCCACGTTTATTTACATTCGCCTAATATAAAATATGTTACGCTGTATTAAGGTTTGATTTTTACTCTTAGCCATAAAGAATCCCTACGATCTGTCGTTCATTGAGCACATTATTTAAGTATCTCTTTCTCATTAAAAATTTATCTCAAATGATAACCAAACTGATACTTTGTATCTTATTACACCTCTATATGTTATCTAGGATCGCTTTCACCCCTGGGTGAATATTAAATGAACATTAATTCCCCTATACGTTTACATATGCATTCGAAAGAGTCGACTCTGTAAAGACCGGTCGTAATCAACTTCTATACGTCCTAATGTTGATGCACGTTCTGAAAGCTATTTCCCCATGCCCATATTTATCCCCTTGTTTTAACAATATGCATATAGAAATCATTATGGCTTGAAAGAACTACAATGATTCAGAAGGAACCGTATGGACGACAAGTTTCCCTATATGTTAACCTCTCCTAGCCGTAAAGTAGTATCTCAAAAAATCATGCCATGCACGCATATGTTGAATTTCTAGTCCAGAAAATCTTATCCGTAAAATTTGACCCATAAACTTGCATATGAATTTTCGCCCATTAAATCGCATGTCAGAATACCAGCCAGCAATGGACGAAATTTCAGTTACGATAATATCGCTCAAATTTCACAGATACGATTTTCTGGACGAGAAATTCAAGATACGCCTGCCTGTATGGAATGATTTTTTGAAATACTACTTCGTTTCGTTCACAAACGATTCCTCTGATCCAGGAGGTCAAAGAAAAACAGCAGAGAATACGCTAGTGTGTGACCGTGGGTCGCGGAATGGGATTTTTATATAACAAGCGATCCCACGGTCAGAATGATACTCCGTCGGAACGCCGAGAGTGGTAGAAGAAGAGAAACCCTTCGACAACGGTTTCCGCATGCCGTGAGAAAATCGACAGGTTGAGCGAAAAATCAAAAAAAACTGGATCCCGTCCGACCGTGGTCATTTGGACATTCCCCGCGGAGGAGTAATAACGTGGAATCTGTAACGTCAACTCAGAGGATTTTGTTTTTGAAGTGAAAACTTCTTATGTCGCGCTGAGCACTTTTGTAGATGGGTAAAAGACTGAACTCGCGTCACCCTCATCGTCACCGCTACTACATGTACGTATAATTATGTATATTCTGTATTTACACAGTATACTCGCTATGCATAGTACTTGTGGAGGGGTACAAACCATTAGACACGCATCACCGTCACCAGTCCATACTCGTGCAGGAGAGTGTATTCGATACAAGAATAGTGAAGGTAAGTACAGTATAACTCAATTTTTTTTAATAGCTCAACTAGAGTAGCTTATTTAATAACACATATTATTAGAAATTATTCCTTAAATTCAAAATTACCCACGTTATTTCAAGTTTTCACGTTAGTCGGCACTCCCGGAATTCAGCTTTTTTTGTTCCATTATTTATGAAATGTATCTGATTCGAATGTTTCCTTATTAGTTATTTCATGTGGTGGGTATAATGAAATATTTATTTTCAATTTCAATTCAAATTTTAATCTAAATAATAATTGAGTGCTTGTTTTCTTAGAAGACGTGGCGAAGAGGCTGCTTTTAAAGGATCAGGGGTTGTTTTGAGTTTCAAGGGTGATGGACTGGCACAAGGTTGCAACGAGGTCTAGTAAAATGATACTGAAGATTTACATAAGCAAATTTTTATTTAAAAAAGTCACGACATCACAGATCCTATTTCACTTGATACTTTCCTGCACTGGGGTTCTCTTTACCGAGACTAGAGTGACTATGACGAAAAAATGGATTATTTGGAGAGTATAGTGATGACTTTTTCCACAACAAAACGTGACTGTGTAGTGTGATAGTTATTGGTAGGACACATTCTCAGGTGACCACAGAAATTTAAGATTTTTGCGAGGTAAAAAAACCGGGAAGAAATAATATAAAATGTGAGTACAGAGGAGAAATAAACGAGACATAAGAGAAAGGATGTAACAGAGAAACCATAAATTGCCAAAGAAGGGGAAAAAATAATGCGTAAAAATGGCATTTACATATTTAAAAATGAAACACATATCCAATAAAGAAAACGGAAAAAATAGTGTTGTGAATAATGAATGTGCATAGTGCAACACAATCAAACTAACTGCTCCATTCTTGTGTAAATTTTGAATAAAAAACTTGCTCAAGTAGAGCGACGAATTTACCGTCAACAAGTTCGCGGCTCATCAAATGCCTTCACTGAGACTTTCTCCCTCAAAGTTCGTGGTGCAAAGACAATACCTCGTTACATTTACGAGCGCAAGAGACGAGACTCCTTGAAGATTAAAGCGTTAATGCGGGTAAAAAAAAACGACGATCGTATTTTAAAAAAAAGGGGAAAGTATCGGAAGAACGGTCTTGAGGAGAAGTTCACACAGTTTCCAGTATGACTCGCGTATACACTTAAAGAGGCGGAGGAAGAGGTAAGGAGGAGGAGAAGAAAAAGAAGAGGGCCTTTCGAGACGAGAAAGAGGTTTGGAGTGCGCCGTGGAGAGGCATCGCTCGCAACGAAAGCAAAACAAAAGAATGGAGATCGATTTGGGCGAAAGAGGCCGAGGAGGAGACGAAAGAAGAATGAGAGAGAGGAGGGAGATGAGATCGTTCGGGGCAAATGTTACAAAAAGGTGATAACGCGCTCCCTTCACGGTAATGAACTGCACACAACGGAGGATGAGAGGGTGAAATGCACGAATGACGGCGGCATCAAGTGGAAATTGAAGGGAGCGCTGAAGTGAAGCGATAAAAATATAAGGCTTTCGTTAAAAAAAACACATAAAATAAAATTTTTAGTTTTTTCCCGGCGTATGGTTTGAAGTAAAATTTGTCTGGTTTCCCTAACGATGTGGCTTTGTGTAATCGCTCCTTACCAGGGGCTGATCCAGGATTTCTTTCTGGGGGGGGGGGCACAAGCAAGGCCGTATCCAGGATTTTATTCTGGGGGGGACGCAAGGATACCTCGTAATAGAAAACAAACGCAATTATAATGGGACCGTATTAAAAACCTTGCATATTTTTAAGGGTCTGGGGGGGGGGAAACGTGTCCCCTTGCCCCTCCCCCTATACCTATCCGCCTATGCTCCTTACGTCTCCCAACGTGAGTCTACCATCGTCTTAATGGGTAGAATCTGTACGGTACTTTGTTTATTTCTATATTAATATCCTTGGTTGACCTGGTTGTTGTTTAGGTATGGAGTAATTAATTATGGCATTCCTCACACTACTTACTTGGAAACCTTTGGGTCTATTTGTGCTCTTCTCATCTAGGTCAACTTCAATCGCCTCTTTTACAATGCGATCCCAATAATCACTCGCGCGTCACAGAACCTTCGTATTTTTGAATAAATTCTACGACCGAGGTCCAAGCGATGCTCCGCTGCCTCCTAAATTTAAAAATTCTACCCCTGATGACGATGGCAGACACACCCGTTGAAACGTTGGGAGCAATTACCCAAAACCACACCCGGTGAGAAACCCAAAAAATTTTCCTTCAAACATATAAAATTCAATCCTTAAAAAAGGAGCTGGCTAATAAAATACTCATAGGAGATGTAGGTTTGCCCTTGGGACCTTATGTATTAATATAAGACTCTGGTAGTTGAAAAGGACGGTACTTAACTCACAAGTAGACCATTAACATTTCTCAACTAATTGAAGAAAGTACACTTCCATCGAGACCAAATTAACTTATTGGATAAAATTAATTTTCTTGAGTTGGTTATTTGGACAATCAATTAATAATGCTATATTTTTCGTAATGGTTTACAATAATATTAGCTCTGGACTTAACAGCAGATGCATGAGACGGAAGGTCTGCAAATCTAATTTTCAGACCTTAGGAGGGAAACTGGATAATATTTTGTATGCAAAAAATATCGTGTATTATAATAAACACTCTTCTATTCAAAGCAAGCTTTATATATTGCATTAACGGAGCCGTTGAATGCTGGATGTTAAAGCTAACTCCGAAAATTATTAGTTTATTTCATTCTCCACTTCTCTTAGCTGCTTTAAAATTACTTGACTGCTTTCTATAAATACTACTTTTTACTGCTTTTGAACCCCTTTAAATTTAACTTCTAACGTATAATTGATTTACAAGTCGTCCATAAGTAATTTACCATGGAAATCTATTCAAATTTCGCAAATGGCAGAGCAGGAAAATAAAGAAAAGACTTAGTATTTTCTATTGATACGTATACGTAGTATTTTGAATTATTTATTGTAGTATAACGCATTATTACGATAAGGAAAACAACTGCCTGAGATTTATCTTTCTGCCAAGGTATCTAAACCATAGAAAAATCATCAGCTGTGATTATAGCCTTTCATTAGCATGCATTCAATTAGATAGCTATTACAAAAATCTTATCAGATGTCAGAAGGGACAGCAAACATCACAGGAAAGCAGTTCCAACTGGCGGGTTTAATATGGATTGTAAAAAATATTTCATTTGGACATATTCCGTCCCATTTTTAATGAAAATATCTCTTAATCTCAACGTCGCGTCGCCATAATTGATGGAATAATTAACGGGGGGAAATATTCCATGAATGTCTGCCACTAAATGGCAGGATGGCAATATATTTTTGTCACGCTAATATTGCAGCGCAGTCACTCGTAATCATGGGCTTAGGTCACAAGCTCTTTCATAGCAAGCGAAATTGCCTCACTATCTATATCATTCCATTAGGTGCGGAATGAATTTTGACGCGTAGTGAGAACTCCAAGAGTTGCCATGAGTTATGGCCATGAGTTTTCTTTTTTCGAAGGATTTTGCTGGTCATTTTTTTCAGAGAAAAGTTCTCTTGGTCTCTAAAATCGCTATTCCCACAACCGTAATTTTTTCATGCTGTTTTTCTGGCCATACCAGACGTACTTAAGTACGTTAATGAGTCAGTCTTAAGGGAAGCAAATAAACTTGGATGATTACTTTTATCTTTGACGATTAATGAAAATTCATATTCGTTAATAAGTTTAAAGTAAGGGAAGAAGATAAAAGCCTTTCTCTCCTTTCGAGGGGTTAGGTTTTTCTTTTCTACAGTATCCATGGCTTTCTAGACGGCAAACGGGAAGCAGCATCATCTTTATCACTCCTTTGTCGCACTTAAGTCTTTTGTCTGTTACGTAAAACGTTTCAAACTAACGCAAAAATCTTCAAATTTTCAGGTACGTTTATAGAGAATACTCTGGCCGACATTTGCCAGTATCTGAAATAAATTAAGTTTACCCCAGAGAAAATCATGAGGCATTTTTTTTCTAGTTTAAAATTTGATAAGGTTTTACTCTATACACACTTGAAATTTCACGCTGTCAACGTACCTTTAAAATATCAATACGTCAAGAAAGATACTAACGGAGAAGGGTAAAGACGTACTCGTAAAGCACAACTATCACCATATTGAGGTAAGTACAGCACTAATATCACCAATCAAGTACATGTTATATCGAGCGGGATTTGGAGTCAAAATGCACGTTGCACCAATAAATAGGAATCGTTGTGAATGAGAAATAATTTCGAGGCACTATCATTTTTCTGCCAAGCTTTCTTGGGTGTAGAAGCCGTATATTCTTTGTATTATAATATTAACTACCTATCTAGTAATTAAAGGGAATCGTAGGTACGAACAGATATGTTGCGAGAAATTCTAAACTTATTAAAATAAATGTAAACTTGGAAGCAACCCATAGCAGTAATAATAATAACGAAGAAGTGGGCTATTTCCTAGTAATAAAATGAAGGTTCGTCGAGCGGATCACATAAATTATGAGTCCCGTCCATATTTCTGCCGCGAAATCAAATTCCTCCTTTCACGAGCAAGAGTCATAATCCAAAATATGTTGCTAACTCACCTGAGAGCTAACTCGATGTCCGCAGCTTAGAGTACCACTTTTAAGTAAAGCCGGTGAAGTAACTCAATTCGATCACTGCAAAAAATGAGAAGAAAATTATGTTACTTGTTGACTCATGTATCAAGAGGTATGAACAAGAGAGTATTGAAATACAAAGAGCACAGACTTAAGAGTAGTAGCAAGTGGATCACTCATTTCCCTGAGAATGCATTGATATAAACTCAAAAATGGACCAAATGTAGCTGAGAATATAATATTAAATTAAAACTTGGGAGCGAAATGTTTTCAATGCTACGAGAGATTTGAAAACTGTGAGCAACGATGATTAATGAGTGCTATGAACAACTAAAAGTTGGTACCTTAATTGCGTTTCTCAATTTCTATACTTCCCCACAATTGAGGAATTTCAATCAAAACCAGAAAAATATAACTTCTCCAATAGCTGAGGAAAAAATATTTCCCACCTATAGAGATAAAAATGAAATTTATTAAAGCAAACATTATAAAATACAATTGTAATATAAGATGGAAAATTTATGCCGCTAATTTTTAATTATTTTCATGTTTTCATTTTAAAATTTGTTAATGGAAGGTCAATTGTATATTAAAAAGTTTCACTTTATATATCAACGTAAGTGGAAAAGTTCTGCCTTTATCTTTTTCACTTGCCTACATAAAATTGATTCGATGTTTCCCCGCGTGATTTATTTATTCCCCATGGGAACACCACATCTAAGCAATGTCATTATAGCGACCGGAAGCGAGATCACGGTGGGAAAGACGTTTCCATCATCGAAATAACGGCCGAGTGAGCAATTGACCCCTAAGTTCACGACCACGGAAAAAGAGTATGCCCGACCACAATGCGTTGTCGGCGGCAATATAAGTCGATTGTCACGAGCCGTTCTATCGACCCATTGAGTATCATTGCACCGATATTCGAGCGAGGCAAGAGAGAGAGAGAGACTCCTCCCTGCGTACACACGGAAGGGAGGATGTTATTGCGAGGATAAAGGATGGGAGAAGGATATTTTTTCTCCAACAAAACAACTCACGAGCTCAGAAAGGATGATGACGTCAATGGAGAAAGCGGGGATGGAGGAGCATGAGGGGTATGGGATATCCACGGATGATTTAATTTCTTCAACGGGCCTTGTAAGAGGCACGGGAATACTCGATGGCGCAAGAGGAAGAATATTGGTGAATAAGGGAATAAGCAAGAGAATGGAAAGAATTCTCGAGGGACAGGAAAAACCGCCACACGAGATGAATTGAAGGAGTTCAAAGAGGGAGCCAGTAAAGCCAGGGGATATCGTTCTGGCCACGGGGAAAAAGGGAAATATTGGTCCAAGAAAGACACTAATGGAATAGTCGCGGTGAAAGGAAGGTCTTTTTTCTGCCCCGAACCAAATCCCTCAAATTCTCACTCGCGGAAAACGATGAAGTTGATGCAAAGGTCACGAAGCGGATTTGAGCACGTTTATTGGTTTGTATTCTTCTGTCATTTATTATCAAGTCGAGCACGACTCTAAATCCAAACGTTAACGCAAAGAAAGTTCATGAATGGATGTTGTTGAAAACTTTCTAAAATGAAAAAAAATAAAGTTTTTAACATAATAGAAGGAAAAGAATGTAAAAAACTGCAGTAAGGTCACGCTTATTTTTATAACACGCTGTGAAGCAGTATGTATGCACCACATTTTTTATTTTAGTTTGATTATCGCAGCAAACTTGTAAATGGAATTTTAAAGTTAACATAAAACGAGCTTCTTTATCCACAAAGTGAATAACTAATAGATGCATAAAAATGAGATACGTCTATGTAAAATGTCTCTGGATATGTACGATATGTTTACCAATATAAATATGAAGTATTGTAGTATAACTCCATGAGGTTTTGGTTAAGGAAGAGTAGTATACAAATGGTACCCATTGCTTCTGAATCCCCTCTAGGTAAATCATCAGAGACGACACAAATGCAAGTCAAGACTGGACTCCAATTTCCGCTCAGTTATTTTTTCCGGAAACCACTCGCGGCATTATCATTGCATCAAATGGAAAGACTTGATTATTCAAATAGAAAACCTCTCCAAAAAACCATAGTTAAAGTATATTCCATAAATTTAACCCGCAGGAAGGCAAAGACATAACAGGGTGACAACCAGCTCCTCAAATATTAAGAAACAACTTTTGGCTGTTCCTATTTATTTAAACTAGAAATAATATTTAGGCAATCGATACAGTTCGATTGTAATACTTATTCCATCATTTAGAATAGGAGATAAAAGTGATAATGTGACAGCTGAGCCTAAACATGAGACATCAGTTACGAATATCGTCAGATTAGTATCATTTGGACAAGACAAAGATGCTGTATTACGTTCCAGAAAGACTACAATGTAAGTTTACACATAAAAATGTTAAATTCGTTAAAAAAATTGGCAAATTTCAATCATAAAATTACAGTAAATACTCCATAAATATTTTCTTCCCCCGAAATATTTTTAATAAATATGGAAGTGGGAGTGAAAGTGGGAGGAATTATGTTTAAATAGGTAAGGTTCGCGGACGATGAGGCGCTCATCAGCCAGTCAGCGAGGGGACTGCAGGCTCTAGTAGGTGCGTTAGACGAGTAGGTGCGAGGAGTATGGGATGAGTATTAATCACAAGAAGAAGGTAATGCGGTTTTGTAAACCATCGCGAGCGAGGAATGTAAGACTCAAGGTAAAAGTAAGCGGGGAGAAGCTTGAGCGGGTGGAGCAATTCAACTATTTAGGCAGCATATTAAAGGAAAACGGATACAGTAATAAGGATATCAGGAAAAGAATTTAATTAACAAAAGTAGGCGTTCGTGAACAGGAAGGAGCTCCTGAGAGGATCGTTATGTAGGACTTTAAAGAAAAAGTTAGTGAAGAGTTTGATCTGGAGTGTAGCTCTTTACGGTGCGGAAACGTGGACACTGAGGAAAGAAGGCGAAAGAAGATTGGAGGCATTCGAGATGTGGGTATGGAGGAGAATGGAGAAGGTGAAATGGACTGAGAGGAAAAGGAACGACGAAGTACTGGATATGGTTGGCGAGGAGAGGCAGCATTTAGATGAGATACGGTGGAGACAGAAGGTACGGATGGGACGAGTACTTAGCGGGGAGGGGATGTTGAAAACGGTGTCAGAGGGTAGAATGTTAGAAACGAGGGAGGGGAAGGAAGAGAATTGGATTTTTGGATAGATTGAAAGGGAGTAGTCCTCACAGTGAATTGAAGAAGGCAGTGATGGAAGGAAAGAGAGGCTTCAAGATTACTCCTTAGTACTCCATGGAAACCTTCCTTAATCGGTAGAATACTATAATAATAATAATTGATCAGTTTAAATGTTTTCCATCTATCATTTATTCCCGAGCGTTTTGAGGTCATCGAGTAAGAAAATGTCTTATGCCACTGTATCAACGGAAGGGCAGTATGACTATATGACAGTATAAAAACTTTCTCTGCAATTAATAAGGATATTGTGAGTATGGCATAAAAAGAGGGCACGTCGGCACTAAAAACACGTGATTTAAAAGAAAAATTGAGCAAGTTATCAAGTGCGTATCTACAAAGCAATCCGTATGACAGCGCATTTCAGAATTCAGTTTGAATTCCTTGAAATCTGATCACAAAAATAAACTACGAATCAATTCACATCATCACTTCCATTATGACTTTGTCACCGCTTCATCAAAAGAAATCTATCTGTAAAATGTTCTCGGTCACAAAAAAGGGTGATGAACGGTGCTTCGAGTCCTATTAGCTACACAGAAAAATGATATTTACAAATTAACTTCCTCTGTTAAGGAAATCAAGTCACCCTTTAACGACTTATGGTAATAATATTCAAATTTCGGAAGTAAACATAAAAATTAATGGGGGATAGATGGTAGATAAACTCCAATGCCATACGTATGGAATAGCCAGTCAGGCATGGATACGCGTAAATGCGCCGCAAAAAATAGACATGAATAATAGGTAAAGTGAAAATAAATCTGCACCACATAAAAAAATAAATTCTCAACCTCTGAGAACGTGAAACTTTAAAACACTGGCTTGAACAAACGTTTGAAACGAACAAAATCCTTCACTCCTTTTTTTTTCTCAAGGGTTACTTAACCCCCTCGGCACCAGGCGCCGCCGTAGCTGCATTCTCCCCCTCATGTTTTTGCCTTTCCGCATTCAATTACTCGGAAAGTTCCACTCGGGTACCTAGCATCCACGGAAACTCTCCCGTTTCCCTCGCCTACGCCAATGAATGGCGGATAAAAACCAAACTAGCATTGCCCTCTTCAACCTATCCCCGCCGCAAGCAAGTGCCGCAAACAAGATCTGAAATGGAATGGCCACGGAGGAATGAAAAGAGAAAAGCCACACTCACTGCTGCAATTTCCACTTTTCTGTAAAATGCGGCAAAGCGCAGTCGAAAAATTACCGCGATTGGTATATTTCAACCTCTCGAAAGAGCACTCGTGGCTATAAACAAAGAGTGTGTCTCACTCGTGGCCGCTCAACCACTGCAAATATTCACCTTAGCATAACCGTAAATAGAAAAATATAGATATGTCCCATTGAAATGACTATCCAAGAATAGTTATAAGGTGACTGAATATTTATATTATTTATCGGCACCATAGCCGCAAAAAAGGTAAATGAACATACATATTTCAATAGGACCTCGGGTTTGAATATTTACACAGAAAAATAATATCTCAGCACATATTTCGAGGCTTGAATAAGCACTTCCCAAAAGTTTTGGATAGGCATTGGCTCCAGAACGTGGATTATTCTCCTACGCCAAAAGAAGGAGAAAAAACAGTTGTGACAGAATTCTAACATCGTTTGAAATTATTTACAACTGCAAATTTCCAGCTAATATTTCCTAAAATACATTACAAAATGAATATCTGCAGATGCATTGCGTGATAGCACACCCAGGTTCACTCATATCATTGAGGACTCAACAAAAATATTTAGATTGATGCAAGAACCAACTAGGTTACACAAGTTAGCTTCACTGTCACTCATGGATTCATTTGCATTTGGAAGATAATGTGTACAGGAAAGTCGAATAAAATACATCCATAAAATAGGAAGGCTTTTAAAACGTACTCCGATCAAATACTCTTACACTTTTCATACGTAAAGTGTACAGAGAAACGTGTATTCGGCATGAAAGGACTCATTAAGGAAGACGCCTAAAAGACCATGGCTTCATAGCCAATCTTACGGAATACTAACAGCATGAAGTAAATTCCTCCTATCTCAATTCTTGCAGTATTTAAAGTCATATAGAAACCAAATCTTCTACTGAAATGTTTTTTAACTAATTATTCCGTCAGCATTTAATGTTTGAAATATCAAATTATTTTACTTTCCATTTTAAAGCTTTCTCTTTACTCAAAATGATGAGTTACTGTGAACGATAGTTCGCCCAGACATTATGTGATCCATTTGATTGCATTCAAACAACGCTCTCGGGCGAGCTAGACTTGACTTGAATATCCGTAATCCTCTCCACGCCTCTGGTTCCACCACTCGTTATAAAAAATTGGAGGACAATGACCCGAAACTCACCTGTCGACAAAACCTCTTCCCCACGAAATGATATCAAAGTAAATTGCCTGCAGTCAGAACGGAGATTGGGAGGCCAATGGGAGCCGCTTCCCGTCATCTTAACACTCCAACAGTTCCTACAAATATTCCTCAATTTTCAAAGGTCTGGATTATTAAATTTTACCTAGTCACTCAGGCTACAACTTCACAGACACTTCTCATATTCGCCTTTTTTTTAATAGTTGCACTTGTTATCAATAACATTTTTAACGTCACAACATATTTTGCAGCCGAGAGGCATGTCCAAGTACAGTGTTATTAGTCCATATGGGCAATATCAGCCGCTTATTTGATAAATATTAATCACAAAAATCTTAATTTAAATATGTAAAAAAGTAACAACAAATATACTGATTTAAAATTGATGAAAATTCTAGTATTTGTACGTATTTATGCCATTAAATGAAAGCACTAGAGAAACTTAAGGTTGAATGGAAAAGCTATGTTGCCTCTTGAATGGGAAATAATACTACAAAATCACTTTAACCGACGGCTGGATGGATGTCAGGGAATAAATGTATTTGGTGAGTTAGGCGTTAAAGAATAGCAAAGAGATAATGAGAGGATGGCTGTGTTCAAGTGCATTGAAAAGTATATAGAGAGCCAGATCTCGAGTGTAGCTCCTCACGGTTTCAGAAAGGTGGACGCTGAGGAAAGAGGACGGGAAATGAATCGAGCCGTTCGAGACGTAGGAGTGGAAGAGAGTGAAGAAGGTGAAATGGACGGAGAAGAAGAGAAACGACGGAGTGCTAGACATTGTTGGGGAGAAGGGGAAACTTCTATAGGAGTTAGCATGGATACAACAAAATGATGTAGTACAAGAAATGTGAGATTTAACATTCGGGTTGATGGGGAAAATTATCACAGGTGCATATACGAGGGTCGTTCAATTAGTAAAAGGTATAAATACAAATTGTATTGGGCCATTTTTTATATTTTTCGTTGTAGTCTCTTTACAGCTGTATAAAATTTTTTAAGCATTTTGCCAAGTATTTTAAGCCGTTCACAAAATAGAATTCAGTTATATCCTAAAAATAGGCATTATTTTGCGCGATGACCTCTTCCTTAGTCGTAATCCTTTGTCCGTCAAGCCATATCTTCAAGTTTTGAAATAAGAAAAAGTCATTAAAGGTCAAATTTGGTGAATGCGGTGAATTTCGTAATAACTGAAACTTTAATTCCGTATTGCAACTGAAAATGTGTGCAACCGTGCATTGTCTTGTTGAAGGAAGAACATTTTCTGTTTCAATAATGACGCTTTCCTTGATTCATAACATAAAAAGGTCTTAAAACGATGCACAACACTCTCTTGTTATGGTTTCTTCTTTTCCCAAGTAATCGATGTAGAATATTTCGCATACATCCCATAAAATATCATTGCCATTACCTAACCGGTCCAATTAACCACTTCGCCTGCCTGCTTTGAAGCTCGTTTATCTTCAAAATTGTTTTACCTGCTATTTTGTTTCTGTAGAGCAGTGATGAATCCATCTTTCATCAAAAGTTTGGTACCGACGCAGAAAATACTCAGGAATGCGAGATAAAAGCGCCAAACGCGCAGAGCTAACGCGGCAGCGTATCTTTGCCAAGATATTTTCACGCCCAAAATTTCGCGCAAAAAATGGCAATTGTACACTGCGAATTGCCTATGGGCCTTAACTATATCGCGCACTTTGATTCATCTGTCAGTTAAAACCATATCGTGGATTTTTTCAATCATGTAAGAGTTAGGCACTTCCACAGAGCACGCGGAAAGATGTTAATTTCTTTGGATTTACGGCCTAGTTTTAATATATTAACTCAATTGTAAATAGTTGCAGACACAAAAACTGATGTGCTATGAACTTTATGAGACTCAGATTTGATTTACTTCAGCGTTTACCCTCCAAAAAAAAACAAGTTTTTGATCACCTCACGAAACTGTCTTTTATAAATTTTTAAAAACAAATCAAAATTTTTCACTACAATTGAAAGCAACGATGAAAAACAGCTCAAATTTTAACAGCTGACCAGTCACAAGTGCTACTTTCTGGTTAACATTAATTTTTTATACTAACTCTGCAATTTCTCGAATATCTAAGGACTTATTGAACGACCCTCACGGTTCCAACAAATATCGCCATTTACCCTAAAGTTTGTCACCCTTAATTTGTATAGGTTGATGACTATAGCCTTAAGCAGGGAAAAAACTCAACCAATTTTGAGGCACATTAGAGGGAAGCAGACACATTGTTATTTAGATATGAAAGGGCATGGCTGAAGCAACGAATTCCTCTATGGAGAGGCAAATTATGCTTGTAAGAGGGTGATTTCGTGAGCATGAGAAGAAAACGCTTGCAATAATTATAATAAATAAATAATATAAATAAATAATAACGCACTAAACGGAAACGTGGATACTACGGAAAGAGGATGATAATAGGTTCGAGTGATTAAAGATATTATTAGAATGAAAATGGAGAGGGTTACATTGATGGAGTGAAAGAAATGCAAGAAAGATTCAAACAAGTTAGGTGGTGAAAAGGAATTATTAAAGATGATACGGTGAGGGAGTAATGTGGATGGAAGGAGTATTATGACGAAATGTTTTAATTCAGTCATGGAGAAAATGATGTTGGGTAAGCAAGAAATGCACTTAAAAAAGCCAATAATAAGATTTGTACGCCTTATTCCGTATTAAAAATCGGAATTGACTGTTCAAAGGCGTGTATGCCGGGAAAATAAGTATAATTAGTGAGCTTTTTACCCATAAATGTCCCTCAATTCCTGTAATAATTCAAATACCGTGATTCTGAAATTTAAAGATCACTGACAAGCCGAATTTCGAGTGAATGTCATGTATACGGAGAAATAAACGAAAAAATATATTTATCACATAAGACGTGAAGAAAAAAATTAGTTTTTTAAACTCAACTTGTGAATTTAAGGCACTCCACCTTTCCATACAATGAGAATCAGAAATATCATTTTTTTTAACGATCCCATACCTTAAAGCTGAAGTACTGAATCTCAACAGATAATGGTAAATTAGGATGCAACACGATTTCTTTCAAAGACTCCTTCCTCCTTCCACGAGAGGCGAATATCCTTGAGTTACAACGGGTCTCTTCCCTTCAGACCTGACTCCTTGATCCCGGGGCGGAAAGTGAACGCATTAGCGACGAGGAAGGATACTTGCGGTGACAACCCCACGCACCCTCGGAATCCTCACTTTTTTCACTCTCTGCCTCTATCTACCGCCGGGAAATCTCCCTTCGTATCTCCCCCGAAATAAAGTTGGGAGAAAAAAAGAGGTCTCCAGCCGCAAACTCGTCAGCCGTTTATCCATCCCGACTTTCTTCCCACACCCTCCTCTTCCCGTATATTCTCGTTCATTTCACTAAACCTTCCTCCTACTTTCAAACACAATTCCAGTAAACGCTCATTTTATTCGAGATATCTAGGCTATATCTAACGAATGTATTTATTTTAAAGCCCAGTTACGACCTCTCACTGATTCTCTTACAGAAATGTTTGGAGTGAACGAGACGGGATAAGAAAAAAACCATGTGGTCGACCCCCACCGAAACCCTAGAAAAATATAGTCTGAGGTTTCAGGCGAGATGGAGTGGAAACGTGACATAATGAAAATGAAAAATCAGGAGCAATTTCCACAATTATACATTTATTAATACTACCGGTTTCGCTTTTCAGCATCATCAGGTACAAAAATATCGCACAAAAGTAGCGCACTTGATATTTTTGTACCTGATGATGCTGAAAAGCGAAACCGGTAGTATTAATAAATGTAAAACTATGGAAATTGCTCCTGCTTTTTCATTTTCATTACCCTAGGAAAAAGTGTCAAAGCACTAAAATTTCTATTTTTTAGGTATCTATTGGCAGGTAACGCAGTGTTTCTTGGGAAGGAAAGTATGTAGAGAAATGGGAAACTAGGAACTTGGATTTCATTATCTTATAGGGTTTTTATATTTCCTCTTTGAGCGTGTCAAGAGGTTTGCCTACAAGGCAAGATGTCCAACCGCAGAAGTTGTATAACGTGACCTATCAAACAGTAATGGGAAAATGACGCAAAGGAAACGTCGGACGCAACCGAATGTGGTACTTTGCAATTTGGGAGTATCAGGTGCATATATGCACGAAATTTGATCGCAATTCGTGCAGCTGCATGGAAACGCGGAAAGAGAAAGAGACATCCTCTTTCATATAAATAGATAAATTTAAAATTGATTACGGGGATTAGTTTAAAAAATGGCCTCCAAAATACGATGGTGGTGCTGCGAATATTGGAAGTAAGATAGCAACAAAACAGAATAAAAACAAATTTGACTTTTCAAACCAAAAAATTGACGTGAAATAGGAAAGGGGAATGTGTAAAAGAAGAAGAAAGAGCTAAAACGAAAAGATGAGGAAGATAAAGCAGGAAATTTATAATGTAATTTTTGAAAAATTAAATTCCTAATGGTTCTTAATGGCTTGTTTCCATGTTAGAAAAAATTTGTATACCTCAGAGCGTATTGATTATTTAATTGAGTTTCTGGAGATAATTTAGTTTAAAAATTGATTGAGAATCGATTGAACTAAAAGTTGTAAACAAAATGGGCTGAAGAAATAGATGAAAAGTGGCCAATAAGAAGCAGCCTCTAAAAAGAAAAGTGGAAATAGATAAGGTACAGAATTTATATGTTGCCGTATTCACTTCAAACTCGAGCATGTATTACTATTCCTAACTATTGCATGTATTCCTTTTAATGTCAAGTATGAGTCAATCCAATTGAATACGCATTCCTAGCTATTGTTTGTTTCTATATGTTCTATACGTATATTCTATACGTAAGCTACCATTGGAGATTTTCGATTGCCATTTTCAAGAAGTTGCGCGTAATAATGACGACATTAATTACTGAAAAAATAGGCAATAAATAGTAGCAGCAAAAGTAAAAGAAGTATTAGTAGGAAGATCAACCACTTCCCTTCTTTGTTATGCGTCTTAAGACCAGTCCTGTTCTCATTCACCAAGAAACAACAGTCACTTTTAAAGAGAAGAATTTTTAGAAAGACTAAGTGGTAAAAAATCCATTTCAGAGATAGTTATGAATGATTTTTGCGGTTGCACAGAAATTTCTAACAAATAACTACAGTTTCGACTTAGGGCAATCATCGATTTTTTGTGCATTGCAAAACGGCCACCTTCTCTCATTTCTCTAATTATTAGCTCACTTCTCAATTTTAAATGACATTCAACTGCCAAGTAAATTTGAATGATTATTTTTCTCGAATTACTCCTACAAAACCAAGGAAGAGGCTAAGCTATGGTACAACTCTCAAAAATTCCATTGAAACACATTCCCCAATAATTGAACATATTAATATCTGTACATTATACAGAGCTGTTATTGACATCTCACAATGTAAATAAGGTATCCCTACCACCACTAACACCATATAGAATACAGTTTCGAGATTTTGTTTAAACTTTTTATCAACGAAAGAATTTTTAAATGCATTAAAACTCCTTATTTTGATATAATATGGTTCTTGGTGTAATATAATCTCGAAGAACCCCTAATTCCACAATAATAACTACAGATCCGAGATATTTTTAATGTTTTATTACGAAGGAATATTAAATGCAATACAGCTCCTTGTTTTGGTATAATTTGGTATCGAAGAAGGGCAGTGCGACGGCCATTAGGGCTGTTTGCAAATGAATTTTCGCTCACTAGAGTGAAATCTGAGCCGCATTTAGAGTACCTAGGGGACTGCATGTAGGAGGCCCAATTCCATCACATACAAGGCTCATTCCTCTTGCCACTTCGGTCACCGGTCAATCGGTTTTCAAAAATATCCGCGGCGCGGTGATGAGTGCAATGAATTCCATTTTTTCCAAAATTTTGCAGTATAATATTTGTTATTGAGAGAAATAGCATTAAATAGTAATGAATTTGATGGATCACTGCATCATGTGTATACATCACGGGTAATACCCTTAATTGTACTTAATTTCCCCGTGGAACTCAGATCAATTTGTCCGTCAGCGACGCGAGTGGTGACTTCTGTAAACCTATTTAAATGCGCGGTGGGAGACAACCAATTTAGAGGCCGACTTGAGGATCCTCTTTTGAAATATTCGTGGAACGTATATTGCTATGGTGCACATGTTTGGCAATAAGGAAGGCCCCCTATTCTTACTTCATCCGCCACCAAGTCTGTTATTCCTTCGACAGCTGCGATCCGATAACCGTTGGTCCTTGCCCCGTCTCCTCGTTGCCTCATCGTCCTATTTTATTTCGGCCCGAGCCATAAATATCGGGCAAGTTGCCAACATGTGGGTTGCTCGAATCCGTGATCTTCCCCATTGCGTCCATTCTCAAAACCAAACAACTAGAAGGGACTTCCGCAACCAAGTGAGATTTCAACCGTAAAAATGGCGAGAAAAACTTGAGGTTTCCATCTGAACAATTCTCTTTTGTAGTTTTACGCCCTTCGATGGGAATACCAGAATCTGGAACATTAAATTCGGAGACTTGAGTTTCTTTATGCACTGATTTTTTTTCACATATGACTGCATTTTTATTTCATTCAACCTTAAAGCTATTAAAGAAAGGCATTCAGAATCAATAATATTTTAGACTTTACACCTTATTATCAAGTCATATTATTTCAATTTTTTTCTTAACGACCCATTTTTAACCTTCTATACTGTCTGACGAGATTTTAAGTACTACTTTTAGGCTCATTAAAGCAAAATAGTTTTATTTTAACTTGATATACATGACGGTTAATATATAATTACTTTTCATGTATATACTGAAGCCCAAATGCAGTCAAAATGTTCATTCAAATATTTAATCTTTGTTTCAAACACTTTCGGAGCTTGAATCGCGTCGATGAGTTAGGCTTTAATATTCTTTTCGTTCCTGCAGTCCCCAAGGACTTTGGGGAATATTATCATAATAAGCACTGTGAGATGCAAGATTTTTTTTTCATTTCCAAATATAAAGGGATTTTCCCACAAAGTTTGACCGCGCCGAAAATGAAATTTCTTCTCCCTTTCTACGAAATTCTCAGTTCTTATTCCTTCTTCCACTCCTTCCTCCATCAACGTCTCCTATCCACCATCCCTCTTCCTCTCTTCTTGTGTTTTCTTTCTACAAAACTATACCTCGCACTTTTTTCCACCATTTTCTCTTTAATTTAGTTTTTTTACAATCGAATTTAATCTCCCCCTTCAATCATAAGTTACTCTTTTTCCTGACCCTTAAAAGACAGACCAGAGGGCACATTCCCTGGTCTTCGACCCGGTCCTTCACACATTCGCTTCATACTGATTGCGCCTACGAGATGAGAAATGCATTTTATCTTCGATTAAAAAAAATGATACTTGCTCTTAACCGTGTGTTATACTAATTTTCATGCACTAAAAATGGGCTTTCCATGCTATCTCTATTGTAAAATTAATTTTAAAAGTCACAAAATTCTATAATTTATTCCAGAAATACTTGTTTATGACACGAAGAAACAGAATTTCGCTGCAAAGGTCGCCGTTTTCACGAAAAAAGAAAGCCAAACAGAAGAGTCAGCATATAAATAAACGTAGGGACTACACTACCCTGCTTTCCAGTGATTGGCTTATTATCATTGTCTCTTCACCGCAAACTCCATAGCTTTCAATTTCGATTCCGCTAATAGCACTTATTCCGATTTCCCCTATAACGCCTATGGGAAGCTGAAATTTACCGCTTTCACACAACCTCATATACTTGTTACCATCATGAGTAAATAAAATGTAGGAGAATCGGGATTCATAATATTTCCAATACATGCAAAGAATTCGTTGCAAACAGTACCGTGATTTCGTTTTTTAACGCTGAGCCAATTGGAAATATTTCTTCAAATTTTATCTGCTTTGACCAATTTACTAGAGTAAAATTCCAGACTAATGAAGCTGCATTCGTATCAAATATCACCCCCTTATTTGAATTCCAGCTTATAAGAGTTCATTTCGGTACTGACGTTAGGCAACCAGAAATTTATTAATGAGAGTGGTACATTTTTTCAGCTCTTTCCGTGAATGATGACTCAATAAGGAGATTCGCACATAATTAATAATAGTTACAATTATATCAATCCAGGTTAATATAAAATTACTTCCATAAATGAATAAGGTAGAGTTCAGGTGAATTCCAAAAATTTTTAACAGCAATTATAATATTCGATGGCAAAAAATTTTTGCTTTCACGAATCACACACAAATCAGTATTTTAAGTTAGATAAGTCAAATATCGGATTAATCATTTATCTAGAGACGCATATCACAATAAACTTCGGCAAATTTCCATGAAATCAAGATATCTGGATAGCGAAGTGGTCTAAACCAGGGCCAGGAAAGGCATAAGTTCGTGGTTCAATTCCCGGTCCAGGGGAATGTTCTCCCGTGGCAAATAATCTGGACGTCATCGCCGTTCACGCGACGGGCATGACATCACCCACAATAGCCTTAATACGGAATAGTTTCCTGAATTTAATTTGCAAATAAATACAAATGTGTGGTTTTTCGGCAACATGCACGAGTTGTATTTTGTAGTTTATCCTCTGAAATTTTAAAACGTATTGAACTAATAGCTATTCCACCGATTATCGATAATGCTTTTGCATTAAGTCAGAATTTTACCATATATAAGGTTGATTTAGATGAAAAATTACCAGGTCGGAGTTTTCATTTAGGAATTTTCTCAGTCTCACACCTGATTTCCCCATTGAATACACAAATTGAATATTTCGACATAAATTTCCCATAATAGCAAAGATTATGCAAATTGTGTACCCATTCTACATTCAAATTATTATTTTTCCATTTCAAAAATTAATAAATGATTTGATAGAATAATACGATCTCCGTTGGAGAATTAAAATTATTTTAACGAGCATAAAAGGCTTTCTGATATTAAAAATTTCAACCTCCTTGAGTAATGTTCTCCATTCGCATTAGCGTGTGAACAAGCCGCAAGGATTACTTTCCGTCTCCAGCCAAAATCCACCCTCTTTTTTTTCTCTTCATACTTATCATGTCTTTTGTCCACTCGTTCATCTGATCCTTTCTCCGTCATTCCTCCTCCTCTTTATTTCATCCTTTCCTCTCCTCCTCCTCCTATCAGCCTCCTTACCCATTCCCATCCTTTTGTGGCCCCTCAATGCACCCACGCCCAGGGTGGTTTTATTAAAGGGGAGAGATCCCCACCGAAAATCTTTCCGCCATGGTTTTCCCGCCCTTTCGAATGGGACGGATAATTGGGACGGGCCCCATTAAACCCCCATACCGATTCGCCTCTCCGTTATATGCGCGCGCCCTACCTCATTCTCTTTAATTCTTTTTTTTTCTTCCTCTATTGCGGTTCAAATACATTGCTCCATCCAAGGCGGAATCTGAAAGACGCGCTTGGGTTCCTCATTATTCCCCCGGCCTCTCCCATATATACCGTCTCTTTTCAACACTACCACGGTGAGAAGACGCGGAAAATGTAATGATGAGCGTAGTATTATATCACGAGGTAGTGATCACGCGGTCGGAGTGGGTGGTTGGGCTCTCTCCCTCTCCCCTTTTCCATTGCTCACTTCCCGATTCTTGGTCTTCGCGCTCCACTAAGATGCGTGGGAACCACGAACCCTTTCCTCTGGCTGTAGAGAGAGAAGGAAAATCGAAGGTTTTTGGGAGCAAAGGGCGAGCTTGGGATATAATTCAAGAGGCCATAGTGAGCCTCTCTGCCGCGTAGCTTCAGACGTACAGTTACTCCTGATCGATGTTTTCCAGGTACCCATATGGGTGGCCAAGGTTAGAAGATATGAAACTATTGTTTTCAGGATTTTTAATGGAAATTGTAGATGAATTCGTCTGTCCTCATTTTTGCCAGTGAATATGGCAGACGTTTTCCTTATCCATATTATCGAACGAGGTAGACGAACTTGCAAGCATTTGGTCACCAACGAAATCAACTCTCCATTGGAAAAATTAATGTTAATTTTCGACTAGAAACGCCATTCAAAGTGATTATCATATTTTGCGAAAAATAAATGCTTCAACAATTAAAGTTTGGTCTTGATAGATATTTTCCATCTTAAAATAATAAAATGAGTTTTGTGGCATTTTTTAAGTGTTGCCCCCCCCCAAAAATTTCTGGTACCCCTCCCCCCCCCAGAAATTCCTCGAACTTCCTCCGAACTTATCCGCAGAACTTCTCCCGCCAAGAACTTTTCGCGCTAAGGTTTTTTCGCGCAAAGGATTTTTTGCGCAAAGGGTCCCTGTAGCAAAGTGCCCTGTCTCGCAAAATCCTGTCTCTGGAAAATCCTGTCTCTGGAAACAGTCTCTGAAACAGCCTCCGAAGCAGCCTCCGAACCAGCCTCCGAACCAGCCTACCTGCAATGCAAGACTTATATAGGACTACTGCGGAGAAATACTTCTCCTTGGCAAGCAAGGGGAAATCGGTGCTAAGGCCTTAGTATTGCACTTGGAGTGAGAAGTTTTACCATTGTCCTATCACAAACTCTCTCTCCCTCCAACACCTCACCCCAGTATCTCCTTCCCCTCCATGTGTTCCAATGAACGATTCCTCTGATGTCTCCAACCCAGAAGTTGAGGGGAAAATTCTGGGTGCTGGCTGTTGTCTCAAAACCAGTGAATGGTGTTTTGTGGAGCGGCCGTTTCTGCAGGGGCAGTGACGCATCAGTGGGCGGTTGTTGAATTCGCCTGGCTACCCCTCCACTCCCTGGAAGAAGCCCTCCCCTCAAATGCTGTCTCGCCTTGCATAGGCAAGCCCTTTTTTCTGGTCGAGACCTGCTGGGAGTCACATGTCTTGTGAGCCATGAGATTTTTAGAGCAATTTTCTGCTGGTAATGTTTCCTTTGGGATCATGAATTTACTATCATTGTTTTCTGTAATACTTCTGATTTTTTGAATACTCTACTTTGAATAGATATCGTACGGTAATAACTCGTAAATTATTTTTGGCTACCTTTTTCTTGTGAGCTGTTTTTCTTGTTTGTGGAGTCTTTTCCCTGATCCAGCATGTGACCGACGGTTGGAGTATTTGCCCTGTCTGGACTTACGTGAAAAATCAAGCAGATTTTCGACGTAATGTTACATTTTGGTAGCAGAGTTGAGGTTCGATTTCCTGTCCTTTCGTCGAGGTCTCCCGAGTGCTGGACAATGGTGACATTTCTCCACTATTTCTCCACTTTTTGCAGTTTCTGGTTGTTTCTCCTCTTAAAAGTGAGTTATTTTATGTTCCATTAAGTGCTTTTTGGTTCGTGTGGGATTACGTGACTAGTGTTGCCGACTTTTCCTCGTGGTCATATGCCATTTGACATTAATGTTCGTAATGCTCGTAATGTTCTTGATAGTTTGGATAGCAGCTAGTTATTCTCGCACCCCTCTTTTCCTATTGGATTCTTCCAGTAATGAGAGATAGTTTTATTTCTCGCTTTTTCTCTCTCTTTTTCTCGTTGTCGTCACTTCACTTTTCAAAATGCCTGGAGGTACTGAAAACCCGTACGAAAAAACTTATTTAACCACGGGCGAGGATCGTAAGGCCAGGGGTACGGCTAATGTGTCCGTAGGAAGTGAAGTTTCTAATAATGAACGGGAATCTTCTTTAGAAGTTGTTCCACCTCGCCCAACGCACGAGGAAAGCTGTGATGTTCACGTCTCTCACGAAATGTCTGCTTCTCAGACATTGCCAGTTTCTGAAGGGTTAGTGATTGTCAAACAATTACTCAGTGATTTTCCGCCATTTGAAGTGTCAAACAGTGAGAATTGGTTTAATTTCATGTTAAAAGTTAATGAAATCGTTTCTTTGTCCTTGGTTCCTCTGTCAACGTTATTGTACCTTGTAGTATCTAAACTACCTGCCAGCTCTCGTCATTTTTGGTTGTCTATGTTAAACTTGAATCTCGCATGGTCTCAAATCACAGAAAAAGTTTGGGCTAGAATTGTTAGTGACAGAGAGTTTGATCGTTTGATCACTACGAAAGTTAAAAGATTTCAGTTCCCTCGCGAAACGCCCCACGATTTCGTGTGTTCTGTGCGTAATGCCACTCAGGTGCTGGGTTTGCAGTATTCCGAGTCTTCTATTGTGCGACTCATTATTCAAGGGTTAAATCCTTTAACAAAATCTGCAATTATGTTCTCAAATCAGCCTAACACATTTGTAGAATTGGACTCTGTTATCACGCAGGCTTCTAAACATTTAATGGACTGTGCTGAATATTCCAACACTTTCCATCGTATCTCTAGGAATCCGTCTTCTGTTGCCTCTTCCAGTGCGCCTAGGGAAGTTTCTTTTCCTATTAATTGTTCTTACTGTCATAAACCTGGCCACAAAGTGAACGAGTGTCGCAAAAGACGACGATTTACTCAGCCTGCCGTGAGTTTGATGAGCGTCCGTGACAAGTGTTCGACTCGATTGCCAATATTATCTATTAATCTTCATTCTATGCCATGCCAGGCTTTAATTGACACTGGGTGTTCAGTTTCACTGTGTGATGAAGATTTCTTTGCTTCTCTGAAATGTTGCCGGAGAAAAATTATTCGTCAAAGTGTTGACGTCGATTTAATCACGGTGTCGGGGCAGCCTTTTCATATTAATTCCTCTGTCTCACTCAAGGTTCAAATAGGCAAGTTTTCTTGGAACCACGTGTTTTATCTAGCTAAAATCCCGTTTCCCGTGTTACTGGGTGTGGATTTCATTTGTAATTCAAAGATGATTATTCGTCCGGCGAACGTCAGTTTTGAAATTGCCCCGAATTCTCTTTTTTCCTTTACGGACAATTGCGAAGCGTTTAAATCGGCGCCAGTTAGTAACTCGTCCGAATCACATGTTCTGTCGTCCACTGAAATCACGTTGTGTGATAAGTTGAAGGGTTTATTGTCAAAGTATCCTGATGTGATTTCTCAAGAATTGGGGGTCACATCTGTTATGACCTACGAAATTGAACTGCTAGATTCTACTCCGATTCGATCCCATCCTTATTCATTGTCACCTCCAAAGGCAAATTTAATGAAGAAGCACATCCAATCTTTACTTGATAAGAAAGTGATTGAGGTTTCCAATTCAAACTGGTGTTCGCCAGCTTTTCTAGTGCCTAAAAAGGATGGATCTGAAAGATTAGTGGTTGATTACCGTAAGTTGAACAAAGTTGTTAAATCGGACGGTTATCCTACACCTTCTGTTGAACATGCATTCCAATATCTTGCTGATGCAAAATATTTTACTGTTCTTGATCTCAATTCTGCCTTTCATCAAATACCATTATCTGAGAATTCTAAGAAATTAACTGCTTTTGTGACGCCGTTCGGAGTGTACCAGTATAATAGATTGCCATTTGGTTTTGTAAATTCTCCTCAAATATTCACTCGTCTCATTAATGAAGTATTGGGCGATTTGAAATATTCATGTGTCTATCCATATATTGATGACTTGTGTATCTATTCCAAGTCTGCTGAAGACCATGTATCTCATGTTAATGCTGTCCTCAACAAACTACGCAGTGCCGGTTTGACGGTGTGCGAGGACAAGGTTAAGCTTGGTGTGGAATCACTCACTTTTCTGGGCCATCTCATCACAAATGGAACCTTGCAAGTTGATCCTGAGAGAGTGAGACCAATTGAACAATTCCCAGTTCCCAGAAATGTGAAGGAAGTGGCCAGATTCATTGGACTTTGTGGGTTTTACTGCAAGTTTATTCCAAGGTATTCTGAAATTTCTATGCCACTGAATCGCTTGAAACGTAAAAATGTTCCTTTTCAATGGACAGCCGTTGAAAATGAGGCTTTCTGCCAGTTGAAGAAAGCTCTCACCAATCCACCAGTGTTATCTTTCCCTCGATTTGACGAGGAATTTCATTTATTTGTCGATGCCAGTAATTTGGCGGTTGGTGCCGTTTTGAATCACAAAGTAAATGGTGATTTTGTCCCTGTGGCTTTCGCTAGTAAGGCACTCTTGGAACATGAACGTAAATTTTCTTCTTATGAATTGGAGTGTCACGCAATTCATTTTGGAATTCAAAAATTCAGTGTTTACTTACAAGTAAAACCATTTCACTTGTACACTGATAATGGTGCCTTGACATGGCTTTTCTCTCATCCTAAGCAGTTGGGCAAATTAGGCAGGATGGTTCTTAAATTATCCTCTTATAAATTCATTGTGCATCATGTTCGAGGATCAGCTAATTCTGTCGCAGATTGTCTTTCTCGCATTGAGCCATTCTCATCTACAAATAGTCAATCAGATGTGGAATCTAACACTCATAAGGAGTCAGCTGTTCCTTATTCTTGTGTGTTACATAAATTGCCTTTGTCATTTGTCGACATTCGAAAACACCAAGAAACTGATCTCGTTCTAAAGGATATTTTCAATCTGATTAATAATAATTCCTTGAACGACAAAAACTATTTTCTGAAGGGACAGCTATTATGTTATGGGAATTCTAAAATTAAGCAAGGAAGAGCTGTTTTGCCTACGGTCTTGAGGCCTATGATTTTTCAATATTTTCACTGCTCTAGTATGTCTGCTCACTTGGGCATGGCTAAAACTTATGATAAGATTAGCAGACACTTTTGGTGGAAGGATATGAAAAGAGAGGTTTATGACATGGTCAGAAAATGCCATCTGTGTCAAACTTGTAAACCCAGAAATGCTCCACCTCCTGGCATGCTATCGTCGCACAATCCTTCTGATGTTTGGGAAAGACTTTATATTGACTTTGTGGGTCCTTTACCTCTGACTAAAGGTGGACACCAATATGTACTTTCTCTTATTGATGGATTTTCTAAGTTTTGTTTTCTTGAGCCAGTTCGCAAGGCTACGGCCGGTTCGGTTGTTTCAATACTCACTCAAAGAGTGTTTCCAAAATTCGGTTTTCCAAAATATTTGGTTTCTGATAATGCACAAGTTTTCAAATCTCATGCCGTTAAGGAGATGTGTTTGCAACTGGGGGTTAAGCAAATTTTTGTTTCTCCATACTATCCCTGTTCTAATCAGGTAGAGAGATTGCATAGAAATCTAAAATCTGCACTTGCTATTTTGTGCAATAATGCTCACCATATGTGGGACTCTATGCTTGCTGACTTAAATTTTGCCTTGAACACTGCCTCTCATGAGAGCAGTGGTTATTCTCCTGCCAAAATAATCTTCGGCAGAGAACTAAAGCATCCTTTAATTAATCAGTGGGACATTCCAAAATCTTTATTCGAGAATGATCTCAGCGATAGTGACAGACAAGTCTTCCTGAATCATGTTATTGCTAATTTAAAAAAGGCCAGAAATAGGTATAAAGAATCCTATAATAAATCTCACTCCCAAATCACTTTCTGTGTGGGAGATCTTGTTCTCTGCAAAAACCATCCTGTCAGTTCTAAAGGTGAACAGAAAATGGCAAAACTGGAACCTCTGTGGAATGGACCTTTCGTCCTTAAAAAGTATCTCTCTCCTGTAACAGTTATTCTGGAAGTTTCTCCTGGGAAAGAGAAAATTTGTCATGTTTCTCATTTAACCCTCATATGGATTTACAAAATTAGTTACGTCGTTGGATTCTCGGCGCCGCAGCGGCGCCGCGTCATTTTTTGCTATTATCTTTCAAAGTTAGCCTGAATTTACAAGTTTTTTGATTGATAATGGTAAATACATCTATTATCTTTATTTCTTACCGTGTTTTGCTAGATTTAAACCCTTATTGTTGAAGTAATAACAAAAAATTGAACGCTGCATTCTTTTCCATTTCTTGCCGTAATGCTCTTTATTTCAGTTCCCTTTGTATGTTATTTTTGAGTGAAAGTTTTAATTTCGTGAGTAATTGTTGTTTGAAATATTTTTATGATATGCAGAGCTCGGCAAACTCCGCTTTTTAATGTTTATATTGTTTATAATTTTATGTATCTAAATGCTAAAAATGATGACCAAATAAAATTCGTTTATGCCCATATGACATAATTTTGCTTCAATGCGTCCACCCATATGTTATATCTTTGCAGTGTATATAGAAGGATAAGTTATTAAACGTTAATAATGGAACAGCTGTAGGTTAAGTGAGAAGAGACGAGTGTTACTTTCGTGATTTTTACAAGATTCTGGCGATCAAGACAAATCTTACGAATATTCTGGGAGCTTATGTCCTGAAATTTAAAAAATCAAGTCTTATGGCTTTTGAAATATAAATAATATGGGATGATAAGCGGCGTGTCAAAGAACTCAACGCTTCTTTGGAGATGGAGCTAGAAGAGTCGGTACTCTTTTCCTACCGCGGAGCCCCATTCCCCCACTGGGGACGTGTAGCCCAAGCGAAAGGTTTCCTTAGATATGGACGGGTAAATGTTTTGCGTGGGAGTGCATAAGATTAGGTTTTACTCCTGGATTGGTGGGAAGTCCAAAAAAAATAAATTCTTAGAAGTATGTGTTATTGGTGGTAGAGGAGAATGAGCAGCTGCCTTTTTTTCGTCCAAATCTGCGTGAGAAACTGATGATAATATGCTCTGGGGTGACAAAAATACCCTCACTTTGGAAGGACTTCCCTTACATTTTCTTTCCGTTTCCTTTCTTAGCGTTTCACTGACCCAAACATTGAGACTCTCCATACTTTCCCACTAAGCTCCCTTATTCGTCATTCACCACCTTCTTACCCCCTCCCACAAAACTTGGTTGAACTTCTCACCACCCTAATGACCCACCGAGCTGGACCTTCTTGGAATGAAGGGAGGGCCACCGCGGGGCGTTTTGACAAGGCTTTTGTTCCCTGTCCTTCATGCAGCGTTAGAAGGATGAAGAAAAAGCAGGCTTTTGTATCTAATTGCCTCCTTGCACTCCCAACCTTTTTTGCGATAAGGATTTTCTACTTCTACCTGTCCTAACGATCTGGGTATTCCCCGATCCTTGGCAGTCTACACACTACCGCCCCTTCACCTCAAAACAACCTCCTGGCATTCCTTCTCCTTTCTCCTTCTCACTCATCCCTTTACGTTAGTAACACCCCCAATGCATAAAACATCTGTACATTTCAGTACACATAGAAACGAGATATATGTTTACAAATTTTTACCTCATGGTAAATTGTCTTTTCATCTATTCATAATGAAACGATTTTTACCATGTAAAGTCTAAACTCATCGTCAGGAAAGAGAAATTATTTTCTATCACGAAATTAGTTGGGTAGTTATCTTGATTATACCTCAATGGTAAACTGTCACGTCATCAGTAGCTATATAAACGCCAGCAATTTTGTATAGACTATCGTAGCCGCAAAGGGATTTTTTTCGAATGAAAAGTACAAGACATATAACAATAACTGTGCGATGTGTTCTTCACGGTAGTCGGTGAAACTTCTGAATCTCTTGGTAAGTTACAGTTACTCATTCAGCGAGAAATATTCACACAACGGTGAGGAAGCATTATTCTACGAATTCGGATAATGCATTGTGTTAAATTTTTCTTAGAATTGCTGCTTGGAGTAATTCTAAACAGAGTCACTCTAGTATTTACCCAAAGCTGACTATCACCACGGCAGTAACGTGGACGCGGAGCGGAGAAGGTGCCCAAGCAAAACTAAGTCGGAAGCCATGGAAAAACAACTTTGAATAGCCATGAGTTTCTATGAATAATTCTCGCAAAAAGATGAAGTTTTGTCAATGAACATTATAACGAAGCAAACGTAATGATTCTTAGCTAAAAGAGAAAGCACAATTGGTATTGTAATATTTTCCTTTTGTTAAACAATTTCACTTGGTTTATAAGTTAAAAATTAAATAATAGGATTAAAATAGATTATAGCATTTCATATGAAACATTATTGCTTTGACATTAGCGTTGAAAGTGCAGACCCTGACGTAACGATGAGGAAATTCTCGGTCCAAGCAAAACTAAGTCGGCGGCCCATGAGAAAACAACTTTGACTAGCCATAAGTTTTTATGAATAATTTTGTAAAAAGATGAAGTTTTGTCAATGAACATCATACTGAGGCAAATATTTTGATTTTTAGCTGTAATAGAAAGCAAAATAGGTATGGTAAAATTTTCCTTTTGTTTAACAATTTCATTTTGTTTATAATGTTTAAAAATATAAATAATATGATAATAAATATATTATAGCATTTCATACGAAACATAAATGATTTGACATTAACATTGGGAGTGCAGTCAATGACGTAGCGACGAGGAAATACTGAGCGCCGCAGCGGCGCCGAAAATCCAACGACGTAACTTTTTCCATTAGAGGCCAATAAAATGTAAACTATCGACACTATGCTAACAAAATTTTATACGTAGACGAAGAAGGCAGAAAAAATAGACTACTGAAAATTTCAGAATGATCCATTGGAAAGGAAAATTTTTACACCACTTTTAAAACCACGAGCGCCGCTAAGGCGCAGAGAATCCATATGAGGGTTAAAGGCATATCATGATGGCATTGGTAATTCCAGTAATTAAAAGGAGAGAAATATCATTGATTTTTTTTTATTATTTTTTTTTATTTTTCTCAATGAATGCTAATGTTTGCTTTCTCAAATACTATTTGATGCTTGATTTCGGTGTTGAATTTCTCTTGATTCCTAATAATATTGTTTTGAATAATGAATAATAAGTCTATTTCTATGCTTGTAATTGAAATTGTTCTGAAATATTGTATTGTACTTGCTTATTCTCATCTGCTTAATTCACTCATGTAATTTAGTGTTGGTCTACTGTGATTGTGAGATGGGGTAAGGTGGAGGAATTATGGGTGCTTGGAGGGAGAGGACGGGAGATTAACTTGGGGGGAAATCCCCGAGATGGCTCGTTTCCAGATAAGCTGTGGAGGTGGCCCCAGTTATTAAGATTCAATTGTGTTTTGTGTCACCTTTCCTCCACCAAGACTTTATGGACATTCTCACAATTCTGGACAGTGATAAGTGTCGTGATTTTGCAGTGTTCAATATTCTATCGATGGCTGAGTGATTGAATTGATCAGCTGATCTTAAGACTGCCTACTGTGTTTTAGTGTGGCTTTGGCGTTGAGTTGCGACCTTCATCGCCCGACAAGTATGAACTTTCATCTTGTCGCAACCAGCATGTAGCTCTCATTTCTATTGTTAATTGAAGAGTGAAATTTAGAGTGATTTCTTTTGTTGATGCAATATGCAGTTCTCATTTTGTTAGCATCGCCTATGATTCTTTTTTGACTTGTTTAATTAATACTGAGAGATATATATACACATCTTGATTAAATTTAGTCAGTACTTGTTCAATAGCTGACATGAATACCATATGCCTTGTAAATATTAATAATTATTGGAAAATCGAGGAATTTAGTGCAATCTATTGTCATTTATGTAAATCTTGTTGAATTTTGGAGGATTCTTTATTGATAATTAATTATGGACTGATAATATTTACAAACATGGAGGGTTTAAACGGAGAAATACTAATGCCAATGTATATTAATTAAGTGAGACACATATTATGCTGAATATTTTTTGCTGGTATTTTGATAACTAATAATTATTTAGTGAATAACCGTATTTTTTAATAAACTTGTACTTAATGATTATATAATATGGGGTATATATTTTGTTGGTCGACCCTAACTTTCTCTTGGGTTGCAATATGAATTTTGGGTAGAAGTTAAAACCCATTTTTGTGAATCGTTGTTTTTTGATAAGGTGGTTGAACCCAACTAATGGGACAACCCAGGGTTCCCATGAACCCAACTGCTTCACCAACCCAATCTTGCCCATTTACTAAGTGGTTGGTTATTGTATTGCTTTACTTGGTTTTAAAAAAAAAAAAAAAAACCACAAAATATCTCTGATGAGAGAAGGAACATTTGAGTTTGGTAAAGATATCCTGGTGTTATACCAATAAAAATCTTCCCAGTTCCTTCTAGTTGCTGATGGTAATTATTTGTAATTTTGATTCACTGTTCACCGAAACAAGCATCACTTTATGACATATTGATTATTAATTTTATTTTCTTGCTATGTAATACTAAATAATTTACTCTATATCTATCAGCAATATTTCTTGTCTCACTCTTGTAATTATGCCATGTTACTCACTTATGAATTCTGTTGAATTCCAAACATCACTCTTGAAATTATTTTTTTACTGAGTGATAAAAATGTATTTTTCTTCTCAAAATTATTTTTGAGTGATATTTCTTGAAAACTGTTACCTCAATCAATAAACTTTTCAATATTCAGTTCAATTCTAACCACTGAATAATGGTTTTTTGTAAATTCCATGGGGGGTTAAACAGTGGGGGTTCATCCAGTGAAAACCAGTGGACCTGTGATGCCTCGATAAGTTTTCTAGGCATTAATCAGTTCTTGGTGGATGTGTCTTGGTCCCCAAGTTCAAGCAATTTTTGTGGTCATTTTCCCACAGAGGATGTGGCATTTTTTAAGTGTTGCCCCCCCCCAAAAATTTCTGGTACCCCTCCCCCCCCCAGAAATTCCTCGAACTTCCTCCGAACTTATCCGCAGAACTTAGCGCGAAAAGTTCTTGGCGGGTTTTTTCGCGCAAAGGATTTTTTGCGCAAAGGGTCCCTGTAGCAAAGTGCCCTGTCTCGCAAAATCCTGTCTCTGGAAAATCCTGTCTCTGGAAACAGTCTCTGAAACAGCCTCCGAAGCAGCCTCCGAACCAGCCTCCGAACCAGCCTACCTGCAATGCAAGACTTATATAGGACTACTGCGGAGAAATACTTCTCCTTGGCAAGCAAGGGGAAATCGGTGCTAAGGCCTTAGTATTGCACTTGGAGTGAGAAGTTTTACCATTGTCCTATCACAAACTCTCTCTCCCTCCAACACCTCACCCCAGTATCTCCTTCCCCTCCATGTGTTCCAATGAACGATTCCTCTGATGTCTCCAACCCAGAAGTTGAGGGGAAAATTCTGGGTGCTGGCTGTTGTCTCAAAACCAGTGAATGGTGTTTTGTGGAGCGGCCGTTTCTGCAGGGGCAGTGACGCATCAGTGGGCGGTTGTTGAATTCGCCTGGCTACCCCTCCACTCCCTGGAAGAAGCCCTCCCCTCAAATGCTGTCTCGCCTTGCATAGGCAAGCCCTTTTTTCTGGTCGAGACCTGCTGGGAGTCACATGTCTTGTGAGCCATGAGATTTTTAGAGCAATTTTCTGCTGGTAATGTTTCCTTTGGGATCATGAATTTACTATCATTGTTTTCTGTAATACTTCTGATTTTTTGAATACTCTACTTTGAATAGATATCGTACGGTAATAACTCGTAAATTATTTTTGGCTACCTTTTTCTTGTGAGCTGTTTTTCTTGTTTGTGGAGTCTTTTCCCTGATCCAGCATGTGACCGACGGTTGGAGTATTTGCCCTGTCTGGACTTACGTGAAAAATCAAGCAGATTTTCGACGTAATGTTACAGTTTGATTAAATTTCAAGCATTCTCTCACCTAAGTATTTATTACTCAAGATTGAAATTATAATGCAATCGGATTTTACATGCTGAAAACTAATTTATTCATCACAAATATGGAGAGGTAGAAACGTATGAAACTCTATAACATAAAACGGCTAACGCCAAAATTTGAACAAGGAAGATAAAATCTAATAATCCAGCTAATACCAAAATCTGAATAAGAAAGAGCGAATCTAATGAAAGGGAAGTGAATTGAAGAACTTATATACATACAATGTACCTACCCTTACTAACGAAGGACGAATATTTATGGCGGGATTATGTAAATTCACGGCATTTGGACCAAGCGACGCTGTGCAGGAGCCTAATACATGTGAGAAATTATCCATAACCACTCAGAATTCATAAGGCTCAAGATGTACGACAAACTTCTCAACTAAACCAATTAAATTGGCCGAACCACACGCCTTCCTCCCCAAAAACAACACCTAAATAAATGTTCGGGCCGAATTAAAACTCTTCTCTGTTCCAGAATTACGCGGAAGTTTGGGGAATTTTCAAACTTCAATGGCCACCATCCATCATCTTAACGCAATCACTCAAGGAGGAGCGAGCACGCTATGAAGCACACATGAACAATATTCTGGCCTTTTTTCTCATATTCTTCACATATAAACGGCTTTAACGTTCTTCCATAAAAAAATGGTCTTCATATCACATTGTCCCAAAGGAATGCATCTCTTATTGATTTTGAAAACAATCGACAAGTAAAATGCGATTTGAATTATTTTGAATAAGAGCGATATTAAGCCATGAAATAAAACTGTGCATTGACGAAAACTAATATGAGTAAAAACATTAATGAGGTGAAAGACCTTAGCACTTCTTTATAGTTAAAATACTCTCCTTGAACCCATGCATACGCCTCACATTACGCAAATACTACTAATATTTCAAAGTCCTATCGCCAATAGTTCGACATATGCGTTGATAAATAGGCCAGGCCGTTGGGAATCTTCTTTTCTAGTGCGCATGTATACTAAGCGTCACAGTAACAAGAGTTATTACATTTTGCTTCCACTACAAGCCGTCGCCGTTCCTAGAATATGTTTTTTTTCAAAACTTTGTAGCGTTGAAATAGTTGAAAAAATACATTACGCAATATAATACACTACTGTTATCTCTTAGTTCAATATTTCCAACTAACTTGATATAATTTTACCTGAATACGGCGTTTCCGCACAGAATAATACAAGATAAACTCAGAAATTCTGAAAAGTAGCTATATTTTTTCTAACAGAAAGTTCATAATATATATCACGAAATTTAAAATTGATAAGTGCTACTGTAGTTGCGTCGTAGAACATCGTCTTAAGTACTGAGCGGCACAAAACATATCTCCGTACCCAATGATGAAGGTATTTGAAAACAATTTCATTTTACATGATAAAATATAATGAATGAAGTAAGCGTTTAATAGACGAGAATACAGGTGAAAAATATGGTGAGAAAAACGTGAACTGGCAGGGCTGAAGCCCCTTTCCACGATGGCACTGGAGGTTGTCAACAAAAGGCTTGGATCATTTGGTTTGATTAACAATGGCCATTAATTAGGAGCACGTAGGGATCAGGAAAGGAGGTCACTCCAGTGGGGACCAATACGACACGCTACGTCATAGCCAACCTACTAGCTGTCACGTGCAGAACAGGTGGGACACGGAGAGATAGGGATACATCCACTCCACGAAATTAACTCAAATTGCTAATAAGCTGAATTCAAGCATAACGAGGGAGATAACGGCCTCTCCCAACATCCGCAGAAGTTTCCATCCCAGGTGAACATTTTTTCCCCAAAATTCATGCAAATGGTTAGTGGCCTAACAATGCTGGCAGAAATGGCAAAGTACATCTAATACACCTTACGCAAGCCGAATTTGAATTTGAGAGGTGAAACAGTATAAAAAATGTATTCTGACCCTCAATGCTACAGAAACTTCCATAGAAATTGAAGCATTGTCATTATATTTACCAGCTAATTAAGGATGACGATATTTTTGCTCACGCAAAAAAAAACGTGACACGTGATTAATCCATAATTACTTTCGAAAATTAAAGAGAACCTCCACAAATGTGAAACTTTAATGAATTATTCGTAATTAATAAGCACAGCCATTTAATTAATGATAATTTTAACGTAACAATTATGATAATTAAAATTTATTCCATACAATATTCGAATGGAATTCATAATTTTATACGGACCAGGATTTATATAAACCGATTCCCAAATTCTTTCGTTATCCATATTCCATTTAGATTCATAATTTGTGCACAAAAAATGGATACATATTGCGTGCTGAAAAATATTCTCCTAACAACGACTGAAGGAAATAATTGAAACATCATTTCAGCACTGCGAACCAAACCGATTATAATTATTTCTCAGTTAAATCTAAAAAACTGCATTTGCTTAAATATCAATGTTTCGTTCTTCTATATTCAACTGTGTTATGCAAAAAAGTATAATAATTATTCTACAATTTGACAAACATATATATATTGTACTTTTTCTGCGATTTTCTATATGAATGCGCGTGGATAAAATTTAAGTTTTCAATAATCAGTTTATGCCACAGTTATCCTGCAATAAAAAATCAAGCATCCTCTTCATTACGATTAACGCCAAAATTTACCTTTACACCGAGTCAGTGCTTATTTTTAGCATAGAAAACAAAGAACGCCAAGCATTTACATTTCCGGGATTAATTACTCAGCATTACATGTCGAGGGAAATCGTCGTTGGTTATACCCAAACGACGTAATATTCAAAATCATTTTCGCAATGGTAACGGACCGTAGTGCAAATCCCATACTTAACTATTGAAGTAAAGTTTTCTCGAGTTTCGCACCTGGTCAGGCCCTCATGTCTCCATCCAACGTTTCGATGAACAACCTGCCCATCATCATTAGGGATTCAGGAATCCAATGCTATTTCCTCCGAGCCTCGGGGTATATATATAAAATCGGCGGATGTGAGCGGTTCAGCGTCTCCTGATTGGCTCGCAGTCCTCTCCGGGTTTTCAAGAGGTGGTCCTTAATATAGCTAGTGCAAGTTATAGACACAGGACCTGACCCGGTGCGACTCACGAGAAAACTTTACTTCAATTGTTCGCCGGGAGAAAAAATTATATCGTTACTTGACAACTTTAGTAAAATGAGGCAACTCACTAAAGTATCCATTCAACAAATTCTGGTGAAAGTGCACTTCATACTAGCCAATTTTAAAGAGTATTTCATGAAACATAATCACAGATACACTCATATTGTATTATATGTTATTCTCAAAGGTACATTTTATTTCTATATAGGTGTGAGAGTAGCTCGCAGGAATAAAATATTTGTTTACTTTTGCTATTTATTTTTAATGAATAATTAAAATAATGATAACAATCGTATGTTCACTGGCTGCGGTTAATATTTGGAGTTGAAGTTCAGAAGTCTCTGCCACCGCTAAAAATTAGACTAATTAAAAATTTGTGGAACATACCATATTAGTGCATCAATGATGTTTCATTTAGTTCCATGCAGTTCCACCAAATATCATCTTCCACCCTTAAGTTGGTGAGTAGGCTCCTGTGGGTCCATTTTGAATTCATCGCATAGAAAATTGATCATCTTAAATCAGAGGTAAATTTGTCCAACGATCAGCCTACGAATCACGATAAAATATTCGCTATAGGAAATTCATTCCCAATCATGATCGATTGATGAAGCTTTCAGGTTTTCACATTTGTTACAATCATGGTTGAACTTTCCACCATGAAAAATGGCAACATAAAGAACAACACTCTGTAATCAACATTGAGCCCACTATTTTTTTCAATATTCAATATCATTTGTCATTTCCTCTCAATCGCCAGGATAGTGGGCTGTCCCTTTCCAGAGAGATTTTCATAAAAAAACAGAGATTTCTTGAAAAAGATCACTGACCCGATACCTCTTCCTCGATTTCCCTGTCAATCACTCAAATACAACTCAAAGCAGCGTTAGACATATTTAACGAGCAAACCTTGGAAGACTGCGGAGGGCGGAATAAGAAAAGAAAAGGGCATTGTATCAAGGCATACACATTCGAGGTTTATGCAAATATTTACATCATCATAAAGGAACACAACTTTTATGAGTTGAGTTGTATATACTCAGTATGGAAAGGGACAGAAAATCAAAGGCCTGCGCTGTCAACGAAGTCGATCGCGTATAGTAAAAAGCGTTGATGCAGAAAGCTTTGACAAATATTCTAAAGAAAAGAATGGAGAGGAGTTTCTTGCTGGAAGTAAGGTGCAAGGCACGAAAACAGAGTAGGTGAGGGAGAAGGCTAGGGGATTTCGAGCTGCGCGTATATTATGTATCTTTTATGCAGAGATTTCTTTAATCATGAAGAAAAAGCCGCGAATGCAAAGGAAATACGCTGTTGCTAGAAATAAAGGATATCTTTCAATAAGCTTCAAATGGAAATATCAAGTTAAATAATTGGAGAAGAAAATCAAATTCAAAAATAGACAAAACATCATTTCATCCTCTCAACCCTTTCTAACCTATAGGTGCTTCTGGGAGAAATTCAATTTCAAGACTTATCATTTTAGAAATTTGAACATTTTTTACTCAACTAAGAAGGGTAGGAGAGAAGAGAAGCCTCATGAAAACCTTAATAAGAAGACGGAACAACCTTATAGGCCACATCTTGAGACATGATGGCCTGATGAAGACAATCGTCGAAGGACAGGTGGAAGGCAAGAATGGAAAAGGAAGACCTAGAACAAAATATATGGAACAAGTAAAGAGAGATGTGAAAGAGAAGAAATACGTAGGAGTGAAAAGATTAGCTGATAGGAGAACTGAGTGGAGAGCTGCGTCAAACCAATCCTAGGATTGTTGACCAGTGATGATGATACTTATTGTGGGAATTACCTATTTCGCCATTAAACGTAGTTTGAATATGTCCTCCATACATGTGAAAATGTATACATATTTGATGTTGCTTTGAAGAATCATTGGGTTATAATGGGTTAGATGCGACATTAACGATGTGATACATTAATTACCGGTAATTTAAAAGTGACTCTAAAAACAATTCCCATGCAATACTTATACTTTGTGGTTTACTTCAATAATTAATGAGGATATGGCATACGTTACTACTGACTTTCCACATGTCTAAAAATATGATACTATAACGCATGGGCAGGACTGGATCAAAAATGGACATTTTCATGTGCAACAGAGATGTGTATTGAATAAAACTTCAATTTTTATACGAAAAATATTTACCTTGAAAGAGAAAAACGCGTCCTCCGTGACCATACCGTCACGTGCCTGTCCCACACGCCAGACTCCTCCGCAAAAACCACAACATCGACTCTCGTTATACTCATTATAATCTCTTAGCCATATAAAAAACACTCTCCCTCACTCTCGTATACGGATAAAAATTGAAAACAAAAAAGGTCACGTATGCCGCCATTTACGAAGAAGTCCTTAATTGCGAGTGATCACAATTTGATTCCATTCCCCAGGGCATGGCGTAAATGTCAGAGGGGAGCGAGTTATGAGAAGAAATAATAATGATGATGATGATGACGATAACCATTCCTCATCTTTTAGTACTCACGTAGTTTCGGCAAAAACAAAAACGAGAAATGATTACTCCGGAAGTGGAGAGTTCAAAGGCACAAGGAAAAATAAAGATGAAAATATAACGAAGCAAAAGGGGGTAAACTGCTCGAAAACAACGCGGCCACGAATTAAAGTGGGAGATTTCCTGGGTGTGGGGTCATTAACAACAACGAGGTCGACTTGAGAGGGAGCATCATTCTCGCTCAATAGGCTATATTTCCCTGCGTATTGCTTCCTTAAAACTTAAGATATCAATTTAATGTAACGACATTTAGTGGGGTACACGATATTGCTGTAGCAAAGAGATACAAGTGAGTCACAGATTCTATATAGATATGATTATCATTGATTCACTTGTATCCATTTACCACATCAATATTGTGTACCCCACGAATCGTTATATGCACTTATGTCCGAAATTCTTATAAATGTACTGGTACCCCTTGGCTTCTAGGGTCCTCAATTTAGGTTTTAAGTTGATAGTTTGAGTGATACATAAAATGCGTTAATAATTTCTGTTACTAAATACGTTATTAAAAATGCGATAATGAATTCAGTCCATGTTGGGCATTATCATATCCATAACTAAATACGAAACTCTTCTGACCAAGTTTATCATTTCTCTTTGGTCAGTCTTAAAATTACGTTAAGAAAATCGTTCAACCAAACTGAGCTTCGTGGCCATTAGCGAAAATGTAGTGCCTCGAACGATTCGCCGCGAAAAACGAATGCGTCCAACGGTGGAGGTGGAGCGATACGTCCACTTAATCCCTCTGTGGGAGGGGATGACAGTCGCGGCGTGAAAATACATTCGAAGGCCGTGGAAGAAGGGGGGGGGGGGCGAGGACGCACGGAATGCGACCCCTTCCCCTACCGCCACCCCCGTCCATCTCCTGCGTGATGCTTGTCAACCAGAGTGCGTGCGCAGTTAAGAGGTCAAGGTCTTATCAGCAGGATTCTCCCGGAAAACGTAGTTGCGTTAACGCACGAGTCCGCATCGTTTACGTCCCCTCGGGGCCTCTTTTGAAAATGCCACGGCAACAAAAAGCTACAACGTATTCACAATATACACGAAGATATGACTATATTCTAGTTTACTAAAAAAATCCCATACTATTCACCATCTTTTTCCACAAGATCAGGTGGTGATGGGCGTGATGGGGTGATATTCGGGTTTCTAAAACTAAAACTTTATCACACACTCCATAAAAAGGGAATAAAGAGTGGAAAACTTGAGAGGAATACTTTAAAAAATTATTTCATGCTACATTTTCTCATATTTTCCGGTCATGTATGTATAGGAATGAAACTTTTATCTTTGGTGATAAAAATAGAGACGGGAAAGACGGGAAGAGCTTGCTACTTTCCATGAACTGACATAAAGCCATCTTAATGGAAAAAGTACGCTTCAATAACTATTAAAAAAAATTGCATCTATTGAGCATTCTATTGGTTAAAATACAATATTTTCTTTAAAAAAATACTGACTAGATGAAAAATATTTTATACAGTAACTATCGTCCACACCGTTCAAAACGTGATGGGATTCGCTGAAACCACTTCAGAATACAATAAAAAAATTAAGCGGTGACAAAAATATAGGAGTAGCTGAGATTAATATTCATTATAATCACTCTTATTAATAGATGTATGGTGGTAAAAATGTTGGCTTGATATTACACACTGACCTAACATGTGCGACAAGTGTTGAATATTTTTAGAAAGCTTGTCGCCTTGGAGATCAGGCGGGCGGAATTAGCAGAGCAGTGTTGTAGAAAGACGTAAAAAGTATGAGTGGAGCCGAGAGGCAAACAAATGAGGGAGAGGAAATTGAATGAAGCTGATAAGGGAAATTAAAAGGACGCAACGAAATTGCCTGGGGATGGTGAGGGGAGGAAATGTCACGCTAAAGAGACTGGGAGGGTTGGGTGGGGGAAAAAGATGATATGATAGGAGGAAAATGGTGCAGAGAGTTTAATACAAGGCTTTTAATTTAGTGAGGTGGGCAGCTTAATAATCTAAATGTAATGAAGGAGTCCCAACTTTACAAATATTTATAGGCTACTTTATCTTTTGGACCCAACATTAAATTTGCATAATGCAATAGCTATCAAATTCCTACCCGCACCCTTTGCCGCCAATAGCTGTGTCTGACGTCAATAGCTGGCGCCTAAGGACATAGAAAAAGCTGTTTTCTCCGTGATACTTGCGTTCACCATGCAATGCTTTGCATAAATTCCAAACAAAAATTGGATGTAAAAAATCCTTCATACATTTAAAACACTTGAGCATTTTTCAATTCGATAATTTATTTTCAGTATTTTTTCAGATGCAAGATTTTCATATTTGAGAGACAAAAACTTTTTGTAAAGGATCTGCTATGAAATTTCAAAGACAATAGCTCATGTTATTGATCAGTGATACAGACCAAAAAACTTAAAATAAAATCGTTTAAACTGTGGTGATGGGTAGGTACTCATAAGTATGGAATGACACACACATCATACGCTGACTATTAAAATCGCATGTACTTTGTGGTTATTCGTTGCATAAAATTCGCTTCCAAGTTTTATACATTGCGTGGTAAAGGACCATTAAATTCATGCAAATACCCGAATGAGAATGTAATATTCCTATTTTTTCGATCCCGATTACCTAATTAAGGCACTGACTTTATCGATTTCATCGCTAAATTTTCTAAAAATATAATTTTTGTCATTCCACATGACAGATTCAAATTACAATCATTCTGTGAAGGAATAATTTTATGCAAGCAGTAGCGTAGTTTAATAACAAAAACTTTTTAATTCAACGCCATGTATTATTGAAATGATTAGTTTTGTCTCCAAGAAAAATTCCTGAAACCAATGTTAGTTTACTTAAGAAAAGGCGATAACTATCTTAAAACGTGCCCATTTCACGGTTTTTTTCTCACTCGAGAATATTGCAAGGATATAAACGATAATTCGAAGCACCTTAAACATTTCCAACTTGTAAAATAATCCTTCACTCATTGATTCAACCTGAAGGATTGTTTGAACAGGTGAGGGTAAAGCTCTCCCCAGACAATGCCACAGGCGTGAGGACTTAACTCATTCGTGGAAGAGGGAACAGTTTCCCTTCCCACGCACTTCAAGGATGTCAGTAGGGAGTTTCTAAATAGGTGTGAGCCAGGGACCCTTAGGGGCAGGCGCTATGCCCACTAGCCTACCGCGTTCCCCTTTAAAGTGATAGGTATCGATTTTTTTACCTCTTAGAGAACTCAATCCTCACTAATCCATGTTTACACGTCAAAATAGAACGCTATAGCAGAGGCTCAAAAACAACATTTCACTTCTATCATCTACACTGAAGTGTCCCAAGACTATCAATACGCTTCGGGATGGCATAGATAGAAAAACAAAAGAAGTAGATATTGCGAGGGAGAAATTATTCCTTCAGCTCTTCTGTTTGAGAACATCAAATCAATATTTGGCTTATGATTAATCCCTATTTGGTAATAAATTGAATAAATCATGGTGGAATGATATAAAGAAAATATATTTTGCACTTTTCCGTATAAATCCTTATTTAAAAGGAGCCGACAAGTTTGACTGCACTGCAGAATCATCAGGACTAACATAGAAGATAAATATGCCAGAATATATAGTCATGTAAGGACGGTAGGGTGGAAGGAGGACTTGGTCTTATTCCTGGGTTAGAAGAGGATAGAAATGGGACAATATTCTCCTCCCAGCCCCACGCTCCTTACGTGACAATTTATTCTGGCATTTTTTATCTTCTATGGTATTCCTGATGATGTTGCAGGCAGTTACAAATGTTGACTCCTTTGAAATAAAGATGTATGTTGTAAAGTGCTGGTATCATTACCATATACCCTAAAATGGATTTCTACAATCTATCAGCCTACACAATGCATTTCAAAATAGAACATATTATTTGACAGTGTAGTTAAATTGCCGCTTGAGATAAATCGAGAGCCATCGACTCCGACGATTTTCAAAGTTGAACTGCTTCAACTTCTCTAATTCATCGAATCAAGACTTCACACCATACGTATTTTTTTCGCAGTCGCTCACTGCAAGGACGAGTTCAGAGAAACTGCGGTATCACTCAGCTTCAATGTGGAAATGCGGATTTGAAATTCATGGATTAACCTCCAAATGTCGAATCTATCCATCGCTAAAATAAAATACATAAGACGCTTAAGAGGACGAATACTTCCCGCTCGATTGGTCTTCTCAGTGGACTGATTACTTACTTAAACCTTACTCCATCATCTTCAAATTTTCAGAGTACCTACACAAAATAAAAACCCTGGTCGCCATACTTTTAAAGCCTTGAAAAATTTACCGAAAAAAATTCTCAGACAATTGTTTTATATGCGTGAAGAGTTCTCGGGATCGCCACCGAGTCAGGAACTGTATTATTGCCAACGTTTCAATGCCCAACTTGGCAATCGTCCTCAGGCCTATGAGTGTTGGTTGCTGTTTTATATACTTATATAAAAGGCAAGTTTTGCGAACTTTCCACAATTTACACTCTGAAATTTTCGATAAAATAGAACAAAACTAAGCATGATAAATGAAACAACAACTTTGTACTTCCCACACATCTTTATGAGCATTAGAATCGTTTAAATTGATAGGGTTACTTATAAAAATGAGCGGAAAATTATAAAGTTGTTGCTTCATTCATCATGCTTAACGTTCGTAACTTCCACGAATTATCGCTTTCATCCATATTTACATAATAACACTAGTGTAAAAAGAGTAATATTCATAAAAAAGCAAAGTACGAGAGGCCGAGATAGAGGTATGCATCCTCTTAACACCAGTTCCAAATTCATTGGCACATTTTTGCTCACGAACGTTCCTTCCTGCGGGAGCATGGAAGAGACAGGCAGCGAAAGAGAAGCGCTGAAAAGGGTTTGGGGATGGGGGATGTCCCGTCCGGGCAACCGGAGACCCGAACACCCCACGGCGCTCCAATTAATGGCCTAAGGGGGGAAGGGGTCCTTTTGTACTCCCAGGGTCTCCCTGCCGCTCGCTCCCGCTAAGGGCAATACGTGACCCCACGTGCGATGCACACCATCCGAGACTGGCCCTAGCCCTCCTCTCTCCTCCTCTCCCCTGCACTTCACGTGATGGCATGTACTACGCGTCAACGTCCACTTCCCATCTCATACTAATCATAGGCCATGGCGTAGTAAGAGAAGGTTCTTTTAAAATTGTAAGTTGATCACAATTTTCCGTAAATACTTTAATTTTACTTCACCACCGATTTCAAACATTTTTTTCATTTTTTCGGTGGCTTCTATCCAAAGAAAATTGTTTAATTTATTTTGTTTTGGTATAAGTTATCTGAGAATTAGTTAACTGGATATTACAAAAAGTGTACTGAAATCGGTCGTCAAGTAGAATAAAAGAATTTGTGGAATATTGCCAGTAAACTTTAACTTATTACCATGTTAACATTCTACCAGATTAACGTGGAAAAATTCCTCTGAAGGGTTTTTTGGTACGAAAACCTTCCCTTTAAAAATGGACCAAACAAAGAGTATTGAGTAGAACAATAAGTAATGGGCAATATAATACTAGGACGTATCATACAGAATAGTATAATACATCTCCACCTCCCATGTCATTCTAATAATACTCAATGTCGCAGCGAGAGAGGGTTCTTTTATAAATTGTAAGTTGATAGGAATTTTCCACAAATGCTTTAATTTTACTCCACGACCGCTTTCAAAATATTTTGTAAGTTAATATGTTACAATTACTCCAGATTACCTCTGAAAAACTCCCCTAAATGATTTTTTGGTACTAAAACCTTCCCCAGAGACAAAAATAGACCAAACGAAGATTGCGAAATTGAGTATCCCGATAAAAATTATTAATTAATATAAAACAGGATTTCTTAATGTATGCGTTGATGGCGTATCATACAGAACAGCGAAATGGATTTTGCAGTGCAACGCAAGAATACGCGACATAAAAATGCACTTCCCTTAATTAAATCAATGGTTCCATTACGGCTTTATATTTATCCACCCCTGAGTGGTGATACTCTTTACGGGCTTTCCTTGAACAAGATGAAAATAACTTATCGTATTTTCTGTGCGTGGAAACGTCTTCCAATTTTTTATAAAATAATTTATGTATCTAGTATAGGCACTTGTAAAAGTATTGATTTTTGCACCACAATAGAGATAAACTGATTGGAAAAAACCATGAGAACCAGAATTGAAACGAGTGGAATGTCCAAAATGTATTTAGGAAAAAATCCGTCTTTGAAATATAAAAGACATATGGTCTTCCGGCCGTGTAAATTTTACTAGAAAAGAGATAAACAGATTGCAAAACCATGCAAACTAAATAAACCGTACCTCTATACGAAAATATAGAACACACAATCATCATCAGGAAGTCTGGTGGAAACCAAAAGGGGATAATTTTGGAGAAAATAGAATTAAAAGGAACCCGAATTGTCAGAATGAAGGCCGTACTCACCACAAATTTATCCATTCATGGCAAAACTCATTCATCACACAATGGTATACATCAATCCCAAAGAGTTCGTGGGTATAATTACTCACTGATTAGCTCGTCATGTTAATAAGGTACCTTTTCCATATGAACGAGTGTAAGTCTCACGCACTCTCCCAATATCCTTCCTATTGAGAGAAAACTATGCACGATGTGCAGTGTTGCAATGGCAAAATTAGCAATGCTGGAACGCACTTTCCTTAACATTTCTTAGAAGTGAAATATTACTCTGTGTGTTTCAATTATTTGAGAAAATTTAATATAAACAAATCGAAAAAAAATTGTTTGGGTTACGAATGTCTACATTAGATACCACTGACGATGTGGTGGTATTGGACGAGCAAGAGCGACATACGAGAAAATTTTAACTCCGCAAAAACGCCAATAAAAAACTCGAAACGTGTGCTTATACCCCATGCTAAAAAAATTAGAAAGGTAATTGAGGCAGGCGAGATGTAGTGAAATGACATCGCGTCGCGTACATTAATCAATAAATTTGTGTAAAAAGTGCCATCCCTCTTTTCCAATTTTTACTGTAAATTTATATTCAAACGTGCAGCAATGTGTACTGTTTTCATGAGTTTATATTTTAAATTATTCCCACTACATATTGTTTTAATTTCAATACCTGTTTGCAATTAATTTTTTCAAACCGTGCGCGAGCATTTTAAAGTAAAGACACATTCTGCTTGCCCAAATGACCTATTAGATTAAGGATTTTAATGACCCTTACACAGTCCATTACCCTAAGGGTCTTCTCCTCAGTCTGCCCCGTAATCAAATTCGCAGTCCCACAGTACTAAATATTTCAAAAGACACTGGCTTCGATTGTGCGAAAAAAAATCCATAACATTCGATCATTCTCCGGCAGCAACGCTAATTCTTTAGCGTTATTTTGCTTTGTTACACGGTGGAAAATATCAATTACGTTATTAAATTCATTCCATCGAGAGCAGGTATAATCCAGATTCCACGCTCCAAGTGTTCTTCGTTTGATTGATTTGGTATTCAAAATGAACGGAAAAATGTTCAGCATCATCCGATTGATTGAGTTTGTCAGATACAGGCTTATTCAATCCAATGAAATTTCGATTTCTCAGCCCAACGAACCGAGGATAACGCTTTTTTTTACAAAAAAAATCCATTCAAACGTAATAATAAAGCGGCTTGCTCAAAATTGTACAAATAACGGATGAAAAAACACGCAATTATGATTGAATTTAAACGTATAAGCAAACAATAGATGGTATGGTATTCGGAGGAGGCGACCGACAGCTAAGGTCACTTGCCCGATGAAGGAAGGATGGAGACAAACCCAGCGTCGGCGTTATCCTGCTCTAAACGAAAGGCGCTAAGGAGACCAATGGTTAACGTCCCATCCGACGGACTGAGTGCTGCACTTGAAGTGCTCCCCACAAAGCACTCAAGAAGGGATCGGGCAGTTTCTGAAAAATCTCTGCCAACGCCGGGATTTGAACCCGGACTATATGGATGAGAAGTCAGGTGAACAATATATGGATGGCTAAGTTCTAACAACACGTATCTCAAATTCGGCCGGTTTGAGGCATTATCTTAAACAAAGTGAAATCACATTAAAAAAATAAAATACAAACAAAAAACAACTCTTTGTTTGAAAATGAATGCTTCCTTTTTAATTTTTATGAACTTTTGGTTTTTAATGTCAGTGTACAAGTAAAATAAATTAATCGTTTTTCCTGCTCTCCTGAAAAGTGGCTATTTTGAGATACTTAGGTGTTGTCAGAACTTAGCCATCGACATGCACGCTTAAAGTCGCTTCTGAAAAAAGGTAAATCACTATGCAAACGCTAATTCCTTGGAAATTTAAACGATTTCTGCAGATGACTACTGCAAAGTGGACAGATTTTTATGGTCCTAAAACAATGGAGTCTTTGGTTAAAATTTTAAAAGCCCAAGTCCCAAACTATCCGAGTAGTGGCATGTTTGGGGAATAAAGATTCCAAGGCCTTTCCGGAATAGATAAGCGCAGAGGTATAATTTTTTCTTTAAATTACTTGCCAGCAGTGGCTAAAAACTTGCTTCCAAGTCAATAACATAACGCATCCTCCTCCGAGTAAATCTATGGACACGTAATAACTGATCAAGAATCACATTTACCCGATCTATTCAACGTGTATCGCATTCATTAACCACATTCTACAGCATTTTATTGCTTATACCTATTTATTTGTCTTTTGAATCATTCCCGAAGCTCTGATGGACAACCAATGGTCCGTGGACCCCTACTCAAGTTCATGGAAACTAAACAGAATGAAAAGAGCATAGTCCAAAAATGTCGCATAAAAAACAAGCGTAAGTACTTTGTATCAAGCAAATATTCAATATTTACGAAAGCGCATTAAAGTATAAGTAAAAAATATTTGCTTCGGTTGAACTCCTTATCCAACCCAACCAATTCCTATCGGGCGTTTAAATTTATAGACCATACTATTCATAGAGGGTCTCGATTTGATTGTATAAATGTTCATCTGTGTTTAATGTAAGGCTTAATGGAAGAGGGAGTGGTCTGCTGTTCGCCGCGAGTGCTCTATCTCAAAGGTGGAAACGATCTCGGCTTAAACTGACAGTTGAGTGCGGAAAGACGCAACGTACTAGCCTAGACCGCAGCGGAAACGGAGCCGGCTGCTTACATCTACTGCACTCGAGACGGGAAGATCATAAATGCGGTGAGGAAAACGATACAGGCCTTGCGCACAGTTATCCACCTTAACTTGATACTCGCCACGAAGTTTATGACTGAAGATTGTTGAAATATTCAAGATATTCGACAGTTTCTGATTTCAAATAATGGAATCTCATTTTTTAAATAATAAAGAGAAACTTTCTTAAAAATACCAAGCTAAATTTAGTTTGAGAAAAAAGGATTGAAAACCTTGCTGGATTGACCTTCAAGTCAGCGCATATGATTTGTCCTACGAGGAACAATATGGACACTATGCAGTACGAAGGCTTGTAAGTTAATGACGTTTCGCAGTCTTAAATATTCGTCAACTCTGTAACCTAAAGCTTACCCTTTACCCTCATTCAAATAATATGGCACCCTTCATTTAAGAATCCTTTTTCACGAATATAACTCCCTAACTCCCATCAACGAGTCATCATGCACCACCACAATTAAGTTTAGAATTTACTACTGTATTCCTCTAAAACTGTTGCAATGGGACACGTCTTTGCTGCATCAAAAGTTTGAAAAATAAATAAGGATTCATAAGAAGAATCTGGTCGTTTATGTCATGGTATAGCATCCCTTCTAAAAGAAAGTAATGCTTCCGTAAACCAGTTTACACTTTAATAAGTAACTAAATGTATAAGGACCATTGACAAGGTCAAAAGTTCTGTAAATACTCAAGCGTCGTGAATTTTCTCACTTGATGCTCTCCATAGGTTATTAATTCATAGATTAAGAAAATTGAAGCGCGATAAAGCAAAACAGCGCACAAATGAAAAGATACTTTTTCTGTTCGCTAATTGTATTCCATATCATGTATTTCCAAACGGATACATACGATTTTTATACATACTTTGCATAATAATTTGTAAATAAGTAGTTTCTGCGACATTTCCTGGTTAGAAACGACATCTTTTATGATTCGTTTTAAGTTCAAGATGGACTATTTCCGGAAGACTATGGCGTGTCTCAGAATAGGCTTGTTTTGTCAACGGTGGAACAACATGGTTTCTTGTTTCCTTCCTACGATTCATGACGACAATACAAGTGGAACGAAACTCCAGCACAAAAAAGCTCATCCCTACCGTTCACTTTTTTCTCCCATTTCACAATCAGCTCGACTGTTTCATGCGCAGTGACCTGAGGCATCCGATCCCAGTGTCCTAGCAGCGACCTACATGGCCATGTTAACATATATCTACGATTTCTACGACGGGTTTCCTCTTTCTCCCTTGCGGAACGCGAAGGAGGGAGAAAAGGTCAACCTGTGAAGCATCTTGAGTGGAAATAAATGATTGAGTTTGAACGGAATCACGTGTAGCTGGCTTTTAGGTAGCCGGGACCCTAAAAGTGTACTGATTCATTTAACCTGAGCCCGGAACATAAAAAAAGGTAAACAGACTGGTGTGATAGGAATCGTCTTGCATACGAAAGCTGCGACTTCGACCTCCGGCAGGGAGAGAGTTCTCACAGCTTGACTGGTCATGACTATTAAGTTGCGATTTATCTTAAGGCCGTTTTACACGGGGCACGGAATTGCGCAGGTTAGAGCTGCATTTATTTCTAAAATGGCGTGGAATTGCGCGAATGCATGGACAAAATTAGAACAGGGGCTATTTTGCCGTCTCGCATCCACGCATTCTCGCATATGTTCTTGCAATTCACCGCTTTACACGACGCAATTTTGATTGCGCCTTCGCACGTACTAACGTTTTCAAAAGTACGTAGACACCCAGGAGTCCCAGTTAACTGATGGGGCTGCGTGGTGAAAACTTGTGAGGTTGGCACATAAAGCATTATCTATCGAATTAAAATTGTTTATTGCAATAGGGTGACAAAATGATTTCAAATACGAGTGTATCTGATTATTTATTGAGAATTTTAAAGACTATGTGTAGGAATCACAGTCAAAGGAGATTTGGTAGTAATTAGCCGAAAAGAGACGAAGATAGAACTATTCTCACCTCCCCTGACTATTTCTCGACCGTGGACGAATCTGTTTAGAAATGTGTCAGCGTAGATAAAGTCATCATTTTAATAACTTTAGTCGTTAAAAAAAATTCAGTACTAACTTTTCTTGAGTCATCTGCGTAGATTATGTTGATGTTCAGATCATCTCCTATAAAAAGTGAAAAAATATTATTACAAATACGGATTCAAACCCTACCAGAACCTTACCGCAACTACCGTGCACAGTATAGACCTACTCGGCCACGGAGCGACGTAATGGTGATAGGTAAACGGTGAGTCCAAATATGAATGCAGAGATAGGAAAACACTGCCACGGAGGCCGAAAGAAAACACTCAGACCGCGCAACGTGAGTTACCCCAGTACATTCCATCCGCTAATCTTAATTCTGATTGGGCTCATGATCCTGCAGTTTGGCTCCGGCTTCGGTAGCTAGGTCGCGTCCACCTGCGTCCTCGTCGGCTCTCGGTGGCATACGAGTGAGGGATGGAGGTCACTTTATGTGCCAACCTCACAAGTTTTCACCACCCGGCCCCATCAGTTAACTGGGACTCCTGGGTGTCTACATACTTTTGAAAACGATAGTACGTCAGATTGTGCAATTCCGTGTACCGTGTAAAACGGCCTTTATGGAACGCGTAGGCACGAGAATAAAAGATTGAAATTGAACAGCACCAAGTGAATTTTACCTCTTGGTAGCCGGAACTTGATTGTACTAATTAAGCAATTGTCAAAGACGGTATATAAAACCTTAATTTTAATATCAAGAGGAAAAGTTAATAATCAAAGCGTGATTTAATATGAAAAATTCCTCACAAACCTCTTTCGAATGAATTTTGATAACTAAATGATCTTTTAAATTACACACCCCATACAAAAAACTGCCGCAAATCCGGATAAAACCTTAAGATGATTGATTTTCTCTGTCGGTAGAAGTTTAATTTTGTATATCATTTCCAAAATTCTAACCGTATTCCCGGCAGATGAAGCCCTACCTCCAATAAAATTTTGCGCTCAGCATTAACAACATTGTAGTTAAAATAATTTTGTTCCGGAGGAGGGAAGGGGGGTTGTAAAAATACGAAAAGGCTAAACAGGGTCATGCATTTATTGGGGGTACATTATTTTTCTGGGGGGGGGGGGGAGAATCGGCAGGGTCAGACCGCAATGAAGATTCAAGGCCTTACTGGATAGACCTTCACGTCAGCGCAGTTGATTCGTCCTCCAAGGAAATCATTGAATCGATGGCTCATTTCTTCCCGTATTTTATATATCACAGGCATGTGACTTAGTCTGGGACTTGCTCCACCCTCACCTATCCGACACCAACCTTCGAGTGAAATCACTCCTTTTATTACGTTTACTAAATATTCTATCACGTTATCCATTTCATTCTCATATTTGAAAGGTGAGGGTAGAGCTTGAGTGTAGAGATCACAAACAGGGTAGGAAGGGCCACTTCTCTTCCTTGGACCACCCATCGGTTTCTTTGGCAGGCATCCTTTTTTACCGTTTATAGTTCGAAGGAATTGTGCGCTGACCCGCCGGGAATTGCGCTTGACTTAATCTGGAACGAGCTCCACCCTCACCTACCCAAATCAACCTCCGATATCACTCCCTCTTCTGCGTCTACTGAATAGTCTTCAACTAGGCCTGTTTCATTCAGTCTCATTCTGTTATGTCCTCAGATTTAAAAGCTGAGAGTAGAGGTCGATGGGAACTATGTCTTTGGCATACGTTGACAAACGGGGTAGAGGGGGCCAGTTCCTTTCCCTTGGGCACCCCCGCGCTTTTTTGGCAGGCATGCCATTTTTTCATGTCTGATAAAACCGCTACTAATTCGATGGAATCGTGCGTTGACCCGCTGGGAATTGCTCTTGAATTAGTCTGATACGAGCTCCACCCTCACCTATCCAAAAACCAACTCCATCACCAGCGTCTACTAAATAGTCTACCACTAGTACTGTTTCATTCTGCCTCATTCTGTTTTGTTCTAGATTAGATAAGATTAGACTTTTGTAAATTTAAAAGGTGAGGGTAGAGCTCAGTCGGTACAATGTCTTCGGCGTGTTATGACACACAGGGCAGTGGGGGGCAAGTTCCCTTCCCTGGGCCACTCCGCGCTTTATTTTGGCAGGCATGCTATTCTTTCATTCCTGATAAAACCGCTCATAGTTCGATGGACTTGTTCGCTGACCCGATGGCCAAGTCTCCCTCCACTTACCCTCCGAAGCGGCGCATCAGTTGACTCCATTCCCTCCCACACACAAACGGAGGAGGAGGCCGGCGCCCTATATTCGCCCTGTCCCCTTTTCCCGGAGAGAGCGAATGGGGTTAAGCACAGGGGGAGGGATAGGGGTAGTAGTATGGGAAATTCTGGGGGGGAGGGTGATAGAGGGGATGTTAGAGAGAGGGGGGTTATAGACACAAGAGCAGGAGGATGCCGCATTCCGCTACACTCTTCGTCCACTTCCAAAAAATCCCACCTCCCACTCCAGGCCATCCCACACCACTCTCCTCTTCGACGTCAACATTTTGGCCAGTTTCCGGACGGGCATTGATTCAAGCGATGTTCAGGAGATGGGGAAAGGATAAAAAAATATAAAGATAGAGAGAGAGAGAGGAAAAAATACGAATAGAGGAAGAGAGAGAGAGGGTTCGCTTCTAGGGATGACTTCATAATGGAGGAGGGACGTTAATTAAATTGCTTTTATCGTGTGCCGGATTCCAGTCGTCGTCGATCAATTGAATGGATTCAGTTCGGCTCGTCTGCCCATGATACCTATCGCGATTATAGAGATTGGTTGCAAAAGGGAGGGCGGAAGCGATAGGAGGAGGAAAGTAGAGCCATTCAGATGATAATACCTTTGGCAATAAAATAGAAATTAAAGTAGTCATCGGGAGACTCAAAGAACGAATTCAATTAACTCAGCCCTTCAACGCTCTTCACTACTACTTCTTCAGTAAATACATGCGTAGGAGTACACTTTGAAGATGGCAGAAGACTTTTCCATTCAAACAAGAGCTTCCTCTAAAAGAACGTTCTGTTGATTATTCTATCAAGGGCTTAGTTACATGTAAGGGTTCTGTCAATGATAAAATGTTATCAGACTTTTATGGTGTTTAATGCTTCCAATGGCAACTAATTCATAAAAATTCTTCCCCAGTCTTACCGCCACCGTTATGTTGAACATACACTGAGAATGCTTTAATAGTAATACTACTTATACACTAAAGCAAACCTCATTGACTGGTCACTGTCCGGATTGGTTAACGCATATATGATATCACTAATGCTATTTAGCACGAAAATCGAACACAAATGAAATAAGGTTCCTTTCCTTCAATTTGATCAAGGCTTTGGAAAGTAACAATAAAGCTAGAAGTCGAAATGATGTTAAAAACCACACTGTAGAACCAATTCAAATTAATGAGTGGTACAATGATAACGCTATGAAAAATAATCACTGCAAGAAGTGTCCCGGTGGAGAAAAAAATTATATCGAGGCAGAGTCCCCCTATATTGAGGCATGCATGTTATCATGGTCTACAACAGATATTTTCACATATTCTTCACTACTGATTCTCAAGTGTCTACATCATAGTGATTTTAGCTAAGCATTTCAAGTAGATCCTTTTTTTATTAAATAGCTTATCTAGTAAATCCAATATAAAACTGAACTAGCTGACAATATTGCGGTTACAAACCTTTGCTCTCCCTTTTTTAGTCCATGTGGATATCAACACAATACTTCATATAGAAGCTGCCGTAATTTATTGAGCATATTATCCCATTTTTTCCATAAACACCTACCTCAATTTCTTACCGTTCTCTATCATCCAAAGGCTAATTCACATTTAAAAATTGGAATACGAGCCTAAATATTAATACAAAGCATTGAGGCTAAAAAAAAGTCGTGATATATATGTAAAGAGACACCAATACCATATATAGTAGTACATCAAGGAAAAAATATTGATAAACATTAGCAAACATAAAAAAGTGATGTTTTACTCGTTATTCTCTAATAGTTTTTTCACTTTAATGAACCGATTTGGAAGACTTAGGTTTTATTTTTCTCCATTTTTGCAGCGGCACTAAGTTTTTTAAGTGCAAACCACCAATGCCGTTTTCTGTGACATATTTGAGTATAAATACAACACCCGATCTAGTCCTTCAATTCTGCTGTATCTATGGTATTATTACCTTTAGCCCACAGAAGCATTATCTTACGTTTTAATGCAATAATTATAAGGGCTGAATGACCTACACAGACATCATTTTTTTTCCAACTTTTTATTTGAAAATGTTATTTGTGAATCAAAATAAGTAAAAAGCACACGCATCTAACTCTTTTTGTGAATCCTATTCCCGCAATATCATGCAAAGGAACGGTCTTAAATAGGCAGTAATTATCACGCGATGAATAAATAGCGGGTTATTTATGATATTTTAGCGCTCGTCCTAGTAGCACGGGTAATAAATAGCCGGTAAATTGAAATCTCAAACTGTGGGGTTTGATCATCACAAGATCAATCACAGTGAATTTCAAGACTACCTCACTCAAAGGAAACCACAAGAACCCAATTAACGCGTATGCAAAATAAGTGAAGTCACTGCTCAGGTGAATTTATCACTTTCACGCTTGTACGAGTATGGCATTGGCCCATGCTGACATTGACATATCCCGAACTCATTAACCAATCGCATCCGGCCGTCGTTTCCGCTATTTTTAGAATGAATGATCGCTTAGATAGCACGGTGCCCAGTCAAAATTTATCAACAGACCTACATTTTCTGAAATTCGTCATAACTAGTGAGAAATACGCGAGTTGACTCACAATATACTGAATCATGGTTAAAAAATTCTTTCCAAAGCGCAAAAAAAAGCCCAAGAAGTAAATACGTTAAAAATTAATGTACTGCTATTTATGTTTTATTTTTTGGCTAGATGCAACATAGCGTCGTAAACATTTAACCTTTTCTAACCCAGAGCTGCTTAAGAGAAAAATCAAATTTCAATGTTTTTCATCCTGAAAAGATGAAAATTTTACACTCAATCATAATTATCGAGGCAGATAAATATTTCGTCATCAAAATTTACACCACCAATAATACGTAATTTAGATATTTCCTAAATAGGGCTGAAAATTTATACATTTTTGATGTTGCTTTGAAGCAACATTGAGTTATAATGGGTTAACTGAGAATTTGGGATTCATATTACAAAATGCACTATTTATGAAATATTTTATACATTTCTACCGTATTTCAAGACTTTATTCAGTCAAAATTTATCTGCAACTAACATAATAAATTTCTTTCTTTCAGTCTAATGCAGCCGAATTAACTGTCAACTGTTAATATACAAAATATCTATTTCCGTTTATAAAAAGTGATTTACCATTGCATTGAGTAAAAAAAAACATACCAAACTGTTCTCCTGATGATATTATTTACATCAAATACAAAATATTTTCAGCCACAACATGGTAATATCACCGCCTTACACGAAACACGGTATTGCATTCATCTAAGCATGAATGTGATCACAATCTGCATGGCTACCAAGATTTCAGCAGCAATGAATGATGGCTGTTATTTTGTATCAATTAGGCGATTTACTGTCTACAAAGGGATTAGAAAGAGATTTTTTTCTTCTTTCGAGCAATTCTATCCCCAATATCACAAAACTAGAATTGTACTACCACTATCACCAAGAATGATTACTAGAAATTGAATTGCTTTCTTAGTAATTATGAATTCCTGGATGCTTTTCAATAACTGAAAATGAAATATAAATTTTGATTTATCCCTAGGAGTAAGTTTTGAAGCTGAATCATGCCTGGAACATACTTCGTCAGATAATAAAGTAACACCCACACAAAAGGGGAAAACATTCAAAGCATCTCGATTGATTAAAAAATATATAGTATAAAAAAACCACCAATGATGATTACAATTTTCAGATACACTCATCGACTTATGAGTAACATTCCAAAAATATTTCGGAGAACAAATCGCAGTTGTTGCATTTGAACAATGAATAAAAATGAATGAATTATGATATCTGTAATTAATTAAAGCAAGTGAAATTGCAGTTTTGAAAAGAATACACACTGCTATTCCGTGGGAAATGTGGCACTCGTTATACCGATCGAATGCAGCCGAATTAACTGTCAACTGTTAAAGGTGAACAGCGTAACGGAAATGTAATAAGAAATGAGTACTTTTCCAAAAGTATTTACAAAAGCAATGATTGAAAATAAAAAAGCTAAATGGTTCATGTCGGAGATGCAGAGCTGAATATAAAGCTGTTGATTGTGTGATAAGAACGAAAATGGCATTCTTAGCATTTCCGTGAGTGTTGAATTTTATAGAGATTTATTGGTTACCCTAGAAAAAGGATTATTTAAGGAACTAACCTCGTACCAGCAAGAGGAATTTCTTTCATAGTCACCCGCATGTGAACGTAGATTTTAAAAAAAACACAGAAGAAAAATGATTTTATTACTGTGGAGGCTTCCGCGGTGATTAAATTGATGATTGGTTTCCGGGGTAATTCCGCGTCGGCTCATTTTTGTTGGACTAAAATGAGTCGACGCGGAATTAACCCGAAAACTAATCATCAAAAATGATTTGATTTAACCGTAGTTAGAAAGTGGATCTTCGCGGCTGGAGGTGACATATCTCTTATGGCATACCACGCCTGGAAGCATGAGCCAAACTTTCCTCTAAAGCCAACAGAACTTCGCAAAAGAATATGTCTTAGTATTTCAAGTGGTAGAAAAAAACGGCGTGAATTTACGAATCTAGGTTCGCACACCGGAGTAATTGTTTTCTTTCAGTGAAATTTCGACCCTTAATTTCATGTCGGCGTCAATCAATTCTCTGGGACATTGCACTATGACTTCTGGTATTATAAGGAAAGGCTATCACATCGGTACCATCGGGGAGCCACATGGGTCACATGTTGGCGTCGTCACAGGGTTATAAGGGACGAAAAGAAAGAGGGCATTGAAACGCAGAATATGGCGAGTCGTAACTCACTGAAATAATGACGTGGAAGTTGAGGCATAATCGGAGGGAGTGGTGTAAATATGCCAACATCCCGGCACCATTAACGTCGGCCCATATAGCGAATATAAACGGCGACAATAGCCCCAACCGCCAAACGTATCCTACTCGACAATGAAATGACCACTGGACCGAGCATTGCATCACCATCCCAGACGTCGTCAGAACTGTTTACAATAAGAAAAATAGCCATCTGCAAATTTATTAATTTTCCGCGCAAGAATTTCTCATAGTGGGGTCCACTCTCGATTTTATCAACTCAAATATTTATAAGTATTTCGCTTCCTCGCTCAAGAGCAAGGGCCAAGGCAAAAGGGGAGCAGGAAACATTTTAATTTCCAGAGAAAGAAAGAGGGAGTCTGTGAGGAGTGATTCAGCGTATTTTTTTAGATTAGACCACTTTTAATATACTTATAACGGAAAATTTTTCAGATTTTTTTCACTCTTCGATATGCTTATAAACTTTTATTGTTGTGAGTAGAATTTGCAAACAACATAGGATGTGTATGTATTCTAACATTAATAAACTTTTTTGAGCGCTTACACAAATAATGCTACATCAGCCTGAGTGACATTGCGGATAATCTCAAGAAACCTTCGTGATTATTTATCAAATTGCGTTTCCATCGTATCTATACCCAATTTTTGCCTTAGGAACGGTTTCGTGAATTGCAAGAGCTACCGCTAGGCGTATAAAAAGGGACAACGTAGTGGTTCATGTCACCCAATGAAGTGTTTTCTACCACCTAGTATCACTAGACATACAGCCTGCTGTTTTCTTTTCTAGAACGGGCTAAAGTATTCCGGAAGGACGAGTGTAGTTTGCAATTCTCCGAATACTGTAATGCCTCCGAATTCGGGGCGGGCGTGGAATTATTAAAACGCGTTGGCATTTTGCTTCGTCGTAGGATCTCAAAAGATCCATCCGGTTTAGAGGGGTAGGTTCGCAGCGATTCAGAGCATACCTACTATTTACGTACGTAGAACATACTGTTGCGCGTTTAGTATATTTTTTAACCTTTGATATCACGAACAACGTCTATAGTGGTTAAAAAGCAAAACAAAGCGTAGAGAAAATATGCAAATTTCAATCTCTATATTTTAAGCAACACAAATATTTTTCCATCACTTTAAGGTGAATATAGATCCATTTTCACCTTCAATTGTATAAACTAACGTAATTTCACTTCCACTGCAGATTTCATGCTAATAACCCAAAAATAAGAATTTCAATATTCTTAATAAATAAAGAAAAAGTTATCAGATTTTTTGTCACTCCAACAATTATGTTCCAACATTAATCAGCGTTTTCGTATGCTTAGGAGAATAATGCTCTATCAGCCTGAGTGAAATTGTGGAATTTCAATGCAATTAACGGATAATATACCACGGGAAACCTGTTTAATAAAATAGGGCAGATGAGGGAACTATCTCAAGTCAATATTCCCATTGTTGCCTCATGAGAAGGAATGAAGCATCATCCTTTCTCCATTTAAAATCCATGTTATAAGGATTTCTATCGGTTAAGGTAGAGCTACATAACGCATCTGACGAAGCATCCCGTCCAGTTTCCCCTCCCAAATTCGACTTCCATGTTCAATTCAAAATAAGGCTAATTCCCTCCCAACCTATCTATATATCTTATGTCCTTCCCAACTATTTTTCTATTACCTAGCATCTTCCCTTCAATCGCGGCTTATATCATCCACTCCGCTCATTACTCTCTCCATCCAAACCATTCATCTTTTCGCGTGTAGAAGTTTTCTCTTCGCCATAATCATCGCAACTTTCCGCCTATTTTTCATCAGCGCTAAGAAAACTAAATAATTTTAATGCTCACTGGACTCATTCAGCGGCATCAGAAAAATAAATCCTATAAAATCACGCTAAGCTACTCCACAACTTTAAAATCACCGGAAATCAATTTTTCGCCTAACTTTAATCAGGGTGACGAAAAAGAATAATTTTGTTACTCACAAGACTCACTCAAAGGCGTATGAAAAATGAATTCCATAAAAGTACGATAAGTCCCTCCACAGCTTTACAATTACCGGAAATTGAAATGCTATTCTACTCCCCCTCCCTCTACGAAAACCCTAGAGCTCATCCCAACTTCCTTGAAGAGCGGGAAGGGGCCACTCGTTTTCGTCCAAGGCGCATGCCCCCTTCGCGAACGCCATTGGTCGGCCCTGACCTCCACTCTCCGGAGGGAACATAACCTATTTTTCGCTCCAGTCGCGATCGCGCGAAAGAAAGAAAAAAAAGAATTAGGTCGCAGGCAGGAAACGTACAGAAAAACTCCTCATAATAAGACCGCTTGAGGCGTCTGCGTCGCTAAGCTCACTTCACTTCGCGCCCGGCAGATGACACGGAGCATTTTGCGACCGAAATATAAAACACAGTCTCTCCCCTTTTCTCACTCTCGCACAAAGACGCTCACACATGAGCACAAACACGCAACCTTTGGGTACGTCGATAAATCACTCGAGGTGAAGAAGGGGAGGAGTAAGATAGGGACGGATAAAGAGTCGCGTAATATCACTCAAGAATCAGTGGGGTACTACCATTGAGATATTTTCCCGTTTCTCACGACCCCTAAGCAATAAACCAAACTAATTATGTCTCGGACCAAACTTTTTTACAATATTTTTATTTATCTGCATAGCACATAAATGGGTTATAATCCAAGGGGTACAAGTGATTTTTTCTGAACTGAGTTAGGTACAGAAACTGATAGAAAAATGTATACAAAAACTTGGTGACCAAAAGATACAAATGAGTCGCTGTTCTGTGCTGATATCCGAGTGGAAAATCAAACACACTTCTAAATATCTAGCTGAACTAGTATGTTTACTTTACGTAATTTTTGTACTTAACTCTGATTAGAAAAATATCTAGTACCCATTCGAGTCTAACTGCATCATAAAAAAAAATTCTAGTTAAACAATGCATTTCATTAGCCATATCATTGGGGTTTTTCAATACTTTTTATTTAAATTACTTCATAATTAAGGACACGGTTCCAAATGTACATTTCCAATGTGGCCAATTTCAATTTTAAAAATAAATAAATATAATATGAATAAATATCTGGCACACAAATTTAAATTTTGGAGAAAGGGAAATCGCACGAATGGTGCGTCGTTGCTATGGCCTCATTTGATTCATCGCTTTAGCCGGGAAAGAACCTCGTCAACCGTTAAAATGAAGCAAGAATTGACGCCAAAAGCAAGATGGACGTGTTTTTCGAAACAAAGCAATTTCTAATTTTTAAAAGTTATTTACTGACTTTATCGGTCAATTATCCATAATACAACAGCGCAAAATTAATCTTGGCAATTAAGCTCACTGATTACAAAATGTGGTAAAAAATTTCATGGTAATCCCCGTTCAACTTTTTCTATTTTTTTACCTATCTCTAATTCAAACACCTTCATTAAATTTGTTCATTCACAAGAAAAAAAAATACGCAAGATGACTTTAAAAATCTCGAAAGGCCAAGAAATTTTCTTCGGCACGGAACATTGAAAGAAGAGCCGGGGAGTTTTTCTACAGCATAAAAAATGGCTATATTGATACTAATCGATAACAAAAAATTTCAATATCTGCTAAGCACGCAGCTAGATGCCCAGAAGCTTTGAGCCTGCCACTCTTACTATTGGATACCGTGAAATTGTACTGACCTTCCATAATTTTAAAATCAGCGCAATGATATTCTTCTATGAAGATGAAATATTCGATCACACCATTTCAAAAGATTTTAGGGCATGAGAAAAATTATTTTAAGAAAATTGAACTCTAATTGTCACTAGCATAATTATGGCAACATAGACTTTCATGAAAACCCAGAGAAAATTCAATTCAATGAGGAAAAGCTTTAAATTCCATGGAATTCTAAGTTTCGATTGCATAGCAGGTGAAAAAATTTAACACAGAAAGGATATACAATATGTTTTAAAGCTTTATGAAAACGAAATTAGGAGCACGGTAGGAAAAGTTAAATATTTAAATATATTCTGGCAAGTATAAAACATTATTTAAAATATTCGCAAAAATAAAATTTCTTCATCAATTAAGATAGTACAATAGTAATATCCAAGCATTGAGGATATGTTTAAATACAATTGATGATCAAGTTACTCGCAGTGTTACAGGACAACAAACAATAACCCATGTTAGCAGTAATCTCTCATTGTGTATTGAATATGATTATAATTCGGCATTAGGATAAAAGCGTACACAATACATAATCCATACATAGATTGTATAGATGGTAATGCGAAATAAAAGAGGTGGGGGGAAGGGGGTCGCCTAAAAGGCCTAAAATGCATCACGTGATTTGCGGGCGTCTCCTTCCCAGGGGAATGTCTTCGAGTTCAGCGCGTTTGGAAGACGCGCGGAGTGTCGTTACCAAAGAGATGGATTGCATGCGGTCGCAATGCGGGTGGCCTTCGAGTAAACTACGAATGCGAAAAATTTGTAAAACAAGTGCGATTGAATGGTCGAGGTGACCCATTTAAAATACACGCACTCGCGATCACCACTGCACGCACCGTGGAATGGGAGAACACGAACACGTCACGTTTTCCTTGTCCATGAGCAGTCAAAACCTGAAGTAACAACGCATAGCACGTTCGGTGTGCGATGCTAGTGTAGCGGAGCGCTGTCCGCTACTCAGGACATGGACTCTTGGGGGAAACCCAGGAGGTGGGGGCGTGAAGCCCTCGACGGGAGAAGGGCTTTTGGGGCCCGTTGTAAAAAGGGAGAGAATAAAGAGTTGTGGTTTGAACCTCGAAGTGAGCGAACGTTATTTTGAATATCCTTCTCCTGCGAACCGGCGCTACATTGGCGCAGTCGGTAGGATTGTGTTCTCGATCCTGAGATTTTGCGTGCGGTTCGGCGGCGGCAGCCATGGCGGGTATGGTGATGCCGGAGAAGTTTAGTGGTGCGGAGGAGTGGGAAGACTGGGTCTTCCAATTTGAGACAGTGGCGGAAATAAATAAATGGCCTGAGGAGCAGAAGACGCTCTACCTGAGACTCTGCCTCACAGGAAACGCTCTCTCGGCGTTTCGTGATCTGCCGGAGGAAAACAGAGGGAGCTATGAAAAGGCGCGGGAGGCGTTGGGGCGGCGCTTCAACCCAAGGGAAGCGAGCGAGAAGGAGAAGGCGCGATTCGTCCAAAGGGCGCGCAACCCCGGAGAAGACATCGCCGCCTTTGCCACGGACCTCGGGCGCCTTGCTCGGCGCGCATACCCTTCCTGGCCCGAGGATGCGAGAAAGGCCGTAGTGCGCGACCGCTTCCTCGATGGGCTCGACGGGAACATTCGGGTGTGGGTGAAGCAGGCGAGACCTGCTAGCCTCGAGGAAGCAATCGGCGTTGCAATCGAGATGGAGGCAATCCATTTCGCCGAGTCATCCACCAGGGGAGTGAATGCGTTGGCGCCGGCGACGCTCGTCAGGTCACAGGATATCGGTGTGGGGAGTCGAGGGTGTGGTCGCGAGGACAGAGTGGAGGCCGCGTTGACACAGAACTCAGAGACAATGAGAGAGGTGTTGCAATTTCTACGAGGGATGGTTATGTTTAGTGGTGAGGACCACGACCCCGCTCCCGCTCCGGAGAGGCGGCGCCCTAATTCCAGTGTGAGGCGCAGAGATCGGCCGCGCTGTTGGATGTGCGGCGAGGAGGGCCATCTGAGGGCCGAATGCCCACGGCTTTCCTTCTCGGGAAACGATGGGAGGCCGAGGAGACGGTAACCTTCTCGGCCGCAGACGGAAAAGGAAACCGAGACACTACTTCACCGCCCGAGGGCGTCGGAGGACGCGGAGTTAAGGAAATTTGGACAATTTTGTCCGAGTCAGTGCCCCTGGTGCGCGGATCCGTTTCGGGGATCCCCGTCGAGATACTAATAGACACGGGAGCGGCAGTGTCATTGATATCGGAAGAAATATGGAGCCGCACCGAAAATTCGGGGAAAATCATAACAGACAATGTGACACTAATAACGGCGAATGGGGAGCCATTACGGGTGCTTGGGAAGGGTGAAGTGATACTTCAGATCGGAGGGGAAGAGTTCTCTCATGATGTGCTCATCGCCCCGCGCCTATCGAAGGGATGCCTCCTGGGTGCCGATTTTCTGCGAGCACATCAGTGTGACGTGGCTTTTTCCCGGAATTGCATTCTTCTCCGCGGAAAAGCGGTGCCTTTTCTTACAAGTGAGGGAAAGTGCGAGTGGGGCTGCGCAGTGACGTTGAAGGAGAACGTTGTTCTTCCTCCTCACCACGAAGTGGTAGTGGAGTGTTGGGTGAGCTCGGACCCGGGGTTCAAAGAAAAAGTGGGGATAATCGAGCCAAACCCAAAACTTTTAGAGCGTTATGGCGTTTTCGGTGCGCGGATTTTGCATAACGTGAAGGATACCGTGAATATGCTTTTCCTGAATCCCTTGGGAGAGACAGTGACTCTATACAAAGACACGAAAGTGGGCGTATTGCACGAGTGTTGTGGAGAACAAGTGGAAACATGTCAAAAGCCCGTTTTTAGTCTGGAGAACGCGCATCTTCCCCCAGCATCTTCCCTCTTTGACTTAAACTGTGCCGATATTAGTGAAGCGGAAATAGAGCAACTCAAAACAGTGTTGAATGAGTTTTCAGATGTGTGCTCTCGAGGACCCTACGACTTAGGGCGTACAAACATTCTTAAGCACACAATAGAGACTAGTGATGTGTCCCCGATTCGGCAACCTCCCAGGCGATTGCCAATCCACAGACGCGGAGAAGTGCGACGAATCGTAGAGGAAATGATGAGGGACGATATAATCGAAGAATCATCATCTCCTTGGAGTTCACCGATCGTTCTTGTGAAAAAGAAAGACGGATCGACGCGATTTTGCGTTGATTATAGGCGTCTGAATTCCGTGACTCACAAAGATGCTTATCCCCTCCCCCGCATGGACGACATTCTCGATTCGCTCGCCGGCGCAACAGCTTTCTCCACAATAGATATGGCGTCAGGATACTGGCAGTGCGAGGTCGCGGAAGTTGATCGAGAAAAGACAGCCTTTACCACTGGTGACGGTCTATATCAGTTTAAAGTGCTGCCCTTCGGATTGTGCAACGGACCCAGTACATTCCAAAGACTAATGGACCTAGTGCTCGCGGGTGCACAGTGGAGGTCTTGTTTGGTGTACTTGGATGACGTCATTATTTTCGGAAGGGATTTTAGGGAGCACGTAGAAAGGCTAACAGATGTGTTGATACGCCTAAGGAAGGCGGGACTGAAAATTAAGCCTGAGAAGTGCCAAATCATGAAACCATCTGTGAAATTTTTAGGCCATATAGTCTCCAAAAATGGTGTTGCGACGGATCCTGATAAAATTGCCGCGATCACACAATGGCGATCTCCAGCATCCCTTGAGGAGCTTAGGGCGTTCCTAGGAACTGTGTCTTACTACAGGCGGTTCATTAGAGACTTTTCACAGATAGCCTGCCCCCTTCACAGGTTGACCGAAAAGCATGCCTTATTTAAATGGAGTGCAGAATGTGAAGACGCCTTTCAGACTCTTAAGCGAAAGCTAACGTGTTCACCGATTTTGGCCTTCCCGCGGATGGACTGCGAATTTACGCTCGACTGTGACGCTAGCGGGATGGGTATCGGGGCCGTACTCAGCCAGAGACAGGAAGGCGAGGAAAGGGTTGTGGCCTATTATAGTCGGACGCTCTCACGCGCCGAAAAACAATATTGTGTGACGAGGCGTGAACTTTTGGCGGTAGTCAATTCTACCCGCCATTTTCGCCAATATTTATTAGGCAAACGGTTTGTGGTGCGCACCGATCATAATTCCCTACAGTGGTTGAGATCGTTTCGAGAACCGGAAGGACAAGTTGCTCGCTGGCTTGAGCAATTGTCGGAGTATGACTTTTTAGTGGTGCATCGGCCGGGAAACAAACATGGAAATGCCGACGGTTTATCCCGGTCTGTTTGTAAACAGTGCGCCCGGGGAGAGGGAGAGCTGATGTCAGCGGAAATCGACGCCGTCTTAGAGGCCCCCAGTGAAAGCGTGAGGGACAGGCAAAGAAAAGACCCCATGCTGAGAAGGGTAATGGAAGCACTCGAAGCAGGAATTCGGCCGTCCGAGGGAGAGAGGAGGGGTGACTGCCCGAAGGCGAAGGCTTTGTGGACACAATGGGATAGGCTAGTGTTTAAGGATGGGGCTCTCTTCCGAAGGTGGGAAGAAGAAGGAAGAGACGCCGAACGTTTACAGATAATAGTGCCTGCTGAGGCGAGGGACGAAATTCTTCGGGCTTTGCACGATTCGCCCGTCGGAGGCCATTTAGGGTATGAGAAAACTCTAGGTAAAGTGAGAGAGCGCTACTATTGGCCCGGATACACAAAAGACGTGGAAATTTGGTGCCGCACGTGTGAAGATTGTTCGCGTCGGAAATCCCCGCCTCACCAGCAACGAGCACCACTGGGTCATTGCCCGACGGGAGGACCGATGGAAAGGATTTCCATGGACATTTTAGGACCACTTCCTCAAACAAAGTTGGGAAATAAATATATATTGGTGGTCGCTGACGAGTTCACCAAGTGGACCGAAGCGTATGCCATGCATAACCAAGAGGCGGAAACAGTGGCGCATCATGTTAAGGGCTTCGTGTGCAGGTGGGGAGTGCCACGGGAAATCCATACTGATCAAGGACGCCAATTCGAATCCCGCCTCTTCCAAGAGATGTGTAAAGTGATTGGGGCGGTAAAAACAAGAACATCACCCTACCACCCGCAGTCGGACGGCCAAGTCGAGCGGTTCAATAGAACATTATTAGCTATGTTGAGCCAGTGGACGGATATGGAATCCGAATGGGATGAGCATTTGGATTCCGTCATGCTAGCCTATCGGTCGGCCAAACACAGCAGCACAGGATTTACACCTTATTTCCTTATGTTTGGGAGAGAAGTGCGCCTCCCTATTGAGTTAGAGTGGGGGATCCCTGACGTGCAGAGGGGGGTGGCGAAAGAAGGCGACTTTGTGAGACGCTTGCGAGAGAGCCTCGAGAAAGCCCATGATCTCGCACGACAGAGGCTTGGGTCGGCCCACCTCCGGCAAAAAGAACAATACGACCGCCGGTGTCACGGTGCACCCTTTGAGGAAGGGGAAAGGGTATGGCTCCACGATCCCGCTACGGCAAGAGGGAAGTGTCGCAAATTCCATCGCCCCTGGACGGGTCCTTTCCAAATCATACGGAAATTGTCCGAGGTCACGTACCGAGTGAAGAAGGTGGATAATCCTCGCCGCCGCCTAGTGGTACACTTCAACCGACTCAAAAGGTGGGAGGAAAGACCGGGAGGAGACACGGAAAAGGAATGTGAGAATACGGACGGAGTTGAAGAGACAAAAGATGGGCCAAGAGAGGCCGAGACAGCGAGGGAAAAACCGGTCGTCCGCGGAGGGGGTGGATGGAAGTTTTTCTCCATTCCACCAACACAGGAGGGCCAAGCGACTCCGGCAGCGAGAGAGGAGCCACCAGCTGAAGCGGTTATTGAGCCGACCATGCGATATCCCAGACGGGTGACAAGGGAGCCAGAAAGGTTTCAAGCCGGGCTCTGAGGAAGGAGTAATTCCGGGGGGTGGTCTCTTTTCTTTTCGTTTCAGAGGTAAGGAGATAAAGGCGCCAACTTTCCGAGATCCGAGGACAGCGAAGGTTCCAGCTATGCTGACCGTCGCGAGGGCGCGACGCCTTTGAAAGGAGGGGGCAGTGTAGCGGAGCGCTGTCCGCTACTCAGGACATGGACTCTTGGGGGAAACCCAGGAGGTGGGGGCGTGAAGCCCTCGACGGGAGAAGGGCTTTTGGGGCCCGTTGTAAAAAGGGAGAGAATAAAGAGTTGTGGTTTGAACCTCGAAGTGAGCGAACGTTATTTTGAATATCCTTCTCCTGCGAACCGGCGCTACACTAGGATACCGAACTCACGATGGGGTGGTAAGGATGTGGAGATAATGGTGCAGGTGATGGTACTAGGAAAATTACGAGAAAATACAGATTCGGATTCAATTCGGACTCAAAGAGAGTTGGATTCAAGTTAGCACAAAGCATAACGTTAGCATTGGACATTACACCAGAAGCACACGAACATTTTTCATGCGAAAGTCCAGGAATAACTTCAGCTATGCTTATCAATGACATGGAAAATGATTTATTAGTGCATGATTTTCTATATCACATGGTCATTTCATGTGTATTTTATGCTAATGCCATCCCTGAAACTAATGACGTAAGATAGCGTAAGATCACTTAAGCTATCCTTGCAATTATCCCTTCACTTGTACGTGACTTATGATCGTTTGCTTCGGAATTCAGCCTCCGAAGGTATAGAAATACTTATTAGCATTAGATATGGAACCGTTTAAAAAAATCACTAAGACGCAAATTTACGTAAATAAAAAAATCGGCAACAGGCATTAGTCGCGGCGAGCTAAGGAGTCTGTAAGAATATGGATTATTACATGTTAACTCAAAAATGTATTCTACGGCAATAAAGTCAAACACTGACGCCAAATGATTTCAACCAGTTGAAATTGCGAGTGCTCATCCGATAAAGTACTTTATCCAATGCCTAATCAATAATCACCAGGGCCAGTTAACTCTAGGGAGCCCGCACGCCGACAGATGCATCTTCCTGGTTTCCTAGTACCATGGATAAAGATCACGCCCGTGAGAGTCCTTGATTTAAACGCTTAAATATTCTCAGTTATCCCCTACATTGGTTAGGTTGAAAATGAAAAGCTTAAGAAATGGAAATATGCTAATTCAACTGGAAAAGGTGGGGAGGAGAAGAATAGGGTTCGTGAATTCGGTGAAGTGTTACTGATCTTCTACCGAATGGGAGAAAGAAGAGCAATATGGGTGTGTTCCCAAACAGGGAGACGAGTCACAGTTTTGGGAGTCTCTTGTCCATGTTTTTCCAGCAAAGGGGCTTGAAACTTTTAAAAATACTGATGTGCAAAAATTTTCCATTGTCTAACTCCATTTTGGGGAAGCTACGAGAAGAAAAGGGGTGCATGAAAACAAGGTAGGAGCATTAAATTAGAACTGTACTCAAGCCTTTGTATTCCGGTTACTTCCTCTTTATTGCCTCATTGAGTTATATGAAACTTTAGATTTTTTGGTGCTCATGATGTTTTCCTTGCCCAGAGTACTGTTTGGGTTTGTTGCCCGACGTTTTGTATCAGTTACTGGTAACTTTTTCTTCCCCCGAAAAAGTGACCAGTAACGGCCAAAAAACGTCGGGTAACAACCCCAACAGTGTGTGAGGCACATCCGAAAAGCATCATTAAAAACTATAAAGGCCGTTTTACACGGGGCACGGAATTGCGTATGTTAGAACTGCTTTAATTTCTAAAATGGCGTGAAGTTGCGCGGATGCATGAACGAAATTAGAACGGGTTATTTTGCCATCTCACGTCCACGCATTCTCGCATGTGTTCTAGCAATTCACCGCTTTACACGACATAATTTTGACTGCGCCTTCGTACACACACATTGTGCAAGTGCGTGCCCCGTGTAACGGCCTTAATGACCCGTGAAAATGTCATCGAAGAAATATAGATTTTTTATAAAAATATTTTAATTTATCTTCTCATTCTGATGGTTATAAAAATGTTACACGAAAAAAGAATAAAAACCTCTCCCTCGCAGCAATACCACAAGTCATTCAGAGCTCGAAAACTGGGGATGGCAGCTGTATCTCCTCACACTCGAGCCAAAAGATTTCCAAGAGCCAAAAGTAAACGCTTCCCTCCATGATTTCTCAGCTATGATGATAACTTTCATCATCAATTCGGTAACACAAAGCTACAAACAACCCGCCATGGAGATGTTTAGTGATCCTCACACTAGCTGTAAGGAGAGATTCTTCAAACAATTCCACGGATCCAATTGACTTGATTCACTTCATCGTTGCGAGAATTTCACGATTCAAGTAAAGGATATAGACTTTTCAATATAGGACTTAGCCATAGCTTTCATATTGGGAAACTAATAAATCATCGACCTGGCATCTATGAGCGGTTTTCCATGCTATCTCGTGGACTTATTACTTATCTACCATTTTTTCCGGAAAATTATGTATAATATGGATATACGGCAAGGTACTTTTTAATACCAACATGGCACCCTAAAAAGTGAGACCGGGAGATAATTTAAAAGCTATGAGTAGTTTCATTAAAAAATCAATTTTTGAAACGGTCGGCATTTTGCAGGAATGAAACATTTTGTAACTGCCTATCCACAAATATATTCTTTGAATATTACCGTTTCTGTATGACCTAAATCGATATAGCTTTTTGAAAATAGTATTCCCTGAACCTGAAAACGCAGAAATTTTGCTGTGGTTAAAACGAACAAACCGACTGTGAGCGCAGCCTTCATATCTCTAGCAGCGCAAAACATCCCAATTATACCAAATAAACCTTATTCCCTCTACCCACCTTTATCTGGCCGGATAAACTTCACCAACCCAAAAAATTATTTCATATATAAAACAAAAAATTCATTGCGTTAACGCCCAAGAGCAAGAAGGACGACAGAGTTTTGAGGTGAAATGCCTGACAAATTTATACTACGAACATCGGCCTCCCTATGTTATTGTATGCGTATAAATCATAATTTTATCATGTAATAGGAGTAAAAAAACAAGTAAAATCATATTTTCATGATGATATCCACCCACTAAAACTATACAATAATACCAAAGCAAGCATATACATATATCAATTACAAGTCGAATATTGTTCCACCCACCCTTAACTCCGATGATTCGGTATTTATCAACATCATCCCTCGGTATAGCCGTTAGAGCGATGGATGCATTTCCACTCCCTTGCAGGATTCATTACTCACCGTCCTTCATTCACCAGATGAACGGTTTTTCATGAGAGAGTCCGGTATACAGCCTCCCTAAGCCTTTGAGAGTCTACTGTTGCATTGTGATTACAAAAGTGCTTCATCATCATCAGCGATAGATCCGAAACTCAATCCCAGTAGGTATGCGTCACTCCTCCTCTGACCACAACATCTCCATCACAATACATTATATTCATGGTCACATCGTTTTAATGAGTGACATTGCAAAAAATCCGGCACATATTCCATAATGAACGTTGAATAGAGAAAATATATAGAAAAAGTACAAAGATTGCCATTTCCGCCATAATTCCATGGAAGCATCTGTGAAAAATATCGAAATACACCAATGTATTTTTAAGAATGAAGCTTTATATTCATTAATTAATTCCATATTCTACGGATTCCAAGGATCAATAATTACATCTATCACGTTATGTCTTCCTTTTTTGGGAGGAAATTGCGTAATAATAAGTTGCAAAATTGGGGAATAAAATGTTAGTTTTGAGCTTGTTTTTCCTCATTTAAATCGAAAAAATGAACAATGTCTCGTGATGGCTAGACAGATAATCCTTACCCCTGAAAATTTTCAGTGCACCTCAACCAAGGCTAGTTAACAAATGCAGCAAAGCTTTTCGCCGAGGTAGTGAGTCCCTTTAAAGTATTTAACGGGCAAGGACGGGGCCACAATGTCGTATGCTACAAAGAGAGTAAGTTCCCCCGACGGAATTATTCGAAAAAAATTCCCGCGCCGCCGAGATTTGAACACAAACATTCCACATGGGAAGCAAACATTGTAACCACCAACCGGAATCGACCCCCATCTCAAATTCTTCGCGTCTTATTTCACTCCTCAAAATATTCAAAAGAACGTATTCTCCTCAACCTTCTCCTCGTCTGTCCAATATTCTCCCGTCTCTCACTCGTTCCGAAAATGCCACTCCACGACAGTGTGTTCAGCTACCATTTTCCATGTCGCTCTCGTATCTCTGTCAACCACTTCTGCCTTTTTTTCCTTCTGCCATTCGCCAAAACGTTCACTCGTTCGGCCCAACCAGCTCTCTCTTTTCCACACTCCAATTTACCCACCCTCTTCCACGCCAACGTAAATTATTTATCTGCCGGATTGAGGTTGAAAATTACTTCTTACCCACAGTATTTTTCACGCAAAAACTTTCCATCGAAGGATATTTTACCTTGTCGACGTAATCTACAATTTACTCCAGCCATGTACTATACATATTCCCTACGTACTTCTTAATCACACGGTAAAATAACGGTTGAAAACCGTGATGGCAAGAAAACTTCTGCCTTACCACAATGGGATGCCTGTACTATTAAGAAGATAAATATGATTTAATGATGTCATATATTATTTATTCTGAATCCAATTTTGACGTTGAAGAGTACCGACCGAACTAAGAAATATCCTTTAAGTTTAAGGGTTTGGTGGCTCCTGATTAACGTTCTGCAACGTTCAAATTACTTCAGCTTAGACTGAATATATTTGTTAGAAAATTACCTCGAAAATGTATACAATATTTCAAAGAATAAACTTCACTCTAGGACCTTTCTAAGATGCAAACTGAAAAAAATTGTGAAGAATCATAATAACAAGGCTGCTCATTCCGTACACAGTCTGGGTAGTCAATTAAGTGAAAATAAAGAAAACCACTTGTCACATTCATCATTCCAAAGTTTTCTTCAAGGCGTAAACATATTTCCACCCTAGTGTCTGATTAAGAAAATGAACTCAGCGCCATTCCGTTAACTACTTACTTATATTACACCTTAGAAGCATTTCAGCCTTAGAAAAGTCTACAGCTATAATTTTTATACAATAGTTGGTAATAGCTCGTAATCTTTGAGCGCGAAAGCCACTCTGAATGAGAGATATAAGGTAATCTTGCCATAGAAATTCCTATTTAATTGGCAATAAAAAAAAATGATCGTTCGTTCTATTTCAGTCTAGCTGTAATTATGAAAAGCATTAACTCTAGGCTGAATAAATGTTTGGGATTAGGAACTAAATTGACGTTAGGGGATAAAGTAGGAGAAAAATTTTCAAGAGAGGCGATAAACTTTTCCAAAAAAAAATAGAACCAGAAAATTTTCCTTTGATATTCAAAGCCTCGTAGATTTCAAGACTGATGAGTACAGAAGGAAAAAAGAAAGTAAAAAAGGAAAAAAAATACTAATACCTCATTTTCCCATAAACTTGATTAATTTTAATTGAAAAAAAATCTATCAATGAAATAAAGCCATTTAAATGAAGACAAAACAGTCGGGATATCCTCATATTCTATTTTTCCTCGTCGATGGCTGTTTAAATACTTTAATTCCCCTATTCTATACGTGACGGCTCTCTTCGATGCCGGCATACAACGCAACGGGAAAGAATATAAGATACTTCAGACAATGCTCCTGCTCCCTCTATCCTCGACAGAAAAAAAAACTATCATAATCTTTCCGCATTCAGTACCTTTCTTTGTACAGGTCAATTTACGGTAAATTGGCGATGCCAGTACATATAAGGTGAAAATGACGGCATTACTAATAATAAGCCTTTTTGTTCGTAAGTATACTACCTGTTCTTCACATCAAGTTATCTGCAGTTGGGAAATACTATTTCAACTAATTTCCCAAAATACCTACTTATAATGAATTCGAACTAATGTAATTATGAATAATCAATCTCATTGTAAAGAGAAGTCAATCTCAATATAATATAATTATGAATAATCAATCTCATTGTAGAGCAAAAAGTAGTGATACATGGATTTCCACGGGGACGTTTAACGTAATACTGTCCGATATTTTTTTGATTTATTCAAACCTAAATTGGCCAGGAAAACTTGTAACGCTAGGACCTTAAAATACTATTTCACAAAATGAAAAAATATTTTTATCATTTTTATCGATTCAAATTAGTAATTCAATTTTTTGCGTTGTAAGAAGTTTTGCTTTCAAATATAAAATTTTTATAAGTATTCAAATCTCGATAAGGGTTTCCAAGCATACAACCTTGTTGATAGTAACACATTAAACAAGGTCGTTTCCGACCAAAATCTTTAAGTAATTAGAGCGCTATATTCCGAGGATAAATTTAAGGAAATAGCTAAGAGTCCTCTGTTGCCGACATGTTTTGCATTCGCCAATGCCTTTACGTCCACACGAAGGATAAGGCTCCCTTTCATCTAACTAGTCACTAACTGCATATGCAGTTACTAGAGTACTAAGTACATCTATAGTTCTTTCATCACTTTTTGTTGCAAACAAAACCTCTACAAAATTACACTTCTACCACGCTGAAAAGTTGCTCCGCATACACATATCTCTTGAGATAGATTAACGTACATGATCCTTATCCTATTCATTACTGAATATTTCTTATTCAAAATGTATAACAACCGCTTCGGCAATTAGTCGATGGAAAGAATTCAATCAATTTAGAAAAAAATATTATAAATTTCAGGATTCATAACCTTCGGAAACCTACTATATAATTAACTTATTTTTTTGTTTTCTTTGCACACTAAGGTTTATTATTTAAATATGATAATCGAAGGAGGAAAGACAGAAAGAAACACACCATGAAATGAATCCATGGTAGCATAATGTGCTGACCAGTTTACTTCGTTTTTCAGCTAAAATTAAATACCACTGCTTTTACATTGAATGATGCATAACACAAAGGATTCGTCTGCCTTTGAGTTGTTTGTTCCAATTTGTAGTGACAAAAATACCGGCGCCAGCCTAAAAAAAAACCTATGCAGGTGAAAATATTTCGGCGCCCGTGTAGCACGTATTGACACATAAAAACAGTAAAAAGTTTCCCCAGTATCATTTCCATTCCTAAAGGTATGTAAAGTTCCGCCTCATAGTCAGAAACAAGGGATAAATTAGTTTAAACGCAAACAGTGTCGCGAAAACCAAATGCATCCACCTCAGAAATATGGCCCGCTGAAAATAATTCCACTTCCAAATCCTCTCAGTCACACAACACTGAAGTTTCACCTTTTTAGTATTCTGAAAGCAGTGGAAGGACTTTGGCACATTTCGAATTCAGATGAGCATTGTGAGTCCGACGTAAACACAGAGCAGAGGGAGTTACCCCAGGGGAATACAAGCGATGGACAAAGCTAGCAAGCGTAATTTTTATTCACAACCGGAAATATTCACGAAGAAACATGAAAAAGTATCATTTATGATATAATATAGCACAGTAAACAAATATGAGGAACAGCAATTCAATTTGAAATAAATAGACATGATTTACAATGATGAGATCCATCAAGTTTGCATATTGTTTAGAGACTATTTATCGATTGCAACGAAGTTATGAAATTCAAGACGTTTTGCAGTACTGTATTTCCTTGTATTTTATAAATGGAGAAATGCATTGGTCTCTAATACCCCACGGCATTATCACCGCTACGCAAACCAATGATACCGCACAATGTTTCAGGCACTCAGAATGTTTCAAATCCGATTAAAATCAATGTGCAATCGAAACTAGCAATGTATTTTTCAACTACTACGAATTTTTTTAAAAACATAAATGGTAAGCAATAAAAATATGCACGTATGTACTACCTCTCTAGCTTTAGATTTTGCCTATCGAAATTTTTGGGGCTTCTTTCTTTTTGGGGCTTGATTTTTTTCTTCCATCCAGAAGCAGAATGTAAAGTAATTCATGATTTTTATAAATTCATATGGTGGTCGCACATTTGATCTAAATATTTAATAATACCACCTCCGGTAAATAAAGCCACTAATATCCTAATGGACCGATTATATTCACCGAAAAAAGTTTTAACCGATGGTTGGAAGATAATTGGATACCATTTTTAGACCTCTCAGGCACTTCGGTTGAAAGGCTCGTGAAAAAAATAAACCTGCGGAGAGAGATTGCAAAGGGAGAATTCGCTTCGAAATGATATACGTTCTTTTTCCGGCATCCTCCCACGAAGGACGGAAAGCGTAGCACCTGTCATAGGAAATACACATGGACGCACATCTATTTCTAAATGGAAAGCCTTTCGCAAGCCTTCAAGGCCTTCCGAAATATTACCAAAAACTTCCCTCCATTTCCCTCCATGACGATATATCACACCACTATTTTCCTTTCATGAAAATATTTTATAAGACAATCGGTATTTTTATAAGACCAAAAAAGTAAAAAGACCCACAGGAATTTAATAAAACGAAGGCGTAAAGAATATTGGAAAGACCTTTATTCAAGCCTCTCCGTGAACGAAGGGCCCAGTGAACCTATTACGATATCCCATTTTACCAACACAATCATTTACGTTTCCTTCAGAGGAAAATATAGTAGGTGCATTAAACAAATTCATTATCGCTGAAGAAGGTGGCTAACTTTGATTATTTAATGGGAATACTTTATTAATTTTCTCTTTTTCCTCCATTTCATGCATTAATAAAAGCATAATACCTTGTTGGGAAAATCATACGTGAGAGAATCAAAAATAAAACAACACAAAATACAGTAAAACAAAAAAAATGTAATGGACGTAAATAATAAGGGATCAAACTCGGAGGCATGTGTTTAATATGAGTTTAAGTTGAGCAAATCATCCGCTCCCCAGGCAGGGAAAGAATAGTGGAGAAAACCAAGATAAAGTTAGTTGGAAAGTAAAGTTTAAAAGAGATAAAACACGTTAATATCATCCATAGCAATTTTTAAGTTTTTAATTTATGATCATCGTAAACGGAGGATTTTTTAAATGATAGGAAGAAGGATTGAGATGCTATTCCCAAGCGAATGGAAGCCAGGGTAAGCCTTTCCGGTAATTGTAGGCGTGGGAAAGACTCGATAAGATAACCATGCAGTTAAAAGTTAGTATCATATCTCTTAGCACGAAATGATAAACTACCGATTAAAAATGTCAATGAGGTATGAACAGAAATAGAACTAATCTATATTACAATAAAGTTAAAATTAAAATCGGCAATAAAAGTTACGATTTAAAGGTTGGGAACCCCTTTAAAAGTCACACCCGAGAACCGAAAAGTGTTTAGTCTATACTATGCTCGAGGTGAAAACATAATAATCACAGTAAGCACCAAATCGGCAGGAGGAACTCACCACTATCGTAACTTAAACAGAAGCAGCACTTTCACAAAGGATGGCGTGCAAAAACATGAAGCCTTATTTTCTCGAGCACAACAAATAAAAAACATGTGGCGTTACACCCGCTTGTCCCAGGAACAAATTTTTAGACTCCGAATTTTAATTACCAATTTCTCACACTAAAAAAGATTTAGGAGGAAGCTATTGTAACCCTTTTTTTAGATATTGATGAATATCGACAAGGATACTTGCCTGAATTTTAATTCCACATGATTTTGAAGAAAGAAAAAAACTAAAAACGTTAATATTCATAACTTCTTTAAGTTACTTTAAGAGACTCTAGCCTAAAAAATGTCCGCGAAATAAATGCATTCCAAAGTGACCTAGGCTTTTATGCCAAACAGGGTGCCGAAACTTTCAAAATCCTCATTAGATACGAATTTCACCTGATGAACTCGTACTATATATATAAAACAAATTTATGTAGGTACACTGAAATTCCAAATAGATGTTTACATTCATTACTTACACAGTCTTCATTTATGTCTTCATTCCTGCATTTACCTACATCAAGTAAAAAAAACAGAGGGAAGGTATATTACCGACCCATTTCCAAGACGACAACGATAAATTCCAAAAAATACGGAAAATTCTGATAGCACTCACTGGAAATAACTTATAAAAAGCGAGAAAATATCGGCCTTACAATTCACAGCATAATTAGGTGGAGAAGGAAGTGCAGAGGAAGTAAAAAATTTATAACATTGATACCTCAACGTCACAGTTCTTGGAATGGCATTCGACAATCAGTGCCACTGGTGCCGTTCGACGACGGTGGAAGCCAATGGGAAGAATTAAGGCGGAATCCATTATATGATGGGTATGAATCCATTATATGATTCTCATTGCCAACAGTAGGCATCAAACACATCATTTCAACGGTAGATAGTTGCCTAATTATCAATGGTCCATTAGTTACCGATTTTCAGCCCATGTTCGATTACCTACCAATCAATTTTAAACAAATTTCTTACAGTAAGCCATTCGCCTCGCGGCTGAGCTTAAAGCCACCGAATGCGTCAGTAACAGGCCACATCTTGAGACATGATGGCCTGATGAAGACAATCGTCGAGGGACAAGCGGAAGGCAAGAATAGAAAAGGAATACCTCGAACAAAATTCATGGACCAAGTAAGGAAGGATGTGAAAGAGAGGAAATACGTGGGTGTGAAAAGATTAGCTGATAGGAGAACCAGGGATGCCGACTTACAAAAACTATTGGGGGGACCCAAACCGGGGATCTTTCCCCGGGAAATTTTATAAGTAGTGAGCTTTAAGTTTTTTAAACATTTTAGAAGAGTCGTATGATCAACATTAGAACCCTGATAACTCGAATCTCGATATCTGGACACTCCGGGGAAAATCGACAAGCCTAACACATTTTTTCCTCACACCCAGAAGGATTTTTGAGGGGACACAGGCCCCCTCAAGCCCGATGGAGACGGCGCCACCGAGGAGAACTGAGTGGAGAGCTTCGTCAAACCAATCTAGGATTGTTGACCAGTGATGATGATGAAGATGATGAAGCCCATCGCCAACTACCAGCTGTAATTCAAGTATCAACCAACGGTCAATCAGCAGACGACTAAAGATCGACATTCGACTACCACTAGCAGTATTTGCCCATAGTATGATACCAGCAATCGAAATCGGAGCCAATCAAGTATTTGAGTCTTTGAAATTTGAATATTTAAGAATGGCCAAGCCCACTCGACGAAGTGGCGCTATTAATCGTAGCTACGGTCATAAATTTACCCGGATTGAACGCACCCAAATACCGCAGAGGGGAGGTAGCTCGATGACAGTACCATCACACCATGAAGGAATTTCGCAGACTCGTCCTAATACCGTTTTACACGGAGCAAGTCATTGCGCAGGTTAGCACGGAAAACATGGTGAAATGGTAAGAATGCTAGCTCGGAATTAGAGCAGGGGCTACTTTGCCCTCTCGCATCCACACAATCTCGCATGTGCTCTAGCAATTCACCGCTTTATACGACGAAGTTTTCATCGCGCCTTCGTACATACGTCAAATTGCACATGTTTTGAATTAGCCACCATACCGCCGGGCGAAAAATAAAACAAATGAAACGACGGATATGGGTTGAGCCACGCACAAACTTCAAGTAAGTCTGCTATTCCTCCTGTGACGCCCTGAGGCTGAAAACTCCTTGGTACCGCAACTGAGGAAGAGGGGCACGCCCCCCGCCTCGGATGCTGCGTTTAGCATGCACGGACGAGGGCTCTACAGGCCTTCCCTTCAGTTTCTGGGTCATGCAAGGAACTAATATTTGAGTAAAGGTTATTTATTTATTTAATCACACATTGCAAATACGCAAATAGCCAGGTGGCAAGTAATTAGCAGCTAAAATTTTATTCCTCTACTATGATTACATTACAAGGCAAACAAAAAGAAACAATATGAAAAATTTATGATGAAACATAATAAGTGCCATGTCCCAAAGCAAATCCCTCCAAACGATTTTGTAGCCGAATATCATTAGAAAAAGTGATTGTGAAAGAGTTGATATGAGCATAAACTTGGCACTAATGTTTTATTTAAGTGATAATTCAATTAGCGAATAAATATAAGGTTACGAATAATGTACGCGGCTGGCACAGATTCACTTTTCGAGAAACAAACGTATTACGGACAAATAACGAGGAACTGCGTCGCGGTTTGAGGTTGAAAACGCAATAGTAACAGCGCGTGGGACAGAGGGCGTCAACTTTTTCGAGCTTTTCCTTACAGTATTCTAAATTTTGTGTTAAACGGCCGCCCATTAATTTATATTACTACCATTTAAATGACAATATTAAAAGAATACTAATGGATTATAATAATATAAATTGCGATGGAGATTATCTTTATTTAATACTTTGGGCATCAAAAGCGCGATATCGAAGAAGGATAGGAAAAGCATTAGCCGCATAAACTGAAAGCGACGGAAGGGTAAACACTTCAATTTTGTGATTACTTATTATAATTATCTACACTTCTCAAAACCTTTACAGAAGAAAGAAATCTGATATTTTCATGCATCAGTATCGACAAATATATCTCAGGGCTTTCCAAGCAATTACGTCCGTAATGTGTCAAAGTTCCCGAAGGTTACAATTAAAATTTTAAAATTCCCGGCGATTGTCTTAAAAAATCACAAAAGATTGACCTGACAGTATGCATTCAAAAGCGTCGAGTAGGATAATGATATTTTTAACTGAAACCTGGAGTAAATTAAAACCTATCCTACTTGAATGCGCAAGGGAAGTAATCACAGTCAAAGTCGTACAGATGAAGACTACATTTTCTTGTTAAAATAAACAAACTCCAAGGATTCCAAAATGTTTCACTTTTGATTTCGGCCAAACATTAGACAGAACGTCTCAGTCATCGTCTTCATGGTTTTTCATGATCAAAGATACCAAACCCCGAAGAGGAGGCGATACCTATCCGACACAATTCGCCCAGGCTAAATAAATAACTTGAGGACCTCAGGAAGAGTTATCTCAGGGTAAACATCAAAATTTACTTTTTGCACCAAATGATAAAGCATTTGGCAAGATTTCAAACTATTTAGTTTCTCAATTTCGACCGAAATTTTACTATAGAAATCCCCAGAAACCTCAATTTTTCTTAGTTAAATAGCTATTAAAAAACCAATAATTACTTTTGCCAGAATATTTTAGGCATTTTAATGAATTTCCAACACATTAGACTCTTGAAGTCTGCCAAAACTGTCCATACAAGCCCAATGAAGGTCTTTCGGGTTCCTCTTGACTGTCATCGAAGAATCTGAAGAGGATTGGATTCATGACAGACATCAAAAACACTGAAGAGAAACTTCGCTGACGCCACTTCAGCCTAAATCGAGAAATTTAACCCGCTGGAAAATCCCAAGAAGTTTTCCATGTACTATTTTTGGAAAATCATCACATGAAACATGACTCTGTCAGGGGTACTGCGGATTGGCTTTTTGATATTTCGACCAACGACGAATTGAAAGACTTGCCCTAAGTCTTAAAAGTCTGATGACTATCGTTAAAAATCCTTAACAAGGTATCTTAAACGATAGCCATGAAGAACCCGGAGGAGAAATATCTACGACGCCGGGTCACCGTAAGTCAAGTATGTGAAGGGACATGAGAAGAATTTTCTTTAGTAATTACGAGGGAAATAAGAACATTTACGTATTGAACCGTGTCATATAGAACATTTCAGAGTCTCCTAAGAGTCCCCCAGATTATCTCCTTATTTTGTCCTGTAGTCTCGTATACCACACATCCAATTCTTCAGATCTTTAACGAAAGTAGTTAAAAATCCCGAGGAGGAATAAAAAGAAAATAATCACCGAGAATTCAGAAGATAAGATACACTGACATTGCACTCAATGATAATCCTAGTTAGCTTTGCGGAGCAGCTGAGACAACACATTTCTTTTTAGAATAATATAATACAACAATTCACGAGGTGCTATAGATATTAGAATCAGGTTACATTACAGCTGACACTTTCCATGATCACTTGCTTGAAGTCTTCAGGGTTCCCGGAAGATGATTAAATAGATAATAAGCTCTTATAAAAAAATTTTTTTTAAAAACCAGCCTTTATATTTAGATTACAGGGGATGAGCAACGTTTATATATGACACAAAGCAAAAAAACTTAGTGACCCCGAAAAACCAAAAGTGACGTATTAAAAAAGTCACTATATTTATTAAATTTTCAGTGAATGGTAAGCCCCCTATGTTTCAAAATGCCACCCCTATGCTTTTAAATGTCTACCCCTATGTTAAAAATGCCACGAAACACGAAAATCGACCATTTGGAACTTCTTAGATCAAAAACATGTTTTGGGGGGCTATAGGTTGACTGGGGGGTGGTTAAAGGGGGGTTGGAGAGAAAAAGTTATATTTTCATGTATTGTCATCGGAAATGAAGAAGTGTGCAAAATTTCAGCGTTTTTGCTTCACAGGAAGTGAGTCAAATTTCAGTTACAAGATCTGTACCAGACAAACAGACAAACAGACAGGTTGGTGAGTTGATATAAATGCTGGAAAAACCATCAAGAAGCCTGAAAAACCAACAGCCAAAATCAAGAGCCGAAACTCAATGAGAAGTCTGAGTTTGCTTTGATGAAGAGTCGGGAAAACACCAAATATACCATTGGCATCATATTATAAATCATTCCACGAGGTATCAAATGGGTTAGCTCCTGGATATGAGCCAAGATTTTCCAATAACACTAGCTTTAAGTCTGGAGGGCTCTTGACGAGGGCCGTCGGAAATCTACAGGAGGATTTCATCGACGTAAATCAACAAGGACCCTGAAGAGAAACTTTTAGCACACTACTCCAGCCTCAAGCAAGAGTTTTAACCCGCTACGAAGCCATGATAGAATGTACCAAGCTAAATCCTGAGGAAAAAATCGAAAATAATTTAACCGAGCATTAGATACAATATTTTTGGAGCAGTCAAACGGATTTTATCTTTACTATCGAACAAAACCTCCAAACATTTAATTCATCCAAGGTCTTCGGTAGGGTTCCTAATGCCTACCGTTGGATGCACAGAAGAGAATTGAATCGGCGATAATCATAAATAACCCTAAAATGAACTTGACACCACTCCCGCCTGATCAAGAATATAAACCAAATGTTGTTTGTTTTGGTAAGACCTGATTTACTTGCAAGTAGTTTGTTTTGGTAAGACCTGATTTACTTTTAACATACTATGACAAAGCATTTTGCATAGTTTCCTTTGGACTACCTCTTTAATTTTAGCCAACACTTTTCAATAACACTACCTTTATGTCTTCAGGGTTCTTGTTGGGTGCAGTCGGAAAGGAGGGCAGATTCTATGATTAACATTATGAAAGCTGAAGAGAAAATTTTGCACAGCACCAATTCGGCCAAAATCAAGAATACTAACCCGCTAGGAAACCATTGAAGAGATAGCCATTCTTAATCGTGAAGGCAAAAAAACCACCCATCGTCAACAAACTTCCCATCACTTAGTAAAAATATTTTCCCACAGATTTAATACTTAACGTTGAACAGCACTTCATTTTAAGACTCGGCCATGAAGCGAAGCCTTCGCAAGACACCATTTCTGCCGTTACCAAGGAACTTAACCACTGAAGAGATCGCAGTTCTAAATCATAAAGAAAAAAAGCAAATTTAAAATTTCCCATGGTACGGCAAAACAATTTTCCAACAGATTTAATATTTAAGGTTGAACATCACTTCATTGTAAGACTCGGCCAATGTCTTCAATAAGATTCTTAATGCATGCCATCGTCAACGCCAAAGAAGATTGGATCGACGATATTCATCAAGAACCCTACGAGAAACTTTCCGGACACCACTCGAGCCTAAAATCAAGGATCTTAACCTTTTGGGAAGCCGAAGAGAAGAGTTTGCCACGCTAAGTCGTCGAGAAAACATCCCCCCATTGAGCCCTAGTGTAAACATGCGTAAATTATTCACGGGGCGCTTCCCCGCTTTGTGACACCCGCGTCGGCGGGCAGCAGGCAGGCAATCCCCGCCGCAGGGCGTTCCAATACTCACGTCGCGCGCTCCCCGGAGATTTGATCAGATGTGAGAGGTGCGGATGCCGCTCCGGAACTCCAGCGGCTGCGGAGGGAAGGGGTGGGCGGCCCGGAGGACGTGTTCAGGGCCGCGCCGGAGGAGGAGAAGAGGCGCCTGGAAAGCGGCCCGGAGCCAAAGGCGCGGGCCGGGCCGGAGTCTCACAACCTGATGATCGCCCGGAGATGATCCTGTCCCCAGCCCGAAGAGCAATCCTTAGGAGGGGAGGGATTGTGGAGTGTCGCAGGGGTAAAAATAATAATGTGGCGGATCGCGATAGAAAAATTAAATGTTCACTGAAACCCGCAACCGATTGTTCGGATGGTGATAACGGTTTTGAGTGAGAATGTGATCATGTGCGCTGGAGTTTTTTTTTTGTGTTTACACTTCAAAATGTCCACGTGAGATTGTTTGAGATATACTATAAGTTAATGTGTAAGTATATTTTTTTACAAAATTATGAAATAAAGTAGTAAATACAATTATTTTTAAAAATAAAGTTCGTAAAAGTGTCAATGGGGGCGTGTCACTGGTGGTAAACTAAGATAGTTATTATCTATGCTCTGTAATGTCACAGTCTGCAACGTCCCGCCACGCGAAGGTAAAAGGAGGAGTGTGGGTGTGGTGAGTGGAGGGGGGTGTTAGAGGATTCCCAACCCCAAACTAATAAATATATAATCTCTCGAGCTCCGTTACGACCGTATGCGAGCGAGGGGAGAGACAGAGAGATATACAGAGAGAGAGAGAGAGAGAGAACTTAGAAATGAAGCTCGCCGTTCCGCCCAGCGGTGCCGACTGAAGGCAAGTGAGAGGCGATCTTCTTGGGAGCTGCGGAGTCCCGCCTTCCCCTCCCACCGCCCTCCCCTCCTTCTCTCCCCTTCCCCTCACTTCCCCCTCCTCCGCCCAACTGGTCCAATTTCACCCGCCCGCACCCAACCAAACCCACCCACCCCTACTATCTCCTCATCCCAGCCTCCCCCTCCTCTCTCACCCTGGTCCCACAGAACACACACAACCAGTCCGCTTCCGTCAAAAACTCCATCCAATCCTCACATTATTATCATCAAAGTATTCCACCGATTAAGGCAGGTTTCCATGGAGTACTTTAGAGGCATTATTGCAGCCTCCCCTTTCATCATTTACTTCCCTATTCAATTCAAAGTAAGGCCTTTTTATTCTATCTAAAATTCCTATTCTATTCCTTCCTCTCCCTCCTTTACCTAACATGCCACCCTTTAACACTTATTTCAACAACCCCAATCCGCTAAGTACTCGCTCCATTCATGCCTTCTGTCTCCTCCGTATCTCATGAAAGAAGCTGCCTCTCCTCACCCACCATGTGCAGCACTTCGTCGGTCTTTCCTCACATCAGAAGACGTATAAGAAGGAAGCCGTATGAAAGAAAAGGAAAAATAAAATTGAGAAAAATCCGGACCAGTTCCGAAAAAGCCCTTCCTTTCGTCGAACATAAAAAAAATAAAACAAAAATGGAAACTTGAGGAAAAAATTATTAGACTTAATAAAAAAGGATAATTCTTTTCACTTCCACACCGCGAAACTTTTTTCCTCCCTCAGTCCCTTTTTATCCATCTCCCTACCATATTTCTCCGTCGTCTTATTTTCAGCTCCTTTATTTCCATCTCTTCTCCGATCCTTTCGTTTTTCCCCATCTCCCCTTCCTGCCCTTAGTAAATAGAAAAAAAAAACAAAAATGAACTTGAAAAAAAATATAAAACTAATAATGAAAAAGTTAATCCTTCCCACTCCCACATCGCAAACCTAAAATTCATCCCCTCTCTTTCCCTCATCTCCCTTCCATCTTCTGAGCTCCTTTTTACCCGCCTCTGCTCTTGTTCCCCGCTTTCTCCCCCTCCCCTCCTGCCCCCACCTCCTCGTAACCTTGCCCCTCTCCGCCCCTCTCCTCCGCAGAGCTGCACCGCTCACATCGACCGCCACGCGCACCAGGCCTCGGGCCGAGGTGGAGAGTCGAGACGCTCTCTGAGTGGCCCGCGGCTCGGGCCAACGGGGGCCGGGAGCGAGCACCCCGACCCCGGACCATCCTCTCCTCCCGCCTGCCCTCTTCCTGGTCCTGACCGCCCGCGAGCGGGCGAAACTTCTCCTACGTATTTTTCTCCACCACGTCCAACTTTTTGTGTATTACTCCCGCATTCGCGCGCGTACCCATCGTAAAATTAATAGAAGAGATTCCTAGCTAATGCTTCCGCAACTTACTCCTTCATTATCCTTGACCATGGCGGCATAATAAGATATTACACTGAAGACATAAGGCATAGACAAAGACAATAATATTGCTATTTAGGTTTCTGCGGAATATATTACGAATTATCACGTTTTAGGGTCTTCACCGCGTACAAAGTTTTGATTGGCGACGGTTTTTCCAGTATCCTCAGGAAGTCATTTAAAATAAAACTTCTCCAAAGGTTATTGTTAAAATTCTTAATTTCGTATTAAATAGTGAATATCCAAGATACAGAAACGCTTTCGGCCTGAAGTTCCCAGTAGAATCACCGATGAAACTGTCGTCAGCCAAAAGTTTGAATAAGGTTGAAACTCTACCAGATGGAGAATCAAGAAAAGGAGACATCCGCTAGCTTCCGTCCTTATTCCTACCACTTCTTATGAGAAATTTTCACACTGAAAATAAAAGAAAAACTAGAAAAAATGTTGATGTTGGATGCATTTCACGAACAAACTATGTGGAACCTCTATGCAAGGAAATATCCTCTCCATATGGGTCATCACAAGGTTTGAATATTATTTCCGGATGAAAGAAATCATGATAAAGGGAGCGCATTGAAACATGAATTGTCGTTACCTTTTTCTTTTACCAAAATATCCACCATTTTTTTTCGACATTTCTCCCACCATCTCACCTACATATCTCCCATCGTCCGAGCTCAGCGATAGAGTAAAAAAAATAAGTAGATATTGAGGAGGAAAGAAGGTAACATGCTTGTGGGGACGGAATAAGGAAAAGAGAAAATTCCTTGCCTCCCTTCAGATTTCTCTTAAATTGTATTTTTTTCTTGGAATATTCTGGATTAATACAAAAGGGAAAGGAAAGCACACACGGTGAAAGGAGAAATATTCCTACAGAAAATAAGTTAAACGAGAATCAGGGACATTCGTTGCCTTTCTTCCCCTTTGTCTCCAATTCCACCAGTTTTCCGTATTTTTCCTCCTGCTATTCATTCCGCAACCCCCTCCACTCCCATCCTGAACCAACAGGAGAGAAAGGGAGTAACATTTGATGAAGAAAGCAAGATAGTGAAATGAAGAGAGTGTAATCAGAAACGGAGTCGTCCACTAGCTCATTCCCTATAACCTAGTCATCCACGCATTACTTTTACCGATTCCCTTCCAAGTATCAGATCTTCCTGCCCTAACGAAAGAGAGGAAGGGAGTGGCTACGGAAGAAAAATAGCCAGATATCTTTTACCTTTCCCCTACATTTTATCCACTTCAAACTGTTTTTCGTTCACCTCCCTCAACACTTCCCTTTACCACTCCCACGGTAAAGGAAGCATGCGAGTGCGTAATTCGTGAAGTGTGATGCGAACAGAAATTTAGGGACAGTGTGAAAAGGAGACAGCAAGAATATCGTGGTAATCATTTATCATTTTTCTCAAAGCTCTTCAATTCTAACTTCACTCTGTTATTGCTCCACTGTTTACTTCACGCATTTCTCACGTTTCGCACTCAGGTCAAATACGTGAGAGAAACTGTGGCAAAAATAGGGAAGAAAACAGCAATAAATATAGAGTGGAAGGAGGAGAAATGTTGGTGGCCATTTTCCTCTTTGCATTCTTCTATCGGGGATACTTTAAGCAACTGGTAGTCAAGGTTGCTCGAGTGCTCTCTATTAAAACGGGTAAATTCTAGTAAACTGGTAAATGAAAAATGAAAAAACGAAACGTATTGATGATGATAATCTCATTCGATTGGAAAGCATTTTCAGTATCTTTTAAAGGAGACCGGGATAGACATTTTCTACGAATTGCAACATCGTGTATTACCTGTTTTAAATGCAAACTGATGAATTTTAGTTATGACGCATCAAGGAAACTTTATTTCTCTTGATTTGCAGTATAATTTAATTTGGCTTATTTTCTTACAAAAATCTGTGAAGAGTTAAAATTTTATTTATATTCAATTGGGATATCTAGGTAAAATTTTGAAGTCACTCCATAGAGATTACCCGGTTGATCACCCGAGAAACCTTCACTACCAGCATACGCCGGGAAAGCATAAGATATTCTTTCACTTTAAGACACCTATTATTGGGGCTAATGGAGTTCAAGGCCAAAATTAGGAAGACCCCACGAGAATATTGCTTTCATTGCATTATATGGAAGTCGAAATTCTTAGTTTTGCATAAAAATTGAAGAATCTGCCAAAATAACGATTGCATTAAGGTTTATCTTGTAAAGGTTTTGAATTCACTCGATATATAATAAATGAAAATCTACGTGGAATAGAAGCTATGGCTCCAATAACTTCTACCTCTACTTGTCACCTTTGCTACCTTACAATTCTATTCTTCCAAACGCACGGAGCCTACCACAAAAACGCACAACTAGAGAGTCAAGTACTCAAGTCAACGTGTCGTACTTTCAATAATAAACCTGCGGATTAGTTACTATTTATAATTCATCAGTGTGCATTTGGTGCAGGTAATGCAAACCACTGAATGTTTCAATTATAAAAAAAGTGATAAAATTCGAATATATAATATTTCAAGCAACCTAAGTTAAAAGGTGAAATAAATATACCTCATTCGAATCAATTCAATTGTACAACAAAGTAATCTCACATCTCAAGAATAAAATAAGAGGTGAGGTAAGGGATAGAAGATTGGAAGATATAATATAGCAATGAGAAGAAGGGTGATGAGTTAGCTTCTTCTAATTTACATCCGATTCCAACTAGCTTTTTATGAATGATCATTCTGCCTCATCTCCGTACGTACCTTCTCGAGATTGTGAATGAGAAATAGAAGAAGCTTACAGCAAAATTACAGGGGGAGGAAGTAGCGGACACCGAACAAATTCAAGGGGGGCGCAAAATACATCTTGAGCTACCTTTATTTAATCGTAAAGCAAAATTATCAAATCACATGCAAAGTTAAAGAAAGCTTAATTTAAACTGAATATACACATATACAAGGCGATGCCATCTTATAATGTAAAGTAGTTACAATTGTGTTTCTGCAATGTTCGGCAATGCGGACGGCCCCGCAAGTGGGGGGGAAGCGCCCCCCGAGCCCTCTCTCTGCATCAGCCGCTGGGGGGATGCACGGTAAAGGAAACAAAGAGTCTTCGATTACCTTTCAGCAATTCTTCTTCTGTTTGTACAAATCTAAATGCTTTCACTTCCTCTCTAGAGACCTCGATTAGCACGTTCCCCGAATTTATATTATTGGGGAATATGATGAAAGTGCTTCATATTTTTATTTCCCTCTTCACTCGTTGTCAATTTTTCCATTTGTTAAAAGCAAATCATATCCCTAAGTCCCTCACCTACTCTCGTCGATGAACTTGGTAAGTAAAATGACGTCACAAAACATTTCCACCAAATCCCCATGGAGACTCGGATAAGGTAATTAATTACGGAACAAGAAGTCGAATGGCGAAAAAATCCGCATTTGATGAGTACACCATTTTTTTCGCCGACACCTTTTTCTCATCAATCAGTTTAATTCATGAATTTAAGGGTGAATACTTATCGAGGCAACTATCCTACTGAGGTAACACGTTAATGGAGCGAAATTTGAACACCTAAAGTACCATAAGAACTTTTTCTATTTATAAGGCCCGAGATGTATTCCAAACGTTTGTTCAGATTGTTAAATGAACCCCTAGACGGATGTTATTCAAGAATACTTCATGTAAAGCAATCTATCCTTGAGATCGGATGTTAAGCCTTTGTCTCCCTGGCATCTTTTAGTAGGCAGTTTTCCACGAGAAACGAATAAAATACTATTTCCGGAAATTTTCAGAATTTTACTCCTTTGAAAATACCCCATCGAGTTCCGATCGCAAAATTGGCATTCCCCGCCATGATTTTACAAAAATAAATTTTAAATGAAATTTTGTATGAAATATTTACTGATGCTGTGACTGATGAAAAACCAATATTAGTTAGATGAACACAGTCAAGTAAAACTGCTTGAAAAAATTAGCTCTAATTAGCATCCAGCGACTAATCTGTGTGCCCCTTTACCTACGTTGGATATTTTTACGCCAAAGGATATAACCTGCAAAAAAAAAGTTTTCAACACTAAGACAAAAATTTCCGAAATAAGTAGATATTTGCTTGTCAACGATAAGTTATGGTGAAACATTTTATTGGAATTCTGGGATGTTTTTTCGAAAAGAGCTTCATAAATATTGGGATGAGCGCATTTGGAGAGGGTTTAAGAAATGCCAAGTCTTGGATGGTTTGAACCCCTGCTAGCTGCATGCCACAGCTAATTTTTAAACACCTGGGATCTTTTCAACCTACCTTTTGGTCTCAAATCAATATTTCGCGAGTTCACTTCGTGGAATGAAGGCATAATAGATTCAGAAATAAACTTTGTTACATTCCACACAATATATTTCTCAACCTCTACCAGTTTCGACTTTTTTCAGATCATTATCAAGAGTTTACCTCTGTTACCTCTTGCAAATGATCAAAAAATGTCGAAACCGGTGGAGTTTAAGAAATATATCGTGTGCAATATAAAAAAGTATATTTTTGAATCTTTCTATCTTTAGGTCCCTAATGGCGCCATAACATAACAGTTGCCTCCGCCTAAAATCATACAACAACAGCTTGAAGAAACACATCAATCAGGAGCGCAGCTAGGAATTAATGCTAGGGGGGGGGGGCTTTAGGCGCAACAAATACTTACGGGTGTGGGGGTATTGCATACCCACCAGGGTAAGCAGCAGCTGCGGGGGCCCTCCTCCAGCAAAAATTTAAGAGTAATGGTTCAAAATGGCGTGTTTTACGGCTTTCTGAGGGATATTTGATAAATCCTACCAATATTTTATAAGTAATACTGATCCAAATAAGTAAAATGGATTAAACTTAAAAATTTCTCTGAGCTCTGGGGGGGGGGGTTATCCCCTTAACCCCCCCCTCGCTGCGCCACTGACATCAATCGCTACGCCACTGACATCAATCGCTATCTTTCTTTCATTCCTCCTCGGCTCTTTCTCCTCCAAATGTTTCGACTTCCACTCACGACCACTTAGCGGGGGCCGGAAACAATAGGGAGACCTCCGTCTCCTTCAGATGGACAGATAAATCTTGAGCGGGAGCCGAGCGAGAGGAAAGAGTCATTGGCGGCGTCAAGGCGAAAAAAAATTTAACAAATAAAACGAGTGCTACTCGTCATTGTCTACTCTACTTCCACCACGGAATTCGAAAGGGTGCCGCAGTGTTTACAAACGGAGCGGAGAATGGGGATGAACGGAGGAGAAGTTAAGCTGCCACTCTGGAAACGTAGGGTGGAAAAACGCAACAGCGGTGATGAGGGAAAAGAACACCTACAATGCTCAACGCTTCTCTCGGCGGGAGGTCGTAAACACATGTGGTCTGGGAGATTCGCGCGGGGGAAGAACTCTGCTCTAACTGTTACACGGGAGAAAGAACGAAAGGTTTTCTTTTTTTTTTACTCCCTCCGTACGAGAAGCGCGAAAGAATCGAACGTCGGAAAAAGGCAACAAACGGAGAAAACAGTGGTGTGAAAAAAAATAAACTGAAACAAAAAGGGGGTCGAGGAAAAAAAGGGGTAAAACAAACACCGCTCGACATGCGGAGCCCCTGGTTGGAATTCTCTCGTATACGGGTCCGTTTGGTTGGTTGGTGGAGAGCCCGCGTGTTTGGTCAGCGAACGCAGAGAAGTGTCGGGTGGGATGGGGTGAGTTTGGATTCCCGGGCACCTCCACACACCCAACGGCCCGCGAGAAAAATAAACTGCGTCCGGTTTATTTAATTTCTCTCGCCCGAAAACCTAAGGGGCAGCACGGCGAAGGAATACTCGGGACCGTGACGATTAAATTGAAACGCAAATTCTAACCCGCACGGAAACTTTCCATTTTTTTGTATATTCTGAATCAAGGTTACGTTCACAGTCTCGGAAAACAAACAGGGGGTGCCGGATTCTCGCACCATTGACGACGTGCTTGCTCGTAGATTAATGGGAAAAGGGAATAATATCATCGCTATCCAAACGGGAGAAAGCAAAAACTGAAAACGGGAAGCGTGATTGATTCCTTCACTATGGGGGTTCGGATGGGGAAATTCGGATTCGGATAAAAAAAATTGGGAGCCTGAATATGTACCAGTTGACCTCCAAGGACGATTATTCCATGTGCATTGCATGGTATGGGAACTGATAAATGAATGAAAACCTTAATCTTTCCTGCTCTGACGGCCTTTTTCTCTCCACCCACTCAAAACGTACCCTTTTATATTCATAATTATATTCCTGATATGTGAATGAAAAACTTTGCTGTTTCTGCAATTTGGAACTTTATTTTCCTGACTAGTTTCGATACACTGTATCATATTCATAGGACTAGCAGTACAAGTAGCGTCGTTGTGGGTTGTATACCAAAACCCACATATTTTTGGTTTATAACCCACAACGACGCTACTTGTACTGCTAGTCCTATTGATACAGTGTATCGAAACTAGTCAGGAAAATAAAGTTCCAAATTGTAGAAACAGCAAAGTTTTTCATTCACAAATCAGATGGATTTCTACAACGTGAAGGCCTCTACTATTCAATGCATAATTATATTCGTTTATTACACTAAACTTTAACACTTGTACAACATTCAGGTATTCTTCTAGGGCTCTTTAGGTACCAGATTATTGCAGTCGCATTGATTGAAGGTTCGGAAAACCACTTGTTTTCTATTATCAAGGCATGTTACTGTCTGAAATGTTACTGTATTTCACACTAAACTGAATTGACCATTTCAGGAGTACAACGTGGAAAACGTGTGATGATAGAAAGCAAGTCGTTCCCCGAAAGGTCGACCAATATGACTGCAATAACCCGCTGTAGAGCCCGAGGAGAATATGTGAATATTAATCACTTGCACAACATGTTTCACCGCTAAGCGGCACCATAAGGTTGATTTACATTGATTTAACTGATTTACACTGTAGCGAAATCATCAGGTAAATTAATATAAATGTACCTGATGATGTCACTGAAAATGAAGCCAAGTTGTTGTTAAACATTTTTGCTAAACATATACCCTATCACGTTGATAATTTCAGTGCTTATATAAGTAGTCCCATTTCCACATTTTTTTGTATCTCAAAGTTGAACCTTATGGCACATTGTTGTCAGAGGTGCAAAATTTTTATATGTATTTGAGATACATATAAGAAAACTCATAGGAATGCTGTAATAATTACAGGAAAGTACATCGAAAAAATACCATAATTACACTAAATAAAATTGTTGAAATAAATTTCGTAACGGACGAACCATTAAACGGAGTCATTATGCTGCTGTAATTTTCAATACTTATAATAAAATGAACGACCTTGATTGAGAACAATGAAATCAGGAGCAACATAATAAGTCAAGAACTTCTAACCAACGCTAAGCAATAGCTACCTCGAGAGCCGTACATATTATCATTAAATCTTTATCTTAGAACTCATGGCGCGACTTTCTTTCATCTTTCATGGACTTAATAAAGACAATTTTCCACCATTGGGCAGGATATGCAATTTATATGAATTATAGATCATTTCCGAATAAATCACCAAGAAAACATGGTTTCAATAATTATATATTCTGACAGCTAAACGATTAAAAATACTGAAGGAAGATACGACTGAAATGTTCGGCCTGAACACCGCATCCAAGACCTTGAGAACGGAAAAAGTGTTTCAAGTTCACAAATAAATTAGGTATGTCATGGTATCAGGAGGAGGCGAATGGCATAAAAATCTCAGCAAAAAGATAAAATGTATCAACCTTCAAGATTCGGCACAGTTATAATAATTAATTTTTGAAAAGTGTCATTCCAATTTTCAATGCATGATCAGCAATATAAAGTAACTGAAGCAGTGCTTTCTCTATAGCTCTGAATGTCATTTCACAAGAATCATCGTAATTCGATCAAACAATTTAAGCCCAACAGACTTCGCTAAACTCTCAAAGGGAAAATACGTCAATGCCAACAGTTCAGTTCCTGTCCCCACAAAGAGACGATTGCATTTCAAACGAGATATTCTAAAAGAGCTCTTAATGTAACCTCTCGAGTTGGTCAAAGAGAACCTTTCTCAGCACTCAAATGCAGCCTCTAGATATATAATGTTTTCCGGCTATTCGGAATCCATTTCGATTCCCTTCACACGATTTCCGGGATTAAAGTGGATGGTCAGGTGAGTTTAATTGGATGAGCCTGGAGGAGGGACACGTTTTCCAGATAGCAAGAGCACTAACTATTACCGAATGACAGGACTAAGTGGAACATTTAATGCGTCGTGAAGTCTGAAGAAGGATAGAGACATTCTCCAGCTGGACCGCTAAGGTAATGGTTTTCTGAGCGAGGAGTAATAACTCCCGGGCTAATTCAATTATCAGCTTCCCCAGTGCGGAGTTATTCACTCCAGCTATTAGCAAGACCCCCGCATAAACCCTCCAAAGGCATTCATAATGTTTTATATTCTGGGTGAAATTTTCGAAAGATTGAAAACCCATCCGCAATAAAACCAAATTCGGTGCAGAATTCCTCAAGTTCGCATCTCGGAATAATTCAATGTTATGCTTCACTAGTTGATGTATTACACTCCAAATATAGAGATTTCTACCGAAATCGTGCATTGGTAACTATTCAACTGAGGTGCAAAAGCTTTTGAAATATGAATAACCAATCGTCATTTACCAGATTCGAACCAGAAACCCTCAAAGTTGCACTTTCAACTGATTCAATTTTCTGCTATATTTATTTCAATTTCTGAAAGGAGATATCTTGACTGTAGTCTAGAGACCTTCAACTCCATGCTACGAACTTAATTAATT